>NC_088691.1:12500-670792 GCF_028017835.1 Emys orbicularis
TGACCACTGATGCAAACTCAGTGCCATGTAAGAGAGAATAACTGAGAATGGAGCATCTCTAGTTACAGGGAAAACACACACTCCCACCATACAATGAGTTCCCTCACACAACCATTAAGAAGGAGCAGAGTTTAGAGGACTGCCATCCCTAAACAAGAAGCCTCAACAGCACAAATACTTCTGACCATCAAACCCTTAGGCAGATACTTAACTTTGACAGCCACTCCCAATCTCCTTTTCCTTTGTACACGGGCCTTCGCTCCCAGACATTGGCATCCATCCAGCACAGACATACAGCTATGCCGCGACAGACAGACAGAACTAGTCACAACCCTCCACGGAACGAGGCGACGCAGTACCAGATATGGACGCACCTGCAAATACAAACAAAGCTTGACTGAAAACCTACTCGCAAAGCTCCCAACTATACAATATGAAAGATGACCTCACCTGCATACTGCTTCCTTGAGAGGGAACACCTACTACACATTACACCCCCCTCAGAGAACACTCTCATCCACATGGAAAATGGCTACACTTCTAAAATACTGGTGGCCCTCCCCCTTTCCCTCCGCCACAGGGAGACATCGCTAACTAGGATGCTCACATCCTCCTCAGAAAACCACCACCATGTAGAAGATGGACAAAGAAGGTAGTGGTGACCTGTCATGCAACCCCAGTGCCATGTAAGAGAGAAGAACTGAGAATGGAGCATCTCTAGTTAGACAGAAAAAATCTGCCAGCAATCAGCATTCCTCCAGGGGAAACACACTCCATTCATACAGTGAGCTCCCTCACATGCCCATTAAGAATAAGCACAGTTTAGAGGACTCCCATCCATAAACAAGAAGCCTCAACAGCACAAATACTTCTGACCATCAAACTCCTCAACAGATACTTAACTTTGATGGCCACTCCCACTCTCAAGATCTTCTTTTCCTTTCTACACAGGCCTTCGCTCCCATATGTCAACATCCATACAGCAATGCCGTGACAGTCAAAGAAAAGTAGTCACGCCCCACAGTACCAGATCTGGACACATCTGCAAATACAAAGAAAGCTTGACTGAAAATCTACTCACAAAACTCCCAACTACACAATACAAAAGATGACTTCACCTGCATACTACTTCCTGAAGAGAAGGAACATCTACTACACATTACACCCCCACTCAGAGAAGCCCCACCCCCACACCAAACACTCTCATCCACATACTGGTGGCCCTCCCACTTTCCCTCCACCACAAGGGCTGATCGCTAACTAGGATGCTCACATCCTCCTCGGAAAACCAACACCCAGCAGAGGAGAAAAGAAGGATGAAGTGGTGACCTGTCATGCAAACCCAGTGCTGTGTAAGAGGGGACAACTGAAAATGGAGCATCTCTAGTTACAGACAGGTCACTCTGACAGCAATCAACCTTCCCTCAGAGGAAACACACACTCCCTCCATACAACAAGCTCCCACCCACCCCTCACGTGCCCATTAAGAACAGGCAGAGTTTAGAGGACTCCGATCCCTAAACAAGGAGCCTCAACAGCATAAATACTTCTGACCATCAAACACTTTGGCAAATACTTAACTTTGAGAGCCGCTCCCAAGATCTTCTTTTCCTTTCTACACAGGCCTACGCTCCCATACATTGGCATCCATCCAGCACCGACGTACAGCTATGCCGTGACAGACAAAGACAGAACTAGTCACACCCCTCCACGGAACAAAGCAACGCAGTACTGGATCTGGAAGCATCTGCAAATACAAACAAAGCTTGACTGAAAACCTATTCACAAAGCGCCCAACTACAAGGTATGAAAGATGACCTCACCAGCATACTGCTTCCTGAAGAGAAGGAACATCTACTACACATTACACCCCCCTCAGAGAAGCACACACCCACCCCAGACACTCTCATCCACATATTGCTAGTCCTCCCCCTGTCCCACCAAAACAGGGGCCCATCGCTAACTAGGATGCTCACATCCTCCTCGGAAAACCACAACCATGTAGAAGACGGACAAGGGATGAAGTGGTGACCTGTCATGCAAACCCAGTGCTGTGTAAGAGGGGACAACTGAGAATGGAGCATCTCTAGTTACAGACAGGTGACTCTGACAGCAATCAACCTTCCCTCATGGGAAACACACACTCCCTCCATACAACAAGCTCCCACCCACCCCTCACAGGCCCATTAAGAACAGGTAGAGTTTAGAGGACTCCGATCCCTAAACAAGGAGCCTCAACAGCACAAGTACTTCTGACCATCAAACCCTTCAGCAAATACTTAACTTTGACGGCCACTCCCACTCTCAAGATCTTCTTTTCCTTTCTACACAGGCCTTCACTCCCATACATCGACATCCATACAGCAATGTCATGACAGTCAAAGAGAAGTAGTCATGACCCTCCACAGAATAAGACTATTCGGTACCAGATCTGGACACATCTGCAAATAAAAACAAAGTTTGACTTAAAGTCTCAGTTATAAACTCTACTCATAAAGCTCCCAACACCACAATATGAAAGATGACCTCACCTACATACTGCTTCCTTGAGAGGGAACACCTACTACACATTACACCCCCCCTCAGAGAACCCCACCCCAAACACTCATCCACACAGAAAATAGCTAAGCTTCTACATACTCGTGGCCCTCCCCCTTTCCCTACACCACAGGGGCCCATCACTAACTAGGATGCTCACATCCTCCTCAGAAAACCACAACCATGTAGAGGAGAACACAAGGATGAAGTGGTGACCTGTGATGCAAACTCAGTGCTGTGTAAGAGAGAAGAACTGAGAAGGGAGCATCTCTAGTTACAGACAGGTCACTCTGACAGCAATCAACCTTCCCTCATGGGAAACACACACTCCCTCCATACAACAAGCTCCCACCCACCCCTCACATGCCCATTAAGAACAGGTAGAGTTTAGAGGACTCCGATCCCTAAACAAGGAGCCTCAACAGCACAAGTACTTCTGACCATCAAACCCTTCAGCAAATACTTAACTTTGATGGCCACTCCCACTCTCAAGATCTTCTTTTCCTTTCTACACAGGCCTTCACTCCCATACATCGACATCCATACAGCAATGTCATGACAGTCAAAGAGAAGTAGTCATGACCCTCCACAGAATAAGACTATTCGGTACCAGATCTGGACACATCTGCAAATAAAAACAAAGTTTGACTTAAAGTCTCAGTTATAAACTCTACTCATAAAGCTCCCAACACCACAATATGAAAGATGACCTCACCTACATACTGCTTCCTTGAGAGGGAACACCTACTACACATTACACCCCCCCTCAGAGAACCCCACCCCAAACACTCATCCACACAGAAAATAGCTAAGCTTCTACATACTCGTGGCCCTCCCCCTTTCCCTACACCACAGGGGCCCATCACTAACTAGGATGCTCACATCCTCCTCAGAAAACCACAACCATGTAGAGGAGAACACAAGGATGAAGTGGTGACCTGTGATGCAAACTCAGTGCTGTGTAAGAGAGAAGAACTGAGAAGGGAGCATCTCTAGTTACAGACAGGCCACTCTGCCAGCAATCAACCTTCCCTCAGGGGAAACACAGGCTCCCTCCATACAACAAGCTCCCGCCCACCCCTCACAGGCCCATTAAGAATGGGCAGACTTTAGAGAACTCCCATAAGTAAAGAAAGAGGCTCAACATCACAAACGCTTCTGACCATCAAACCCTTTGGCATATACTTACCTTTGGAAATTGGACAGAAGCTCCCCCCTCAAGATCCCCTTCACCTCAGTAGACAGGCCTTCACTCCCATACATTGAAATCACTCACAAACATACAGCACCAGCATGACAGACAAAGAGAAAAATATTCACAACCCTTCACATCACAATATGACTCGATACCGGATCTGGACAGAGCTGCAAATATAAAGAAAGCTTGCCTGCAAACATGGCTTATAAACTCTACTCACAGGGCTCTAGACAACTGAGTAGAAGAAAATACAGAAGGTTAAGAGAAGAAACACTTACTAAATATTACAATCTCCTCAGACTAGTCCCCACCTAACCCAAACAGAAAACTGCTATGCTTCTACAACAGTCCACCACCATGGATATGCTACCAGTACTAGATATGTGTGTTTAACAGAAGCTCTATCAGAAACAGCCCCCAATGTCTTCCCTCCCAATGAAAATACAAATGATAACATATACATCAAACACACTATAAACAAGCTGAAATGAAAAAAAAAAGCACATTACACAGAAATAAGGACAGAAAAACAGTACATTAACCACAAATACATGTCATTGTTACCCCCATATCAATACTCACCATGACTATAAACACCCATACAAGCACCTATGCATATCTCTTTGGACCAACACAAAGCCGAATGACTTCCTGGGACAAGACCCCAGCTTATATACTGCCTAAACTCCAACCCCTCTATTTCCCAGCATGCCTTAGAAGCCAAAGGCAGCTATAAATACAGACTCAGGCAACCCAGAAACCCTTTAGTTCATTCCTAGCTTAGCAGCAGCAAGGACTATTCATCTTGATGTATTAATCAGCCTTCCTTCTTACAATACAAATTTATAGAAGACAAACTCTATCACCAGGTAACACTTACCATATTTTAGGTTCCTAAAAAGAAAATTCTACCTAGAGGGAAGAGGGGACTCCACAGTAGGTGCAGTTGGGGGCTGCTGAAAGAGGTATCTCAACAGTCCTGGAGGGATTTGTTTGTACTGTGAGACGGTATTTGGGGGGTAATGGAAAGATTACTTGGCTGGTGCTCGAGGGCATACCTAGAGCCTCACGCTCAAGATGGAGGGCAGTGTCACTCCCTGTCAAGCTGCCCAGGCAGCTGACACAGGCCAGAGACACTGCACCATCCCCATGACCAATGTTACAGAAAATGGCAACCTGTGCAAACTTGTACTTTGCCCCCGGGCTACCTCCCCCCTATTCCCTGCACGCCCCTCTGCCTACTCCGAGTGCTTAATTTACATAGACAAAGGTCACATAGCTCTACCCTGGCACAAATTAAGCGCTGTATGGGCAGCCAGAGAGCACTGGCTGCCAGGTAGGCACCCATCTCTTAAGGCAGGGGCAGGCAAACTTTTTGGCCTGACAGCCACATCGGGTTCTGGAAATTGTATGGAGGGCCAGTTAGGGGAGGGGTGTGTGGCCACCCAGGACCCCTGCCCCATCCACACACCCCCCCGCTCCATGTCCCCTGACCACCCCCAGAACCCCCCGCGACTGCCCCCAAATGCCCCATCCAACCCCCCCTCCTTCCTGACTGCCCCCCAGATCCCTGTCCCCATTCAACCCCCCTGTTCCCCATCCTCTGACCACCCCAACCCCGATCCACACCCCTGCCCACCACCCCGAACTCCCCTGCCTTCTATCCAACCCCCCTGCTCCCTGCCCCTTTACCATGCTGCCTGGAGCACCAGTGGCTGGCAGCTCTACAGCCACACACCACAGAGCACTGGGTCAGGCCAGGCTCTGCAGTGGCGCTGCCCCAGGAGCTTGCAGCCCCACCACCCGGAGCATTGCACCAGCAGCAGGGCAAGCTGAGGCTGTGGGGGAGGGGGGACAGCAGGGGAGGGGCCGGGGCTAGCCTCCCAGGCCAGGAGCTCAGGGGCCAGGCAGGAGGGTCCCATGGCCTGGATGTGGCCCACAGCCCATAGTTTGCCCACCTCTGTCTTAAGGCAACACCACCACCCCCAGCATAGCATAGCATAGCACATTGCCACCCTTACACATCCACGGCTTCTGCAGCTTGTGGTGCCTGGCACCCATCAAGAAGCTCAAGGCCAACTTCATGCTGTCACACAGGGGGTTGCAACTTGCCAGAGCCCACAGCCCTCTTGCCACCTGTGGCTCACCAGAGGCAACATTTCATATTTGGGGGGAAGGCAATTTTAATGATGATTCCTGGGGCTAGTCCTAACCCTAACCCTAACCCCTAGCCCTAACCCTAACCCTAAACCCTGTTGGGATCCACTAGGCATAGCTACCAGGTAACTCGGGAGAGTGGAAGGCCAAAGTGTCGATGAAGCTCTTTTGCTCTGGGCCTATCTGAAACCCCCAGACTCCATCTTGTGAACTCTCATCTACTTCTGTGCTAACGGCTTACATGTTAAAGCAGAAATGTATTGGTCAGCGTTTCTAGCGGATGGCTGCAGTTTCACTCACACTAGCAGAAATAATAGAGATAAGGAGGGAACAGAGAGATAGTTAGTTTGCAGCTGTTTTCCCATATATCCCCAAGGTATTTAGTGCAAAGGGTCAAGGGATGTACCCTGCTCTCCCTTCAAAATGACAAATGTATCCGCAACAGATGTCTCTTGTATCCCCTTCCCCAAAATAATACATGTATTCTGTGTAACCTGTTATCTATAGGTCAGCATAATGACGTAGAAAGGATGAGAACTGAGTTGTTTGTTACTGGTTATAAAAAGGGCCAGTTCGGCCATGTAAGGTGTGTCTCCTTTGGCATGAGCCGAGGTGCACCCTCTCAGCTGACTGACAAATAAAGGACCGGTACCCGTCTTCTTGTCTCTCCGTGCCTCCTTGGTGTAATTGGGTAAGCTCCGGGGAGAAACGGGCCCTATTTGGCCAACAAATTGGCGACTCCGCCGGGACTTCTCTCCCTGTGGAGGACACTGACCGACGACCGAAGGCGATTCCGAGGAGTGGCCACCTCGAGCTGTTGGTTTGCTCGGGCCTCGGGTCGTCACAATCGGTCGGGGCGGCTGTGTCCTCTCTAAAGAGAACTCCTAACGACACGGAGATAAGACGGTACCAGAAGAAGGGGAAGGTCCAACAGCCGGACGCGGCCACTCCGGGCGGTAAGTGCGTTTACCTCTTGGGTTTGAGGGATATAACGCCCCCGCAGTGTGGTTGGACCCTTTAGGTAATCCCTGTGTGGGAAGGTACTGTAAAACGGACAAATGTTTAGTGGTTATGATAAATAAGCCAGGCAACGGTTAATGAATAATTTCACTAATTTTACTAGTCCGTGGACTGTATTGGACAATTATTGGGACGAAGAAAAACCCCAAGGCTTGCTTTTATTTTTGGCAGGGGTACTGTTTTTCTTCATATTAATGATATGCTGGAAGCCAAAATTGTAAAAACCAGGTCTAGGACTTAAACCGACTCTAGCCGCACCGAGACTCCTGCGAGGGGAAACCCCGTGACCAGGATATCTTGATCGCAAGGGGGGTCGGTCGAACCCGTGACCAGGTTTAATTAAACACGAGCATAATGGGGTTCGGACAAAGCACATAAGCTGGGACACCCTTGGAATGTATGTTAACGTATACGTTTATGGTGTTAAGAAATAGGACTGATATTTTGCTCAAGTGCCCTTTGACTTCGACAGGCTCGGTAGTAACGGCTGCTAAACCCCAGAACCCTCCCACTGTTGTAATGCCAGAATCGGTGTCCCCTTCGGCTCCTTCACCCCCACAGGCTTTAGAGAGTACCCCCCCCCTTGGTGGGATTGTATCCGTTGATTACTGAGAGTGTGGTAGCCCGTCCAGGAACACAGGATCTTGTGTCATGTTGCTTTTAACATCTGGCTGCTTTTAAGGCAGGAGAATTCTCAATAAATCCAAGCAAGTTCATTTCTATCTTTGAAGGTTGTCTACCTAGCCATAAGCCTCACGAGGGAGGACTCGGGTAGCCTTATGAGTAAGAATGTCTAAGGGAAGAGACCAGGAAGGGTGGGGGCTAGTTGAGAAACCCACCCTCCTAGCTAAATTGGTAGTGAAAAAGCCGGTGCCCATGGAAGGGACGGTTCAGCAAGAAAAGCAGGATCGGGCCCAAGCGGGCAGGCAACAAATAGAGAGATTGGAAAATAGGTTGGAAACTTTGAGGGCATAGTGGAAGGAAAAGAGTAAGTAATTATAAGCATGGGGATTTCAAATCCCCAGGACAATAATTGGAATGGTAAAATCTGAGTTGATTGGGTGTCGTTTTGGGAGACAAGCAAGTGATTTAAGAAAAGAGAGTGAAAAGTTAACTCTGTAGTTGCTAGAGGGAATCAAGCAGTGAAACTTGGTAGGAATGTCTGTAAGTAATTCAGGCAAGAGGTTATTTAAGTGGAATTATTCGACTATGAATACGTTAGTCTAATTTGCTGAAGAACACTCCTGCTGTATACAATCTGTGTTTTATAAGTTTGAGATGAATTGGTATTGTTTTAAAGTTGCAAAACTGAGAATACTTTTGCCAGACACAGGAAACTAGTGTTGTTTAAGGTATTTAGCATTTAATCCCTAAGGTGACTTAACGCTTTACAAGATTTAAAATGCTTTAACTAAAGACCAAAGGTTGTGGCTGCAGCAGGGTAGTCAAAGCCAGGAGAATAAAAGATTTGAATTTGTTTTTGGGTAACAAAATAGCAGATAAACGATCTGGTAAAGAGAGAGAAGGCATTTAAGGTTTAAAAAGGGAAAGCTATTGGACACCAGAGGTTGTACAGAGTGAAATCCTCAGAAGTGAGTGTGCTTGTCCTGGTTTGTTGCTTCAAAGCTTTGCACAGAAATTATGTTACTGGAAAGGTGTATGAGTGAAGAGTGGAAGGTTCCTTTGGAAGATAGAAGAAGCCGAGAAAGGGAGAAAAGGAAAAAGCACAGAATGAGTTAACTGAGAGGAAAATACAGCTGGCCTCAGTCCAAGGACATTGTTCATAGCCAAGACTTTGCTGACAACCAAGAAAAAGGGGGGGCCTGAATGTGCCCAAGCAACTATGAGGTCTGCAAAATACTGCAAGGCATAATGAGGACAACAGAAGGGTTAAAAAGCAGCTTGGTTGGACAGTATTGGCTCAAGGATTACAGAGCCCTCCTGCTGCAATATGTAAATGACTTGTTAATTGCTGCTGTGGGTCTAATCCCTTGTCTCAGAGCTACTGTGAGTCTCCTAAACTTTATTGGACTGCGAGGATACAGGGTATCTCAAAGCAAAGCCCAAATTGTTCTTTCAAAGGTTCAATATCTGGGATTTTACATCAGGCAGAAAGAGAGACAGCTCTCAAACGAAAGAAAGGAGGCTATCTGCCAAGTTCCCATCCCCAGCAACCGTAAGCAGCTTAGGGCATTCCTGGGCATGGCAGGTTTTTGCAGAATATGGATTCCAGAGTTTGGACTGTGGGCTAAACCTCTGTATGAAAGTGTTAAGGGAGCGGAACATGATCCCTTTCACTGGTCCCCAGAAGCGGACAGGGCATTTCAGCTATTAGGTGCCTGGAAGCGTCCTGTGACATACTCCTCTAAACAACTGGATCAAGTTTCAAAGGGATGGCCAGCCTGTTTGAGGGCGGTCAAACAGCACTACTGCTCTAGTGCTTGGGGAAGCTGACAAGCTGACACTGGGAGGAACTGTGCAAGTGTGTATGTTCCCCATATGGTCCGAGCCTTGCTGGACACTAAAGGTGGTCTTTGGCACACACAAGCTCGGGTTGCTCGGTACCAGGCGAAGCTGTTAGAGAATCCTGAAGTCACCCTGCAGACCTGTCCCTCCCTTAATCCAGCTACACTGCTACCAGAGACAGAAAAGCAGGAACATGACTGTTTAGAAATCATAGATGTTCAGTATTCTAGCCGCCCAGATCTAAAAGATCAGCCACTCCCAAATGCTGACTTGGAATGGGATACAGATGGAAGTAGTACTGTTGTGGATGGGCAAAGGAGGGCTGGTTATGCTATTGTGTCTCTTCATGATACCGTGGAAGCTGAAAGTTTACCGGCAGGAACATCTGCCCAGCTTGCTGAACTAGTGGCCCTGACTCGGGCCCTTGAGCTGGCAAAAAGACAAACGGGTTAATATTTTTACTGATTCAAAGTATGCTTTTGGGGTATTGCATGCTCACGCCGGCTTTTAGAAGCAGTACAACTCCCCTCAGCAGTAGCAGTGGTACATTGCAAGGCCCATCAAAGGGAAGATCAAGATGTAACCAAGGGCAATGCCAGAGCAGACAGGGAAGCTAAGCGAGCTGCTATCCTGAAATCACCAACAGAGGAGAATGCTCAAATGCATGCCCTCATCCCATCAGTAGGTGAGCTTGCAGCCCCTCAGTACTCCCAAGAGGACAGAAACCTGGCTGACAGTCTCGGTCTCCAGGAAAAGGAGGGATGGCTTTATTCCACAGAGGGAAAAATCCTCCTGCCCAAGGGCCTGATTCGACTGGTGTTGCAGGAACTGCATCAAACCACACACGCAGGCAAAGAGGCTCTTGCCCAGCTTATGAATAAATATTTTCTAACCTCTGGACTTAAACCCCTAGCATCATAGGTACAAGCTGAATGTTTAATCTGCCAAAAGAATAACCCTCGACCAGGAGTAGCAGTGCCTCCAGCCACCCTGGAACCTACCCCAGGCCCAGGATTGGTGTGGCAAATAGACTTTACTGAGTTTCCCAGGACCCAAGGATACAAGTACCTTCTCGTCTTAGTGGATCGATTCAGCGGATGGCCTGAAGCCTTCCCATGTCGCAACAACACTGCCAAGACAGTGGCTCTTAAGTTTGTTAAGGAGATCATTCCTCGCTTCGGCCTTCCTCAGTGGATGGAATCTGACAATGGAACACACTTCACATCTCAAGTGGTTCAAAAGATATCAAGTGCTCTGCAGATCCCCTGGAAACTCCACACACCCTGGTGACCACAAGCCAGTGGAGTAGTGGAACGCACAAATCAGACACTCAAGCGACACCTCTCAAAGGTCTGTCAGGAGGCCTCTCTTGAGTGGCCTGATGTTTTGCCCCTTGTGTTACTTTGCATTCGTGCTCTCCCTAAGGGTAGGATAGGGTTTAGTCCCTTCGAGATTATGTTTGGAAGAGCATGGCCTATGAATGGTACCCCAGTTCTGGCAGGGGAATGGGAAGATGGGGTATGGTTTCTTGTCTCAGTACATGTGACACGTCTGCTGTTCTTTATTTTCTTCACAGGTATACCAAAGATTCACAGCCTCTTCTGCTGGATACCTCGGGTCCACTCCCTGCAGCCTGGTGACTCCGTTCTCGTGCGGACCTGGAAGGACGAGCCCCTCCAAGAGAAGTGGAAGGGACCCCACACCATCCTGCTTGTCACCCATACAGCGGCAAAGGTCGAAGGACACAAGAACTGGATTCATCACTCTCGACTGAAAGCAGTGCCCATTCCTGAACAGTGGACTGTCCAGCCTGCAGAAAAGACTGTTAACGACGATTTGGGACTTAAGCTGCTATTCAAAAGACAGTAAGGGTCACTGGGAATGCGTTCTGATCTTTCTGAATAGTCACAGCATACTCCCTGCGAGAACCCTGAGCATTGGTTCTATTTTCATTGATAATCTTGATTGCATGGAGCTTAATCGCATTTTGTCTTTAAAGTATGAGAAAACTCTGACAAAGGTTTGTTGAGTGTTCTCAAAGGGGGGATTGTTGGGATCCACTAGGCATAGCTACCAGGTAACTCGGGAGAGTGGAAGGCCAAAGTGTCGATGAAGCTCTTTTGCTCTGGGCCTATCTGAAACCCCCAGACTCCATCTTGTGAACTCTCATCTACTTCTGTGCTAACGGCTTACATGTTAAAGCAGAAATGTATTGGTCAGCGTTTCTAGCGGATAGCTGCAGTTTCACTCACACTAGCAGAAATAATAGAGATAAGGAGGGAACAGAGAGATAGTTAGTTTGCAGCTGTTTTCCCATATATCCCCAAGGTATTTAGTGCAAAGGGTCAAGGGATGTACCCTGCTCTCCCTTCAAAATGACAAATGTATCCGCAACAGATGTCTCTTGTATCCCCTTCCCCAAAATAATACATGTATTCTGTGTAACCTGTTATCTATAGGTCAGCATAATGACGTAGAAAGGATGAGAACTGAGTTGTTTGTTACTGGTTATAAAAAGGGCCAGTTCGGCCATGTAAGGTGTGTCTCCTTTGGCATGAGCCGAGGTGCACCCTCTCAGCTGACTGACAAATAAAGGACCGGTACCCGTCTTCTTGTCTCTCTGTGCCTCCTTGGTGTAATTGGGTAAGCTCCGGGGAGAAACGGGCCCTATTTGGCTAACAACCCTAACCCCTTACCCCTACCCCTACCCCCGACCCCTAACCCTACCCCCAACCCAAACCCTAGACCCAACAACTCTAACCCTAGACCCAACAACTCTAACCCTAACCCTAGACCCAACAACCCTAACCCTAGACCCAACAACCCTAACCCTAACCCTTAACCCTAACCCTGACCCCTAACCCCTAACCCTAGACCCAACAACCCTAACCCTAACCCTTAACCCTAACCCTGACCCCTAACCCCTAACCCTAGACCCAACAACCCTAACCCTAGACCCAACAACCCTAACCCTAACCCTAACCCTAGACCCAACAACCCTAACCCTAACCCTTAACCCTAACCCCTAACCCTAGACCCAACAACCCTAACCCTAGACCCAACAACCCTAACCCTAACCCTAACCCTAGACCCAACAACCCTAACCCTAACCCTAGACCCAACAACCCTAACCCTAACCCTTAACCCTAACCCTGACCCCTAACCCCAACCCCTAACCCTAGACCCAACAACCCTAACCCTAGACCCAACAACCCTAACCCTAACCCTAGACCCAACAACCCTAACCCTGACCCTCACCCTGACCCCAACCCTACCCCTAACCCCAACCCTAACCCCTAACCCCTACCCTCACCCTCACCCCTAACCCTCACCCTAACCTACCCTCACCCCAACCCCTACCCTCACCCCAACCCCAAACCCTGACCCTTAACCCCTCACCCCCAACCCCTTAACCCTAACCCCTGACCCTAAACCCCTAACCCTAGACCCAACAACCCTAACCCTAACCCTAGACCCAACAACTCTAACCCTAGACCCAACAACCCTAACCTCACCCTCACCCTGACCCCAACCCCTACCCCCACCCCAACCCCTAACCCCTACCCTCACCCTAACCCCTAACCCTCACCTACCCTAACCCTAACCCCTACCCTCACCCTCACCCCAACCCTTAACCCCTACCCTCACCCTCACCCCAACCCTAAACCCTAACCCCCAACCCCTTAACCCTAACCCCTAACCCCTAACCCTTGCCCTTGCCCTAACCCTAACCTTTCTGCAACTTAGTCCATAAAGGGGTTGGCCCTGATCCTGAAAACACTTTATGCATGTACTGTTACACATATTTGCAGGCACATGGCCACTCCCACTAGTTAACCAATAGACAGAATTAAGTTTAAATCAATTATTTATTAGGGTAACTTTTTCCTACTGGAGACCAATGTACTGCAGTAGGGATGGGACAATGTCAGGAACAGGGGAAGGGGGGGCAATCTAGGGAATACGTTTTCAACACCCGAGTCCTTACAAACTTGTCAATATGATGTTTCTATGTATTTTTAATCACTGATCACATCTCCAGCTGCATGAGGTAGCACATAGGGCAACACATTCTGAAAACAAAGGTAAGAGAAGACTACAGGTCCCCTGCTGCATCAAGACACACTGCAGAAGAAGCAGCAGCAGACCCTTTTAATCCTCCTTCTCCCCCACCCCCGACACAGTAGATCTGCATAGCCAGTTATGTCTCAATCACCACTGGACACATGCAGGTGATCATGTCTATGAAGGGAGGCTGTAGACCAACAGACAAGGAGCGAGAGCACGTTGGCCAACACACTAGAGAGAAGCAATGAAGGAAGAACAAACAGCACTTGTAGTCACCTTCCTAGTCCCAGATGTCTGCTCAGAAGGACATGCTTCTCCCCATCCTGGGAGATCAGCTACTGCCAAGATGGGGAAAGTCTCCCCCTGCACCCAAAATGAGCAGGAAACCTTTTATTAGAAACCAAGCTCAGAGCACAGAAGGAAGCAACTGTCGGTACTCAGTCTTTACCACACATTTATCTTAGAGGCCAGTCAGGGTAATACACCAGTGTTCCCTGGAGCAACAGTGACACCAGTGGCTAGTCAGGGTAATGCATGGAGTGTCTCTTCCATGGAGCAGTAGTGACACCCAGTGGCCAGATAAGGTAATGCACAGACTCTCAGAGAACAGTAACACCCCGTGGCCAGCAGGGGCAGCGTCAGCCGGTAGTGGTGGTGGACAGACAGAAAATTGTGGTAGCTGCAACACCCCTTGCCATGAGGCCCTGCCCCTCCCTGTGGCTCCACCCCCTGCTCCTCAGTGAAGTGCCAGCCCCACCTCCTCCCCTCCAAGGCTCTGTTCCATAGCCGTGTCAGAAGCCAGAAGCCAGAGTCGGGCAGGGTGAGGCAGCTGCTGCACTAGCTGATGTCATGGTCCAGACAGCTGCAATGATTCCCCATTTTGTCCTCCTGCTGCTTGGGGCCTGAGGGCTGTGGCCACCCTTTGACCACTTGCAGCTTATAAGAGCCGCCCAGGTGTGGGGCCAGCACAGTCCTCAGGGAGTAAGACCCAGGAGCCCGGGGCAGAGCATATCAGTCCAGGATGCTGTGCTGAGCCCTGGACCCTCCACCAGATGGTGCACACTGGTGGGCAGACATACAGGCCAAGAACTACTCTTAGGGCCCCTGTTCCCCTTCTCTGAAGCAAACCGGAGTGGGTAGAGAGAAGAACTAGAGTGGCATGACAAGGGACGCTCACTCATTGATGTAGAAGGAAAAGAGTTGAGAACTGAGCATCTCTAGTTACAGGCAAGTTGCTTGCAGTGCTCCTTCCCCATGTCGGGGCAACATGCTTTTGGGTCAGGGTGACCACACACCTAGTCAGTGCCACGCTCTGTCCAGGCAGGCTACCAACAGGCTACACTAAAAAATGTGGGTCCCAAACCCAGAACATACTCAAATTTTACCCCACTGTCACCAAACTGCTGGCTTTTAATATGCAAAAAGGTAGTCATGCTCAGTCAATTCCCGCTACTCTCCAGCAGGTGACATCAGAGAACTTGCTCTTCAGGCCCCAGGGTTTGCACATAAATAAACCATGTGGGATTCTAGCAGAATATCATCACTTATTCACTTGTCTTAGGAATTGAGGAATGTGGGGCCGCTCTGAGGGGACACTTGCATACTTGGGATATTATTGCAAAGATTAAAAGTAGGATTTCTGTTAGACAATTTTAAGGGCAATTTATATTTGTAAAAACCTTATTTACCGAAGGAAATGCTGTAGTGACAGCATGGTTACTGGGCCTACAAAACACTTTCCCTCCTGCATGAAACAAGAAAGTTAGAATTAGAACATTACATATTTTGTTCCAATGTTGGTATAGGTTTAATTTCACTTAGGTGTAGGTTTGTTTAAGGCTGACTGTTTTGGTTTATTGGTTTGTTTTTTTTAGTTGAAATGGAGCTTTTAATTGAGGTTTGCTGGATTGGAATGTCTGATCTGCAGTACCCGTTTTGACATAGTTCTGAATATTTTTATACAGATTTGGCCAGTATTCAAATTATTTTAAGGTTTTGTAAGTGGTTTTAATAGTAGGGCTTATTTATTTCATGTTATTTTATCATCCTGCTGTAGCATATGTTTTTGATAAAATATTGAAATTATTAATTTATGGTATTTGTTAGTTTGTTTTTAAAAACAAAAGTTTTTCTTAATGTTTGGATTTTAAATTAAGCATTGTTTGCAGTTTCAAATTTTGATTTAGGTTTTGGTTTCTGATGGGATATTTAAGAGGATTTTGGATTTAAATGCTAAACTGTGGACAGGTTTAGATTATTTAGATGGACTTGGAGTAAATCCTATTTACTATTTTACTTTAATAAAGGTTATGTTGTGGTAAAACCTGGCCAAGGGGGAGAGATGAGCTTGGCCTTTAACTGACAAGGAGCAGAGGTATGGCCCCCATGAGGAGTGGGGCCAGGTGATGAGGGGGGTGCAACCCCCCCCCCCATTTTTTTGTCAAGCTCACCTCAGACCCCCCACCAAACGGGGAGAGGCTGGTTATGCCCCCTGCTGGCCACTGGGTGTCACTGATGCTCAATGGGATAGATACTCTGTGCAGTACCCCGACTAGTCACTGGGTGTCACTGCTACTTCAAGTGACACAATCTTTGCATTACCTAATCTGGCCACCAGGTGTCACTGGTGCTCCATGGGAAACACTGTGTATTATTCAGAAATGGCCACTGCCTGTGTCAGTTGCTGCAAGGGGGAAACACTCTGTGCAATACCCCGACTGGCCCCTGGGTGTCACTGCTGCTCCAAGGGATGCATGCTCTGTGCATTACCCAGCCGGGCAGGGGAGACACTGTTTTACCATAACTCCCCACCACCACCACCACCACCACCAGGTGGTGAGGGTGAAGGCGGGCGCAGGGAAATGGTAGTCACTTGTCCAATTGCTGGAAATACAGTGTAGTCCCCCAGCTGGCCAGCAGGGGTCACTGCCTCAATATGGGTGGGTGAGAGAATCACTGGAGGGCACTGCCTCACTTAGACCACCCTATTGATGAACTCATATAGGCTTGCAGCGTCTAGCGGGCATAACTGGACACTGCAAGATGGAGGTTCCTAGGATTGTGTCTGGGACCAGAGATATTGGCTAGTGTCATTCGGTTGCAAGTAGCTGGGACCCTAAGCTTACATGACAGAACCTGTGCTTGAACAGCCCAGGATGGGGGGGGTTCTCACAGCAGAGCAGGGTAAGGCTGGCTCCCAGAGTCAAAGATTGGAGGGACCTAGCAGATCGCCAGTCCAGGTAACACCAGGGGAACCTCACAAGGGAGCATAGAGAAACCCCACTCGTTATGCCCTTCCAGCATGACTGTGAACCACTGATAACTCTCTGGGAACGGTTTTCCAACCAGTTTTGCACCCACCTTATAGTAGCTCCATCTAGGTTGCATTTCCCTAGTTTATTTATGAGAAGGTCATGTGAGACAGTATCAAAAGCTTTACTAAAGTCAAGATATACCACATCTACCACTTGCCCCCATCCACAAGGCTTGTTACCTTGTCAAAGAAAGCTAGCAGGTTGGTTTAACACGATTTGTTCTTGACAAATCCATGCTGACTGTTATTTATCACATTATCTTCTAGATGTTTGCTTAATTATTTGATCCATTATCTTTCCACGTACAGAAGTTAAGCTGACTGGTCTGTAATTTCCCCCGGTTGTCCTTATTTCCCTTTTTATAGATTGACACTTTATTTGCCCTTTTCCAGTCGTCTGGAATCTCTCCCGTCTTCCATGACTTTTCAAAGATAATCGTTAATGGCTCAGATATCTCCTCAGTCAGCGCCTTGAGTATTCTAGGATGCATTTCATCAGGCCCTGGTGACTTGAAGACATCTAACTTGTCTAAGTAATTTTTAACTTGTTCTTTTCCTATTTTAGCCTCTGATCCTACCTCATTTTCACTGACATTCACTATGTTAGACGTCCAATTGCCACCAACCTTCTTGGTGAAAACCGAAACAAAGAAGTCATTAAGCACCTCTGCCATTTGCACATTTTCTGTTATTCCCCCCCCCAATTGAATAACGGGCCTACCCTATCTTGAGCTAAGCTTCAGTGCAAACCATTTTAATTACTCCCTCAAAGGGTTAGAGGGTGCCATACACTAGCTGAGGTATATGTTGAGTAAATAAGTTCATTAGATCCCTATCTCTGTGCATAAAGTTGGTAGAATCTGTCAACCTTAAGAAAAGCTGGGTTTTTCTTTTCAAGGGGTGGTTGTGGCTGCCTCTGCAAAATGACCTAAAATTTGGATCGCTCACCTCGGCCTGCACTCCCAGGAGGCACACCAGGTTTCAAGGCAAGCTTTATTAATCATAACCAGTAAGAGACAAAAATCTACCTTTTTAATTCAAGTATTAATATTACAAATCTGATTTAATCATCTGATAAGAGAAGATATGTTACAGAAGTGTTTCAATCACAAGTCTGTGATGGATGCATTTGATTTAGTTCTAAGAAAGACCCTGAGCCAACTGCCTCCAGAGTTTCTCTCAAACACTGGTTAAAAAAGGCTCCAAGTTAGTCCTCCCCCCTTCCAATTTTAACTTTTATAAAATCTCAGTGGCTGGAGGGCAATTAGAATGAAGATTTAATCATAAGCAAACAGATGCACTTGATCCTCACTAAGGAGACCTGGGGATGGATTGGCAGCCCTGGACCTAAAGTTACGTATATCACCTTGTCCTTTAACTGGGATTCATCAGAAAAAAGTGTTTCACCTGCTTCTGAGTGCAGCAGCAGGGGATTACACAAGCACTGCTCCTGGGAACACAGAACAGCAGCAGATGCTTAGAAACCTTTAATAGATCTTCAATGTTAACCAACCAGAACCTAGCTATTTTCTCTAATGGTACAAACAATGATTACATAGCACAGGGCCAGTGTATACATCCCAAGAGGCATTCAGGAATCTAGGAGCCTAGTCTTTAAAGCAAACTCAGCACTGAGCTTACGCATGACTTCTGCATGGCTCAGCCCACACTGTTCTTTTTTAGTAGATCCATAGTTTTCTTTCACATATTTTGCAAATGGTGTTAGCTGTGCTCTAGCAGGAGTACCATCCTTCCGTGTGGGTTGGCACAGGACTAACTGTCCCTTACAGAGTGCACACACAAAGCGTTCCGTGTCCAGTGACTTGGAATGGCGCCCAATCCTAAAATAAAACAAAAGTCAGTGTAGTGCCTGAGTCCGGAGACACCTTGGAACAATAGCTCAGAGGTGCAAATTGTTCACATTCAGATCAAGTGTACATTAACTCTGACACCTAAATATAATCCAAATGGCAACATTACTATTCCCCTGCTGACCATTTTAGCAGGAATATTCAGCTAGTGATTTTTATCATGCAGTCTCAGATCACTGTCCACATTTTCCTGCCAAAAAACCTTAAACATCCCTTATCCAGCTGCCAAGGTGGAACCTTCAGTTTCTTCCTGATAATGTCTACAATGTTATGTGATGGTAATACAAAGCTTAACAGAACATTAAAAGAATATATGAACAGAGTAAAGCAAGTTCAGTTGAATACCAAAACAAACAACAAGGAATTCAGTGATATTCATGTTAATTTTTAGTTCAATTAAAAAAAACCCTCTAATTTTTAAGTTTACATGAAGCTGTGCAGAACTTCAGTCTGCCACACTGAAGTGCTGCAGAAGCTGAGGTCCCTGCTGTTGAATTTGTTCCCCACAATACATATTCTAGATCTCAGATCAATCTTCTTTAAACATCCCAGTGGTCCCACCAGCTCTGTATCACTTATAATAGGATAAACAGAAGTTTTGACAATCCCAATGAGCAGATTAATTTTTCTGCTTGTGTTTCAAATAAGTTTCTTGGTAAAAGGTGAGATCATAGTGTATCAGAGCTCCTGCATTACACTCCTAATAGAGAAGTAAGGAGAGATCCAAGTAGTCTCATAACATGAACCTGAGTTTAATGTTTATCTTGTTTCCTTAATACTGTCCTACTATTACCTTCTCTATGTAACAAGCATAATAGTTGCTGAGGGGAAGATGAGGAATCAAGATTGGAAAGTTAGGTGTGTCCCTCAGAGGATCAAAGGGGTCAGAAATATTGAAAAGTCTGAGTACCCCAGAAGAAAACCCTCTATTCCAAAGGACAGCAGTACGTGGAACACCAACCACTAAGGGTTGTGGCTACCAGACTCTGTGTGCCTGTAGGTTGGCGACTGAGCAAACTGAGTTTAACAATTATGAAATGGCTTGATTTTAAGGGTTTTTAGGGGACAGCTGTAGTGTGCAGTGCATGAGAGTGCCAGCATCGAGGGGGTGGGGGTGGGGACCCTTGCCTGGAACAAGTCTTGTCATTTGCTCACTCTGTTCTGGGCTTGATGCAGAAATCAATAGGTGACATTCTCTGGCTTCAAGTATCAGAGGGGTAGCCGTGTTAGTCTGAATCTGTAAAAAGCAACAGAGGGTCCTGTGGCACCTTTAAGACTAACAGAAGTATTGGGAGCATAAGCTTTCGTGGGTAAGAACCTCACTTCTTCAGATGCAAGTCATCCCTTGCATCTGAAGAAGTGAGGTTCTTACCCACAAAAGCTTATGCTCCCAATACTTCTGTTAGTCTTAAAGGTGCCACAGGTCCCTCTGTTGCATTCTCTGGCTTGTGTTTTGCAGGAGGTAAGACTAGATGACTGACATGTCCCTTTCTGGCCTTGAAAGTTATCTCAAATCCTCACTGATTTCCATACTGCTCACTCAAAACAACCTGCCTCCCAACTATCTGTTCTCAACTAAGCCTTTAAAAAGAGTGCCAGCAGGGGGAGGCAGGTCTGTCATAAGTATAATTCCATATGGTACTCCTGGGGGGATTCTACGCCCATACGGGGGCACAGAATTCATATGGCCCGCATTTTTCTGTGCCCCCTGTACAGAAAAATGCAAAAAAAAATCTGCTGGGGGACACGCGCCTCTTCCCCAGCAGCCCAGGCAGTGTGTCTGTTCCAGCATGCCTGGAGCAGCCTCAGAGACAGGGGAGGGGGGATGGGCGTGCGTGCCTGCATGATTACTGTCGGGGGGGGGAGAGGTGTATGTGTGCCAACAAGAGAGAGAGAGAGAGAGAGAGAGACACACACACTCTGGGCTAGTCTACACTGGCAATGTTAAAGAGCTAACGTGGCTTGTGTGGGCGCTAAAAAACCCACCTCCACGAGGGGTGTAGCTACCAGCGCTGGTGCACTATCTACACTGGCCCTCTACAGTTTTGTCACACCCCTGAGCAAGAAAGTTGCAGCGCTGTAAATTGCCAGTGTAGACAAGCCCTGTGTCCCCCTCTCCTACGACTGCAGCTCCCTGGCGGTAGGGCTTTTTATTATGCAGGAGGCAGGCTAGAGGCACAAATGAAGCAGCCTGCCTGAGTTAATTGATCTCATTCTCTGAGGCACAAATGTAGCCCCCTGACTGTGTAGTAAAGTTGTTAAAGTTGCTGTTGATGGTTAATTGATCTCATGTTAGTTAACTGTTCCCATTCTCAGTCAATTCCCCCCTGAGCATTAAAACCTGTGAAAGCTTTCAGGCCCCTACATTGCCAGAGTGATGTAAAGGAGTCTTATTATAAATGACAGTTAGGGAATCCTCAGCTAGGAAGATCTATGTGCTTTCTCACTTTTTACCAAGCAGTCAATAAAATGTCAGGACAATCAGAACCAAGCACTTCCCAAAGTACCCAGCCAGGTCCAGGGCAATGATTAGCAAAACTGTATGACTTTCATGTGTGAAAGTCTGAGCAATTTAAAATGACATTCTACTCCCCCCCCCCGGTTTGGTGTTCTGTAATGTGATTTAAATGAAAATTCAGGATTATAACTGGAATGCAGGATATTGTTACCAAGTGTTTGTAACTTCACTTTCATGTGTTTAGGAAATGCTGAATAGTTATTGTGACTTTTTTCTGTATTGTAGTTTAAATAAATTACCAAAACAATTGAAACTGGTGTGATTATATTGCATTATTTTGACAAATAAAATATATAGAATTTTGCAGAATTTTGAATTCTTTGGTGCAGAATCCCCCCAGGAGTAATATGGGTCTGCAAGGGAAACTGTCTGGAAGCCAGTATCAAGAGGATCAGTTTGGGATCCTTTGTGGGAATAGAAGAGGGAAAACGAGGCAATAAAAAATAGTTCAGTTCATAGAGGTGAGACCTTTAATTCTCAGATTTCTTTAAAAGTTAAAGGTCTAAGCTTAACATGTGGACACGGTGAAAACAAAGTTAACAGATGGCCAAAGGCAAGTAAATATTACTCACGTGTTTTTGCACAGAGAACATTTATAAGTGAACTTGTATTTAATCTCATAGCTGTGGCACTGTGTCACCACTGGCAGCTCTGGATGAACCACAGTTGATTTCTTAGCATAGAATCTCCAAAACTGCCCATGGCCATCACAAATTCCGTTGATTACCCAAGTGGCTGCATGGCAAATCTCATGGATCAATGTGTCTCGAAGCCGGTCTTGGGGAAGGCAGGAGAGAAGACAAATTAAGAACACTGCCATTAAAAAGTCAGGTCTCTCATTCTTCACTGGCTTTATTAGTGTTTGCAAGTACCAGACTGACAGCCCTGAAGACTGTAAAAGATGCCACATGGACAGTACTAGTGCAAGCTTCCCCACACAATGCCACTATTCTGGCCCAAGTCTGAGAAGGTAATTTGGTTTCCATGTCTTTAGTATCTCAGAGGAGACTAATTGTAATGAGTCACTTGTGTTGTGGTCTCTGTTTTTAAAACCACATTAAACACAGGAGCCAGCAAGTAAATGTCAGATGACAAATTTTGATTGCTACTGACTGTGACACAGTAGTCCATTGGTGTTTCACTACTCCGTCAGCAACTCTGGTCAGGCCTGACATACTCACTACATCTAACCCACTGTTGTCATGATATATACCCAAAAGGTGGCATGTAATATATCAATCGAAAGCTAATAGCTCACTGATCATTAATATTCTTACATGGTGTGTTACTCTTCGGGGAATTCTGCACCACTGCACAATGCAGAATTCCCTGTTTCCCCCGCAGAATTGGGGCTGCAGAAGTGGTGGCCACCACTAGGGGACACTGGATTCTGCAGAGCCCAGCTTGCAGTGAGCGGAGCTGGAGGGTGCGTGGGCTGGAGGCTGCATGCTCTGCTTGATCCTTATTCTCCCGGGGACAGGAGAGGGCCTGGGAGACCCAGTTCTGGCAAAGGGTGAGGAAGGACAGGACTGCACTGCCCCGCCTGCGTTCCCTGGCAGGACAGTAAAGAAGCTGGGGGGACTAAAGGCTCTGGGGGAACTGGTGTCTGGGCCGGGGGGTGCCCTGTGGCTGGGATCTGGGGGGAGGGGGTGGTGGTGTCTGAGCTTTGAGTATGCTCCATGCCTGGGATCTGGGGTGAGGGGGGTGCTGGTGTGTGGGCCGGGGGTGCGTGGGATCTGGGGGGGAGGAGGGTGCTGGTGCATGGGCTGGGAGGTGCCCCGTGACTGGGCTCTAGGAGAAGGGGAGTGCTCGTATCTGGGCTGGGGGTGCTCTGTGGCTGGGATTTGGGGGGGGGGGGGGAGGGAGTGCAGGTGTCTGGGAGCCCTACACAGTTCCCTCCAGCAGCCCCCAACTGGAACTGGGTTATCATAGGGGCTTCTTTAACGCTCTACTCTTGGGGGAATCTTTTTTGCTGTTGTCTGTATTGTTGATATGTATTTAGAAATAAATTACCAAAATAATTGAATCTGGAGTGATTATATTGTGTTATTTTGACAAATAAAATATACAGAATTCTAAAATATTATGTGCAGAATTTTTAGGCACTGGATTCCCCCAGGAGTAGTGTGTATATGGGGTGTACAAAGAGTTATGGATATATGTTAGAATTACGGTTTTAAAGTGTGTTTGGCAAGCAATGCATAATCCCCATCTGCCCTAAACAAATGAGTGTATAGTTTGTCATCAGGTTGAGATAATGAAAGTGCATTTAGATAAAAGATCAACAAAGCCATCAACTTAGCGAGTGGGGGAGACAGCCTCTTATGGGGGTCTGCCCCTCAAATGATAAGCAATTGAATCAACTGATTGTATATAACATTGCTGTATTATAAAAAGTGCATTGAGTAATGTCTTTTATGAAAGCCTGTGACATAATGACGGCTAATAGCATTGTGAAGTGTCTGCATTAGCACTATATGAGGAATTGTGGATACTCACTGATGATATGCTTTAAAGGCTGTGACCAAAACACAGGGAGAAAGTTTTTCCCCCAGAAAGGAGGGAAGGGAGTATCTACACATCTCCAATTAAATTAAGCAAGATGTGACCAAAAACAATGGAAACCCTATTTACATATGAATCAGCAAGGGGATGGGAGATCCACAGGCAGGAAAAAACATCATGAGATTATCCTGAGTCTGGGGACAAAACAGTGAGTTTGGGAAGATATACGGAGAGAAGCAGCAGCCATCTTGGCATCCATCACTGGACAGATAAAAGGGGACAGAGCTCTTGCAAGCTGAGTCCTTCAGCCAAGGGGGTCAAAGTCTCTGAGAAGTGAATACAGTATAAATTACTCCTGAGGACATTCTGCACCAAAAAATTAAAATGTCGGTGCCAAAAAATTTAAACTTCTTCATACAATATTTTAAAATTCTGCAAATTTTATTTGTTAAATAAATGTGGAGGCTCCAGCATGGCATTGGGGAGCACTGGTCACTGGCTGCACAGAGGTGGGAGATCACTGTGCAGCTCCCCCCTGGGACACAGACTCAGCGGTGAGGCTGCACCCAACCCTGACACAGCGCAAGGATCGGGTCTGCCCCAGAAACATCCCAGGGCCTTGCCCCTCTGAGCCAGGTGCACCAGGTATGGGCAGGTAGGATCCAAGTGTGGAGGGGTTTAGGGTGGGGGGATCCAGGTGTGGATTGAAAGGGTTCTGTGTGTGGCAATCTGGGTGTGAGCGGCTCAGTGGGGGATCCAGGTGCTGGGGGGGGGGGGGGGGGGAAGGTGTCTGGATGCACAAGGGCTTGTTGGGGGATTCTGGGTGCAACAGTAATGGGACTCTGCAGGGGGGTATAGGTGAAGGTGGTTGGGGCTCAGCGGGGGGGGTCTGGGTGGGGGGGGCTCAATGGGGGGTCCAGATGCTGGGGGAGTGGGGCTCAGTGGGGTGGGGATCCAGGTGCAGCTGGTTGGGGCGGCTCATCGGGGTGGTCCAGGTGCAGGGGAGTGGGGCTCATTGGGGGGTTCTGTGTGTGAGGCTCAGCGGGAGTTTCCAGAACGAGATGATGAGAGCTTGGATAAAAGTTTTAGCTGTGTGGATGGATAGGAAAGGTTGCATCTTAGAGCTGTTATGCAGAAAGAATAAATATTCTTTCCCCTTATTTAATATTCAATATCCTCTTTCCCTTACCTGCAGAGTCACAAACTTTCTCTGAGAGCTCTATCCGAGCATAGCGTTGTACCTCAGGACTTTTTGTTTGTCCAGTGACACAGTACCCTGCTGTCTTCCGCATCTTTTTGTTCCAGATGATTTCCATTTTCTCTGGCAACTGATAAAAAAAAAAAATGGAACAGTGCATTTGAACCACGCAGGGGCATGTGCAGGAATTTAAATTTGACCCCTTTTGGAGGCTCCCCCACCCCCGGAGGCCCCTGATGATTCCTGGGGGGGCCTGTGCCCGCTTGCCCCTCCATCCACACCCCCTGGAACCACATCACTGCCAGCTCATCTCACTTCCTCAGGTCCTTAAACTTCTGCCCTTGTGTGTGTGTACCACCACAGCCCTTCACAACACACCTTGGTGGGAAAGGACACCTTTGTTCATACTCTTTAGACAGAGACAGTGGGAAGTTAGATCTGAGAAACTCACTTTGCCTTCTCTACCTCTCCTTAGAGGCTGAAGAACTTCACTATCTTTAGAGTATGAAACAGCCACACAATAGTAATATTCTTTAAAAAGTTTTATTAAATGCAGAGAAAATGGTAGTAAACCAAAAAAGAACTGTTTGCATTATACCACTTAAGTAAGAGTACAGAGAAAAGAAGGAAAATCTCACATTTCTAGAAACCAAGTCCTTATATGACCTCCCTGCCCTGGTCAGCTGGACAATCTCTTCCTCGGGTATTCAGAGAGAGATGTCTCCATCCCCTCTTTCACACAACCTGCTTATCAAGATCCCTGATCTAAGGTTTTATCCCCTATTTTCCAAAACAATTCTCTGAACACACAATGGGGGTTGAAGCCTTCCCCAGGAGATTGTCTAAGGAGGTATTAAATGTCCTTCACTGATGCTTAATAGCTGTCTTTCAAATACTTAGCTACCAAATTAAAGCGGAGCCCTTTATAAGATCATTTGACCTACCTGTCCCCAGTTTATCCAGACCTCTTTTTAAAATCTCATCAATTTTCCCTTGCCAGGATGTATAACTTCTTCTAATCCTATCAAACTGCTTAATCTCTGATCTCTTGTTGCTCCAAAATAGCAGCAGAAAGGAACCATCTCTTTCAGGATTCTAGTACTGCTGGTATGCTTAGTGCACGTCTTCACTGCACAATTAACCTGAACTCTTCATAGAATCATAGAATATCAGGATTGGAAGGGACCTCTGGAGGTCATCTAGTCCAACCCCCTGCTCAAAGCAGGACCAATCCCCAGACAGATTTTTACCCCAGTTCCCTAAATGGCCCCCTCAAGGATTGAACTCACAACCCTGGGTTTAGCAGGCCAATGCTCAAACCACTGAGCTATCCCTCCCTTACCTGGTTTTTAGTCCAAACTCCTCTACCATCCACACAAGTAAAACATTTGATCTGAATTTGAAGGTGCTTTAAATGCAGGATAGTTTATACAGGTAGGGGTATAGATTAAAACCTAGGCTTCCCTTTCACTTGCCCTGGACCCCGTCCATTCTGCAGATAGGATGCAGGCAAAAATCACTCAAGTTCTGATAATCCTCCAATATCCTTCCCACAGATCCCCATGAAGGACAGACAAGTTCTTGTAATTGACTGGGAAAGTCTCCTAGAGCATCTCAGTACAGAGAACCATACACATGAATGAGTGCAGAAACAGTGAGGACTCAGTAAGGTGAGTCTGCCTTTGCTGTCAAAATGCTGGGGTAGGCTAACCCAAGTGCCAATCATCTGGGTAACCTGTGCAGTTAGAGAGCCTACAGCAGCAATTCCCAAACTATGATCCAGGCAAGCACTTCTGGTCTGCAGAGAGCTGGCTGATCAAGTGGTGCTGGGCTCTTTGGTTCCAGCTTCTTTTACAGGAGTAGGAGCCAGCTTAAGATGCCTCAATGAGGGTCCACTGCTACATGAGAGTAAGAGAAGCATTCCAATGCAATCGGGGCTATACAACTATCTAGACATATAAGAATCAGAAGGCTCCATAAGGGACCAGATTCACCCAAGGCATCTAAAAATCAATTTTCCATATAAGCAACAGATATAGTTACTTAGGGATGTTACATGATTATGAATGGGAAGGGAGTTTGTGTCCTTGCAGTAATGAATGGATCAGGAGGTCTTTCTCCACAAGACTATTAAGAGATAATTCACACCTAGAAAGTCTGATAACTCCCAGAGTAAACCTATGATAAATCCCTTTTTAAAACCCTCACATTTTTGACCTGATTCAAATAGAAGCACCTTGTTACAAGGCTGAGCTTCATCCCAGTTAGTGAGCTAGAAGGAAAGGGCAATGGTTTCACAGAGAAAGCTAGTTAGCAGGATAACAGTGATTTTATTGTCCAGAAATGTGTTTACAAAAGCTACCTTTTGCTCAAAGATGGTGTTGTTATAAAGAGTGTAGAGCTTCTGTGTCAACTCATCCTTTTTTTTCCTGAAATTTTTCACATATTGGGATGCTGGGTTTGACAGCTCTTGTAAGAAACAGCCTGGCACTCCACACAGATTCCACCTGCATGAAAAGCAGCAGCAAAAAAAGCACATTTGTTGTCACAGAAGTCTTATGAAAAAGAATGGTTACTTATCTTATAGTAACTATGGTTCTTTGAGAAGTCTCTGTGAATCCCATTCTAGGTGTGCACGTTCCCCAGGCATGTGAGATTAGAATCTTTTGAACAGCAGTCAGCCATGCCTGCACCATGTATGTCCTTATACCCCACACCTAAGGGCATAAAGGACAGAGCAGCTGCAACCATTCCTCAGTTCCCTTGCTAATTCAGAATCCCAGATAATAAGGACTCTGAAAAAGTGGGGATGAAGGGCTGGTTGTGGGATCCACACGGATGATAATACCTCAGAAGAAAAAATACTATAAGTTAAGTAATTGATTTGAAGTTGTGTCCTTCACAGCGAAGGAGAGTGTTCTAGACACTGGGCTATGGGGTAGTGTGGGCTGGGTCTCAATCTCTCCTGTTGAAATTGTTGCGCTTTTTATAAATAAATAGTCCTTGGAGCAGGGACTTGAATTAGGGTCTCCTGCATTCTAGCTAAAAGGAATGCGACCTTCCACGACAAGTGGGAAAGGGAACAAGAAGCTAGAGGCTCAAAGGGCGGGCCCATGAGCCTGGTGACAAGGTGGAGGACCGGGTCCCAGACCGGTGGAAAGAGTCTTTCAAGGCCTTTCAGGAATCGGATAGTCATCTCATGAGAGAATACCGATCTATCCTGGACGCAGGGATGGAAGGCCGATATGTCCGCCAGGTGAACCTTAATCGAAGATAAGGCAAGGCCCTGGTGCTTTAAATGAAGCAGGTAATCCAGAACGGACTGCAGAGATGACTGGCTCGGGGAGATATTCCGTTCTGACACGCACCAGGAGAATCGCTTCCACTTTGCCAGGTAAGTTGCTCTGGTGGAGGGCTTTTTGCTCTCCAAGGTCACGTGCTGTACCTGAGTAGAGCAGGCTTGTTCCTCTGGATTCAGCCACGCATCATCCAAGCTGTGAGGTGGAGAGAGACGAGGTTCGGGTGCAGCAACCGACAGTGATCCTGTGAGAGTAGGTCCAGGCAGCTAGGAAGTGCCCATGGGGCTGCTACGGCCAAGTCCATGAGCATGCTGAACCAATGTTGGCGAGACCAAGCTGTGGCGATAATAATGATCCATGCCTTGTTCCTCTTAATTTTAAAGAGGACCTTGCTGATGAGCAGAATTGGCGGGAAGGCATACATCAGGTCTCCTGACCAAGATAGGAGAAAGGCATCAGAAAGTGAGCCTCTGCCGAGACCTTGCAGAGAACAGAACTGATAACACTTTCTGTTCTGTCTGATGGCGAACAGGTCAACTTGGGGAGCTCCCCTCTTCTGGAAGAGCATCCTGACAACCTCCGAGTGAAGGGACCACTTGTTGTGAGAGAAGAAGGACCTGCTGAGGTGATCCGCTAGTGTGTTCTGGACGCCGGGGAGTGCGTGGCTTCCAGGTGGATCGCATGTTGGATGCAGAAGTCCCACAGATAAAGGGCTTCCTGGCACAGAGCCGACGAACGAGTTCCCTCTTGCCTGTTGACACAGAACATGGAGGCCGTGTTGTCCGTCAACACCTGCATCACCCGACCGGACAGTTGGGGAAGGAACACTCCACAGGCCAGGCAGATGGCTCTGAGTTCCCTGATGTTTATATGTAGCGCAAGCTCCTCTCGCGACCATAGCCTGAGTCTGCAGTGTACTGAGATGTACTCCCCAACCCAGGTCAGACGCATCCAATATCAGGGAAACTGTGAGTTCTGGGCTCGCAAACTAGCACACCCTCCAACACTAGAACTGGATCAGACCACCACTGCAAGGAGGTAAGTACTCACGGCGGGATCATGAAGAGTTTGTCCAGGTGATGCCTGGCTGGGAAGTAGACCGATGCCAGCCACATCTGGAGAGAACGTAGTCTGAGCCTCGCTTGCCAAACAACATACATGCATGCGGCCATGTGCCCCAATAGTCTGAGACAGACCTGGGCAGTGGTGAACGGATGGGCAGTGATTCTGGTGATCAGATCTGACATTGCCCTGAACCTGGCCTCTGGCAAGAACGCTCTGGCTCAGGTAGAGTCAAGGACCGCTCCAATAAACTCTATCCTTTGAACCTGAACCAATGTTGATTTTTGTTCGTTTATCAACAGAGCTTGACAAGGGGCTAGCAACATTGCGATGCTGCGCTGGATGTGGACTCTGGAGTGGCCCTTGTTGAGCCAGTCGTCGAGGTACGGGTAGATCTGGATATCCTGACATCTGAAGTAGGCCACCACTATTGACATGCACTTCATAAGCACCCTTGGTGCCGTTGCCAGGCCAAAAGGGAGCACTGCGAATTGATAGTGGGCAGTCCCAACCATGAATCGTAGGAACCTTCGGTGTCTGTGAAATATCAATATGTGAAAGTAAGCGTCTTTCAGACTGAGGGCAGCGTACCAGTCTCCCGGATTCAGGGAAGGAATGATGGAGGCCAGGGAGACCATGAGGAACTTCGACTTCTTGAGATACCTGTTGAGGTTTCGCAGGTCGAGAATGGGACATAGACCCCCTCCCTTGGTCTTTGGGATCAAACAATAGCATGAGTAAAACCCTTTCCCTTTCAAGTGCAGAGAAACTTCCTCCACGACTCCCACCCGCAGGAGGCCTTGCATCTCTTGGGTGAGCAGATGCTCGTGAGAAGGGTCCCTGAAGTGCGAGGGAGGGATAGAAATGAACTGGAAGGTATATCCCCCTACTACTGTGCTGAGGACCCACTGGTCCAATGTTATAGAGACTCAGGCAGGGAGGTAGGGGGATAAACGGCTGGAAAATAACAGGGGTGCTGGATCCAGGACACAGGCTGGAAGGTCACCCTTGAGTGCACCCTCAAAATGCCTGCTTATTACCCGGCTGGTTGCAGGTAAGAGCTCAAGTGAGCTGAAGAGGTCAGCTGTTGGCCTTCTGGCACTTGTAGCCTTTGCTCTTCTTGCAGAAGGGCTCTGATCAGGATTGGCTCCTGAACCTGTGGGCCTTTTTTCCCCCCCCCATCCATTACTCATTCCATAGTGATCGCTCCTGTGGCTCCTATCTCACAGGCCTGGGCCTGGCTCCTCACCCTGGGCATTGCAACCAGGCATGCAGGGTTGTAGCATTACTCAGGTTTGGGCCAGCCCAACCATCCCTCCATTATAGGGGTGAGGAGGGGGAAACTTGAGCATCACTGTAACCCGGTGCACCAGGTCGCAATGCCTAGAGTGGGGAGCACAGTTCATCTCTGCCTGTATTTGAAGTGAGTGTGGGACAGGCTCCCTCTCATCCAGGGGAACACAAAGTTGCCCGTTCCTGCAGGTGAGTGAGTGTGTAGCTTCTCCCCGGCACCAGTGTTTCCTCCACACCCAGACTGGGATTAGGAGAACAGTGCCAGGGCAGTGATGCTCTAAATGTGCGGTACCTCCTCATTTGAATTAAAAAAAAAAAAAAAAAAAATCAGAGCTGTAATGGTAAACAATAAATTTAGCATGACTGCTCTATTTTTTTTTTTTTTTTTTAAATAAAAAGTGTGAGAAATCCACAGCACCAGTCATGGTTCACTAAAGGATCTGAGCCTCCCTTGACTGGTGAGAGGACAGAGGAAATGTGTGCGCGTAGGTCCTGTTCAGTATCATGGTCTCAACAAAGACTGACCACAGACACTTCCCTCACAAGTTGGGGGGCAGGTTACACAAGGGACATGGTCTCCTCAGGAGTCTGTGCTCCCCTTCAGCGTGTTGGAGTTGAGAGCAGTCAGTTTGGCCTGTGACAATTCCTCTCGCATTTGCAGCCAGTCAGTCTAGGTGTTATCAGGCAATATGATGGTGCTATATTACATTAACAAGCAGGGAGGATTGTGCTCCTTGGAGCTATGTGCGGAGGCTGTCGCCCTCTGGAACTTGCACCATACCTATGCAAAAAGTGTCCTGACCACTGTGCATCTGCCAGGAGTGCAAAACAGTATGGCATACTCCTTGAGCAGACAGCTCTCCACATAACATGTGTGGCAGCTGCACAACCAAAATCTACAGGACGTGTTTTGGGTGCGAGGGTCTCCAAACCACAATACTATGTGTGTCGAATATGAAGAAAAAGTGCAAAGAGTTCTGTTCCAGAGGGGGTTGCCTCGTGGGCAACGCTTTCCTCAGGTGATGGCTGGGGGCCCTAAGGTACACCTTCTCCCCGCCCTTCCCCTGTTACAGAGGGTATGGAGGAAAATCCAATAAAACAAGGCACAGGTCATTCGCATTGCACCTGGTTGAATCCGTCAGGTCTCGTACCCCATGTTATTGCAATTGTCATGCCAGCCACCTCTCCCAAGGCAACAACTCTTGACTCAGAATAAGGAGTGGACTTCCCCAAGTTTTCCCCGATCCAGTCTTTTGAACAGATCTAGAAGCATTGTGGTTGCTTCACGCGATCCTTTCGGAGGCAATCTTCTAAAGTAGGAGTGCACTGCTGCCCCCTGTGGACAAAAGTGAGCTGCAACCACCGACAATACCTTGGTGAAAACTCCCAGCACCATCAAGAGCCTGAAAGAGAGCGCCCAGTACTGGTAGTGTTTGGCCAAAAAACCCAGGAATTTTCTGTGTGCCAGGTGAATGTCCATGTGAAAATAGGGATCTTTGAGATTGAGGGTCATGAATCAATATCCTAAATCTAATGAGAGGATAGATGCAGACAAAATTGTTCAGTCCCCTCACCATCTTTTTGGGGATGAGGGAGTACCTTGACTAGAACTGTTTCCCCCTTGCTGCTAGTTTCATTCCCCCAGTTGAAGGAGCGACTTTACATCCTGAATGATGGGGAGAGGTGGTGAGGGGTGCGGAAGGAAGAAGATAGTCACCAGCTTTCCCTTGTCAGTCAGGGCCTGAAACTGCTCCTTACTGTCCTGAGGAACCTCATCAACAAAGCCTGTCAGCTTGTCATAGATGATAATATATTTGGCCATCAGTGCTTGACAGTTTTAAAAACTCAAAACTGGAGGGAGGCCGACAAGGATGCCTTCCTCCCACAGAGGTCCAACATCTTTGCTTCCTGGTCCCGGGGAGTAAACCTGGCTTGTTGGTGCTTACTATGCTTGGTGGCTGCTGACACTACCAGGAAGTTGGGAGGCAGCTATAATAGGTATTCTGACCCTTTCATAGGTATGCAATACCTCTTTGTAGCCCACTTGGATACTGGTGGAACTGTGGCAAGCATCTGCTAAGTGTCTTGGCAGGTTCAAGGGTGGCATAGTTGATTGGAAGTGCCAGTCTACTCAGTCCAGAGCTGCGCATGATGTCTAGCAGTCTGTGGACTTCATGGACCTCTTCCAAAGGAATTTGTACCCTCCTGAGCAAGTCCTGGAAAGCCTTAGGAGCCCCTTTGGGTATGGCAGGAAAGCTGGAATCACTGCCTCATCTGGAGAGGATGACGACAGAATCACCAGCGTGATGTTCGCCTATTCCGGTTATTGTGGCTATTGGGGAGGGTACTAGTATCACAGGTCTTCTGGGCCCCAATACTGTCACTGTGGGACTTAAGACCTTCTTGGTGCCTGGCCCCAGGGTGATGGGTACTGTAGAGGGGCTTGGCCGAGGCTCGTCCCTCCGCGGGGCTGTGGGGTATCTCACCGCCCCGCAATAGTTCGCTATGGGTCCAAGCCCTGGGTCAGGGCTGGCCAGTAAACAAACAGTCAGGAGCTCGGGCCCTTAGGCAGGGGCTGAGCCACTAGTTCAATATGAGCCCAGGCCCTAGGTCAGGGCAGGGCAGCAAACAAACAGTCAGGAGCTCAGGCTTCTGAGCGTCTGGTGCGAGGGGGAGACTGCCACCCATGGGTGGGGTGGCAGGGGGGACGCAGGCCCACCCACTTCACTGCGTCCCAGCCCGGGGCCCTAATAGCGGCAGAAGACTCGCTGCTGTGTCAGTGGGGATCCTGACCGCAACACACTGACATTGGTTCTGGCCCTGCTGCGGCCAGGCCAGGGTCGGCTGCCCCCGGGCTACTTCCGGACTCCCCCTCGTAAGGTACCTGGGTTTGGCCGGTGTCCTCGGCGGTTTCCTGCACCATCGGTTCCTCCGGGTAACTAGCGAAGGGTAGGCGCGGTTCCTCCTCGGGGTAGCTGGCGAGGGGTAGGCTCGGCTGCTCCTCAGGGTAGCTGGCAAGGGATAGGCTCGGCTGCTCCTCAGGGTAGCTGGCAAGGGGTAGGTTCGGCTGGCCCGGCCAGTCCTCGGGTCGGCCACAGCCTGCCGGCGTTTCCCAACCCGGAGCTAGGCCACAGGCATCTGGCCTCTCCGGCGGCTGGCCTTCAAGTGAGCTCTGCAGCGGGGTTTTCTACTTCCTGTCCTGTTCCGTGACCTCTGGGGGGCGGGCACAGGACCCACTAGCTCCGCCCACATTGGTGCTAGGGGAGGCTCGTCCCTCCGCAGGGCTGTGGAGTATCCCATCGCCTCGCTACAGGTACCAATAAGTAAAGCGAGGAGAGTCTGTTCTTTTGGGAGTACTGAGATACGCTGGAGACTCCTGACACACTGTATGAGCTTTGCCCCCAGAGGTGCCCCTCAGGGAATAGTCAGAATATGGGGCATACCCATCTCCATCTTTTGACTCTGACCTCAGATCCAAAACGGGAGAGCTCTCAGTATCTGAGGAGGTGGTGATCACCTGCCTCTACTCACCGATGGTACCGGTACTGTGGTAGCTTAACCGCAGGTTGAAAACACAAAGGGTGCCAGATCTGGCAGTGCCGACACAGCGGCTGTTGTTGGTGTCAAAATACTACTCCCAGTACCAGGAGTTGACACAGTCTTGCCCTTCAATGAAGTACCAGGCTGGTCTGTCCTGATATCAGACAGTCCCACTCCAGAGCACGAGGTCTCTCCTGGCTTGGTATGAGATGGGGACATTTGCCTCTTTGAGGGCTTGGATACGGAGCTCCCCTCTTTCCCTTATTGGAGTGCTTGTCTCTCCCTTCCCTCCCCATTTGCCTTGGCTCTGCTCAAGTTTCTTGGAGCCAGCTGGGAGAGGGTGTGGAGGCCTGGAACTGGCTGGAGCTAAGCTCAATGGGCTGCTCCTACCTTTTTCAGGCCAATGTACTGGGTTGGGGGGAGAGGGTGTCTCTCCTGTCAGCTGTCCATGGTCTCATGGGCCTCTCCATGAGGAGTTTTCAGACTTGGAACTTTCTTGACTGCTTTGTCCTGCTGCACCTGGTCTGGATGTGGGTTTCCCCAGGCGGTACAGACAGGCATCATAGTAGACTGTGACCAGGAAGAGCTTGTGGCAGTTGATGCAGTTTTTGAAGTGGAGGATCCTTAGACAAATTAGAGGATTGGGCCAAAAGAAACCTGATGAGGTTCAACAAGGACAAGTGCAGAGTCCTGCACTTAGGACGGAAGAATCCCAGTCACTGCTACAGACTAGGGACCGAATGGCTAGGTAGCAGTTCTGCAGAAAAGGACCTAGGGGTCACAGTGGACGAGAAGCTGGATATGAGTCAACAGTGTGCTCTTGTTGCCAAGAAGGCTAACGGCATTTTGGGCTGTATAAATAGGGGCATTGCCAGCAGATCGAGGGACGTGATCGTTCCCCTTTATTCGACATTGGTGAGGCCTCATCTGGAGTACTGTGTCCAGTTTTGGGCCCCACACTACAAGAAGGATGTGGAAAAATTGGAAAGAATCCAGCGGAGGGCAACAAAAATGATTAGGGGTCTGGAGCGCATGATTTATGAGGAGAGGCTGAGGGAACTGGGATTGTTTAGTCTCCAGAAGAGAAGAATGAGGGGGGATTTGATAGCAGCCTTCAACTACCTGAAGGGGGGTTCCAAAGAGGATGGAACTCGGCTGTTCTCAATGGTGGCAGATGACAGAACAAGGAGCAATGGTCTCAAGTTGCAGTGGGGGAGGTCTAGGTTGGATATTAGGAAACACTATTTCACTAGGAGGGTGGTGAAGCACTGGAATGCGTTACCTAGGGAGGTGGTGGAGTCTCCTTCCTTGGAGGTTTTTAAGGCCCGGCTTGACAAAGCCCTGGCTGGGATGATTTAGTTGGGAATTGGTCCTGCTTTGAGCAGGGGGTTGGACTAGATGATCTCCTGAGGTCCCTTCCAACCCTGATATTCTATGATTCTAACCCTTTCCCTGCCGCCACTGGAAGAAGCAAAATGCCTTTTTTTAAACAGGAATTGCTCCTCTGAATTTTAGCAAACTGAACCCCAAATATCTCCCAATTAACTAGACTAAATAATTAAAGCTAACTAAGTATTAAAAATTATTTACAATTTATTTACAGGAAAAAGCTGAAGAAGTCAGCATGAACACTGATGCTCCATCCTAAATAATGAGTGGTAAGAAGGAAGTAAAGATGGCAGCAGTCCGGCAGCTCCCCATTAAAACCCTTGGTGTGAAGCACAAAGAGAGTGCGGGTGCCCAAGTAGAGCAAACTGACACTCCTAGGGAAAAAATCTCCAGTCCTGGGCACACAGAGTATATGCGCAAACCTGTAGTGCACTACACAGAGGGTCAAGCACTTGAAGAACAAGTATGATCCTGCGTTATAGTGAGAGACTAAATAAATAAAATAAATAGTTTATCCAAGAGAAGATTAACAAAGATCTAATAATAGATAGCTCTTTAATCTAAAGGGCAAAGGCAGAACAAGGATTAGAAGCAAAAACTAGACAAATTCGGACTAAAAATAAGGTGCTTTTTTTTTTTTTTTTTTTTTAAAAACAGTGTGATTAACCTGAGTGATTAACCACTGGAAGAACATACCTACCTACAGATTCTCCATTACTTGAAGCTTTTTTACTTAAGACTGGATATCTTTCTAAAAGATAAACTATATAGCTCAAACAGAAATTATAGAATTAGTAGAGAGTTTACTGTGTGAGGTTCTTTGGTGTGTGTTATGCAGGAGGAAAGACTAGCTGATCATAATGGTCCCTTTAAGTCTTAAAATCTATAAGTAAGTTCCAATATCATTATATAAATCAAATGGTATGTCAGCACCTAAAATACTTTCTTCAGTTTCAGTTACCCTGCCTCCAAAGGGATACAGCAAAAAGAGACAGTTCAGAGACAGGTGACAAAATGATTAGAGGTGTGAAAAGACTTCCATTTCAGGTCAGACTGAAAATATTAGGGTTGTTTAGAGAACAGGCAATAAGAGGGAATATGAGAGAGGTATTTAAATGAATGCTATAGAGAAGGTAATAAGGTTCACTTGTTTACCCTCTCTCAATGCAAGAAAGTGCATTTAAAACCTATAAAAACAGTTTTTTTTAAACACAATGCACAAGTAATCCGTGGAACTCAATGTCACATGACTGAGACAAAGTTTAGTATGTTCATAGAAAGTATTAAACATTTATATGAACTGAAAACCCCACAGATGCAATGGTGCCACAAGTTTGCCTTGGAATGGAGGCTCCCACAGCACTGAGGAAAAGATGGTTTCAGAAAAAGCCTTTCAGAATCTGACCCCCAGACCCTATCAGGGAGTGGTCAGGGTTTAGCAATGAGGATGGTTCAAGTCATTCAAAACCCTTTCTATCAGAGCTCTTGAAAGGCATACAGTAGCCAGAGACTCAAGGGTCCATCTTTAGGGCTCCGTGTTTGTCATGGAGATTGCGGAAGTCAGATTCCAGGGCCAGCTGCTTGGGTAGCCCTGGGGTCAGCCACGCCGGCTGCTACTGTAGTGGCTCCCGCAGCCAGCCGCAACAGTCACTGATAGACTGGCCCTGGGGCCAGCCGCACCAGCTGCTGTTCTGGTAGCCCCGGGCACCGCCCGAGCAGCGGCCGATGTGGCTGGCCCCGGGGACTGCCTGAGCAGCTGGTGCCAGGGGCCCCGCCTAGGGCTCCTCCCCCTGGCGGCTGGTGCCTTAGCAGTATCCGAAGGGTTAGCTGTGGCGCCCCCTTGAGTGCCACACTCATGTGTCAGTATATTAGGCCTGGTCTACACTATGACTTTAATTCGGATTTAGCAGCGTTAAATCGAATTAACCCTGCACCCGTCCACACAACGAAGCCATTTATTTCGAAATAAAGGGCTCTTAAAATCGATTTCTGTACTCCACCCCGACGAGCGGAGTAGCGCCAAAATCGATTTTGTCATTTCGAATTAGGGTTAGTGTGGCCGCAATTCGATGGTATTGGCCTCCGGGAGCTATCCCACAGTGCACCATTGTGACCGCTCTGGACAGCAATCTGAACTCGTATGCACTGGCCAGGTAGACAGGAAAAGCCCCGCGAACATTTGAACATTTGAATTTCATTTCCTGTTTGCCCAGCGTGGAGAGCACAGGTGACCACAGATAGCTCATCAGCACAGGTAACCATGCAGGCCGATAATCGAAAAAGAGCACCAGCATGGACCGTACGGGAGGTACTGGATCTGATTGCTATATGGGGAGAGGATTCAGTGCTAGCAGAACTTCGTTCAAAAAGACGAAATGCCAAAACTTTTGAAAAAATCTCCAAGGGCATGATGGAGAGAGGCCACAATAGGGACTCAGATCAGTGCCGCGTGAAAGTCAAGGAGCTCAGACAAGCCTATCAAAAAACAAAGGAGGCAAACGGTCGCTCCGAGTCAGAGCCGCGGACATGCTGCTTCTACGCCGAGCTGCATGCAGTTCTAGGGGGGGCCGCCACCACTACCCCACCTCTGACCGTGGATTCCGAGGCGGGGATAATCTCATCAGCTACACCTGAGGATTCTGCGGACGGGGAAGAGGAGGAGGAGGAGGACGAGCTTGCAGAGAGCACCCAGCACTCTGTTCTCCCCAACAGCCAGGATCTTTTTCTCAGCCTGACTGAAGTACCCTCCCAACCCAGTATCCAAGACCACGACCCCATGGAAGGGACCTCAGGTGAGTTTACCTTTTAAAATAGCAAACTTGTTTTAAAAGCAAGGGTTTTTAATGATTACTTTGCCCTGAGGACTTGGGATGCATTCGCAGCCAGTACAGCTACTGGAAAAGTCTGTTAACGTGTCTGGGGATGGAGCGGAAATCCTCCAGGGACATCTCCATGAAGCTCTCCTGGAGGTACTCCAAAAGCCTACCCACAAGGTTTCTGGGCAGTGCAGCCTTATTCCGTCCTCCATGGTAGGAGACTTGACCGCGCCATGCTTGCAGCAAGAAATCTGGTATCATTGCATGACAAAGCCTGGCAGCGTATGGTCCCGGTGTTTGCTGGCATTCAAGCAACATCCGTTCTTTATCTTGCTGTGTAATCCTCAGGAGAGTGATATCGCTCATGGTAACCTGGTTGAAATACGGGAATTTAATTAAGGGGACAGAGGTGGCCGTTCCTACTGGGCTGTTTGCCTGTGGCTGAAAAGAAATCCTTCCCTGCAGTTAGCCAAGCGCGGGGGGGGGGGGGGGGGGGGGGAATTGGCCCAGAGCTTTTCGCGTTTGGCTAGCAGGGATCTTCCCTGATACCAGCCACGCGGTGGGGGGAGGGGTAAAGCGATCATCCCAGAGAATTCATGGCGGGGTGGGGGGTGTTAGTTTGGTTCCTGCAGGGATCTTCCCTGACACAAGGGGGATCCAGTGGACATAGTGTACTTAGATTTCCAGAAAGCCTTTGACAAGGTCCCTCACCAAAGGCTCTTATGTAAATTAAGCTGCCATGGGATAAAAGGGAAGGTCCTTTCATGGATTGAGAACTGGTTAAAAGACAGGGAACAAAGGGTAGGAATTAATGGTAAATTCTCAGAATGGAGAGGGGTAACTAGTGGTGTTCCCCAAGGGTCAGTCCTCGGACCGATCCTATTCAACTTATTCATAAATGATCTGGAGAAAGGGGTAAACAATGAGGTGGCAAAGTTTGCAGATGATACTAAACTGCTAAAGATAGTTAAGTCCAAAGCAGACTGGGAAGAACTTCAAAAAGATCTCACAAAACTAAGTGATTGGGCAACAAAATGGCAAATGAAATTTAATGTGGATAAATGTAAAGTAATGCACATTGGAAAAAATAACCCCAACTATACATACAATATGATGGGGGCTAATTTAGCTACAACAAGTCAGGAAAAAGATCTTGGAGTCATTGTGGATAGTTAAGAACATAAGAACATAAGAAAGGCCGTACTGGGTCAGACCAAAGGTCCATCTAGCCCAGTATCTGTCTACCGACAGTGGCCAATGCCAGGTGCCCCAGAGGGAGTGAACCTAACAGGCAATGATCAAGTGATCTCTCTCCTGCCATCCATCTCCATCCTCTGACGAACAGAGGCTAGGGACACCATTCTTACCCATCCTGGCTAATAGCCATTTATGGACTTAGCCACCATGAATTTATCCAGTCCCCTTTTAAACATTGTTATAGTCCTAGCCTTCACAACCTCCTCAGGTAAGGAGTTCCACAAGTTGACTGTGCGCTGCGTGAAGAAGAACTTCCTTTTATTTGTTTTAAACCTGCTGCCTATTAATTTCATTTGGTGACCCCTAGTTCTTGTATTATGGGAATAAGTAAATAACTTTTCCTTATCCACTTTCTCAACATCACTCATGATTTTATATACCTCTATCATGTCCCCCCTTAGTCTTCTCTTTTCCAAACTGAAGAGTCCTAGCCTCTTTAATCTTTCCTCATATGGGACCCTCTCTAAACCCTTAATCATTTTAGTTGCTCTTTTCTGAACCTTTTCTAGTGCTAGAATATCTTTTTTGAGGTGAGGAGACCACATCTGTACACAGTATTCGAGATGTGGGCGTACCATGGATTTATATAAGGGCAATAATATATTCTCAGTCTTATTCTCTATCCCCTTTTTAATGATTCCTAACATCCTGTTTGCTTTTTTGACCGCCTCTGCACACTGCGTGGACATCTTTAGAGAACTATCCACAATGATGCCAAGATCTTTTTCCTGAGGATAGTTCTGCAAAATGTATCTTTTTAAAAAATTCTCTCCTTTTTTCCCTCCCTCCAGCAGCTGCAAATTCTTCAAGCCTCCCTCCTCCATCCCGAAGGCTATCACAGATAAGGCGTCGGAAAAAGAAGACGTGAGATGATATGTTCGCAGAAATCATGGAATCCACCCGCAGTGACAGAGCTCATCTGAATGAGTGGAAGGACACGGTTTCAAAGTATAGGAAAGAAGCCAGTGAACGTGAGGACAGGAGGGACCAATGTGAGGACAGGAGGGACGCTCGAGATGAGAGGTGGCGGCAGGAAGATCAGAGGAGGCAGGATGCAACGCTGGGGCTGCTGCGTGAGCAAACAGACATGCTCCGGCGTCTGGTGGAGCTTCAGGAACGGCAGCAGGATAACAGAGTGCCGCTACAGCCCCTGTATAACCCCCCTCACCATGTTCCATAGCCTCCTCACCCAGACGTGTAAGAACGCGGGGGGGGGGGGGGGCGAGGCTCCGTACACCTTCCCATTCCACCCCAGTGGACAGCCCAAGCAAAAGGCTGTCATTTTTTTAACCTTTTTTTACTGGCCTTTTCCTTCCCGCCGATCCTCCTCCCAAACCCCACCTGGGTTCCCTCCCTCTTTTTATAATCTATTAATAAAGAATAAATGATTTTTAAACGATAGTGACTTTATTTGGTTTGAAAGCAAGCTGGGGGAAGGGGGAGGGTGGGTTCCTTACAGAGAATGAGTCAATAAAGGGGGCGGGTTTTCATGAAGGAGAAACAAACATATTTCACACTGTAGCCTGGCCAGTCATGAAACTGGTTTTCAAAGCTTCTCTGATGCACAGCGCTTCCTGGTGTGCTCTTCTAATCGCCCTGGTGTCTGGCTGCGCATAATCAGCAGCCAGGCGATTTGCCTCAGCCTCCCACCCCGCCATAAAGGTCTCCCCCTTACTTTCACAGAGATTGTGGAGCACACAGCAAGCAGAAATAACAATGGGGAGATTGGTTTGGCTGAGGTCTGAGCGAGTCAGTAACGATCGCCAGCGACCTTTTAAACGGCCAAATGCACATTCTACCACCATTCTGCACTTGCTCAGCCTGTAGTTGAACAGCTCCTGACTCCTGTCCAGGCTGCCTGTGTATGGCTTCATGAGCCATGGCATTAAGGGGTAGGCTGGGTCCCCAAGAATAACTATTGGCATTTCAACATCCCCAACGGTTATTTTCTGGTCCGGGAAGTAAGTCCCTTGCTGCAGCCCTTTAAACAGAGTAGTGTTCCTGAAGACGCGAGCGTCATGAACCCTTCCCGGCCAGCCCACGTTGATGTTGGTGAAACGTCCCTTGTGATCCACAAGTGCTTGCAGCACCATTGAAAAGTACCCCTTGCGGTTTATGTACTGGGTACCCTGGTGCTCCGGTGCCAAGATAGGGATATGGGTTCCATCTATCGCCCCACCACAGTTAGGGAATCCCATTGCAGCAAAGCCATCCACTATGACCTGCACATTTCCCAGAGTCACTACCTTTCGTAGCAGCACCTGAGTGATTGCTTTGGCTACTTGCATCACAGCAGCCCCCACAGTAGATTTGCCCACTCCAAATTGATTCCCGACTGACCGGTAGCTGTCTGGCGTTGCAAGCTTCCACAGGGCTATCGCCACTCGCTTCTCAACTGTGGGGGCTGCTCTCATCTTGGTATTCTGGCGTTTCAGGGCAGGGGACAGCAAGTGACAAAGTTCCATGAAAGTGCCCTTACGCATGCGAAAGTTCCGCAGCCACTGGGAATCATCCCACACCTGCAACACTATGCGGTCCCACCAGTCTGTGCTTGTTTCCCTTGCCCAGAATCGGCGTTCCATGGATAGAACCTGCCCCATTAACAACATGATCTCCAAAGCACCGGGGCCCGCGGTTTGAGAGAATTCTGTGTCCGTGTCCACGTCCATGTCCTCATCACGCTTGTCGCTGCGCTGCCGCCGCCGCCTCCTCGCCTCGTTTTTCTGGTCCTGGCTCAGCATAAACTCCACGAGAACGCGCGAGGTGTTTACAATGTTCATGACTGCTGTCTGGAGCTGAGCGGGCTCCATGCTTGCCGTGGTATGGAGTCTGCAGTGTTCACCCAGGAAAAAAGGCGCGAAATGGTTGTCTGCTGTCCGTTGCTTTCATGCAGGGAGGGAGGGAGGGGTGAGGCTGTACCCAGAACCACCTGCGACAATGTTTTTTGTCCCATCAGGCACTGGGATCTCAACCCAGAATTCCAATGGGCGGAGGAGACTGCGGGAACTATGGGATAGCTACCCACAGTGCAACGCTCCAGAAATCGACGCTAGCCCCGGTACATGGACGCACACCGCCGAATTAATGTGCTTAGTGTGGCCGCATACATTCGACTTTATACAATCTGTTTCCCAAATTCGAATTATATAAATTCGGATTAATCCCGTAGTGTAGACATACCCTCAGGCGCCACCAACCCTACGCCCTTCTCAGTTCCTTCTTGCTGACAACTCCGACAGAGGGACAGGAGGGTGGGTAATGGAATGGATATGAGCAACACATCTCAAAGAACAAAGTTACGAAAGGTAAGTAACATAACTTTTTTCTTCTTTGAGTGCTTACTCATGTTGATTCCATTCTAAGTGACTCACAAGCAGTAGCCCTGGAGGTGGGCTTGGAGTTCACGGTCGTGCAGCTTGCAACACTGCCTTACCGAAGCCAGCATCATCTTGGGCCTGCAGGGTAAGTGCATAATGAGACGTAAACGTGTGGATGGATGACGAGGCAGCGGACCTGCAGATATCTTGAATAGGCACTTGGGCCAGGAATGCCACCGCCGAGGCTTGCGCCCTAGTTGAGTGGGTGGTTACAATTATTGGTGGAGGCACTTTTGCCAGATCATAGCAGAAAAGGATGCAGGAAGCGATCCAGGATGAAATTATCTGGGTAGACACTGGAAGACCTTTCATCCTGTCCGCCACCGCGACAAACAACTGCGTCGGCTTACAGAACGGCTTGGTCCTTTCGATATAAAAGGCTAGGGCTCTCCTGACGTCCAGAGAGTGCAATTTGCTCTCTTCTTCCAACTTATGAGGTTTTGGAAAGAAGAAAGGAGAGAACCACTAACCACTTCCTAGGCAAAGGGAAAAAGGTGCTCCAACCAACCGTCATGGGTGGTAAGAAGGAACTGAGAGGGCGTAGGCCTGGCGGCACCTAATATACTGACGCATGAATGCGGCACTCCAGGGGGCACCACTGCCGACCCTACTGATACCAATAAGGCAAAAATCTCTGATGACCATGCATGTGGGCGTGCATATACCTAGAATGGAATCGACATGAGCAAGCACTCAAAGAAGAACAAGCTTTGTAGTTTTATGTTAACTGCAGAGCAAGCACTTTTGTAGCCTGACAAATTTCCAGAGTGCTAATCTACATGACAGCAGTGCTTTGCCTCTAACCTCACCAGCATTTCCTGACCCATTTGTTATACTCATAGGAGACAGTAAAAGATGGAGAAGAGAAAGACCTACCTTTCCTCTGTATCTGATGAATGTACACAATAGACTGATTCGCTCTTAGGAACCTTCAGAGAAGGCATTTCTTTAGATGAAGAGGATTCTGACTTTGGTGTCACGATTCTCTCTTTCTTAACAGAGTGTTGTGCACTGTCACAAGGAGGCTTGAAGTTTCCCTGTTCTGCAAGTACAAACCAAAAGATTAAACAACCAATTTAACCAAATATCATGAAGTTCCAGCAACGAATACAGAATATAGAGACTGGCAACAGGACCACAAACCACTACACAGTAAACTGTGCATTCCTCACTCAATATGCCCACCTTCAGAGGTGTCTGGGTATATTCACAAGATTGCCTTCAAAACACCAAAGTAGTTTAAAGGTTGACAAACATGATATAACTGTCTCAATAACTAGAGCTCCTCTACTACTGCCAAAAATATTACTTGGTATATTTATATTCTTTAGAAAAATTACTTCAGTATCAGAAAAATCTTCTTTGATCTGCAGAACATTAACATAGTTCAAATCAGATGCAAAAAGCAGTTTGTAATCTTCTCTCTCTCTCTCTCTCTCTCTCTCTCACACACACACACACACCCCCACCATTAAAATGGAGTTAGGACAAAAGCAGGCATCAGAAACTTAAAAATAATAGACAACAGACGCAACTATCCCAAAACCAAGGTGTTATAGACCCAGGATATTCTGATTAAAAGTTACACTTAACAGTAAACCAAACAGGTTATGGAAGTGCACAGGTAATGCACTCAAACAATCTGAATTCTGACCTCTAGAGAAGCCATGGAATAACAATGTGATTATGTTTAAAACATTTTAGAGCTTGTGGTGCCAGATTAGATGAAAAATCGTTGCTTACCTTGCAGCAGGTATTATGTATTCCACCCTTAGTGTGCATATGCCCATGTGCTTGACTTCAGATTCTTTTGGCCAGCAGTAGCCATTGGGTCTGTCCCTGTGCCCTGAGTGTCTTCATGTCTCCTCCACCCACAGGCATAAAGGGCAGAGTGGGGTCAGTTGTGTCAGTTGCTTTGCCCAATACAGGATTTAGAAGGTATAGGACTTTGCAAAAGCATGAAAAAAGGGCAGGTTGTGGAATACACATGGCCAACATCTTGAAGAACAACAGTTACTGTAAGGAAAGTAACTTTTTCCTTCTGAGTGCTTGTCCACATATATTCCATTCTTGAAAGCAGTGACTGATATAAAGGTGGTGGTCATTCAGATCTACTTAAATAAGGATTGCAACACAGCTCTACCAAAATGGGCATCAGATTTAGATGCCTCTTAAAAAGAATGTTTAGTAACTGGATGTGCTGATCCCCAAGATGCTGCTTTACAAATTTCAGAGACCTGAAGAAGAGCTCTGTGTAAGGAAAGAAAAAGGTCCTGAATTTTTTTCTGATCACCCTTAGAATCAGAGGGATTAGAGGGTATGCATACATCACCCCTGGAGTCCACAGTATGAGGAATGCATCTGCTCAAGATACGGGGGTTCCAATCCGCTCTCAAAGAAAGGTTTGACACTGTGCTTTTCCATGGCAAACAAGTTTATGTTTGGATGACCCCAGTCACAAAATACTCTTTGAATGATGGAGTCTTGATCACTGTCAGAAAACTGTCCGAGGATCCAACAATATATATTGTAATCCTAGCAGATGAAGAGTTATGACTGTTACTTGCTGAAGTTTCACAGGTGAATCACCTCCTGGCATAAAGGAGAAATCTGGCTAATCCCTGTCTGTTTATGTAAACAGCACTGTGGTAATGCCTGCCATTACCGAAACTGTCTTCCTTTCATTCAACGCAAGACATGTCACACATGCTAGGTAGACTGCTCTGAGTTCTAATATGTTGATGTACAGGTGACTATCTCACACACCCACAGTTCTTAGCCCTTGTGATGGTTCAAATGAGCTCCCTATCCCAGATTGAAAGCATCTGTTACAAATATGTTTGTGGATAGAGCTGGAGAAAATGGAACATTCTTACAAACTGCATCTGGGTTCTTCCACCAATTTAACAATATGACAGCTTCTTGTGGAATCTGAACTGGCATGTCTAGGTGATGTCTCCTTAGGCAACAGGTGGATTTCAACCACCCTTGCAAATAATGGAGGCACAGTCTGGCATCTCGAATCACAAATGTGGAGAGACCATATGGCCTAACATTCTTATCAGCATATGTGGGTTTCTCTGACTGGTTTATGGTCTGACACAGTGTCAAACTTGATTCAGATAGAGTCTGCGAAGAGTTACACAGGGATCTCACAAAACTGGGTGAATGGGCAACACAATGGTGATGAAATTCAATGTTGATAAATGCAAAGTAATGCACATTGGAAAACAATCCCAACTAACTGTATAAAATGACAGGGTCTAAATTAGCTGTTACCACTCAAGAAAGATCTTGGAGTCATTGTGGATAATTCTCTGAAAACATCCACGCAACGTGCAGTGGAAGTAAAAAAGCTAACAGAATGTTGGGAATCATTAGGAAAGGGATAAATAAAAAGACAGAAAATATAATGCCTCTATATAAATCCATGGTACGCCCACATCTTGAATACTGCATGCAGATCTGGTTGCCCCATCTCAAAAAAGGAATTGGAAAAGGTACAGAAAAGGGCAACAAAAATGATTAGGGGTATGCAACAGCTTCCATATGAGGAGATATTAATAAGACTGGGACTTTTCAGCTTGGAAAAGAGACGACTAAGGGGGGATATGATAGAGGTCTATAAAATCGTGACTGGTGTGGAGAAAGTAAATAAGTGTTATTTACTCCTCCTCATAACACAAGAACTAGGGGTCACCAAATTAAATTAATAGGCAGCAGGTTTAAAGCAAAAGGAAGTATTTCTTCACACAACACACAGTCAACCTGTACAACTCTTTGCCAGAGAATATTGTGAAGGCCAAGACTATTACAAGGCTCAAAAAATAACTACGGAAGTTCATGGACGATAGGTCCATCAATGGCTATTAGCCAGGATGGGCAGGGATGCTGTCCCTAGCCTCTGTTTGCCAGAAGCTGGGAATGGGCGACAGGGAATGGATCACTTGATTATCTGTTCTGTTCATTCCCTCTGAAGCACCTGGCATTGGCCACTGTCGGGAGACAGGATACTGGGCTAGATGGACCTTTGGTTTGACCAGTATGCCGTTCTTATGGCTAGCAGAACCCCTATAAATTTTATCTTCTGAATCAGCACTAATGAAGATTTCTTTGTTGATACTGAGCTCCAAAGCAGCAAAGGTCTGTACAAAGTGACATGTACTGTTTGTGACTTGCTGAGAAGAATTTAATCTAATCACATCAGCCACACCATCAGGGGCTCGTTCACCTGCACATCTACCAATGTGATATATGCCATCATGTGACAGCAATGCCCCTCCGCCATGTACATTGGCCAAACCGGACAGTCTCTACGCAAAAGAATAAATGGACATAAATCAGACGTCAAGAATTATAACATTCAAAAAACCAGTCGGAGAACACTTCAACCTCCCTGGACGCTCAATTACAGACCTAAAAGTCGCAATTCTTCAACAACAAAAACTTCAAAAACAGACTCCAACAAGATAGATAGAAATTCCATGCTTGAATAATATGAGTATAGCAGTAGGAATATACTACTGACCAGGATGGTGATGGTGATTGTGAAATGCTTAGGGTGATTAGGCTATAAAAATAGAGTTTCAATAATAATAGGGAATTTCAACTATCCTCATACTGACTGGGTGAATGTCACCTCAGGATGGGGTGCAGAGATAAAATTTCTAGACATCATTAATGACTGCTTCTTGGAGCAACTCGTCCTAGAACCCACAAGGGGAGAGGTAAAGAATCCAGCGGAGGGCAACAAAAATGATTAGGGGGCTGGAGCACATGACTTATGAGGAGAGGCTGAGGGAACTGGGATTGTTTAGTCTGCAGAAGAGAAGAATGAGGGGGGATTCGATAGCTGCTTTCAACTACCTGAAAGGGAGTTCCAAAGAGGATGGATCTAGACTGTTCTCAGTGGTACCTGATGACAGAACAAGGAGTAATGGTCTCAAGTTGCAGTTGGGGAGGTTTAGGTTGGATATTAGGAAAAACTTTTTCACTACGAGGGTGGTGAAGCACTGGAATGGGTTACCTAGGGAGGTGGTGGAATCTCCTTAGAGGTTTTTAAGGTCAGGCTTGACAAAGCCCTGGCTGGGATGATTTAGTTGGGGATTGGTCCTGCTTTGAGCAGGGGGTTGGACTAGATGACCTCCTGAGGTGAAGGTCACCCTGGTCATTTGTCCAATCTTCCACTTCTTGTAAGCTTCTTTTTTGCGTTTAAGGTCAGCAAGGATTTCACTGTTAAGCCAAGCTGGTCGCCTGCCATATTTACTGTTCGTTCTACACATTGGGATGTTTTTTTCCTGCAACCTCAATAAGGATTCTTTAAAATACAGCCAGCTCTCCTGGACTCCTTTCCCCCTCATGTTATTCTCCCAGGGGATCCTGCCCATCAGTTCCCTGAGGGAGTCAAAGTCTGCTTTTCTGAAGTCCACGGATTCGTCTCCCCATACAGCGATCAGATCCTGTACCTCACATTCAGTCCACGCTGGAGCTCTTTTGTGATTCTGGGACTCCATCATGGTCACCTCTGCTGATGAGATCTGCACTCACCTGCAGATTGCCACGCTGGCCAAACAGGAAATGAGATTCAAAAATTCACGGGCCTTTTCCTGTCTACCTGGCCAGTGCATCTGAGTTGAGAGCGCTGTCCAGAGCGGTCACAATGGAGCACTCTGGGATAGCTCCCGGAGGCCAATACCGTCAAATTGCGACCACACTACCCCAAATTCGACCCGGCAAGGTTGATTTCAGCGCTAATCCCCTCGTCGGGGGAGGAGTACAGAAATCAATTTTAAGAGCCCTTTAAGTCGAAAAAAATGGCTTAGTTGTGTGGACAGGTGCAGGGTTAAATCGATGTAACGCTGCTAAATTCGACCCAAACTCGTAGTGTAGACCAGGGCTAAGTAGTATTATTACATGGGACTTTAATCTAGGTGTGGGTTCTTTAACCCAAGGATTCATTAACCCCTTCAAGAATCTTTGTACTATATCATGGCTAAATGAAGTCTTTGCTCAATTAAGCTGTGTGAGCTGGAGATGGCTGCAAGATGTACTTTTACTGACAATATGAGAGAGGCCCAGGAATTTCAAATGAACTATGTATTCAGGTATAGAGTGAACAGCAGCTGAAGCTGGGTTATGTTAATGGCAGGTGCCCACAAAGAACATTTTCCACTTATGATCATAACAAAGGCAAGTTGACCGTTTCCTGAAGTTTAATAGAATCCTCTGTACCTTCCCTCCACCCCCACAAACAGACCAGATACAGATCTGTCAAAGTCCTATGGAGTGGAGACAGGAGCGCCGCCAGCTTTTCTGACGCCCTAGGCGGCGGAAGGTCCCGCCGCCGAAATACCGCCGTGGTCACCGCCCCCCAAACTGTAGTGCCCTAGGCGACCGCCTAGGTCGCCTAATGGGTTGCGCCGGCCCTGAGTGGAGAGAGTCTAGAAATACAACCTCTTCTAGGTCAATAGGTCTGGAATTGCAGAGAGACACCGATAAATCCTTTGTGATAGGAACAGAAGATCTGAGAACTACTGTTGTCTCACTCAGGCCCCCCAAATTAGAATAATTTTGGCTTGGTCTTGTTTGATTTTCCTAAGAACTCTATGAATTAGAGGAATTGTGCGTAGAACAAAGAAGTCTTACTCCCTATTCTAAAAGAAAACACCTTCAAGATGAACTGGTTGCCTGTCCTATTTTGGAGCTCAACATTTGACATTTGGAGATGTGTCTTGTTGCAAACAGGTCTGTTTCCAGATACATCCACAGTATGTTTGCTACCAAGTTCTTGAGCAACTACTTCTGCTGATCATGTAGGTTTCTGCTCATCAATCTGCAAGTATGTAGGCAGAAAGCTATAGAATCAATGTAGTGTACTATGCACCACTCCCACAGAACTATAACCTTTCTGTCCATCTGGCTGAAATGTGGTCCCCCCAGCTTGTAGTAGTAGTATCAGTAAGTACTTGAACCACTCTGCCCTGTGATTGGGGAGAAAGGACCCTATATGAATAGACAGCAATAGAAATACTAACTACATCCAAAGATTTGACAAGCTCTTCCAGTTGACAAATAAAGGAGACTGTTCCCTCAGTACTCAAGAGCGTGTAGCAGATCCAAACGAGACCATGCTAGTGCAAGAAGTTTCCCTTCAACTATTTTGGGAGAAGGCTCCTTTTGTGGCTGCCTTTCTTCAGCCCTTTTAAATTCAGGGTAATACCTAAGAGAAGGCCAATATGACTGCATTGCTCGTGGTGGCACCTCCAATCTTGCCAGTATCCTCTAGAGAATTCCCCATCATAGCCCCTGGGTGAGAGAGGCTGATCTTGTGTGCCATTTGCCTTTATCTGTTAACTTTAAGGGTATACTGCAGATATCTATTTTAAGGGCTTTTGAAGAGGAGAGGGTATAGATTTGCTTAAGTTATAGTTGGTTAATAATAAGCGGGTAAGTTCTGATTTGTGAATTCTTGACAAAACTAAAAATACATCTTGAAACAAAAGCATCTTAGAACACAGAATAGGTGCAGAATTATAACTCTAAATAACTGTACAGCTTAACACCTGATCTTTAATATCTGACTGCTCTAATTTAAATAATGACAGGTTTCAGAGTAGCAGCCGTGTTAGTCTGTATCTGCATAAAGAACAGGAGCCACAAGTACTCCTGTTCTAATTTAAAGGAGTTTAATTATCATTTAAATGAATTTTGAATGTCAATTCCTGTCATACTTGTAGGAAACTGATTTTCATTTTTTAGTTAGCTTTGATTTTGTTGAAAGTTTAAAATGAAATTCCAAACTAAAAATCTATTACTGAAGCTTAAAATTTATTATAACTATGAAAATAATGGACAAAAATAAAGAATTTTAGTTCCTTGATAATTTAAATTTAGGGGAACTACAATTCTCCGCATGCTCATTTCATTGACATGTCTGAACATTCTGCAAAAATGAGTCATAAGTCCTGTTTATGTCAGAAGTGCAACACATTTTTAAAACTATGCAGTTAATACTGCCAGCCATTTGCACAAGATACTTCATGAATAAATATGATTAAGAATACAGAAATAAAGAATGACTTCTCCTACCTGTGGTGGCTGATTGGGATAGAGTGGTTTTGTTTGAAATTAAACTTGGAGTCAGTGGTATGCTTCGCTTCTTTACCCGCTCTATTAAAGATTCAAATTCATCCTCTGAGCTGTCTGGCCCTAATGCTGCACTATGTCGTAGTGCCATGGTCTGCGTGTTGTTCCGTGCACACTCTTCCCAATCTCTTTCTTTCCCATCAAGAGATGAATTTGGACTATATTTGGAAATATCAAACTCTTTCTGTTTTTGTGAAGGAGTTTGAGGTGTGTGTTGCAGGTTGTCCTTCAAGCCCCTCGCTTCCATTTCTTGGCAGTGGTCAGACCATGTACTTTTTATGAAAACAGAATCATCATGTTTACTGTCACTTAAAATCTCTGGATACAGCCATTCCTGAGAGTAAGTGTTTTCCTTTCTAGAAGTCACTGGCTTCTTCTGGGTCTGAACATTCTTCACTGCTACAATTCAAAAAGAAAAATTCAAAGACTTCAGAGACTTCAGCATTTATGTTTTAATGCAAGTTAATCAGATCCTTTGGAAAACATGAAAACACCAGGCAGAGAAAGGAATCTTAGCAACTTCCTCCAACCCATGCTCATTCACACCTAGGATCACACTACTTCCAATTGCACTGCAGACGATAAACAATCAAAAAGGTATGTATGTGGGGTCTACATTGTGCCAGCAAAAGGGGTTTAAGTCAGTCTGATACAAGATAAGAATAGCTACAGAACACTTTATTACAGCCACTCTTTCTGATAAAAGAAAGCTTCTGCAGTTATGCACACATAAGAGTTTGTATTTAGCTGATTATATGGTCAATTTTAGGTCTTAAATATGCAGCATGTGAAAGGGAAATGAGAGAAGACTTGCCTTTGGCAGCTGGATTTTCTTATAAGTAAAAGATTCAAATATGGAAAGGATTTTAAAGAGTACCACAAGTGAAGATATTGATATCCCAGTGTTAAAACAAGCATAACAGGAAGGAAGAGGAAAAAGGGAAGGATCATATGGAGGAATGGGAAATTGAGAATGAGGAAGGAGAGAATTAATCCAGCAAAAAGCGAACAGAATTGAACCTGTCCTGTTATCTTACCTTAAAAGGGACCAAACTTTTCCAAAGCTATGTCTGTGCTCTTCCTAAAGAAGAATTGTGAGCTCTGAACAATAAGCATTCTTTCTCCACCCAGCTAAAACTCTTGTCCCCTCTTTGTTGCTGGATGGCTACTTACCCTTCTTGCTTGTCTCATTCTTTCTTGTAAAATCGGAGAAGTCTTCCCTGGAGTCAACGATGATTTCATTCAAACCGTAGAGAAACAATAAAATGAGGCAAAGGAAGCCAGGGATGATTTTTGTCTTGATATAGGTAAAGCTGACAATAAAGCAGTCTGGTACAGTGTTCTAATTTATTCACTGGAAACATCCATTACTACCAAAGAACTCTCTCAATGTAACTTTTCGTTGTCAGTTACATTTTGTCAGTATTTTATCATTAAACTTCTAAGCAAAAGACAGAACTCCATTTCAAGAATCATGGGCTATTTTGTAAGTTCAGTGCTACAGTAGGATGAGAACATGCTTGCAAACTAAATTCAGATATTGAAATAGACCATTATCCCTCATTCTTGTTACTGGATAAAATGATACAGATAGGGAACCTTAAAGACAGAATTTATAAAATTCTGTTTAGAAATCACACTGTTGACCAAAAAAGTTGCCTTTAATGTGAAAGATGCAAAGCTGTCAGTACTGTTAAATCCTTGATCCATAAAAATCCACAGAGTACAGGCTGCCACATTGCAAACCTAATCTGCCTCATTCCTAATCTGCAGGAATCACTTCAACTGGTAAAAAGGGAGTTCTGTTTCCATGAATCATTCAACACTTGGTGCCTCCGCCAAAACTGCCAACTATGGGAATAATTAGTACCAGAGACAACAAAGATTGCGTGTTATGGACATCTCCTCTCCAAAACTCACCAAGACCAAGTCATTTCACATAGTGGTCTAATGACTGTCAGACAATAACTGTAAATCCAAACCTACTTAGCAGTGAAACCTGGTGACAGAGGTGAAAGGTTCCATTTGAGCATGGGGTTGGACTAGATGACCTCCTGAGGTCTCTTCCAACCCTAATCTTCTATGATTCTATTATATCCCACTACAAGCTATACAGTGCTCCAAAACAACAACAAAATAGTGAGATATGTGCCTCCAAATAACAATACTTCACATTCATGTAATGTTTTACATTTTAAAAGTGCTGTAAAAACTTTAGTTTTAAAAACAGCCTTATGAGTTATTAATCTTCATTTTACAGTGGGAAAACTAAGGCACAGGGAAGAGAAGCAATGTGACCAAGGCCACACTTGGAATGAGCAGCAGAGCCAGGATTAGAACTCAGAATGTTGACTTCTAAGCCTGTGCCTAATCCTCCAGACAATGACGATACCCTATGCAAATGAGAGAGGATCTAATTCATTTTTCCATATTCAAAATAACTCATTAATGGGACATTTTGGCTGCCATGGATTAGACAAAAAAAGTCTCTCTCTGACTAACTATAGACAATTCAATAATTCCAGGACCCACCTGCTATTTTGTTTCTTAGAGACTTGATGTGCTAGGAATTTTGGAGTCTTCATTCTAGATAAAACTAAATCAGAATGTGAGAGAATTACATTACAGGAAATTTATTTTAGCTTTCTAAAAGTGATCCCATTCCATGCCTTAAGGGCATATATAGACAAAAATTGTTACAACTTTTATATTACCAATAGTATCCAAATGTCTCTAGAACAAGGACCCTACTTAATCTCACAATTAAAATTCTCAGCTCTTCAGAGCAGAAGCAGCTCTTTGGCTACCCTCTCCCTCATCATTCAACCCTTGCCATGCCTTAAGACTTGGGAGAAAGAATAGGCTTTGCAACAAAGATTCACTGTAAAAAGGTATTCCAGAAGGAATTCATATTCTTGCAGCCATGAGGAATACATCCTCTCTACACTCATTGAGAAAGCAAGATTAACATTCTAACCACTCTTTACTTACATATTTCAAATTCTTCATCACTACTGGAAGAAAAGGGCAGAAGAGAGCTGCAAAATAAAGCACAAAACAGATGTGAGGAAGACAGTCACTTCAGAGGCGAGGAAGTTACTCACCTTGTGCAAGAACGATGGCTCTTCGAGATGTCACCCTATGGAAGCTCCACTGTAGGTGTTATCTGCACCCCAGAGCCTCTAATCAGAGATTTTAGGTAGCTGTGTCCTTTCAGCCTGAACATGCATCTCCCTTCCTTGAGGCTAACTAGTGCTGTGCAGGCGAACCACCCTCAGAGGTTCCTTCTCTACTGCAGAGCCCCTTGGTAAGAACTCCGAAGTAGAGGGGAGGAGGGCGAGTTGTGGAGCACCCATAGGGACACACATCTTGAAGAACCATTCTTACTGCACAAGATGAGTAACTTCCTCTTCTTCTTTGAGTAGTGTCCCTATGGGTGCTCCACTGTAGGCGACTCCACAGCAATATCCCCCATGGAGGGGTGGGGCTTCGGACTGGAATCTGTTACGGATGATAGTATTGTGGAGCCAAAGATGGCATCAAGGCATCTCCCAGGTAATTGTGTAGTGATCTGCAAAAGTATGGGCAGAAGCCTCGGTCGCTGCCCTACAGATTTCTGAGATGGGGACATCTTTAACAAACATGAGCTATATGAAAATGGATCTTGTGGAGTGCATGTGGATCCCTGATGGAGGCAGCAGGTTATGTGCAAGGGGTAACAGTGGGTAATGCAGCTGGAGACCCATTTGGAAGAGTATTTCCGCAAATGAAAGGAAGAGTTTGGGAGACTTACTAAAGTCCTTAGTCCTTTCCAGATAAAACTCCAAAGCTCTCCTAATGTCCAGCATATGCAGTGTTACCTCCCTGTTGTCAGAATGTGGTTTAGGAAAAAATATGGGGAGGTGAATTAGTTGGTTCATATGAAAGGAGGACGCTACTGTGACACCCTGGCACCCCCTTATTCACCACTGTCGTATAATTAGGGTATGTTTTGCACAAAGTATGTCTTGTGAGGTATCATTGTATAAGTCTTGATCTGCTAGACATTAATAGCTCGTTGGATTGTATGTGCTATCATCCTATGTGAAGTTATGAAGTTTGGCTATGTATGTGTTACTGAAACGCGTTGTTAGGTTGAAAACACCCACAAGCAGCTTTTCAGGTACAACAGTAAAAAGCCCAAAACAATGTTAATAGCTTATTCAGGAAATGCACACAAGCACAAGGATTACCCCAGGAACTGTGTACAATAGAAACCTCTCAGAGACAGCACTACACAGGTCACAGCAAAAGAGCTTTCCAGCAAGTGGGAAGAAGATATAAAAGGGGGAAATGATATCATGAAGGTACCTCACTCTCTCTACAACACATCTGGAAACACCTGAGCAACAAAGACTGAACTGGGGGAAGGGATGGTCCCAGGCTAAAGAGATTTCTAGCCCGTGTATGAAAACCCGGAAAATCCAAGCTGCAAAGCAATGGCAGCTTGTGCCATAAGAATCTGCCAGCCTGTTTATCACTCAAGGTGAGAATTTGTTAATTCATATCCTACCTATCTAGTATGTTAAGCTCAGTTTGTGATCTTGTTTATTTATTAGATAATCTGCTTTGATCTGTTTGCTATCACTTAAAATCGATCTTTTTGTAGTTAATAAACTTATTTTATGTTTTAATCCAAACCAGTGTACGTTTGACTAAGATGTCAGGGGAAAATCTCAGCTTGGTTACCACAAGTGTGCATGGTCCTCTTCACACAGAGAGAGGTGGACCGGGCCCATATACTGGCCAGATTTGACCAGGGCAGGGCGGTACTGCTCTGGAGTCCTAGGCTGGTAGGCTGGTGGTTAGAAAGCTTGCATGTAACAGCAGCTGGGTGTGTCCCTATCTGTGTGAATGCTGGTGAAAATGCAAGCTTGGAGGGCTTTGCAGCTTGTCACAGCAGCACAGTGTGAGAGGTAGCCCAGACTTGTGGGTCAGAGGGCTCAGTGGTACCCCAGTTCCAGGTGGCACCCTGGGGGAACCCATCACAGCTACCTTAGGGAGGAACTTGGGTTGTGGCCTCAAGGTGACTTTCTCTTTAAAGAAGACAGTGAATGGCGGGTGTGTCATCAACGCTGCTATTTCCCCCATCCTTCGTGCTGAGGTAATGGCCACTAGAAATGCTGTCTTCATGGAGAGGTGTAAGAGAGCAGTGGCCACAGGCTCAAAGGATGGTCTAGTCAAAGTTCTTGGAACTAGACTGAGGGAATAGGTGGTCTGACATGTGGGAAGAGGTTTCCCATGCCCTTAAGGAATCTGTGTGTCATTGGGTGGGTGAATGCTGAGCATCCATCCACTGGATGGTAGAAGGCTGTTATAGCCGCTAGATGTACCTTAAGTGAGCTAAGAGAGAGCCCAGACCTTTTGAGGTCTAGAATATAATCTAAAATTAATGGGAGGGAGGGAGGAAGATGTGGGGTCCACTTGTTTGGAATTGCACCAAATTTGGAATTGTTTCCATTTTTAAGGTAAGAACGAGTCGCTGATTTCCTACTGGGTAGTAACACCTCTTTTACCTCCTTGGAGTATTTGCTCTCTAAATGTTGGAATCAAAAAGAAGCCAAGCCTGGAGCCAGAGTATCCGTACATTGGGGTGAAGGATTCATTTTGGGAGAGCAGATAAGGAAGGGGCTGAAGAAGAATCAGAGGACATACTACTAGTTGTGCAAGGTATGGGTACCAAACTTGTCTTGGCTAGGAAGGGGAAATCAGTATAACTTTCGCTTTCTCTCTCCGTTTCTTTAACAGGACCTTGGATGTCAGAGGGAATGGGGGAAAGGCGTACAATAGATCCCTGCCCCATGGGAAGATGAGAGCATCCCCCAGGGACTGTTTCCCTAATCCAGCCCTAGAACAGTAGTGGAGAAATTTCTTGTTCCAGTAAGGAGCAAAACAGATCTATTGTCGGGGTCCCCCATAGGTCCAATATGGCGTGAAGCACTGTTGGATTCATTTCCCATTCATGATTGTGGGAGAAGTTCTGACAGACTGTCGGCTGTCACATTTTGTATTCCTGGTAGGTAAGCCGCTGAAATGAGCATATTGTGGAAGATGCACCAATTCCGAAGTTTCAGTGCTTCCATGCAAAGGGAGGGTGATCTGGCGCCCTCTAGGCAGTTTATGTAAAACATGCAGATTATATTGTCCATCATGACTTTCGTGTTAGTATCCCTGATGAAAGGGAGAAAGTGTGCACAGGCGTTTCTGATGGCTCTTAACTCTAAAAGATTGATATGGAGAACTGGTTCCAAGGGAGACCACTTGCCCTGGACTTTCCGGTTGTTTAGATGGGCTCCCCAGCCTAGTAGAGAGGAGTCTGTTGTTAGAATCAATGTTGGTGGGGGTTGTGCGAATGGAACGTCTGAATGGATGTTGGGTGGTTCTTTCCACCAGTCTAGGGATTTTTTGACCTTGGAGGGCATTGACAACGGCTAGTTTAGGGCATCCATGTTCAGGAAGTAAACAGATCTGAGCCACATCTCCAAACATCTCATGAAAAACTGGGCATGTGGGGTCACAAAGGTGCATGCTGCCATGTGCCCAAGAAGCTGGAGGCAATTCCTGGCCATTGTTTGTGGGCTAGGCTGGACTGTCTCTATGAGACTCTTCAGGGTCTTTGATTTGTGCAGCGGGAGGAACGCCCTCACTTGCACTACATTGAGTTCGGCACCAATGAACTCCAGGGGCTCAAGGTCAATTTCTGGGTGTTGAGCTGCAGACACAGCTGTGCAAATATGTGCATAGTTGTCTCGGAAGGAATGAGCCTCAAGAAGGCAGTCGTTGAGGTATGGGTAGATGACAATACCTAATATTTGTAGGTGCGCTGCTACAATGGAGAGGACCTTGGAAAATAACCTAAGTGTGGACAAGAGGCCGAATGGGAGCACTCTGAACTGATAGCGGTCCTGCCAAAATGTAAGTCGGAGGAATCTCCTGTGACACAGTCAGATTGAGATGTGGAAGTAGGAATCTTGTAGATCAAGGGCTGAAAACCAATCTCCTTGCTCCAGAGACGGAATAATGGCTGCTGGTGTGACCATCTTTAACTTTTGTGCCTTCATGTATCTGTTTTGTGCCCTTAGATCTAGTATGGGCCTTCAACCTCCCTTTAACTTGGGAATCAGGAAATAGCTGAAGAGGGACGGGGAGGATCATGAAGTGGATGGAGTAGCCCTTTGAAATAATTCCCAAGGCCCACTTCTTGGAGGTGATGTTTTCCCAACTCTGGAGGAAACGAGTCAGGCGACTTCCGAATGGGCATGGAGAGTCCGTATCCAGCAGCTGATCTTGTCACAAGGAGTGGCGGCTCGGGGCCTTGACCAAGGAGTCAAAATGGTGCTTAGAGGACGAGGGTTGAGCGGCCAAGGATCGGGGAGCCAATGAATATAAGAATGGCCATACTGGGTCAGACCAAAGGTCCATCCAGCCCAGTATCCTGTCTTCTGACAGTGACCAATGCCAGATGCCCCAGAGGGAGTGAACCTAACAGGTAATGATCAAGTGATCTCTCTCCTGCCATTCATCTCCACCCTCTGACAAACAGAGGCTAGGGACACCATTCCTTACCTATCCTGGCTAATAGCCATTAATGGACTTAACCTCCATGAATTTATCTAGTTCTCTTTTAAACCCTGTTATAGTCCTAGCCTTCACAACCTCCTCAGGCAAGGAGTTCCACAGGTTGACCATGCGCTGTGTGAAGAACTTCCTTTTATTTGTTTTAAACCTGCTGCCCATTAATTTCATCTGGTGGCCCCTAGTTCTTATATATTATGGGAACAAGTAAATAACTTTTCCTTATTCACTTTCTCCACATCACTCATGATTTTATATACCTCTATCATATCCCTCCTTAGTCTCCTCTTTTCCAAGCTGAAAAGTCCTAGCCTCTTTAATCTCTCCTCATATGGGACCCATTCCAAACCCCTAATCATTTTAGTTGCCCTTCTCTGAACCTTTTCTAATGCCAGTATATCTTTTTTGAGATGAGGAGACCACATCTGTACACAGTATTCAAGATGTGGGCATACCATGGATTTATATAAGGGCAATAAGATATTCTCCATCTTATCCTCTATCCCTTTTTTAATGATTCCTAACATCCTGTTTGCTTTTTTGACCGCCGCTGCACACTGCGTGGACGTCTTCAGAGAACTATCCACGATGACTCCAAGATCTCTTTCCTGATTAGTTGTAGCTAAATTAGCCTCCATCATATTGTATGTATAGTTGGGGTTATTTTTTCCAATGTGCATTACTTTACATTCATCCACATTAAATTTCATTTGCCATTTTGTTGCCCAATCACTTAGGTTTGTGAGATCTTTTTGAAGTTCTTCCCAGTCTGCTTTGGTCTTAACTATCTTGAGCAGTTTAGTATCAGCTGCAAACTTTGCCACCTCACTGTTTACCCCTTTCTCCAGATCATTTATGAATAAGTTAAATAGGATCGTCCTAGGACTGACCCTTGGGGAACACCACTAGTTACCCCTCTCCATTCTGAAAATTTACCATTTATTCCTACCCTTTGTTCCCTGTCTTTTAACCAGTTCTCAATCCATGAAAGGATCTTCCCTCTTATCCCATGACAACTTAATTTATGTAAGAGCCTTTGGTGAGGGACCTTGTGAAAGGCTTTCTGAAAATCTAAGTACACTATGTCCACTGAATCCCCCTTTTCCACATGTTTGTTGACCCCTTCAAAGAACTCTAATAGATTAAGTATCAGTTCTGTTAGTCTTAAAGGTGCCACAGGACCCTCTGTTGCTTTCTAATAGATTAGTAAGACATGATTTCCCTTTACAGAAACCATGTTGACTTTTGCCCAACAATTTACGTTCTTCTATGTGTCTGAAAATTTTATTCTTTACGATTGGTCGCGCAAACCCCTGACCAGCACTTCAAAATTGTTGTTTGTTACCCGATGGCGGGAAGTAATTTGTTGCGCCTGGTTTTGCCTGCGCCTAGGAGGTCTGTTGCGGTTTCTCCCAGTGTCATAGGGTCTGGACTGGGGTCGGTGATATTGTGCGCCTGGCCTCTGATAAGGTTGATACCGTGGTCTCCCGGGGATGAATGGGTATATGCCCAATGTGCGCAAAGTGGCTCTAGAGTCTTTCATAGTGTGAAGGACTTAAACTCTTTGACAAAGATTTTTTTTTTTTTTTTTTAAAAGGGGAGATCCTCCACTTTGGACTGCAAATCTTTGGGGATACCGGATGCCGAGTGCCAGGAAGACCGGCTCATCACCACTGCAGTGGCAGTGGTGCGGGCTGCTGGATCAGCCATGTCCATGGATGCTTGTAGTGCCGTCCTAGACACCAACTGACCTTCAACGAGGACTAACTTGAAGTCCGCTCTCCTGTCCTCCGGTATATGGGAGGCAAATCAAAGAGCTTGTTGTAGTTGTCATGGTCATAGCTTGCAAGGAGGGCGGAATAATTTGCAATTCTAAATTGTAGAGTAGAAGAGGTATAAACCTTGCGGTCCAGGAGGTCAAGGCATTTGAGGTCCTTGTCCTGCAGAGTGGGCCGGTAGTGTGGCTGCTTTATTCTCTGCGTCGCTGCATCCACAATAGAATTGGGTTGTGGGTGGGAAAATAAGAAATCAACATCCCCCGCGGGCACGTAGTATTTATGTTCAGCTTTCTTGCATGTTAGTGGAATGGAGGCAGGGATCTGCCAAAGAGTATCAGCTGGTTCTAGGAGAGCTTTGTTTATGGGTAGGCAGGAGCTGGTAAATCTTGGAAGGGTTCATGGCCCATGTCTTCAGGACGGGGTTCAGGAGCTCTAGGTGTTGATAGAGCTGGGGATATAGGCGTAGGACGAGCTTGCAGTCTGGTAGAAGGGGTGCAAGGAGGAGCGGTGGCAGGAGCCGAGCATAGGTACCACTGAGGCCAGGTAGGAAAAGTTGGGTCCCGGCCACTGGGGGACAAAGTAGGGAAACTGAGGCTGATTCTTATGATGCCCCATGTCTTGGGGTATGTATGGCTCCGGTGGAGGGGAAGACTCAGGCAGGGAGAACTCTGTCTGCTGCTGTGTGCTGTTCTCACTATCAGTGAAAGTATCCAGATCAGGTGGTGAGAGCTGCTGTTCAAACAGTGAGTGCTCCGTGTCTAGGAGCGGAGAGTCAGGCTCAGGGGCCACAGAGATATCCTGCTGGTGCAGGAATTGTTGCTGCTCCCTAGGCTGGTGTGCTGCAGAACGTGAAGTGTGAGCGGCAGCCCGGAGTGATTTTAGTTTCACTTTTGCAGGAGCCGAGAGCCGGTGCCGACATTCTTGTTGGCACTGGGGTGGAACCCATTGTCAGCACCGGGTCCATTGTCGGTGCCGGGGGTACCAGTGCCGAGGAGAGCTTCCCACTGCAGGAAGTCGGGTCCCTGCTTTTCAGCCCCGTGTGAGTTGCTTGTGAAGTGCAGGGGCGGTCAGAGTTGCCTGCTTTCGGTGCTGACAGCACCAAGGGTAAAGACCCTGTGGAAGTTCTTTTACTCTTTTGAGTGTCTCTGACATTAGGGCTTTCTGCCTCTTCGCGCGAGAGGGTGAAGCTGAGCTCCCGGTCGGTTCTGACCTGGCAGGGGAGCCTGAGGGAGAGGGTTTACTGCTCTTCTCCATAGGCGGCTGCAGAGCTTCTTGCCTCTTCGCGTGAGAGGGTGAAGCCATGCTCCCAATTGGTTCGGACCTGGCTGGGGAGCGTGAGAGAGAGGGTTTGCCATTGCCCATCTCCAGAGGCGGCGGCAGGGATTTCTGCATGAGAAGCATTTTCAGCCGCAGGTCCCTGTCATGACGAGCCCTAGTTTTGAGACTCGTGCAGTGGACACACTTGGCAGGGACGTGTGTCTCACCGAGGCACTTCACACAATGTGAGTGTCCATCGGACCTTGGCATAAAGTCCCGACAGGAAGCACATTTCTTGAATCCTGAAGCCCCTGGCATTATTGCGCTACGAATGCCAGGGGAGAGTCTCTCAGCGGGAGACAAAGTAAAAAAAAACAAACAAAAAAACTTTTTTCTTCAAAACTAAGTAACTATTCTAAAGGAAGGGAAACAACTGGGAAGTTACTAACTATTTCTAGGTTCTTTGTAATTGTTTCCTTCAGAAACCAGGGAAGAGGATCAGCACTGCCCCGAGTCCCGTCTTCAGCCGAGGCTAGTTGAGAAGGAACTGAGGGGGGTGCGGGACGCGTGCCCTCAGGCAGACCCTAACGATGCCACGAGGCAGCAGCTGAGCACGTGCGTCCCGACCAGGCACTGCTACCGAAGTTCTCCGATCAACCGCACTGGGATGCACCATCACCTAGAGTGAAGCACTCACAAGGACAGCACTTGAAGAAGAATTGAAGGCGGTTCACCAGAGCAGAGCTAGTTAGCCTCGAGGAAGGATGGGTGCACGTGTGGGCCCAACGTACACTGCTATCTAGAATCTCTGATTAGAGGGACAGGGGTGCTGACACACCTTCAGTGGAGCACTCATAAGGACACTCCTCGAAGAAGAACCGATGGGCAAACACTACACAGATCAAGATCACAACTCGTCAGAAAATTTCAGTTTAAATTTTTGACAGATATTCTGCAATTTTTTTTCTCCTTTCAATCAGCTCCAATCAGTTATTTACATTTCAAGTGGATTAAGAACTCCAACTGCTTATTTCTGAAGCTATAGAAAGAGAAAATGTTTCAAAGAAGATTTCAATATGGTTTAAGGGAAAATTTAATGTCAATCTCAGAAACCCTGCCAACATATGATAAGCTAAAAATTCAACCTGCTGCACACAAGAAGTCATAAGAAAGAACCAGGACCTCTTTGGGGAAGAGTGGTCTCTATACCATCTTCTCCTAAACAGTAGGATGAGACATCCCCCAACCAGACAGCGCAATAGTCCAGGGTCCTCTGAGACAAATTTAAAAAAAATAAAATAAAACCTCAACTAGAACCAGCAGTTAACCCAGTGGCATCCCCAAGCAAAACTCATCTTCCACAGTAACATCAGCTTCTGGCAAAAGCTTGAGTAAACAGATAAGCCTTATTATACATCCTGACGGTTAACATACCCAGGCTATTATGGAACAAGGATGGGGAGAATAGGTTCAAAAGCCAAGTACCTCTTTTTGAGAAAAAGAGTAGAACATTCTCTAAGCAAGGGAGGTCCTGCTTGAATGCCTCTGCTGATCATAACTATGGCAGTATGACATACAAAATGGTAAATGACTGCCTAGGAAGGAGTAATGCGGAAAGTGATCGGGGGGGTCACAGTGGACCATAAGCTAAATATGAGTCAACAGTGAAACACTGTTGCAAAAAAACAAAAACAAAACAAAACCCCACACATCATTCTGGGCTGTATTAGCAGGACTGTTGTAAGTAAAACACAAGAAGTAATTCTTCTGCTCTACTCCATGCTGATTAGGGCTCAACATGAAGATTGTGTCCAGTTCTGGGTGCCACATTTCAGGAAAGATGTGGACAAATTGGAGAATGTCCAGAGAAGAGCAACAAAAATGATTAAAGGTCTAGAAAACATAACCTATGAGGGAAGATTGAAAAATTGGGTTTGTTTAGTCTGGAAAAGAGAAGACTGAGAGGGGACATGATAACAGTTTTCAAGTACATAAAAGGTTGTTACAAGGAGGAGGGAGAAAAATTGTTGTTCTTAACCTCTGAGAATACGACAAGAAGCAATGGGCTTAAATTGCAGCAAGGGAGGTTTAGGTTGGTCATTAGGAAAATCTTCCTAACTGTCAGGGTGGTTAAGCACTGGAATAATTTGCCTAGGGAGGTGGTGAAATCTCCATCATTGGAGATTTTTAAGAGCAGGCTAGACAAACATCTGTCAGGGATGGTCTAGATAATACTTAGTCCTGCCATGAGTGCAGGGGACTGGACTAGATGACCTCTCAAAGTCCATTACGGTCCTATGATTCTATGACATGGAGAGCGGCTCTCTCTCAAATAGGCAGCCTTTTACAGGTCAAAACCAACACCTTAAATCAGAGTATTTGGACTGAAATTCAGCCTGCTAGGTCTCATCTGTGCCCCAGTCTCTCACAAACATTGGATTTGGCATTCAAAGCCACTAGCTATTGTGTTCTGTATGTAAAAAAAAACCAAAAAACCAAAACACACATTCTCAGATTTAGGAAAAGGGATACAGAAGCTCTTCCAAACAGAAAAACAAGATCTTAAAGAAAAAATAAGAACAAGATAAAAATCTGTATAAAAGCAAGACAACTTTATCATCACATAGTAAAGACAATAAAATACAACTTTTGAACAGATGAGAGACCAGCCCTTTAATCTCTTATCAAAGTTTTCTCACCTGTCATCCTTCGTGCGCCAGCATTCTGCTGTCACTTTCTTTTTGGTCTTTATAACTGGAAACCGAAAACAGAACAGATCATCTTTCCAGATAGGATTGCACAAGGAGGGAAGCCTCAACAAGGTTAAAGTCAGGAGTTAATTATTTGTTTAACTGTAATGCCTAGTAGACCTAGTCATTAGGCAGGACCCCATCGTGCTAGGCACTGTACAAACACAGAACAAGGAAATCCCAGTTTAGAGAGGATATACTATCTAATCAGTCACTAATCTTCCACTCAGTAGCCACTTCCAATAGGATGGATTGATTTAAATCAAAGCAATTTAAATCAGCAAGCAAGAAACATTATTTAAATCAATTTTAATCTTGTTTTGCATTTGTACTTTTTAGTTATTTTCCTAAGGAAAGGTTGATTCTCATTAGTCGATTACCAATAAAATATGTCAATTTGCAGCTAAAAATAGCCTTAATACATCATTCTGTTTCACTCTGTAGTTGCTTAACACTTCTGCCTTTGCTACATCATGAACAATTTTACCATCTCCATCTAGAACACTGTTAGGATTCCTTTCCCTCCTGATATATTTAAACTCTTTAGCACAGTCAGCCATGGATTTTCCTCCCAATTTCTTTGGGTTCCCTTATCAAGTTTCTGCACTTCATAAATTCTCATTTATATTGATTGCTATCTACTGCACCTATTCCCCATTTGTAATATAGGTTTTTTAAGCACAGTGCTGGCAGTGCTAAGGTCAGTTTATAGAACCTAGAAGAAGGTTTTGTAGCTGAGGAAGACTGTTTAAGGGTCTGCATGAACCCCTGCCTGGTACCTCAGGCAGTTCAGCTGATTTCACCCAAAGAGATTCCCAACAGGAGAAAGGCCTGGAGTCTAAGGTGATATTCCCTAAGGGTTTACAGTGTGTAAGCCCAGTAATCATCATATCTGTCTGGGGGGTGCACTTCTCCCAGACTGCAGAGACGGTGGAATGGGCAACCTGAAAAAAAACCCAAACAAAACAAAATACCTTATCCCAGGGCAGCAGGCACACTGTTTGAAGCCTTTTTGTGTGGGGGGGAGGGGGAGGGTTTATTGGCTGGTACACACCAAAAAAGGGTAAGATTACCATAAGTCTATACTGGGGGGAAAAAATGGAAATAACTAGAACTAGATACACTAAAGAATTACTCTATGACAGAATCAGACAGCTCTGAATTTCCTTGAAGCTACAGTCTTTGGCAGATGACTTGAATTCCATGAGTGGAAATATGTAGATATTCCCCATAATGTGTGTTCTCTTCCCTTTATCTGTGTCACTTACTTAGGCCCTGATCCTGCAGACAGTTACATAACATCAGTATGCTACATAAGTGAGTAGTCACATTAAATTTGATTGGACTACTCATGTAGCAATACTAGGAACTTTGACTGCAAACTTCCAAAGTAGACTCCTGTCATTATTATGTCTGCAAAGTACATTGCACGTTTTGGTGGCTCTGTTTGAATAAAACAAATAAACTACACCTCTACCTCGATATAACGCTGTCCTCGGGAGCCAAAAAAATCTTAACGCGTTATAGGTGAAACCGCATTATATTGAACTTGCTTTGATTCACCGGAGTGCGCAGCCCCGCCCCCCTGGAGCACTGCTTTACCACATTATATCCGAATTCGTGTTATATCGGGTCGCGTCATATCGAGGTAGAGGTGTATTAAAAACTGTTAAGGATGCTCAACTGAATATTGCACCATACAGCCACAATAGTGCCAGTAAATCTTTAGTTAAGTCCTCAGCCATCCTTTGCAACCTATAACCATTCTATTAATTTCAGATTTTTATACTGTCCCATCACAGAGTATGAGAAGGTCTCATTTCGCTTAACCGTGATTTTGCCTCTACACATTACTTCACCCACCCCAAACATACTTCTACCCTCCACCTCCACTTAGTAAGTGCAACTTTTAACTGACTACATGAAGTAGATAGAAACTGATGTTTTCTAATTGTTCAGAATATTGAATTAGCATGGTGTTGCATTAGAAGGCACAGCTTTTTAGTAGATGTTAGTGTTGTGTTTGATAGAGGGAATTTAAGAGGAAATAATTTGTTGTAGTGTGTCTTTTAGGTTTGTAACATTGTTATTTAGGAGCTGCAAGTGCAGCAAGGTGTTTTGATGTACACAGTTGGAATGGAAATGTGCAGAGGTTGCCCTGATATAAAAGTCATTTTTCTACAGTACCTCTCCCACTACACTATTTAGAATAAAATGCCATACAGTAGAACCTCAGTGTTACAAACACCAGAGTTACAAACTGATCAGTCAACCACACACCTCATTTGGAACTGCAAGTATGCAATCAGGGAGCAGAGGAGACCCAAAAAAAAAAAAAAAAAAAAAAAGGCAAATACAGTATAGTGTTAAATGTAAACTACTAAAAAAAATTAAAGAAAAGCAGCACTTTACTGCATAGCAAAGTTTCATAGGCTATCTCCATATATTATTATTATTATTAATACTACTATCTCCTAGAACTGGAAGGGACCCTGAAAGGTCATCGAGTTCAGCCCCCTGCCTTCACTAGCAGGACCAAGTACTGATTTTGCCCCAGATTCCTAAGTGGCCCCCTCAAGGATTGAACTCACAACCCTGGGTTTAGCAGGCCAATGCTCAAACCACTGAGCTATCCCTCCCCCATTTAAGTCAATGTTTAGTTGTAAACATCTGAAAGAACTATAACACTTTATTCATAGTTACGAATAACCTCCATTCCCGAGATGTTCTTAACTTGGAGGTTCTTCTGTACTTGCATGACGTGTGCTTATTGTATGGCATAGGATATCAGTTATACAATTAAGACACATTGATCTTTTTTGGTGTGTATAATACAATTGCTTACTGTTAAGTTTGTCATTGGAAAATTGAATGTTAATAGTCATATAGATTTTTGTTTGGAAACATGAACTTTAAAAGGTATTCTACTTTTATATAGGTTTAAGTAAAGGCACCTAGACAGACCTCCCCAAAACCCTTAGAAAATGTGGCACCTTAAAGACTAACAGATTTATTTGGACATAAGCTTTCATGGGTAAAAAAAACCTCACTTCTTCAGATGAACGAAAGCTTATGCACAAATAAATCTGTTAGTCTTTAAGGTGCCACCGTACTCCTTGTTGTTTTTGTGGATACAGACTAACACGGCTACCCCCTGATACTTAGGAAATGTGTACACTGCTATGGCAAACTACAAATAAAACGTAGGTATGTTTTATTTTGCTTCTTTACAAAAAGGCCTAAAAAGTTTTACTGTGTATATGCATGTGTTTTAAACATGCCTTCAGATTTTCTCCTTCAGACATAATTTACATCACTACCTGACATACAGTTATCATGTACAGCTTCTAAAATCTTCCCTCAGTCCAACTCTCTAATTGAATCATTTATTGTGTACAGAGCTGGTGTTTGCTAGATAAATCCACACAACAAAATACGAACACTACAGCATTAATGGTTTGGACTCACAATCAATCCCAGATCTTCTCCCACCTTTCAGGCTGCCCTCTCCCATGTTCCAGCTGTCACTCATGAGTTTCCTCTCCAACACACACTCGTCCCTCCCACCCCAACACCGAATCTCTTGCCCTCACTTCCCTCACAACTGCATCAGCCCCTCGCAAATTGGCAGGGTATGGGAAACATTAATCCTGCAAATTCACCTACTTTGTCCAGTCCCGTGGGGGGGGTTCCTTGTCCCCAACCAGGTGTTGCCTTGTCTGTCATCCTCGGTGTCGGAGGACAAGAGCAGCAGTCTCTGTACAGAGGCCCCATCAGGACCAAGGTTGGAAACCGGAGGGATGCTGACCAAGGGTCTGGGGGCTCCCAGCTGAAAGGGGAAAACAACAGAGAATGACCTAGGCCTAAAGCGAGCCCAGCTGCTTCTCATGCCCGCACAGGGCCCGGCTCCGGCCCCCACTACTCCCTCAGGAGGGCCTGGCTCACGCCCGCGTCCCTGCCCTTCCCCCGCGATTTCCCGGTAGGGCCCGTCTCCGGCTCCCTCCCTCCCGCCCGCGTCCCTGTCCCTCCCCCTCCGACTCCCCAGCTTCCCCCCCAGCGGGCCCGGCTCGCGCCTCCCCCGCGCCGTTCCTCGACAGCTCTTCACCCCCACAATTCTCTCACCCGGACGCGCTGCCTGGGCCCGCGCGCCATCCTCGCGTGAAATCCGCCGCTGCTACGTTCAAACCTCCCGCCCGCCCCTCTTCAGTGCAGCGCCACGTCCGGGGCGGTACTTAACCCTGCCGGTCTGGTCGCGCATGCGCCTCGAACGCAGCGGCCCTCGCCCGCGCCCCGATGAGCCCAGTGGGCGCGGCTGCTGCGACCCCGACCCCGCGAGGAACCTGTCGCCAGCCCGGAGCCGGAACCGCCCCCCAGCGCCGGCTCCCGGGGACCGTGGCCGCCCTCCCCCAGCCACTGAGCGCGCGCCCAGCGCATCTTCCCGCGGGGAGACGCGCTCCCGCTGGCGCCAGAGATTATAACAAAAACACGTTGTTTGCAGTGATCTTTAGTTGTAATCATAAGATGTCTTTTTATTAGGCAGTTAGCTGGAAACAAAAGCCTGTTACAATAAGCAAAGCAGCAGTGAAAGCAGCAACGTCCCACGCCAGGAACAAAGCTCAACGGGCACCCCCAGCAAGTCTCACCTATGCAGAGCACGCCACCAGTGAAAGTTAAGTGATTTAGTTCAGCTTTGTTTCAGGGGTAGTAACTTGCAGCAGCAATTCTTAAGGTGCTACCATCTTTTCATTTTTACGGGTTTAAACTAGGTAGTTTCAATTGTCCAAAGCTATAAGGCTGGGCTTTTAAAGAGTAAAATTTATAAATGTGCACGCTGGTTATGGACAGGGGGTGTAGCCATGGTTGGCCTAGGCTGTCTTTTAGTGGAGCAACTTTCTGTTAGTGAAAGCGATAAGCTTACATAGCACTCCTCTTCATGGGGAACCAGAGTATCTACACAGCAACAAAACAGCCCCTAGTACAGGCTAGCCACAGGTTCTTCAGTACTATGTCAACATACCCTCTAACCTCAAAAGTTTCTCTCTCTCTCACCCCCAGAAGTTGGTCCAATAAAAGGTATTACCTCGCCCACCTTGTCATTTCTGCTTAGAAAATGACACGTAAGATTTCTTGTTCAGGTATTAGCAGGTGGTAAGAATCTACCAGCAAACTAAGGCATCCTACACTAAGCATTCAGCACCTAGGGTACATTCAAAAGCATCAACTGAAACAGATAAAAGGTGCATCAAAAGCAGCACTTTGAACACAGTTCTCTGTTGCTGCACTAGAAGACAAATTGTTACCTGTTACTGAATAGATGTGTGTAGCACACTTAGCAAGACTGACATTGATTAGTTTTAAACTGCAGTCCATGACCCTCTGCACAGATTTAAGAACAAAATTACTTACGGTAATTCATGCTTGTTCAATACAAAACTCAGCATCAGAGTTTACATACAGCCCATGGCCTCCAAGTTACCACATATCAGTGAGATGACACCCCCACATTAAGAAAAAAGCCTTTCTAGGTGGTCCTTAAATACTGCAATAATTAATTATATATATAACGGCCCACTTGAGAGCTTTTCAGAGTTGGAATACTTTTTTTTTAATAAACATTAATATACTTGATGCAGATGTTTAGTAGATGAAAATCTATACTTACCTGGGATTTCATTTCTGCTGAAATGAATAGAACTATTTAAAAGCCAAGCTATGGAAAGGAAGGTAAAAGGCCAGCAGCCCAGAACATTGTTTTGACAGCAGCACAGAAGGGGTAGTAAAGGCGAAACGCTGGTCAAATGGGTCAAACTGGGCAAACCAGAGCTTTATTTTTAAAAAAAGTCCTTGCTACAGTACCTAGGACTGTGCCTCTGTACATAATTAACAATCATTCCTGAAGGATTTGTATTTGGCACCAGTTTATTTCAAAACAGTTCAGGGGCATTAATTTTAAACCAATTTTGTTTTTCAACAGAATAGGAGCTGTCATCATGAAGCCAATTAGCTGAGATACAGGAGAATTTTTTTTTTTTTTTTTTTTAAACCAAGCACTGAGTTCTCATCTAAATCAACACAGTACAGAAAGTTCCAAAACAGAGGTCAAACATTAAAAGGCTGATATAGGCTCAAGTGGTTTATAAAACCTGTAAAAAGACTACACCAGCAAATATGCCCTTTCAATCTGCACAGTTAAGAAGTTAATGCAGGGAGCAACACTCACTAGTTGGAAATCATGTCATGGAAGAATCGCACATATACCAACAGGAACACCTGAAATCAAACATTAAAAAGCTCCAATTCCCAATCCACATAAGAGGAGAGAAATTCATAGGAAGATTGAATCAATCCATGAAATCACAATTGGATGGACAGTTCACACTTTCCCCATCAAGCACCAGGCCTTGCAAACATACAGTACATGTGCACAACTCAATCTTTTTCAAACTCCTTATGGAATAGAAAGTTCCCAATCTCTACAGCCTCTCCCTATTATGCACAAAGTATGTCTGTCTGTGCTCTTAAATCACCATCATGTATCACTTCAGTCACAGAGTACCAGGCAGATTAAGTAGAAATGCACTGTCTTTAGCTCCCATCTCCTTTGCAGAGGAGTTTGAGAGGCTCAATTCTGGGAGAGTTGTGTCGGCAGAGTCCTTCATGCAGATTCATTGGTCTCTATTGGCTTAACCATATGGTCTGGTTTGTTGCCAGCAGCGTAGTGATCCCACATCTGAAGGTAAAGCCGCTCCAGTTCCATTGTGTACTGTTTGGTGTTAAACAAAGGACTTGATATTCTCTGCTTCCAGACTTTACTACGAATTTTCTTCAGGCTACACAAAGAGAGTTAACAGCAAGCAGTCAGATGAGAAGTAGACACAGGAACAAACGGTTATTGTGATCTATTACCTCAACTAACCCAGAACTCTCAACACACCATTGCTTCAGCAAATCCCTTTATTGTCATCCCCCTACCCAAAATCCATGTTGTTGCTCCTTCGCCAATGTGGAACGGTTAACTTCACAGAAACTCAACTTTTTCATTAAAGGTGAAAATGCTATGGACATTTGTGTTAGTACTGCTACATGCTAATTAACCAGACCCACCAACCCTTTGATACAGCCCCATCGGATGGAATTTCCCCAACTGCAAGTGCCCCTTTATTTCAGTTTAGGTTTTTCTTTCTGAAAGGAAAGTGAAAATGCATTTTGTTTGTGTTTACTTTCTGCAGAAGGTTCAATATATCAGCATTCCTATCTCCTTCCCAGCAGCTGCACAAAGTAAACAGTAATCTCCAGACAGAAGGTTCTTTATTACTTTGTAGCTCCACAGGGAATCAGAAAAGGGGAAAACATGAAAAAATGACCATGTCTAATTTCAATAGATTTGGTCCATCCTTAACACTCAGGCCATTAACAATACACTACCAAGAGGCAGAGTGATCAGGAGCAGTGATTACAAGGTTAGGATTAAGGAAGGTCTGAGTTCTAATTCCAGCTCTGCCAATGTCTCAATGTGGTATCCTGCACATGATGCTCAAGCTCAGTCTCTATATCTGTAAAGTTACAATTACTTCATAAGGAATATGTTGAGGGTTCCTCAATCCTGGGAGGGCTAGTCAATGATTGTGTAGTAGTGATCTGAACATGTAAAGCGCCAAGTATTTTTAGGGAGGACAAGTGCATACTTTGGGCATTTCATGATACTCACCCATCTGAACATGCCACACCCCATTCTAGTATAGTTCCCTCCCACATCTGCCTTCCTAGCTCCTATTATGGCTATTTAAAGAGCTCAACCCTCCCTGAGAAGGCAGCCTGTCTCTCACACCCCGCCCACTATCTTCAGCATGGAGCCTTGGGTCTGTGCAAGAATCCCCCCCACACTTTGCCTCCAACCCTGGCCTCTGTTGAAGGCATATATTGCTCCCTTCTGCTCCTTCGCGGTATGAGAATACTAGATCCAACAGAGTAGTTTTTCACCCCAGATGGGACTTACATATATGGAGATATACCTATCTCACAGAACTGGAAGGGACCTTGAAAGGTCATGGACTCCAGTCCCCTGCCTTTACTAGCAGGACTAGTTTGTGCCCCAGATCCCTAAATGGCCCCCTCAAGGATTGAACCCACAATCTCTGGTTTAGAAAGCCAATGCCTTATCCATTAGGCCACTGGGGCCCTTCCCCCCAACAGAGTAGGGAGGAGGAGAGGAGGTAATTCCCTCAGAACACATTGCAGATATGAATTCTAGCCCAGTTCCTCATTCCAAAGAGCACAGACCTTACTTCCTCATCAGCAAAGCAGTTTAGTGGCTACTCCAAAACCCTGGAGGTCAGTCAGCTCCCAAGGTAACAAACAGCAGGTAACTTCATCAGTCAAAGTAAGTTCAATAAAAACGAAAGTAATGACATGCCTCACTGCTTAGAGCCGTTTATATTTATGTTTATTCCATTTTGCTTCCTAACACTCACTATTCCCCAATAATAGTGCCTTACTGTTCTAGATCTTCATTTCATCCTCCAAACTAGATGTACTTACTATTCTAGATCAGTTCCCAGTTTAACAGCAATATCTTCATATTCTTGTCTACTCTTAGCAATAAGTTCAAGACAACCAAGGCAAGTAAGCTGGGAGGCAGCAACCCGTGATGCAAGAGTTTCCCCTGTAAAAAGAGAAAAGAAAGTGATAACCAATACTCCTTCTTGATGCTTTACAATTTACTTTTTTTCTCCTGCCTGAGAAAACACATAAGGGGAGGTTGCTACATTGATTATCTGTTCTAGAAAGCCTGCCCACTAGCTAGAACTGGGATGCACTTAATTTCTTTACTATCTATGACAGAAGTGGGGAAACTACGGCCCGTGAGCTCCCGGCTGGGGAGGCTAGCCCCCGGCCCCTCCCCCGCAGCCAGCGCTCTGGGCGGCAGGGTTGCACGCTCCTGCCGAGCAGCGCGACAGCATGTCTGGCTTCGGCCGGGCGGCATGACTGCCAGACATGCTGCTCTGAGCGACATGGTAAGGGGGCGGGGGCTGGGGGGTTGGCTAAGGGGCGGGGGGGGTCCCAGGGGCAGTCAGGGGACAGGGAGCAGGATGCAGTTGAATGGGGCGGAGATTCTGGGGGGGCGGTCGTGGTTGGATAAGCATGAGAGTCCCGGTGGGCCTGTCATGGGGCAGGGGTGTGGATAGGGGTCAGAGCAGTCAGGGGACTGGGAGCAGGGGGGTTGAATAGGCATGGGGTCCCGGGGGGCCTGTCAAGGGGCAGGGGTGTGGATAGGAGTCAGAGCAGTCGGGGCTGGGAGCACGGGGATTGGATAAGGGGTGGGGTCCCGGGAGCGGTTAGGGGACAAGGAGCAGGGGGGGTTGGATGGGTGGGGAGTCTGAGGGGGGCGGGGGCCAGGCTGTTTGGGGAGGCACAGCCTTCACTACCCAGCCCTCCATACAGTTTTGCAACCCCAATGTACCCATCGGGCCAAAAAGTTTCCCCACCCCTGATCTATGAACTCTTCACACTAGATAGTTACATATACAAGATAAAAATAAAAACAAGAAGGATTGAAGGTCTATAACAATTACATTCAATATGAATTGTCACCATGTGGCTACAATCTTGTTTCCCTGAGACATTACCTGGCATAGTAACCATGGGAGTTCCAGCCCAGAGTACATCCATCCCAGTAGTGTGCCCATTACAAAGTGGAGTATCTAGACAAACATCAGCCAACTGGCCCCTCCGCACATGTTCCTCTTTGGGGGCAACAGGAGAGAAGATGATTCGGTTCTGGGGAAGGCCCATGTTCTGTGCATATTGTTGAATATTGGGTTCTCCTACAGCTGGGAAACGCAACAGCCACAATACGCTGTTTGGAACTCGCTTCAGAATCTACAACCAAACCAGGAAGAAAATAAAGGGTGAGTGTATAAAAAACAACATTCAGAAGCATCACCCTCCTGGATAGATCAGAACAAGCAAATAGTGGCAGGAAATAATAGAAATGTATGACTGGAAGGGACATAGATAGGTCATTTAATCCAGTCCTCTGCACTGAGGCAGGTCTAAGTACTATCTAGATTATCCCTGACAGGTGTTTGTTTAACCTGTTCCTAAAAGCCTCCAATAACTTAGATTCCACAACCTCCCTAGGTAATTTGTTCCGGTGCTTAAACTACCCTGATGGTTAGGAAGTCTTTCCTAACGTCTAACCTAAATCTCCCTTGCTGCAATTTAAGCCCATTGCTTCTTGTCCAGTCCTCAGTGGTTAAGGAGAACAATTTATCATGCTCCTCTTTATAACAACCTTTTATGTACTTGAAGACTTGGGTCCCCTCTCAGTATTATATTCTCCAGATTGAAAAGATTGGGTTTGTTTAATCTTGCTTTGTAGGTCATGTTTTCTAGACCTTTAATCTTTTTTGTTGCTCTCCCTCTTGACTTCTCTACATCTTTCCCCAACTGTGGTACCCAGAACTGCACACAGTACTCCAGCTGAGGCATTATCAATCAGTGCTGTCTTGTCTTGCTTACAACACTCCCGCTAATACATCCCAGAATGACATTTGCTTGTTTTGAGTCAACAATGTAATACTGTTGCAAAACAAGCAAACAACATTGTGGGATCTATTAGCAGGAGTGCTGTAAGCAAGACAGAAGATGTAATTCTTCCACTCTACTCAGCACTGATTGATAAGGCCTTAGCTGGAGTAGTGTGTGCAGTTCTTTCCCCAACTGTGGTTATTAGAGGTGGACAAACTAGAGCAGCGGTTCTCAAACTGTGGGCTGGGAACCCAAAATGGGTGGCAACCCCATTTCAATGGGGTGTCCTGGGTTGGCAACAGACTTGCTGGGGACAGGGGTTGAAGCCGAAGCCCAAGGGATTCACGCTCCTCCTTCCGCACCCCCATCCTCCGTTGGCAGGTCTTGGGCCTCGGCTCAGGCTTCAGTCCCCGCTCCCAGGTCATATAGTAATTTTTGTTGTTAGAAGGAGGTCGTAGTGTAATGAATTTTGAGAACTGCAGAACTAGAGGAAGTCGAGAGAGAACAACAAAAAAGGACTAACGGTCTAGAAAACGTGACCTACAAGGAAAGGCTGAAAAAGCTGGATTTGTGAAATGCCTCACTTTCAAAGTGAAAGTGAAAGTCAGTCACACAATACGTCAAACAGTAAGTGCTAGCTCAGGGGTCGGCAACCTACGGCACGCGTGCCAAATACGGCACGCGAGCCGATTCTGAGTGGCACGCTGCTGCCCACTGAGAGGAGGAGGAGGAGGGGCGGAGGGGCCGGAATGCACCACGCTGTGGGAAGAAACGGGGGAGGGGGAAGCTTGGCTGCCGCAGGATCAAGCTTCTGCCTCCTGCCCCCGCAGGGGAGAGCGGTGGGGAGGGGGTCCCGGCCCCCCACCCCACTCATCCCCCCTGCCCACCGCTCTCCCCTGCGGGGGCAGGAGGCAGAAGCTTGGTCCTGCGGCAGCCAAGCTTCCCTCCTCCCCCGCTTCTTTGCACAACGTGGTGCATTCCGGCCCCTCCTCCTCCCCCCAGAGGAGCAGAGCCGAGCGGCAGCGTGCTCGCTGCTCGGTAGAGCAGGCAGAGAGAGGTAGGGACGGGCCTGGGGGAAGGGGGTGGAACAGGTCATATCCCTCCCAGCCCCCTGCCATGAGCCGCTCAGGGCAGGGGGCTGGGAGCACCCCAGCCTTCTGCCCTGCACCCCCCACCCCTCTGCCCTGAACCCCCCCACCCAGCCTTGTGCCCTGCACCTCCACACACACCCCAGCCCTCTGCCCTGACCTCGAGTCCCCCCCAACACCCAGCCCTCTGCCCTGAACCCCCCCACACACCCAGCCTTGTGCCCTGCACGTCCACACACCCCAGCCCTCTGCCCTGACCTCGAGTCCCCCCCAACACCCAGCCCTCTGCCCTGAACCCCCCACCCAGCGGGCTGAGCAGGCTGGCGGCGTAAGATCAGCATTTTAATTTAATTTTAAATGAAGCTTCTTAAACATTTTGAAAACCTTGTTTACTTAACATACAACAATAGTTTAGTTATATAATATACACTTAGAGAGAGACCCCTTCTAAAAAAACGTTAAAATGTATTACCGGCACGCGAAACCTTAAATTAAAGTGAATAAATGAAGACTCGGCACACCACTTCTGAAAGGTTGCCTACCCCTGTGCTAGCTTCTGGGATATGACCTGAAGAGCAGAGTGGATACAGCATGCACCTCTCATTTTGCTTTTGTACCACAGTTTAGGTGAAAGTCATGTTTGCCAGTTAATTTTAATAAGACAAACAGCAGCACAAAGGGGTGTGTACCCACAGCAGATGAAATGACGAGGTGAATTTAGCACTATAGGAGCACTATACAGTAGTGCATAAGAACGGCCATACTGGGTCAGACCAAAGGTCCATCTAGCCCAGTATTGTGTCTTCCGACAGTGGCCAATCCCAGGTTCCCCAGAAGGAATGAACAGAACAGGTAATCAAGTGATCCATCCCCAGTCGCCCATTCCCAGCTTCTGGCAAACAGAGGCTAGGGACCCATCTCTGCCCATCCTGGCTAATAGCCATTGATGGACCTATCCTCCATGAACTTACCTAATTCATTTTTGAACCCTGTTATAGTCTTGGCCTTCACAACGTCCTCTGGCAAGGAGATCCACAGGTTCACTGTGCGTTGTGTGAAAAAATACTTCCTTGTGTTTGTTTTAAACCTGCTGCCTATTAACTTCATTTGGTGAGCCATAGTTCTTGTGTTATGAGGAGTAAATAAACTTCCTTATTGACTTTCTCCACATCAGTCATGATTTTATAGACCACTATCATATCCCCCCCTTAGTCATCTCTTTTCCAAGCTGAAAAGTCCCAGTCTTATTAATCTCTCCTCATACGGCTGTTCCATGCCCCTAATAATTTTTGTTGCTCTTTTCTGAACCTTTTCCAATTCCAATATATATTTTTTGAGAATGGGCGACCACATCTGCATACAGTATTCAAGATGTGGGTGTACCATGGATTTATATAGAGGCAATATGATATTTTCTGTCTTATTATCTATCCTTTAATGATTCCCAACATTGTTTGCTTTTTTGACTGCCGCTACACATTGAGTGGATGTTTTCAGAGAACTATCCAAAATGACTCCAAGATCTCTTTCTTGACTAGTAACAGCTAATTTAGATCCCATCATTTTATACGTATAGCTGGGACTGTGTTTTCAATGTGCATTACTTTGCATTTATCAACAGTGCAAAGCTTCCTTACAGTGCCTCATCAGTATGCCTCAACATAAGAACAGCTATACTAGGTAGGACCAAGGGTCCATCTCGCCCAGTATCCTGTCTTCCAACAGTGGCCAATCCTAGGTGCGTCAGAGGGAATGAACAGAACAGATAATCATCAAGTGATCCATTCCCTGTCACTCTGACCTGAAGTGAGATGTTCAGCCTCTGTACCCATCTAATGAGTGACTTGTCAGGGAAGAGCACAGATAATGGTGGAAATAAGTGCCAGTTGTAGTGGTGTAAATTGGACAGGACTAAACAGCTTATTACACATGGACTATGAAAAAGCTGTCAGAAGGGTAACAATTTTCACTCAACTCCCAACTCGGATCCGATTTATAATGAGACCCAAAGAAATTCCAAATCCCATTATTATCCAATCCCTTATTCCGGAGAGTATTGTAAGGATTCAAAAAGGTCCATGCCAAATAAATATTCTCAACAAACCAGGCAAGGAAACTGAAGTCTTTCCCTGACCTGAATAGGGGCAATTTAAGTTAAAGATCTGTTGCTCATTTTAAAACCATTCCTGTAAACAAGACAGCAGTCAAATTATGGAGATCTGATCTGAGACAGTAGCAAACATAACTACTCACGTTAGCCCACATTTGTAAAGTGGAAGGGTCAATCTTATATAGCTGGTTAAAGTTACAGTACACAACAGCATCCTCTGGTAACCCATACTGAGAGCGGGTGGTAACAATGATGGTACGTGGAACCTCTTCTCCAGTTGCTGCCTTGTTGTTAATCTAGGAAGAATATAAGAAAGTTCAACTATACAGCTAATTTAGAGCACTGAAACTCAGACCACAGGGTACCTAATGAAATAATCCAGTAAAGTGTTTAATAGCATGAATACTTACCTGAAGAGCTGATTCAAGTTATGTCAAATATGAGGAAAAGGAAGGTTACTCACTCGTAACCAAAATACTTTGAGAGGATAGCTGCACGTTCACACACTTGGAATGTATTCATGGTGCAACTTGGATTAGTGGAACCTTCTAGGAACAAAACCTACTGGAGCACTTGCACACTTCCTGCCCTTCCCCTCGCAGCTCTAAACATCTGGTGGACAAAGCTATAAAGGAGGCATGGCATGCTGACTGTCTCAGTTTCTTCTACCACCGCCTCCTCCTACCGTCTCAAGTTGAAAGTACGACTGAGGAAGAAGGAAAGTGCACAGAGGTCATCTCAAAAGAATGTTAATTATAGGTGAGTATATTTCATTTCTTCATGTGGCCTCAGCACATTCCCACGCTCATGTGTTTGACAAGTAGTACTCCTACCTCCATACACTGGGATAAAGAGGTTCAGTTAAATAGAAAAGGTAATACTGCCTGAAATTGTGCATCTGCTTTAGATGGCACAAACTAATATATTTTGTGAAAATATGAAGAGAGCATTAAGTGGCAGCTCTATGAATTAGATATATTGCCATATTAATAGAGGACGCTTCCATGGCCTCATTTAGTCAAGTCCAATTGGAACACTTCTGGGTGAAGAACAGGTATGTTCATAACACTCTTCAATACAGTAGTCCTACTTTTAAGAGTTCATAAAATTGTAGTATATCTTCTGGAAGGAAGGAGTATGATGAATTCACATTGCTATCTTGCAAAGTTTGAACATTCAGATCCAGAGTGGAAGGATGGTCCAGCAGTTAGAGCACTAGCCTCAGACTTGGGAGACCTAAGTTCAATTCCTTGCTCTGTTAAAGACTTCCTGTGTGACCTGGGCAAGCCACTTAGCTCCTCTTTACCCCAGAGGGGGATGTAAGAATAACTACATTAAAGACTGAAGAGCTAAGATACTACAGTGATTGGGGCCATATAAAAAACAAAAGAGGGAGACAGACAGCATCTATATCTGGACAGCTGACAAGTAAAGGAGACTGTTCCCTCAGCAGTGGACACAGTAGCTGATCCAGACAAGAGACTTCTGATGGTTCCCTTTGTGGCTGCCTTTCTTCAGCCCTTTTAAATACAGGGTAATACCTTAGAGAAGGCTAATATGACCTCATGCCATATTAGGAAGGTGGTCTTGCAGTCTGAAATGTTGGAACATAGAGTGTTGATTACACACTCTAGCTCCCCTGATCCAAGAAAAGATGTCATACCATGAGTGGTTAGATTCTGTATAAGTGTGGATTTGAGGAGTTTTCTATGAGTCATAACAATGACTTAATTATATGAAAAGCCAAATTCATAGTCTAACATCCTACATCATAAAGACCATAGAATTTCCCCCAAAATAATTCCTTCTGAACTAGAGCATCTCTTTAAAAAAAAATCCTATCTTGATTTTAAAACAGTTCCACTGGATAATTACCCTTACTGTTAAAAATTTACACATTATTTTCCAGTCTGAATTTGTCTATCTTCAACTTCCAGACATTGGATCTTGCTATACATTTGTCAGTTAGACTGAAGAATCCATGATCAAATATTTGTTCCCCACATAGATACTAAAAGACTCATCATGTTGCCCCTTAACCTTTTCTTTGTTGATATAAGTAGACTGAGCTCCTTGCGTCTTTCACTATAAAGGCATATTTTCCAAGCTTTAATTATTCTCATGGTTCTTCTCTGAACCCTCGCTAATTTATCAACATCCACAATTCAAGGAGGATACCGGAACTGGATGCAGTATTCCAGCAGTGCTCACACCGGTGCCAAATACACATTAGCTGTTTTGGCCACACTGTTACTCAGCTGTTTATCCACCTTAACCCCCCAATCTTTTTCAGTCACTGCTTCCTAGGATAGAGTCCTTCATCCTGTAAGAATTGCCTACACTCTGTTCCTAGATGTGTACATTTAGCCATATTAAAACATGTTTACTTGCACATAGCTTACCAAGCAATCCAGATCACTCCGCATCAGTGGCCCATCATTTTTATTATTTACCACTCCAATCTGTGTCATCTGTAAGCTATCAGTTATGATTTTATGTTCTCTTCCAGGTCATTGATGAAAGTTTAAACAGCACAGGTCCAAGACTGGATCCCCGCAGGACCATTTTACAAAAGCAGCTGCTCGATGATGATCCCCAATTTACAATTACATTAAGAGCTATCAGTTAACCAGCTTTTAATCCATTTAATATATGCCATGTTAATTTTGTATTGTTCTAAATTCTTTAACTTCTGTAAGGCATTTGACATTTTGATTAAGTATATTGTATCAACATCTTTTTCAAGATTAATATAATCTAAGTTAAAAAAAATGATAGATTCTGTCAAACTATTTTCCATAAACCCATGTTGAATGGTATTAATTATATTACCCTCCTTTAATTCTTGATTATTGCTCTTTATAAATATATCAGAGGGATAAATATCAGGGAGGGAGAGGAATTATCTAAGCTTAGTACCAATGTGGACACAAGAACAAATGGATATAAACTGGACATTAGGAAGTTTAGACTTGAAATTAGACGAAGGTTTCTAACCATTAGAGGAGTGAAGTTCTGGAACAGTCTTCCAAAGGGAGTAGTGGGAGCAAAAGACATATCTGGCTTCAAGACTAAGCTTGATAAGTTTATGGAGGGGATGGTATGATGGGATAGCCTAATTTTGGCAATTAATTGATCTTTGATTATTAGCAGGTAAATATGCCCAATGGTCTGTGATGGGATGTTAGATGGGGTGGGATCTGAGTTACTACAGAGAATTCTTTCCTGGGTGCTGGCTGATGAGTCTTGCCCACATGCTCAGGGTTTAACTGATCGCCATATTTGGGGTCGGGAAGGAATTTTCCTCCAGGGCAGATTGGCAGAGGCCCTGGAGGTTTTTCGCCTTCCTCTGCAGCGTGGGGCACGGGTCTCTTGCTGGAGGATTCTCTGCACCTTGAGGTCTTTAAACCACGATTTGAGAACTTCAGTAACTCAGGCATAGGTTAGGGGTTTGTCACAGGAGTGGGTGGGTGAGATTCTGTGGCCTGCGTTGTGTAGGAGGTCAGACTAGATGATCATAATGGTCCCATCTGACCTTAAAGTCTAAGTCCCATATCAGCCACTCCATTATCTTGTCTGGGATTAATGTCAGACTGACAGGGTTGTAACTACCTGGGTTATCCACTTTACCCTTTTTAAATATCAGCACAAACTTGGCTTCCTTCCAGTCTTTTAGAATTTCTCCAGTGTTCCACCACTTTACGGGGAGGGGGGGGGGAGGGGGGGGAAGAGAGAGAGAGAGAGGGGAGGAGGAAAGAGGGTGGTGGTGGTGAGGAAATCAACATTATGGTCCAGCAAGCTCTTCAGCCAGCAATTTTTAAACTCTTGGATGCAAGTTATCCAGACCAGCTGATTTTAAAGCATGTTTGGTTGGATCTAATCTTTATATATCACAGTGACAAGGACCTTAGGTTTTGTTCCAGGCACACAGACAAATGCCTGAAATGGGACATTACTGGGCTTTTTAATCCCATCAGGGGTCTAAGCTGAGGCTGTTCTTCAAGTACTGGCTTATCACAGTGTTTTGGAACCAGAAGGTTTAGCCACTAATGCTTCCTGCAATGACATTGCTTGGAGAAGATTCTGATGCTCATTTCTGGCCCAGAGTGAGAAGGTGCTGCATATGGAACAATGAGAAGGCAAATGACCTTCCTCAAAGGAAGCCAAACAATGCACATATGCATTTGTATTAGGAAAAGCAGCAGAGCAAGAGGCATATCTCTTGAACCATGGTTTCTCCATCTATGGTTCCAATATGTGTCAGAACTAATGACATTTGCCAGGGTCTTTTGTTAAAAAAACAAGAAAATAACTAAGCAAAATAAGGCACCACTGACCCCAGGAATGATGCATTTGTGCAAATGTGGGTCCAAGGACCCAGCTAGGTTACTGATCCATCTGTTACCAGGGTTAGAAGGAACTGAGGTGGACAATGTGCCACAACCCCTTTCATAGTCCCACTCTTCAAATGTTCTGCTCCTTCCCTTATGGCTCTGAAGGCACGAGCATGTTCCACTAGACATTGCTATTAGAAGGTTCTATCAGTCCAAGCTACACCACCACCATATCCCAAGTGTGGGAATGTGCAGAGGCCACTTAAAATTAAAAATTTTAAATACACTATCTTGCAATCTCTTGTAGCTCCTCCAGTTTCTTATCTGTTTTAGATAGTAAATTCCTTGGGGCAAGGACCATATGTACATTGGTCTTGTACAGCAATAAGCACAGGATCAGCACTTAAAAGAACCAGCTTTAATAAGACATGGTCATGCATAGTGAAGACTGATTAGAGGGCCATAAACAAAGAAGAAAATTATGTATCGAGTTAAGGTTTATCTAGTGGGGTGCTTCAATTAATTACATCCAGTCATATTACATCTTTAATCACTTGGAAGACTTAAGAAAATTCACACATGATGGTAATTCGGAAGTGTTCTGAAGACATAATGGAACCCAGAGACTTTAGAAACATGGGCAGAAAAACATTACATCTGAAAAAATGTAAATTAAGACAGCTGTATGGCAATGCCTAAAGCAGTTTAAGTGGGAAGATTGAGAGGGTAATTAGATATGAGCTTGCAGTGTGATCTGGCAATAAGAAGAACTAATGCAATTTAGGACTGCATATGGAGAGGCATAACATGTAAGTTGTCCAGCTACACAGCACTGGCATGATCAGACCCAGAAATCTGCATTCTGTTTGTCCCATTTTTCACAATAGGTAGCTAAAATGAAGAAAATTCAAAGAGTAACAAAATCACTTAAACTCAAGGGATTAATTTGTATTATGAGAAAAAAAATAAAACATTGATTCAAGATGGAGGAAAGAGAAATTACAAGGGAATAAAGAGGGAGGAGAAAAACAGTTTTCTGTCCTACTTTGCCTCACCTGTGTAGTTGCTAGTCCATTGCTAATGTTGAATCCATTGATTGTTATCTGAATTTGTCCACGATTAATCATCTCAATCACGGCTTCTGCAATTGTATTCATAGGAATGACTGGCATACTGAGGGCAGCATTGCTGTCTGCATTGTCTCCACTATCAGGGCACTTCATCTAAGAAATCATGCAAGATTAATCAGTGAGAAAATGCTGCGTTCAGTCTACTAAGGCAGAGTGCACAGAAGTGGAGTTCTCACCTTAACAATTTTGACATCAGGGAGGCTGTCAAGAAATGCCTTCAAATCAATGCCATTCAAAACAATCCTGTTATCATAAATATGGCCATTGGACTTGAAATCAATGACTGCTTTTTTCTGTGGATCAAGAAAAACAAGTTTCAATTTACAACATTCCATTGCCAAATTACTGTACTGAATGTAAGTTCCCAGAGAAGTGCTAGTCCCCACTAGACAATCATTACTATCAGCTTTCCTTTCCATCACTCTCTCTTACCTTCAGGTGGGGAAACATATTAGCATGGTCTCCAATAAAGAAAGTGTTTGGCATGTAAGCCAGTTTCTCAGAATATTGCTCTGCCACATCAACTGGGGAAGTTTCTTGATCTGTGATGATATAATCCATGAACAGTGCCCCACTGGTTCCAGGGTATCCCAGCCACATAGCCTACAAGCCAAGCCAAAAAGCAACAGATTTTAATCTCAAGTATGGACAAACCACATGTGCAACTGTATAACCTGCTCTGATTCAGCATCTCTCTACCAAGGTTCTCAAGGATTCTCAAATGGCTGACGCCCGACAAAATGAGAGAATTATCGCCAATCATCGGAATAATGAACAAGTAAACAAAACAAGTAAACATAGTGACAACTATGACCAGAAATCTATCAAGCACACAGGGCCAGCTATACACAGTTATAAAGTTGGGTATTAACCAGTCACCTCAGTTTCTTTCACCTGTTTGGAGACTGCTGTGGCCTGGAATTAAGTTTCTCTGCCCCTTGTCGCAATTTAAGGTAATTCTCCATACTGCTCATGTGATTTATGAACCTAAGTCTCATTGAAAGTCAAAAGGACATAAGGTGCTTTAAAATTTTTTACCCTTAGTCTCTTCCTCTTTTGATTAGTGTACTATACGACAGGATAGGTTGGATTTGTCCCACTGCATTCAGCAGGGTGTTAAAAACAGACATTTCATCCACACAGGCAGGGCCAGGAAGCCACTGGTTCCTGCTCTGGAGATATGTGGGGGTGGGGTAGGTTGGGAGAAGGAGTCTATAACGGAAGGGGAATAGCCAAGAGCAGAGAGTTAGGAGATGATGCTTTTTTGCTGTGTGAGGAAAGGCTCGAGCCACTTCTGCTTTCTCCAGAGGGGAGGGGAAATAAGGAGCAGATTGCCCCAGGTAGAGAAGAGGAGCTAGGCGCACAGGGTTTCCTTAACATCCAAGAGGGATGCAGCCCCAAAAGGATCCCTGCAAAGAGGAAAGGGTTCACAACCACTACTAGTTAAATGGAGGTGAGATGGTAAGTGTGCATGAGCCCAAAATTAAATGGAAACCCAAAAATCATTTTACTTCTTTGGATTGGTCGGCTCTTTTGAAAGACAGTTTTCACATACAGCTGAAACAGTACAGCAGCGCAGAACCCGCAAGTCCAAAACGTCTAACAAACCAGCATTTGCACTGCTTCAAGAACCTCACAGAAGGACATTCTTCAAGGTGGTGTTTGGCTTACACTATCCTTTTCTCAGACCAACAAATTGAAACGTCTACCCCTGATGACTCAACTGATTAAGATCTGCTTTATAGGATACAAGGCGTCAGACACCCAAGTCAGCATCTAGTAAATAAGACTACTCCCATTGTTTTGCAGAAGCATTTCTGCAACCAGTACACTTACACACACTTATGCTCAGATGAGTAACAAAAATCTAGGTCTTCCTTCCCTACTGGCAAAAGGCAGATTGTTGTTCTTACTCTTGGAGATGTACAGATGCCATGGTGATGGGCACCAATCTGAGAACCTATCTATCCCACTTAGCAAGGCTCTGAAATGGATGGGTAAGAGGGGCAGCTCTCTTCTTTCGCACATCAACTGGTATCAAAAGGTCAGAGAAGACATTAGGACCACAGATTTGATTATGCATCAGAGCAAGTCACTACTGAGGTGACTGACCACAAGAATTCCTCGGTATGGCATTCCACAATACCACTGAACATGTTCCTGATTTGTGGTGCCTCTTTGCTACCAGTGTATTTCATTTATTTTTATTTTAACCTACAGAAAGACTAGATGAAACACGGATTTAAAATCCCGAGGAAACCAAGATTAATCCATCACCACCAGCACGCTCACTAGCTAGCTCAGGAGCAATCAGGAGCTGCTCAACTATCTGTAGCAAAAAATAGAAATTAAAGCATTAATGAGTAGGGCCCTACAAATTCACGGACATGAAAAACGAGTCACGGACCGTGAATTCTGGTTTCCTTCCGTGAAATCTGGTCTTGTGTGCTTTTACCCTATACTATACAGATTTCAGCGTTTCTCAAATTGGGGTCCTGACCCAAAAGTGAGTTGTAAGGGGGTCGCAAAGTTATTTTAGGGAGGTCATGGTATTGCCACCCTTACTTCTGCGCTGCCTTCAGAGTGGGGCGGCTGTTGGCTGGGCACCCAGCTCTGAAGGCAGTGCCCCACTAGCAGCAGTGCAAAAGTAAGGGAGGCAATACCATACCATGCCATCCTTACTTCTGTGCTGCTGCTTGTGACACCTCTCCAGCTGCCCAGATCTGAAGGCAGCGCTGCTGCCAGCAGCAGCATAGAAGTAAGGATAGCAGTACCGCAACCCCCCCTTCAATAACCTTGTGACACCCCCCCCCCCCGCAAAAAACCCTCCTTTTTGGGTCAGGACCCCTACAATTACAACACTGAGAAATTTTAGATTTAAATATATTTGTGCTCTGAGGAACCCTGTCTCCTTATCTATACTAAGAGATTTTAGCACACCTAAGGCAAGGTAAAATAATCACAAACCTGACAGCTCTCTCTTGCTACTTACATTTTTCCAGTATTTTTTCAGAAAAACTTTGGAAACGGCAGTTCTATGTTGGCCACGGAAAGCCTCCAAGTGCAGAATGAGTTCAAATAACTCAATCAATCCAGTGTGCATTTTAAACCAAGGACACTATTATCCAACAATACAGCATCAATGAAGGATGGAAAGATGGCCTAGCACATAGGATACTGGACTCACACTTGAGACCATAGTTCAATTCCCAGTTCCACAACAACATCCTGATGTGCCCTGCCCTGTCTCTCCATTCCTTATCTATAAAATGAAATATCCCTGCCCACCAGGAGTATTGTGAGGATAAAATCCATTAACGATGAGAGGCATCAGGATATTACAGTAATGCAGATCCTGCAAGTATCCACATATTGATAACAGTAAACTGCTCTAACATTTTTGTATGGCAGAATAAAATAAATTTGCTTTATAGAATTTTATAACATGGCTTGAGATCACTGTAACTTAAAATGTAGCTCATCTACAACAGATTAAAGGTGTATCTAACAGTTTCAGCTCACCTATATATTTAAAACGTCACCACCTTGGGTATTTCCATCATCCAGGGTTTCCTCTTAGTAGCATTAATCTTCCACTATGTGTTGGTATTGAGTTATTTTAATTTGAACATGGCATGTTCGCATATATGCACTGTATGGACACTGGTGTCAGTATACCACAGCATGTTCAAACCGCACCTAGTTCAGCAGTATTTACAGCATTATCTGATGCTATGTTACCAAAAAATACTGTGCTTATGCAATCATGTACTCAACCTGTACAGAATTATTCTTCTTCATGGAAATAAATTCCCTAGAGGCAGCTCTGGTTTCTCCTAGTCGTATCCTTCCTGCAAAGATTCAAAGCTGAGGCCTCGTTCCAAACAGCATGACTGACCACACTGCTTACGATATCTGCTCTCATCAGAACGAGAAGCTAGCATGCTCAGGAACCATGAAGCTATGTTTACTCTTTCCTTTGGAATATTATTCAACATATAAATATTGGAAAAAGGGAGCTAATTGTATATAAACCAATTATTTTATTCATACACTACTCCTTACAGAGCAATGCTTACTTTCTTCCTGTCCAATATGGATCAGCATGCCACTTCCACAGCACTCCCAACTTAAAAGGGAAGAGAGAAACCAGCCTGTTCTATGACAATTGAGCATTGATCTTACATCAGACAGAGCTCTCCAAACACTGTTTAATTCCTTTACCTGGATAGGTGCTGGTCTGAGAGCAAACAGCTCATTACGGGCTCCCTTAGTGTAGCCATTCATGTTAATGAGGATGTGTATCCCATCCTGGTGAATGCGATCTGCTGCCTTTCCATTACATGGTATCTAAAATACAAGAATCAAGAGCAAACATTAATTATTCTTACTTTATCACTGAAAGGCCAAAAGCAAGATTAGAGGTCAGCACACCAACAAGTTTAAAATATAGAAAAACTTTAAAACAGCACTATATAGTTCAGATTAAATTTACAGCTAGCTCAAGTTTCCCATATCCACCTCCCCCAAATAAAGATGCTATGACTGACAACAGTCACTCATTTAACCCTGAAAAAATACTCAGAAGGCAAGCTTGTCCAAGTTCATTCAGACATTTGGTATGATAGCAGGACCAGAGAGCTAGAGGCAGTCACTTACAGCCCTAATGATTTCACAATTTTGAGGAAAGGAAGGAGAGAGCAGCAGAATAAGGTCAACGGACATCAAAAAAGCAGACTAAAACTCAGAATTGGTAGATAAGGGCCTGTGGGAAGAAAATCTAAGGGATAAAGGCATTCAGGAGAGCTGGCAGTTGCTCAAGGAGATAGTATTAAAGGCATAACAGCAAGCTATCCTGATGAAAAGGAAAGACAGGAAGAACAGTAAGAGGTGAATATGGCTCCATCAGGAGCTCTTTAATTACCCCAAAATCAAACAGGAATCCTACAAAAACTGGAATCATGGACAAATTGCTACGGCATACAAAAGAATATCACAAGCATGAAAGGACAAAACCAGAAAGGCTAAGGCACAAAATGAGTTATACCTAACAAGGGACAAAAGGCAATAAAAAGAGGCACTTTAAATATATTCAGAGCAAGAGAGACAAAGGGAAACTGTAGGTCCTCTACTTAGAGAGAAAGGAGAGCTAATAACGGATGATATCAAGACGACTGAGGTATTTAAATGCCTATTTTGCTTCAGTCTTCACTAAAAAGTGAAATGGTGACCAGACACTCAACAAAATATTATCAAGGGGGAAGGAATGCAAGCCAAAATAGGGGAAGAACAGGTTAAAGAATATTTAGGTAAGTTAAATATAAGTCAGCAGGGCCTGAGGAAATTCATCCTAGATACTTAAGGAGCTAGCTGAAGCAGTCTCAAAACTAACAGCAATTATCTTTGAGAACTCAGAGGACAGATGAGGTCCCAGAGGACTGGAGACAGGCAAAACAGTACTTATCTTTAAAAAGGCGCACAAAGAGGACCCGGGGAATTAAAGATCAGTTAGGGCATGGAGGATTACACTGTCCGAGAACCTGGAGATGGACAGGGAGGACAGGAGAGCATACAGGGAACAAGAATGTGCTGCGCAGGAAGAGATGCTGGGGATTATGAAGGAGCAATCAGACATGTTGAGGAGTCTGGTTGAGGTTCAAGAAAGGCAGCTGGATGCTAGAGTAACTGCAGCCTATGCTGAACCTGCTGTCATCGTTGCCCAGTTCTACAACCTCTTCCCCCAAACCTCTTATAAGGCTGGGGTGGGGGGGGGTTTCAGTATCCCTTGCACTCAACACCAGAGGAGGGTAAAAGGACCAGAGGACACCCGTTTCCACACCTTTGATTGTTATTGCAGTGCATCTATAAGTAAGCTTTTCTTGTTTTTCTCCCCGTCCCCCAGTGTTCGCCCTTTTGCCCCAGGTTATCTTACTTTTCTTTGCTGTCTCTGTGTGTTTGTGTGCATAATAAAACTTAAATGGATTGAGGAGAAAAGGCTCTTTATTCATTCAACACACGGTGGTTGGTGGGGGTGGAGTTTACAGGGAAGAAAATGCAATGGAGGGGACAGTTTGGTAAGGAGCAACACAGATAAGCGTCACACTATATGGAGATATACCTATCTTATAGAACTGGAAGGGACCTTGAAAGGTCATCGAGTCCAGCCCCCTGCCTTCACTAGCAGGACCAAGTACTGATTTTGCCCTAGATCCCTAAATGGCCCCCTCAAGGATTGAACTCACAACCCTAGGTTTAGCAGGCCAATGCTCAAACCACTGAGCTATCCCTCCCCCCTACTGTGACTCATTGCTGAAACTGGTTTTCAAAGCCTCATGGAGACACAGAGTCCCTTTTTTGGCCCTGGTGTCTGGCTGATCAAAATTGGCTGCCAGGCGATCTGCCTCAACCCCCCACCCCAGCAGAAATTTTTCTCCCTGTTTCACAGATATTATGAAGCACACAGCAGGCAGCAATAACAATGGGGATATTGCTTTCACGAAGGTCTAACCTAGTAAGCAAACAATGCCAGCAAACTTTTAAATGTCCAAAGGCACATTCCACCACCGTTCTGCACCTGCTCAGCCTATGGTTGAGCTGGTCCTTACTGCTGTCCAGGCTGCCTGTGTACGGCTTCATGAGCCATGGGAACAAGGGGTAGGCTGGGTCTCCCAGGATCACGATTGGCATTTCAACATCACCAATGGCTATTTTGCAGTCTGGAAAGAAAGTCCCTGCTTGCAGCTTTCTGAACAGACCTGTGTTCCTAAAGATGCACGCATCATGCACCTTTCCCGACCATCCCACGTTGATGTCGGTGAAACGGCCCTTGTGATCCACCAGTGCTTGCAACACCATTGAGAAGTACTCCTTTTGGTTTATGTACTCTTTGGCAAGGTGGTCTTGTGCCAACATAGGGATATGTGTTCCGTCTATCGCCCCACCACAGACAGGGAACCCCATTGTGGCAAAACCATCCATTATGTCCTGCACGTTGATCAGAGTCACTACCCATCTTAGCAGAAGTCTGTCGATGGCCCTGCAAACTTGGATCACAACAGATCCCACAGTAGATTTACCCACTCCAAACTGATGCCCCATTGATGAGTAGCAATCTGGTATTGCAAGCTTCCACAGAGCTATCGCCACTCACTTCTCCACTATTAGAGCAGCTCTCATTTTAGTATTGCTGCGCTTCAGGGCTGGGGAAAGCTCTTCACACAGTTCCTGGAAAGTGGCCTTACGCATTCAAAAGTTCTGCAGCCATTGCTGGTCATCCCATAGTTGCATAATGATGCAGTCTCATCATTCAGTACTTGTTTCCTGGGCCCAGAAATGGCACTCAACCGTGTCAAGGTGATGCGTGACTGTCGCCAGCAACTGCGAATTGCTCTGCTCTACATCTTCCAGCAGGGTTACTTGCATGGCATTACACCGTTCCGTGCGGCGGCTCCCGTATCGGCTATGTAAATACTGCAGAAGAAGGTGCGAGATGTTTGTAATGCTCACAACAGTGTACAGCTGAACGGGGTCCATGCTTATCGTGCTATGACGTCTGCACAGGTAACCCAGGATTATGAAGAGAGGCACAAAAAAGGTTTGGTTTGTTTGCCATTAATTTCAGGGAGAGAGGGATGGAGGGAGGTAAGTGCATCATGGGAGGCTAACACCATGTTCCCATAATCACCCACATCAATGTTTTGGTCCCATAAGGCACTGCAAGCCCAACCCAAAATTCCACTCTGCTACATGCACTGTGGGATAGCTACCCACAGTGCAGTGCTTGGTGCGTCGATGCAAGCCCTGCTAGTGAGGATGCACACTGCCGACGCAATGAGCATTGTGTGGACACACAAGATCAACTTGCTTAAATCAGTGGCTCAGTGTCGATTTAAATAAAATCAACTTAACTATGTAGATATGGCCTTAGAAAGAGGACAGTAATCCATATCTACTGTAGGCAGGACAAATAGTAAAGGGCATAATTTTCATCAAGGGAGATTTAGGTTAGATATTAGGAAAAGTTTTAACTATAAGGGTAGTTCATGACCTCTTGAGGTCCTTCCATCCCTACACATCTGAGATTCTATGTTGAACAGGTGCAACATCTTGTCCTGGTAGGTCAAACTCTTCAATGCCTAAGCCTCTGGCATGTAACCTAGCAACTCCTGGAACAGTCAGAAAACATTAGGTGGCAACACAGACAAGCCCTTCTTGCAGGCCAGGAGAGGATTCTTGCAAATCTCCTACACAGTCTGCCTCCTCTGAACCAGACAGGAGGTCAGGAATATTGACCAATGGAGGGCTCACTGCGGCAACTATTGCTACCAGTCTAGGCAGGAGAGAGAGCAGCTCTCAGAAGGTTTATTTATTTTTAAATCCCCAGATGCCAAATGGCGAGAAGGACCCTGCTACAAGGCCAAATAGCTATGGTGTGGAAGATGCAGACAAACTCAGATTCCAAGATGAGGAGGTTACTCACCCTGTGCAGTAACTGATGTTCTTTGAGATGAGTGTCCCTGTGGGTGCTCCACTTCAGGTTTAGGTGCGTCCCAGCGCCTTCGATCAGAGATTTCTACAGCAGTACCCCTACAGGCTACGCACGCGCTGTGCCTTTTTCTCGAGCTGTCAGTGTTCTAATAGCGTGTGCACAGCCCGGGCTCCTCAGTTCCTTCTCTACAACGGAGTGTGTTACAAATTCCGAAGTAGAGGGGAGGAGGGCGGGTAGTGGAGCACCCACAGGGACACTCATCTCGAAGAACGTCAGTTACTGCAACGGGTGAGTAACCTCCTCTTCTTCGAGAGATGTCCCTGTGGGTGCTCCACTTCAGGTGACTGAAAAGCAGTATCCCTTAGGATGGTAGGGACTTCAGATGAGGCAAGAAGGCTGTTGACAAGACAGCTCTACCCAATCTGGTGTCAGACGCTGCAGTGTGGATGAGAGCGTAGTGATTGGCGAAGGTAAGGTTCGATGCCCAGGTAGCTGCCTTGCATATGTCTGACACTGGGACATTCATCCAGCCCATACTTCTTTAACTTGCTGGCAAGAATGTTGTGGGAGACCGTATCAAAAGCTTTGCTAAAGTCAAGGTATATCACGTCCACTGCTTTCCCCTCATCCACAGAGCCAGTTATCTCGTCATAGAAGGCAATTAGGTTAGTCAGGCATGACTTGCCCTTGGTGAATCCATGCTGACTGTTCCTGATCACTTTCCTCTCCTCTAAGTGCTTCAGAATTGATTCCTTGATGACATGCTCCATGGTTTTTCCAGGGACTGAGGTAAGGCTGACTGGCCTGTAGTTCCCCAGATCCTCCTCCTTCCCTTTTTTAAAGATGGGCACTACATTAGCCTTTTTCCAGTCATCCGGGACCTCCCCAATCGCCGTGAGTTTTCAAAGATAATGGCCAATGGCTCTGCAATCACATCCGCCAACTCCTTTAGCACCCTCGGATGCAGTGCATCCGGCCCCACGGACTTGTGCTCATCCAGCTTTTCTAAATAGTCCTGAACCACTTCTTTCTCCACAGAGGGCTGGTCACCACCTCCCCATGCTGTGCTGCCCAGTGCAGCAGTCTGGGAGCTAACCTTGCTCCTGAAGACAGAGGCCAAAAAAAGCACTGAGTGCTAGAGGATTTGCAGGACTGCCCTAATTTATGCCAGCCATCCTTGGACCCCAGGCACTGTTTCTGCATCTGAGGATCATTTAGGATGTAGTAAAACCTTTGCCACATACCTTTGATCCAAAGAGGTGATGGAGGTAGAAGCGGCTCCAGTGACTAAATCTCTCAGTTATTCCATTATGCAGGTGGAATCTTTCACCAACCTGCTACGCCATGGTTGCTTTATTATTGTTTGAGTAGCATACAGCAGCCTTAATGTACCCAAGAATCAAGCCCAAAATATTCAGCCACTGTAGCAAGTCTCCTTGACCAATTTAGGCTATGTGCATGACTATCGTTTTAATCCACAACCAGCCACCCACATTAATAAAATTCCAATAGTCACACTCAAAGTTCACATGATGCCCATCGATTCCCTCCATAACGATGAAACTGCTAACATACACTACCACAAACTCAAGAATTCTGAAGATCACTCTTACCATTACCTGTGAGCATAATTTGTGCTCCAAGAAATTCACTGTGGCCAGGATCCTTAACCACAGGTTGAGATCTCCATTTCTGAAAAACATGCTGCAAATTCAAAAGAATGAAAGCTCACCTGAGAGAGGTCAATGAAATGATTTGCTTCTGCCATCACCTTTACACGGAAGTTTGTCCCATCATCAGGGCTGAGGGCATAACAGAACACCTAGGATATACAGCACTACAAGTTAATATAAGTACATGAAATTTAGCCTATTGACTAAAATTTCATCATAAATGCTATGTAATTACTCTACATGTTATCCTCATTCAAAAGAGGAAATTGTTTAGGACTAAGTTTAATTTTACTTTACACAAACATTAGCCAGTTATTTTGTAAGTGCTTTGAACACGAAAAATTGCATATAAGCAGCTTAAGCGTTTGTTAAAAGTGTAAATTTCACAACTGGTCTTTTGGATTGATCTTTACACTCAGCCCATTTTTCATTATTGAGTCTCCAGCCAATCAGTGGATAAGTTCTGGAGAAAGCAGTATGCAACTCTCCAGTTAGAAGTGTGACATGGATCCAGTGACAAAAGCAAAGGGTGACAAGGTATGCAAACATTTTTACCTTTAGTAAATCTAATATTTACTGGTCACTGATTCAAATAGTCAACCTGCATGAACCCAATTAGTCTAGAGCAGCGGTTCTCAAACTATGAGGCAGGCCTCCTAAGGGAGGCGTGAGCTGTGTGCTTTTTTATTTCTTTTGTGAAGAGTGGTGGCTGTCAGCCCCAGGTGGCTGGGGCTCATGCATAAGGGCTGTGCACATTCAGGAAGTGGGGATAATGCCTGAACTCAGGCACTCCTCCCACCCCAGCCCCCAAATCCCTCAGCTGGAGGTGACAGGACTCTGGCTGTCAGCCCTGTCGCAGCAGCAGCAGTGCAGACGTAAGGGTAGCAATAGGGTGCTAAGTATCCTGTTGACTCCCTGACACTGCTATGCTGCTGCTGGCGCAGTGCTGCCTTCAGAGCAGGGCGCTCAGCCAGCAGCCAATGCTCTGCCTTCAGAGCTGAGTGGCGGTATATGTACTCGGGGGTGGGAAGCCATAAGCGACTACAGACACAAAGAAGCGGGGCTCAAATAAGTTTGAGAACCACTGGTTTAGAGGGCAAGATGCTGACTTCAGCATGAAATAGTGGATTCAAGTTCTGTTTGGGGTTTATCTTTTCATTGGTATATAGTGAAACAACATCCTCACTCCAGAACAAGTTAAGATGTTTCACTGCCACACTCTGCTTAGAAGCCAACATAGGTATTTACTGAGAGTCCTGTGGCACCTTTAAGACTAACAGATGTATTGGAGCATAAGCTTTCGTGGGTGAATATCCACTTCGTCAGACGCATGTACATTCGTGGGTATTCACCCACGAAAGCTTATGCTCCAATACATCTGTTAGTCTTAAAGGTGCCACAGGAGACTCTGTTGCTTTTTACAGATCCAGACTAACATGGCTACCCCTCTGATACTAGGTATTTACTGACTTCCTGCCACCATTAATGTTTGTACCAGAGATTTAAAAAAAAAAAAAAAAAAAAAAATTTGTTTTTACTTGTTAAAATTTCCAAATGTAGCTAAAGCAGCTCTTTCATGAAGATGACAGGGTATCAGTCTGATATAAATTTGCTATTTTTATATCTCTCGGCTAATCTGAAAGTAGTAGTACTTTTTGTGTTTCTTTATCAGGAAGATAATGTATCTGAACATCACAAGCGTCACCGTAAGAGAGGCAAAGAGAAAGGGAGTCGGGGAACAAGTTTCCAAAGTATATATGAAAGTTTAGGTTGATTAAGTCAGCTGTCAGTGTTTTGAACGCAAAGGGATGTTGTGACCTGGGGAAGTTTCAGTCAGTTCTGACTGATCCAATAAATAAAGCGTCTTTGCGAATAAAACCAAAACACTTTGGTTTAAGTATTTTGGCTTTAAGTAAAGATCTCACAATACTTTACAAAGGTAGGCAGTATCCTTATTTTGCTCAGGAGATTAAGATATGTGCTCAGCCACACATTGAACTTGTGACATAGTTGGGAACGGACCCCAGATTTGAGCTCCAGTCCACTTTCCCCACTAAGTGGTACTGCTTCCTTCATACTACTCTGGTTTACGCTTAGTATTAATGTAGGAAATGGAGGTTCCTGTTCCAGGTAGAAGGATTGCTAGGAAGAGATGGGATCCACCTAACGAAGAGAGGGAAGAGCATCTTCGCAGGCAGGCTGGCTAACCTAGTGAGGAGGACTTTAAACTAGGTTTGCCAGGGGATGGAGACCTAATCCCTGAGCGAGTAGGGCAATCGGCTAGTTATCTCAGGTGCCTGTACACGAATGCAAGAAGCCTGGGAAACAAGCAGGGAGAACTGGAAGTCCTGGCACAGTAAAGAAACTATGATGTGATTGGAACAACAGGGACTTGGTGGGATAACTCACATGACTGGTGCACAGTCATGGATGGGTATAAACTGTTCAGGAAGGACAGGCAGGGGAGAAAAGATCGAGGAGTTGCACTGTATGTACAAGAGCAGTAGGATTGCTCAGAGCTCCAGTATGAAACTGGAGAAAAGCCTGTTGAGAGTCTTTGGGTTACGTTTAGAGGCGAGAGCAACAAGGGTGATGTCGTGTTGGGTGTCTACTATAGACCACCAGACCAGGAGGATGAGGTAGACGAGGCTCTCTTCGGACAACTAACAGAAGTTTCCAGATCACAGGCCCTGGTTCTCATGGGAGACTTCAATCATAGAATCATAGAATATCAGGGTTGGAAGGGACCTCAGGAGGTCATCTAGTCCAACCCCCTGCTCAAAGCAGGAGCAATCCCCAGACAGATTTTTGCCCCAGATCCCTAAGTGGCGCCCTTAAGGATTGAACTCCCAACCCTAGGTTTAGTAGGCCAATGCTCAAACCACTGAGCTATCCCTCCCCCCCGACATCGGCTGGGAAAGCAATACAGCAGTGCACAGACAATCCAGCAAGTTTTTGGAGAGTGCTGGGGACAACTTCCTGGTGCAAGTGCTGGAGGAACCAAGTAGGGGCCGTGCTCCTTTTGACCTGCTGCTCACAAACAGGGAAGAACTGTTAGGGGGAAGTAGAAGTGGGGCGCAACCTGGGCAACAGTGACCATGAGATACTCAAGTTCAGGATCATGACAGAAGGAAGAAAGGAGAGCAGCAGAATACGGACCCCAGAATTCAGAAAAAGCAGACTTTGACTCCCCTCAGGGAACGGATTGTCAGGATCCCCTGGGAGGCTAATATGAGGGAGAAAGGAGTCCAGGAGAGCTGGCTGTATTTTAAAGAAGCCTTATTGAGGGCACGGAAAGAATAGCAAATATGGCAGGTGACCAGCTTGGCTTAACAGAGAAATCTTCGGTGAGCTTAAACACAAAAAGGAAGTTTACAAGAAGTGGAAACTTGGATAGATGACTAGGGAGGAGTATAAAAATATTGCTTGAGCATGCAGGGGTGTAATCAGGTGGAGTTGCAGCTAGCAAGGGATGTGAAGGGTAACAAGAAGGGTTTCTACAGGTATGTTAGCAACAAGAAAGTGGTCAGGGAAAGTGTGGGACCCTTACTGAATAGGGGAGGCCACCTAGTGACAGATGATGTGGAAAAAGCTGAAGTACTCAATGCTTTTTTTTGCCTTGGTCTTCACAGACAAGTTCAGCTTCCAGACTGCTGCGCTGGGCAGCACAGTATGGGGAGAAGGTGAGCAGCCCTCAGTGGTGAAAGAACAGGTTAAGAACTATTTTAAAAAGCTGGACATACACAATGCCATGGGGCCAGATGTGATTGCAGAGCCATTGGCCATTATCTTTGAAAACTCACGGTGATCGGGGGAGGTCCAGGATGATTGGAAAAAGGCAAATATAGTGCCCATCTTTTAAAAAAGGGAAGAAGGAGAATGCGGGGGAACTACAGATTGGTCAGCCTCACCTCAGTCCCCAGAAAAATCATGGAGCAGGTCCTCAAGGAATCCATTCTGAAGCACTTGGAGGAGAGGAAGGTGATCAGGAACAGTCAACATGGATTCACCAAGGGCAAGTCATGCCTGACCAACCTGACTGCCTTCTATGATGAGACAACTGGCTCTGTGGATATGGGGAAAGCGGTGGACGTGATATACCTTGACTTTAGCAAAGCTTTTGATACGGTCTCCCACAGCATTCTTGCCAGCAAGTTAAAGTATGGATTGGATGAATGGGCTATAAAGATGGATAGAAAGCTGGCTAAATCGCCGGACTCAATAGGTAGTGATCAACGGCTCGATGTCTAGTTGGCAGCCGGTATCAAGTGGAGTGAGCCGTGGTTGGTCCTGGGGCCCGTTTTGTTCATTAACATCTTCGTTAATGATCTGGATGATGGGATGGATTGCACCCTCAGCAAGTTCACGGATGACACTAATATGGAGGGAGAGGTAGATATGCTGGAGGATAGGGATAGGGTCCAGAGTGACCTAGACAAATGGGAGGATTGGGCCAAAAAGAAATCTGATGAGGTTCAACAAGGCCAAGTGCAGAGTCCTGCACTTAGGAGGGAAGACTCCCATGCACTGCTACAGGCTGGGGACCAACTGGCTAAGCGGCAGTTCTGCAGAAAAGGACTTGGGGATTACAGTGGACAAGAAGCTGGATGAGAGTCAACAGTGTGCCCTTGTTGCCAAGAAGGCCAACAGCATATTGGGCTGCATTAGTAGGAGCTCTGCAAGCAGATCAAGGGAAGCGATTCTCCTCCTCTATTGGGCACTGGTGAAGCTACATCTGGAGTACTGCATCCAGTTTTGGGCCCCCCACTACAGAAAGGATGTGGACAAATTAGAGAGTCCAGCGGAGGGCAACGAAAATGATTACGGGGTTGGGGCACATGACTTATGAGGAGAGGCTAAGGGAACTGGGCTTATTTAGTCTACAGAAGAGAAGAGTGAGGGGGGATTTGATAGCTGCTTTCAACTACCTGAAGCAGGGTTCCAAAGAGGATGGAGCTCAGCTGTTCTCAGTGGTTGCAGATGACAAAACAAAGAGAAACTGTCTCAAGTTGCAGTGGCGGAGATCTAGGTTGGATATTAGGAAACACTTATTTCACTAGGAGGGCGGTGAAGCACTGGAATGGGTTACCTAGGGAGGTGGTGGAATCTCCATCCTTAGAGGTTATTAAGGCCTGGCTTGACAAAGCCCTGGCTGGGATGATTTACTTGGGGTTGGTCCTGCTCTGAACAGGGGGTTGGACTAGATGACCTCCTGAGGTCTCTTACAACCCTAATCTTCTATGAAGGTTCTTTGAAATGTGTGGTCCCTATCACCTTCATGTGGAATATCATGCATGCGCACCACGTGCCTAAGTCCAGATAATTTTATTAAGCAGTGCCCATTGGTCCGCACATGTGCGGTTCTTCTCATGCTCCAAAATGAGGTTAGAATGGGTGATGTAGAAAGACATCTCTCCAGTTCCTTCTCTTACCAGGTATAATCCAGCAGCAGAGAGAATGGAAGGTGAGTAGTGGAATACAGTTAGGGCAAACATCTCAAAGAGCCTCCAGTCGCAGTTAAGTAGCCTCCATTATTTCTAAAAGTGATGGTCCCTATGCGTATTCCACATGCGAGAGATTAGCAAGCAGTAGTCAAACAGGAGATGCGTGCAAGGTTGCGGAAATGATAGCTGACTCTTGCTTCTATCTCCACAGCTATATCTATAGGAGACTGGACTAAAGTGTAATGTCTCATGAAGGTGTGCAGGGAGCTCCTAGTAGATGCCCTACCTATCTCCAGTAGTGGTACATCTCTCAGAGATGTAGCAGAAGTTGCCTTCGCTCTGGTGGAATGAGCCCTTATCCCCCCCTCCAGGAGAGGAATGTGGGCTAGATGGTAGCAATGGATAATGCAGCTGAGATCCATTAAGAAAGTCTCTGCACAGATGTAGCTTGACCCCTTGATCTCTCTGCTATGGAAACAAATAATTAAGGTGTCTAATAGTTTTTGTTCTTGGTAGATAAAAGGCCAGTACCTTTTGGACATCCAGAGAATGAAGCCTTCTCTATTTGTTAGAAGAAAAAAAGGTAAGTGGATGGTTTAACGCATATGAAACTCTGAAATTACTTTGATAGGGGAGTAGTGAAACCTTTTCTTTATGGAAGATAGTATAAGTAAGGTCTCCCACGACTGCTCCCAGCTCACTGACTCTTCTGGCTCATGTTGTGGCAACAATAAAGGCAACTTTCATTGAAAGATGGGACACAGAACATGAGACTACAGGTTAAAAGGGAGGACTGGTGAGATGAAAGAACAAGACTGAGGTCCCATTGGGGTGTGAGCTTCACCAAGGGTGGGAAGGATCGAAGAAGTCCGTTCAGAAGTCTAGCTGTCGCAGGATGAGTGAAGATAGTACAATTGTCAACAAGGGAATGAAAAACACGGATTACTGCCAAATGAATCTAAAGTGAACTATGTCTTAAGAGTAAGCAGATATTCCAGAACAGCAGGAATCGCAGCAGATTCTGGAAATAACTGGCATAGGAGCAACACTTTAATCTACCTGATCATTATCTAGTATAATCTTTTCTGCTTTGATAGAGAATGGACCGCACACCACCCTGGAACATGAATATCTACATCCTATGCCTGTCCAAATACCAGGCCGAGTTGCAGCAGTTCCACGTTGGAGTGCCTGAAGTTGCTCGTGGATGTTAGAAGGTCCAGAAACAGGCGGATGCTTATGGGTGGATTAGCTAGGAGCTTCAATATATCCCAAACCCAGAAATGTATCTGCCAGTTGGGTGCAATAAAGAGGACTCAAGCTCTGTTGTGATGAATTTCTGTAGGACCTGTGGTATTAATGGGATTGGAGGGAAGGCATACCTGAGGTGAGCCCTCCATGGTAGCAGAAGGGCATCTCCCTGTGAATTCTTGCCTACAGCTGTTCTAAAGTAGTATAGGGGAAATCTGCTGTTCACCTGAGGCAAAAAAGGGTCTCAAGACTGTGTTCCCCACTGAGTAACCTTGTCCAGGGCCGAATTGGGAATCTCCCATTCGTCGTCCATGGAAAAATGCCTGCTGGGACGGTCCACTAGGGAGTTCTGCACACTTGTTAAATATGCTGCTGAAAGGGTTACGTGATGACTGATGCACCAATTCCAAAAGCTGACTAACAAAGGAGGGATCTCGTTCCACCCTGATTGGTTTATATAGCAGCCAGTTATCATAATGTCCTATTATCTCGTTATGACAGGATAGTATGAGTGGGAGGAAGGCATTGCAGGCACAACAGACCACTCTCGGTTCAGTAAATCGATATACAACCTGGACTCCCAAGTGGTCCAGATGCCTTGTGCAGTATGATCATTCATATGAGCTCCCCAACCTAAAAAGGGAGGCATCAGTAATCATGATTACCTTGGGTGTTGGTGTGCCGAAAGGGATCCCCACTCAAACTTTTTCTGCCTTTGTCCACCAGACAAGTCCAGAGGAGCCTTGGATAGAATTGTCATTTTGGCATTGATGTTGCCCCTCTCTGGGGAGTAGATGCACAGGTTTGCAGACAATGGAGATGGAGCCTGGCACACGTGCATGAGCGGGACAGGCGTGTTCTGACTGACGTCTGGGCCCTATGGATGACCTTGTTTACGAGAGCACCCATGACATGGAATCTCTCAATCGGTAGAGGGATCAATCACAGAAAGCGCCTAAGTCACTCCTATGAAGTTTATGGACCTTATGGGGGATGACCAACATGGACTTCTCGTTGATGATGCAAACTTCTAGAGAAGGAAGTAGGTAAAACAGGAAATGGGTTGCCAACTGGACTTCTTCACATGATGTACCAATTAGGAGCCAGTAGTCAAGTTATAGGAAGAAGGTGAACCCAACCCATTTCTTCTCATCCAAGCTGCCACCTCTGAAAAAACTTTTGTAAAGACCCTGGTGCTGTGGCTAGCCCAAATGAAAGGACCCTGAATAGGTATCGGTCTTGACTGAAGAGGAACCTGAGGAGCCTTCTGTGGGATGGGTAAATGCCTTTGTGGAAGTATGAGCCTTTCGGTTCGAGAGCTGAGAACTGTGTGCCCTCTTCCAGAGAAGGAATTCTGATACCAATGTAACCATGCAGAATTATAGTTTTTGGATGAATATACTTAGTGTAGTCAATGATGGGCCTGCCTCTGTCCTTTTGGGTAGCTAAGTATGGGGAGCAGAATCCTTTCCCCTGATGTTGAGGTGGAACCTTTTTTATGGCTACATGATGGAGAAAGGAGTTCACTTCTTGACTGAGAATTTCCTCATGAGATTGGTCCATGAAAAAGGAACCGGAAAGGGGATGTGTGTGTAAGAGTTGATTAAAACTTGATCATATAGCTGCAATTAGTAGTTTCCAGTACTCATCTGTTATTTGGTAGGGACCTCCAGTTGTAGGCACACTGGATAAGGTGGCCTACAAAAAAAATGAGGGGGGAGGGGAAGAGATGATGTGGCATCAACAATCCCAGCAAAAGAAGTTTTCTGATTGAGGGTTATAGTGAGGTGTGGCAGGGGATGTCACAAGAGCTGCATGTCTGGGCCTGTGCACTCAAGTTCTGTTGTGATGAATTTTCTGTAGGACCTGTGGTATTAATGGGATTGGAGTGAAGGCATACCTGAGGTGATCCCGCCATGGTAGCAGAAGGGCATCTTCCCTTTTGAATCTGTCATTTACTTGGTGGAAAGAGACCCATGAGCCTTGACCGTACAAGATTCAGGTCCCAATGGGGTCCCGGACATGCAGGTAAAGGCGCTCCGGACCTTTCAGAATCCGCACCATCATATGGTGGGCGAAGATCGACCTGCCTTGAAACAGAGGATGGAACGCCAAAATAGCCACCAGGTGCACCGTGATCGAAGACAGCGATAGGCCCTGGAGCTTAAGGTGCAGCAAATAGTCCAAGACATCCTGCAGCGGGGGTCTCTTCCACACGGATGTGACAATCCGAGGCCCAACACGTAAATCGCTTCCACTTTGCCACATAGGTGGCTTGGGTAGAAGGCTTCCTGCTGTCCAGCAGAACTTTCTGGACACCAGCAGAACATCGTTGCTCCTTTCCACTCAGCCACGCACAGTCAGGCTGTCAAGTGCAGCACCACCAGGTTCAGGTGCAGCAAACTGACATCGTTCTGGAACAGCAGATCGGGTCTAAGAGGCAGCTGCAGGGGGGTGGCTACCGACTGGTTCGGCATGCTGCTGAACCTGAGTTGATGGGGCCACAAGAATGACAATGGCTTTGCCTTGCTTCACCTTTACCAGAGCCCTGTGGATCAAGGGCACCGGCGGGCAGGCATACATCACCGCTCCTGACCATGAAATCAGGAATCATACAACAGGGAGCACTTGTCCCTGCCCTGAAAAGAGCAGAACACATGGCACTTCCTGTTCTGCCGGGATGTGAACAAGTCCACCTGGGGTATCCCCCACTTGCGGAAGATTAGGCTGACCACCTCCGGATGGAGCCACCGTTCGTGTTGAGACGAGAAGGTCCTGCTGAGGCAATCTACTAGAACGTTCTTGGCTCCCGGCAGGTGGGCAACCACCAGGTGAATGTTGTGCCACACACAAAAGTCCCAGAGGCTGGGCGCTTCCCAACAAAGGGTCAAAGACCTGGCACCACCCTGCCTGTTGATGTAATACATCGCGACAGTATTGTCGGTCAGGACCTGCACCACCTTGCCCTTCAGATGGGGCAAGAAAGCCTGACAGGCCAGGCAAACCGTCCTGAGCGCCTTGACATGGATGTGGAGGGCCACGTTGGGTTGTAGCCACTGGCCCTGATTGTTCAGCTTGCCCAGGTGGGCTCGCCAGCCCAGATCCAAAGCGTCCGAGACCAGGGTGAACGATGGGGTCGGGGACACAAAAGGAACTCCTTGGAGCACCGACTCGGGGTCCCACCACCAGTCCAACGACAGTAAGATATGACTCGGTACCATGACCGCTCAGTCTAGGGGGTGCCTGTTGGGAATGTAAACTGAGGCCAGACACGTTTGCAGAGGCCTCAGATGAAGTTGGGCATGCCTGACCACATATGTGCACGCGGCCATATGGCCCAACAGCCGCAGACAAAAGCCTATCCACTCACCGCATATATGTGGGAGATTAAGTCTGCCATGGCCTGGCAATGCGCTTTGGGAAGAAGGCCCTGGCCTGTGTGGAGTCGAGAACCGCCCCGATAAACTCTATGCATTGGACTGGCATTAGCATGGACTTTTCTGTGTTTATTAACAGGCCCAGGTTCTGCAGGTGGAACGCACCAGATCGAGGCTCCTTTGCACCTGCTCCAGAGACCTACACTTGATACACCAATCATCGAGATATGGAAAAATCGGAACCCCTCCGACATCTGAGGTAAGCCGCCACTGGTGCCACGCATTTGGTGAACACGCTGGGGGCTGAGGACAGGCCAAAGGGTAGCACCGTGAACTAGAGGTGGCGCCCGGCCACTATGAAGCACAGGAACCACCTGTGTCCCGGGAATATGGAGACATGGAAGTAAGCGTCCTTTTAAGTTGAGAACGGCGTAAGGGATCCAGGTAAGGGATGATGGAGACCAGGGAGACCATGTGGAACTTCAACTTCTTGAGAGATTTGTTATGGGCACGCAGGTCCAGAATGGGTCTGAGGCCCCCTTTTGCCTTCGGGATTAGGAAGTAGCGGGAATAGAATCCTCTTCCTTCCATATCCCAAGGAACCTCCTCCACAGCCCCCAAGCCCAGGGGCTTCTCGACCTCCTGAACAAGGAGTTGCTCATGAGAAGGGTCCCTGAAGAGAGATGGGGGGGCGGGGGGGGCAAAATAGCAGGTTATAGCCCTGAGCGACTATGTTCAGGACCCAGCAATCCAATGCAACATTGGACCAGGCCAAACAGTAAGGGAAAAGGCGGCTGAGGAAAGCTGCGGGAAGGATCCGGGCCGATGGCTGGTGCGTCGCTCCCGGGCGCACCCTCAAAATGAGTGTTTCTGGCCCCCTTAGTCCTTCGCCGGGCCAGGCTGTGCAGGAGAGCAGGACAATGACGGGCGGCGGCGGCAGCAGCTAAACCCAGTGTCCTGTTTCTTTTCAGGCCCTTGACGAGGCTACTACTGTTGAGGTGGCGGAGGAGGCTGGAACGGCTGCCTCAACGCCTGAGGAGTGTGTATCCCCAGAGAGCGGAGTCTCACCAGTGTGTCCTTAAAGTCGTGCAGCCGCATATCCATCTGGTCGGAGAAAAGGCCAATACCATCAAATGTGAGGTCCTGAATAGAGGCCTGCACCTCCCGGGACAGGCCTGCGGTCTGGAGCCAGGAACTGCGCCTCAATCACCACGGAGACGACCACCCAGGCAGTTGAATCAGCCATATCCCAGGCCATTTGGAGGGAGCACCGAGCCACCATGTACCCTCCTCCACCAGGGTTGCAAACTCCTGGACCGCTTCCTGGGACATGGAGTCTTTGAACTTGAGGAGGGAGTCCCACAAGTTAAAATTATAGCAGCCCAAGAGGGCCTGATGGTTAGCCTCCCGAAACTGGAGGCTGGCCATAGAATAAATCTTGCAACCAAACAAGTCCAGTCCCTTGGCCTCTATTTTTAGGGGTGGAACTGGTGGGGCCCTGCTTATCCCTCTCATTGGCTGCAGACACGACCAACAATCCCAGTGGCGGGTGGGTGTATAAGTACTCTAACTCTTTCACAGGGACGAAGTATTTTTTTCTCCGCTGTCTTGGACATCGGCGGAATAGAGGACGGGGTTTGCCAGATGGACTTGGCAATGTTCAGGACCCCCTCATGCACCATGAGTGCAACACGGGCTGGGGTGGCTGCCGAGAGCACATTAAACAATGTCCCCGTCTGCTCCTCCATTTCCTCTGCCTTGAGGCCCAAGTTCAAAGCCACCCTACGGAGCACCGCCTGATGCTCCTTGAAATCGTCCGGTGGGCTAGCTCTGGAGGGGCCCGCCACTGCCTCATCTGGAGAGGAGGAGAATGACTGGACCACCGGGGGAGGTCCTCACCCGCCAGGGAGAATGGCCTTGGGGTAGGTACTGGCTCCTCAACCGTGAGGGCCACCGGAGCGTCCTGCACCGAACCCGGTGCTGATGGTGCTGCGGGTGCCGACTTCTGCCTGTCTGATGTGGCGACAGAGGGCTGATGGGAGTGGGGCAACGGCATGATAGGAACCTCCGAGGCGTTCCAATAAGGCCATTGGGTTGGCCACTGGCCCTGCTGCCAGGCCGGCACCGATGCCGCAGACACACCCTCCAGAGCCCAGTCCCATTGCTGCCTGGGTGAAGGGCTGAACTGTGCCTCCAATTCGGAGAAGTCGTCACCCACCAGTGATGGGAGTATTCCGACCGGTGTCGGGAGTAGGGAGAGCAGCCTCGAGGTCTCGGCGACCAATGTGACGAGGACCAGTGCCAGGGAGATCGTCTACACCTGCGAGAGCTTCGGTTTGAAGACAGGGACTGGGAGCGCCGTACCGATGATGGTAACAATGGGCCAGAGACCTGGGAAAACACGGAGCCCAAGAACATGGTGACCTAGAGCTCTGCCTTGGCTCTAGAGACCTGTGGTGCTCGCTCGTCTTGTGCGAGGCCTTACCGGTGGGCTTGCCCTCGAGGGGAGCCTTAACCAGTTCCATTGCCAAACGCGGTGCCAACTGCAGTGGGAACTCTCTTGGCTCTGCACCGAAAGCTGAGGGTGTCGACTGCACGGTCAGCTTGGACCCTGTACCTCTCCCCAAAGTTGGTGGCAGGTCTTTTCAGGGAGAGGAACTCCCCAAAGCAGAGCACTTGTGCGGGTCCAGAGTGGGCATAAGGCCTGAACAGGGACCTTTTCCCAGAACGCCTTTATCAGGCTTGCTCGGTGCAGTCTTCTTTGGCTGCTTCTTCGGCATCAGCGATGGAGATCAGTGCCGGGAAGAACCCGGTGCCGGGGGTGCGCTACGCACCGAAACCAAAGCACTGGTTGCCATTTCAGGCCAAGCTGGCTCTGAAGCTGGGCACAGGGTAGCCTATATCAGGAGGGCCTTCAGTCGTATATCACGGTCCCTCTGTGTCAGAGGACAAAAGTTCTTACAGATGCGACAATGCTCCTTCATGTGGGATTCCCCGAGGCACTGCAGACAACTATCGAGTGGGTCACTAACAGGCATAGGCCTATTACATGTGGAGCAGGGCTTAAAACCCGGAGACTGGGGCATGCCCCACCTGAGGCAAAGTCCTCGCTGGGACCCTAACTAACTGAACACTTAACGGCTACTTAACTACTAACTAACAAACAATAAAGCTATTTACAACTAGAAGCACAAGGCTAAGAAAAGGAACCACTGGCCGCCTGCAAAGCAAGGGACAGAGGCGTTCTGACTGACCACCATAGGCAATAAGAAGGAACTGTGAGGGCATAGGGCCGGCAGTGCCTGATATACCACGGCATGCGCGCAGCACTCTAGGGGGCACCACAGCCGGCCCTACAGATACTGCTAAGGCAAATATCTCTGACAATTGCGCACACCTACAATGGAATCAAAATGAGCAAGCACTCGAAGAAGAACCTTAATTTACTATAAGATTGGCTATAAGTGTAGTCTTTGGTGTGAGATCTAAGGTACAAATTGACCTGGGGTAAGCGACTGCTCTCTTGGGATATTGTATTTTTGATATTGAATATTGTGGACTTTAGTGTAAGTGACCATTTATCACTAAATCCAGTTTGCCTAGGTGGCAAGATAGACTGGAGTGCTCAAAGGGACTGTCCATGACTCCATGGCAAGACTGTTTTAGTGCTTCAGTTCACATTTGTTACTGGGTTAGTGAAATCTTATTATAGAACATACCACCCATTTGGGGTGTCTGTGCTGCTTTTTGACAGTCTGCCCTGAGGTTGGCACTCTCAGTCATGAACCACTCCAGACAGCGTGACATGAGCCATTTAGCACCTTTGTCTGATGAAGCAGTTCTTTGGTTTTGCAGCCTGGATCCCTCACTGGCCACTTCTACCACTAAAAAAGGTAGGTGGTAGGTGCTAGAATAGACCCCTCTCCCCCCCTTGGTGGAGCAAAACAGCACTGCTTGGTCCTCTTGGGGGTGGGAGTGTCCCACACTGTTTTTGCTGGATCCATGTTTGCTTTGTTGATCAGGAGGGACTGCTCGACTGGGCCCAGAGAGCTGCAAGATGTCCAGCAATCTATTTTAGGATCCTGAACTACTTCAAGTTGTATTTGCAGCTCGGGTACCACCCCGTGCAGGAGGTCCTGTAACTGCCTGAAATTGTCAAGCGGAGAATGTGAAGATGGGGTAACTGCCTTATCTGGGAATGATGATGAAATTGCTGTAGAGGCAGCACTGATGTTCTACAGAAAACGAGAAGGGGCAAAAACAATTCTTGAACCCTGTGCATAATCCCTGCTTTCTGGGGGGAATTTCCTGTGTGTGTGTGTGTGTGGGTGTGGGGGGGTGTGGGGGGGAAGGAAACCCAAACCAACCACACTCTACTATGTCTAATAGCTTAAAATACTAAAAGCTATTTATGCTATATTTACAGAATGCCAGTTGAGGAAAGAGCTGTGGACACAGAAGATTCTGACTCAGGGCATGCAGTGGTAAGAAGGAACTAGAGAGATATCGGTCCCAAACATCCTTTATACTCTTGGTTTAGAGCACAAAGAACAAATGTGCATGTGCGGACCAATGGATGCTGCTTACTAAATATGTCTGGGCTCAGGGGTATGATGCACATGCGTACTGGTGTGGAATATACATAGGGACTATCACTTGAAGAAGCCATTTATACCAAAAGTAATTCAGAAAACTGGCAATTTTTAGGGGTATAGTTATACTTACTCCATTGGGAGTGACTGAATATGTGCAACTGTACATCTGTTTTCCAGATTCAATTACAAATGAGTAGCCAGGACACCTGAAGTTAGTGAGGATCCCTTGATAGAAATAACCCAGGAGGGAGAGTGTAGTGGTCATGTCTTCTTGAAAATGGTTCATAAGAATGTGCAATAAATATTAAGAAGTGTGACTGGGGCAGGCAGAGATTTAGACAAACAGATATGCAGCTACTGTTCGTTAGCATTACTGGGTATCCTGATCCTGTTGTAAGACAGGTCGTGCAGACAAATGAGAAATGATGAAGAAATTTAAAAGATTAAATGGGGAAGACCCTACTAGAAGATATCTTGGGACATACAACACGTCAGCCACTTCCTTTTCCGTGCCTTGGGTACTCCCAATGATTAACAGCTCCTCCCTTATGTGTCTCTAGTTGAGGATGGGATGAATCTCCAGGTGGTCTTTCACTGCCACTTCATAAATGGCAAGATGAACTGCTATTGGGGTATAAGAGACGCCTCCTCCTCCAAAAGGTGATACACCAAGAACTGCCAGGAAAGAGGACGTGACCTCAAACCTTCTGCACAACCATGCACTTTACCTTCCCTAGGTTACAGCTAATAGAGGCTCCCTGGGTATTTAAAACTTTCAGCATGCTATTTATGTTCTCTTACCTCAAATTTGTCAGGGTTATGCATTCCTGGGATTGACTGCATTAGGTGGGAGGTTGGATGATTTCCAAAATCAGAGCTCACATAGCCAACACGAAGCCGGCCTTCACTAGCCTTCAAGTCCTTTGGATGCTCATATGGTGGCTTGTGAAGGACGTTGATCTGGCAATCAAATTCACAAGATTTTTTTGAGACATGATAAACTTTAAATAAAATCGGAAGCACCAAGAGCAGAGATAGTAAATAGGATAGACTTTCAGAATTACACGGCGTTATTAATTTTCCCCATATTTAAGTTTCTATGCTACTGCATTGATGACGTTTCTGCTTATCACCCAATTATATTTGAAAACCACATCTGACCAATTCCCAAATTTCAGGCAGAGGGTTGCACATTTGTTGCTCACACAGGCCGAGCTGTGTGTTACCCAAATCTGAGTTCAAATGGAGGCTTGACTGAGTGTACAGCTTAGTCTACACATCCTCTAGTTAAAGAAAAAAGCCATGTATCAAAATTTGATCAAAAGATTAGTGTACTAAGGGAGCAATAGGGCCAGTCACTAAAGTGCTGCATACAGGCTGATAAATGTTAAGTACATTGAACTGGCAACACAATTAGGCAATGTAGGAGAGAGCAGATCATGTCAGTCTAAGCAAAAAGCTGAGTTAATCGGTTCTAAAAAAGAGTTCCACCCTATGGGTCCACGGTCAGGATAGGTCAGTGTGGAGATGAGGCAGGATCAGATATTGAGGGAACAACATAGGATTCTAGAGAGACAAGGCGGGTGAGGCAATATCTTTTATTGGACCAACTTATGTTGGAGAGAGAGAAAAGCTCTCCTGGGACTGACGCACTACACCACTACGGCACACACAGAAGAACTCTGTCAGATTGGGGGCAGGAGGAAGGAATTGCCAGAGTAAGAGGTTTTGGCAGTCGTAACTGATGGTTGTTAAATCTGACTGACCTCTTCCCAATACCAGAGAATACCAAACTGTACAAAACCAGGAAGCAAAGAGACCTATCAATCTCAACAAGGTGGTAAATCTGAAGCTTGAGAACCACTATTTTAAAATTGGCATTACATACCAGAATATAATTGACCAATGCACAATCTGTTTTTCCTCAGGTATAACCAAGTATATGGAAAAGTCTTCAAAGTTCCTACCTTATCCAAACAGAGATTTCCATGTCTCTCAGCAATAGCCTTCCTAAAGCTGTGAGAAAGGGGGTACAGCATGCTGTGATGAGGGTGGACAGAAGGCAGTCTATTCTTCTCCAGTTGATCAGCTACAATGCTGACCAGCTTTTTCATTCTATCATCATAATCTGTCCAGTCACAGACAATCTAAAAGAAGAAACAAAAGAACCAGGGGTCACCCAATGAATTTAATAGGCAGCAGGTTTAAAACAAAACAAAAGGAAGTACTTCACACAATGCAGTCAACTTGTGGAACTTGTTGCCAGGGGATGTTGTAAAGGCCAAAGCTACAATGGGTTCAAAAAAGAATTAGATAAATTCATGGAGGACAGGTCCATCAATGGCTATTAGCCAAGATGGTCAGCGATGCAATCCCATGGCTCTGGATGTCCCTAGCCTCTGACTGCCAGATGCTGGGACGGGATGACAGGGGATGGATCACATGATGATTGCCCTGTACTGTTCATTCCTTTTGAAGCATCTGGCACTGGCCACTGTCAGAAGCCAGGATACTGGGCTAGATGGACTACTGGTCTGACCCAGCCTGGCCATTCTTATGAAAAATTAAATGGCTGGTGAGAATACTTTAAACAACTTTAAACCCCGGTCAGAGCTTTGAGAAGTTCTGTTTACATGGGACTGTGATTAACATTTCTTCCATTCCAAGAGATAAAGAGACACTTGAAAAGTATTTTAATAACCATTACAGCTCACTTGTATTTCAAATCACCTATGACCCAAGCACTGTTCTGTAAGAAAAAATGGCTCCATAGTCTTATTTTCTAATTTGACTAAGACTTATTTCTGCTCCTTTTAAAATATATACACTGGATCCTTAATATGTGGTTAGTCCTAGATATTTACGTTAGAGTAATCTCCAATAGAATTACAGTCACAGCCCTCTCTCCTCACCTGCAAGCAGTGGGCTAAGTTGCAATAAGCATCTGGGAAATCAGGTTTCAGTTTCAGAGCAGTGCGATAAGAAGCAATGGCTTCTGGTATGTTCCCTGAATCCTGCAAAAGCAGAGAGACTAAATCAGCAAGCACAAGCAGATTCAGGAATGAGTTTGCCAAATGCATCACCGTGTTATAAAATAAAAAAAGTTATGAACATGGCTGTACCTTGTGAATAGAGGCCAAGTTACTGTGGGCATCAGCAAAAGCAGGATTTATCTGGATGGCACGGGTGTAACATTGTAAAGCTCCCTGAACATCCTGCATCTCCTTTAAAGTATTCCCCATATTTGAATAAGCATCTGCAAACGTGGGGCTGATTCTAAAATTAAAAAACACACCATACATTATCCACAGTACAAGTTGTCTGTCCTCTAAGAATGCCCATCCAGACTGCTATTCGATTATTGGTTTGCATAACAGTTGTAAGCCATTTTCTAGATGACTGTGGAATTCCTGTCGCCAGTCTTTGAGAATTTTAAAAAGCAAAATTCTTACCTAATAGCCTCTTTGTAATGCATCAGAGCTTCCTGCAGCTTTCCTTGCTGCTGCAGAACACTTGCTAAATTTGAATGGGCAGCAGCAAACTCTGGGAACACCTACAGGAAACAAAGGAGAGAGTTAGTTTGCCCCTCAGATCTTCCAAGGGCATCACATTACAGAAGAGTTAGAAGTGGGTTAACCCACGAAAGTTTATGCCCAAATAAATCTGTTAGTCTTTAAGGCGCCACAGGACTCCTCGTTGTTTTTGTGGATACAGACTAACACGGCTACCCCTCTGATAGTTGCCCATAGTTAGTCTCCTTGGCAAATTAATCAAATCTTAAACAGAAGTACCACTGCCTCTATCTACTTCTTTATCAAGTACAATCGACCCCTCATATGTTCCCAGCTTTTTTGTCCACATCCTACCCTCTTCCTTATATCCAAATGTACCTCAAGAGCTTTCCTGTATAGGCGAACAGCCTCCTCAATGTTTCCCTGTTCTCGCTTGATGTTTGCCAGGTTATTAAGTGAGTCTGCATGTGTGGGACACAGACGAAGAGCTGTATTGTAACATTCTTCTGCTTCAGCAACCTTAGAAACAAAAAGAATTGTGTTCAAGCAGTACTTAAAATAAACAAGCAAGGGAATTGCTGTTTAAGCAATGTTGCCACAGAAATATATCAATGAGGTGGTCACCACTACAATACGTTACTCCTGGGGGGATTCTTCGGGACTGCATGCCCGCAGAATTACTGTGCTTCCCTGCAGAAAACGACCATGGGTGCAATTTTGGGGGGGGAATGCCCCCACAAACAGAGGTTAGGTATGGGGGCACACAGGGTTACGTGCCACTGCCACCCACCCCCCATTTCTGCAACTGCAGAGCTGCCCAGCTGAAGGCGGCTGCATCTTGGCTCCAATGACTGCAGCTGAACGCCGCCTCTTGGGCCCCAATGCCAGTTGTGCTCCCCTTCTGTGTGCTGGGGAAACTTCCTGTTTTCGGTGCAACTGTGAGTGCCAGCGGTAGGGCGGGGGAGAGAGAGGCAGTGGGGAAGGAATGGGGGGGTGGAATAGGGTGGGGGGAGAGTAATGTGGAGGTGGGGGGAGGGGGAAAGAGAAGAAAAGGGGATAGGATTCCGGGGGGAAGCGGGAGCCCAGCATGCAGCATCCCCTCAGCAGCAGCTGGGGCTCCCCCGTTAAGCAGGCCCATCGAACCCTCACCCTGACAAGCCCTACCCCCCTATACCTGGATCCCTCAGACGAGTCCCACACACAGACCCCCTACTCCACTGAACCCCAACCAGCTGCACCTGGACCTCCCTAAACGACCCAGACCCCCCCGCTCCTGAGCCCCAACCACCTTCACCTGGATCCCCTGCAGTCCCATTGCCCCTGCACCCAGAACTCCCTAATGAGCCCCCGTGCATCCAGATCTCCCACTGAGCCACCCACACCCAGATTGCCCCATACAGGAACCTCTCACCCCATACCTGGATCCCCCCACAATAAGCCCCTCCACACTTTGATTCTGCTGGGCTGAGCCTGCCAGCCCACACCAAGTGCACCTGGCACAGATGGGTAGGACTCCCATGGTGTTTCTTGGGCAGGCCCAGCTCTTGCACTGTGTCAGGGTTGGGTACAGCCTCACTGCTGAGTCCCTGTACCAGATCTCCCACCTCAAAGCAGCCAGTGACCGGTGCTCCCAACTACCATGCTGGAGCCACATTTATTGACAAAAAAATTTGCAGAATTTTAAAATGTGTGCATAATTTTTAATTTTTTGGTGCATAATTCCTTCAGGAGTAAATATGTCTACCTTTAAAAGCTTTGAGATGGAGCATTTTTTGCTCCTATTATTTCTCCTACAAGCTGACAAGTAAATCAATCAAATACTAAAGGCAACATCCCACCTTAAAGTTCATTATCATTCAAGGCATTGAAATAAGTACACCTCTACCTCGATATACCGCTGTCCTCGGGAGCTAAAAAAATCTTACCGCGTTATAGGTGAAACCACGTTATATTGAACTTGCTTTGATCCATCAGAGTGTACAGCCCCGCCCCCCCGGAGCACTGCTTTACCGTGTTATATCCGAATTCGTGTTATATCGAGGTAGCAGTGTATCAGCTGAACCTCTCAAATATAGCAGACCGCAAGAAAACAGAAATGCTCCTTACACTGCCTTTCTCCTTTAGAGCATTGGCCAGATTACAATAGGCATCAGGGAAGTGTGGCTGTAGCTCAATAGCACGTCTGTAGGTGTCTATCGCCAGATCTATCAGTCCTTGCTCATAATACACACAGGCCAGGTTGCCATGCACAACTGCATGATTAGGACTCAGACTCAAGGCTCGTAAGTAGGCTGCTACAGCTCTGTAACGAGAGATGTGTGGTTAGTGTTCATATGGCCTATGTAAGATGACAGCAGAAAGTTATTTTTACATTTAACTTGGTCATAAAGGTAACCTACATTGAAGAGAAAATAGGGTTTGTGCCTTTTGCTGCTTTGAGATCAAGGCATGAAACGTCTTGTCTACCCTGTAAGAGTAAGGGCAACTGGAGAAAAAGGATTATGACATTACAGAAATTAAAAGTGAAACCCATCTGAGGAGACAAGTGATTTATTCAGACTGTTTAAAAAGCTTTTCTTGCTTTTTTGTGACATCTATTTAATTGTCAGACTTGGGAGAATAACACACTCTGCTCCCATCAGTTAAGAGCCAAGAGAGCTTCTAATCCACATTGCAGTCATCAACAAATTCACACACATCTCCAATCCCCAACAAAAAGGACTTGAAATCCCTAATATTTCTGAGGTAGACACACAAAAAACAAACTCCCCTCACAGGTCTCCTTTGTGTATCAAACTAAAAAAGGATTAATTCCCCCTTCCCAACCATCGCAAGTCACTTTTAAAGACAAAAATAACTTTAAATATATTTCTACTATATTAAGAAAAATCAGGTGTGAATGTAATGATATCTAAAAGAAAGTAATACATACAGAGACGTTTAATTCCTGAAAACAAGATTTCTGTGGCCAACTAAATATCATCTCTACAGAGCTAGTGTGAAAAGAAAGGAACAAGGTGTTTAGAGGACAAACTAAGTAGCTTCTAGAAGTGGTCTAAGATGCTGCCTTTCTACACATAGAATGCCTTCCCATCCAACTCCCTCCTCAAGCCACCTTTTTTCATACAACCAAGGAGAGTCATTTATATTGAAGATCCACACATTATTTTTCCATAATGCTCTTGCCGTAAATAACCTTGTATTCTTCTGGTTCTCATCCCTGTTCCTTCTCATATACCCAGTCCCTACTATTTTATTACCTTCCCCTTTGTTAAACAGGTCAAGTTAAAATTAGACTATGCTTTTCAGGACACAGACCTTGTGATTAGTCTACAGCGTGCAGCTTTTACCACATTTAGCATAATACATTTCTTGCCTTAACAGGTACCCTGATCCAAGAGTGTCTTCTCTTTTGCACACCAGTCCTCCTAAGGGGTATGTTTTACTTTTGCAACAATGCTACCTCAGCAGGTTTCTGAGATAATGTAGCCAAGCTCAGGCCATCTCATCAGCCAACTTTACAGTCTGTTTCCAATAGTACCCCTTTGCATTATTTGCTTTATCTTACATTTATCTACATTGTACGTGAATAATCCCCATGTGGGATGAAATAAAGTGTTCTTTTTGCTTGTGATTACTCTTACTTTAGCAGCTATGAGGAACAGGAGATCTTGCTTTAAAAATGCTACTCTGACTTTTACACCAAATTTATTTTGTCAAAATATATCAATTTAACACAACAAAGTGTTAAATTATGGCAAAGCACTCAATCTTATTATTGTAGCTCATCTTTCCATTATTCTGCCTCCTCATCCCCAACCCATGTGTCATTCCTTGCTCAGTTACGTGTAATTTAGATTGTAAACATGTATTAAGAATCTACCTTTTTTATTTGTCTGAAGATCATGCACACCTGTGCTTCTATATAAATAAAAATCTCACATGGCTAAGAATCTTGATTCCTAGAAAATACATTAATTTAATAATGCATTTACACAGTGGAACAGATCACCAAAAGGTAATCAACAAATCAGATATCTTTCTAAGAAACATGTTATAGTTTAACCATACATTATGGAACTAGATATAGGAATTACTGCGTCAAATTCTAGGATCTGCATTGTGCAGGTGGCCAGAATAGAACATAATGTGCCTTTCAGGCCACCTATGAAATTCAAAAGCTGCAAGTCAGTCAATAGAAATTATAACCTTATTTACAAATAAAGACACAGTATGGTACATAGCACTGAAACAGTACAACCTGGCTCTTTTCCCAGGAAAAAATTATGGACTAAAATTTGAGATTCATGGGTTCAGATTAACAATGATCTCACAAAACTAAAATGAGATTTTGGGTAGGCCAATGAAGACATCCATGCAATGTGTTGCAGCAATCAAAAATATATGCTAGAGAATATAAAAAAATAGATAAAATGTTCTCAGCTGAATATAGTGCTCCATTTTAGTTGTCCAATCTCAGAAGTGGAAGAGCAGTAGCATGAAGGATTTGAACGTCTGGAATTAAGTGGACATAAAAAGCATATCAAATAAAATGGACTATTTATCCTTTCCCATAAACCAGAAGAAGTGGGGGGGAAAAAAAGAGGGGGGGGATTCAAAATGAAGAAGGCTGAAAAATGAAAAAGAAAAAGCTGATAGCTATACAGGATTAAGGAACTCTCTTCCTCCTAAATCCAAAGTGATCTGAAAGTGGAAATATTTTATAAGCGGCTGGCCAAGCATCAAGTACAGGCATTGTTGAACTAGATGGGCCCATTTTTTTTTGTTTTGACATGGCAATCATATATAACAACAAAGCTACCATTGTATGTGCTCTTCCCTGATCTTACAGCTCACAAATTTCAACCTGTGTAGTTAGAATTGGAAGACCGAGCCATCCAAAAGTCGCCACCATAATCCAGGAACCACCTTCCCAATAATAGTCAACTTGCAAATTCCTAGTTCGGGCTTTCAGAAAGAAACAACTCTGGTTCCAATGAATAAATAACTATCTATGGTACTCATGGCCCCCGCACCACACTAGTATGAGAGCATCACAATCTTTAATGTATTTATCCTCCCAACACCCTCTGTGAGGTAGGGTAGTGCTATTTTCCCTCTTTTACAAATGGGAAATTGAGGCACGGTGGTTTTCCCAAGGTCACACGGGGAGTGTCTGAGTGGAGGAGAGAACTGAACCCGGGTTTCCTAAGTCCTAAGCACGGAAAGGGCAAATTCAAGAAAGACCAAAAATGTTCTGCATAAAGCATCAACTCACATCTGTCTCATCACCCTGAAATTAAAACAAATGGGGACCAGCAATCTGTCTTGTCCAGTATTCTGTGAGACAGAGGTCTGTACTAGATTCTTCAGAGAAAGTTACAAGAAACCCTGCAGTAGCAGTTACGGAATAAACAGTCCTCTCAGAAAGCTTCTTCCTAGCCCCCATTAGAGGCTTCCTTATGCCTTGAAACACAAGGATTTATATCTGTTTTTAAAAAAAAAACACCAAGAGTTTTTTTAAGTCCTAACTTTTGTAACTCTGGATGGTCTCATTAGCTATATCAATTTTGAAACTATTTAAAATTCTACACTCTTGGCTTCAACAGTATCCTGTGGCAGTGAAACAACTGTGTATTGCACATAACAGTATTTCCTTTTATCGGTTTTAGGTCTGCTGGCAAGATTTTAGGATTCCCAAACTTTAACAACCTCTTCCAAGGTCTCACTTTCGTAGCTTGAATAAGCCTGTTATAAGAGAAGGCTCCTATGTTTCATCAAGGAGTATCAGATGTGAAACAGCATGAAGGTATTTAAGAAGCCAACTCAAAGAGTTCCTCCTACACAAGCATTCAGGTCTTGAGCAGTCCAGGCAAACAACGCACGTTACAAAGCTTAAACTTGTTCTTTATAATTTTAAAAACAATACTAGCTCCCTATTTAATTTTAAAAACAGCAAGAAATATCCACCTCCCTTTCCATTTCTTATAAGGAGTCATGAAGTTTAAATTACCTCAGTGTAATAGATATGCTTGCTTTGATCTGCTTAGCTCTTGGAAGTCCAGGGGCTCCAGGGTGCTGGCCCCGTGCTGCCCGGGATTCCTAGGGACAGCTCTGTCCGCCATTAGGGAATTTTTTCCCAAGAACCCCCTGTAACATTTCACGAACCCCCGTTTGGGAACCACTGGTCTAGACTCTAGATTTACTTGGTTCTGCCTCAGCGCAGGGGCCTGGACTTTATGACCTCTTGAGGTCCCTTCCAGCCCTACACATCTATGATTCTATGAACGCAAGTCATCTACAATAGAGCAGGAAAGTCTCAATAGGGAAAAAGAAAAAAAGAAAAAAGGCACAGTAGAACTAAAAAGTTTTGGTAAATAGCCTAACTACACTGTATTAATAAAAATGAGGTGAAAGCATAAGATCTCACAAGAAGGATACCGACAGGGGTAGTGACAGACCAGACTAAATTTCTACTCTCCAGGAAGCTCAAAGCTTGCATATCAACAGCATGTTTCTCCTTGAATTGCAGTCTTTACAAGCAATGCTTGAAGAAAGAAAAGCTTTCTAAATTAGAAGTCCATGTCTGGTTAAGCATCTGATTGGCTACTGAAGGGATGTTATATGCTTACCTGTCAAATATCCTTGCCTCCTTCAGAACATTCCCCAGATTGATGTAAGCATCCAAGAAGTTTGGATCAAGTGTCACAGCCTGAAGATATTAAAAAAGGTAACTTACAAGCTTTGAACATTACCACATACCTTAAACAGTACCCTAAGAAACCCAAAGTTAATATTTATTTAATGGATATAACCCAATTTGTAAACAGTTATTTAAAGGATCTATAAACAAACTACGAGTAAGGAAGATTAAAGGCAAGCATAAAATGCTAATATACACAACATATTCCTGCTTGCTTTCTGGAGTGAATTTAGCACTTGTGAAAGATGCTGGATTAACAACAGTGAGGACTGAAGTCCTATTTTTATCCACAGAACACACAACAGTACGAGCTCCCCTAAACTGGCCTACCAACATATAGAATCATAGACTTTAAGGTCAGAAGGGACCATTATGATTGTCTAGTCTGACCTCCTGCACAACGCAGGCCACAGAAACTCACCCACCCACTCCTGTATCAACCCTGACCTAGTTGTCTCCATGTTCATACAATCCCTTGCCTGTCAAAATGGATTCCAACAGATGCCAATTGTGGTTGTTTTATGTTATAAAACAAACTAACATCTTTCATCATGTAGTATTCTTGATATCTGCAAGATTGTATGGGGTCACTGCATCACAGTGATGCTGAAGCACAGCTATTCTGCACGATGGAGCAACAGACAACAGCGTTTATGGCTTTACAACTAGTGAGACTTAATGGAAATCCTACAGACGTGTTTGGGTGAATCACTCACACATTTTGGTGTGAATCCCTTTCTATAAGGAACGGTTTTCCTCAACCCCACAGTTGTGCCCTAAAGATTTGTTTGAAGTTGGGTTTACTCTGCTTTACCCCCACTAATGTAATGCTATGATTTCTCTACCTGTTTTAGGAAACAACCCTCCTGTACTTACAGGGTTAAGAAATGCAATCCATATCCCTCACCTGTGGCAAAATACTAAGCCAACTACAATTTTTTTAGATGCTATAGAGACAGAGTCGGTACCAGAGTAAAAAAGAGCAAATATTGTATTGGTCTTTAGAAGGCTATTCTAGCAAGTTCATATCCAGTACATTATTTTACTAGGAACTGAAAGTATGCTAATAAATTACAAAAAAGATACAAAATAAAGAATGCAGATGATTAGAGTTTAGAGAAGCATTTGATAGACTAAAAACGTAAAAGTCATTCATATGAAAACTACCACATCAACTACAAATAGCTGAATGATCATAATTGCCATTTGTGATTCTTGGTTTATGTCACAGAGGCCAAAAAAAATAATATATATATATATATATATATATATATATATACACACACACACACACACACACACATATATATATAATAGGACCGGATTTAGACCATTAAGGAATCTGAAGAGAAACAGCACATTATCAGATTACGCTAACTGGGAGGTGTTGCACACTAGCGAGAGCAGGAATTATATATACATAAGAATCTAGAAGTAGAAACACGAACAGGAAACAATATTTAACATCCTGGGAAAATGCAATTAGTACATCTGTTTAAAGTAATTTTCCTAAGCTGCTCAACGGAAATACTTGGAAACAGCAAACTGAAGAAAACTACTTGAACAGGAAATTGTACTAGCCAACTTTATTTAAGAGTGCTCAGATACTACCAGGATGACATTTTAGAAATGCTTGTAATAAAGCAGTTCTCAGAGGAGTTAGAGATGGAAAAAGGCTATTAAAGCCACTTACCTATGAAAATTCCTTATTACAGCAATTCTAAAACACTACTCCAGTGTTACCCGTGAATAGGTATTTCATGAGTTAAGTTATACCAATACTTAACAATATACCACATTGGGTAGTAGTATATGCAGACCTGAATACTTCTCCCAGCTAGAAAAGTGCTTATTTGTATCTACACAATCCTTTGCTCACTAGAATTAACTGAAGAACATGACAGGCATAAACAGTTACCTTTTCAAAATGATGAATAGCAAGCCAAATTTCTCCTTGAGCATTGAAAACACAGCCAAGATTACTCCATGCTACTGCAAAGTTTGGTTGAGTCTCAATTGCTTTCAAGTAACAGGCCTTGAAACAGTTAAGAAGAAAGATAGAGAGGAAGGGGAATATTTGTAAAAAGAAAAATGAGAAAAAAAATAATCGTCAGTATTCCTTCTCTAACCAGCCAAAAGTGATCCTGCAGTATAGGCTAGCTTGCGCCAAAACTAATGCACTGTAAACAGCTGGCTGATCCTGCGCCAGCGCAAACCAAAACCTAAGTGCAAGCCCACCATTTTTCAGTTATGCTGATCTTTAGGTAATATGCCTTCAGAGACCAATTCACCTGAGGACTTAACAGTGTTAGTACAGAACGGAGGATTTTTCTTCCAAATCATTTCTAGTTCTGACTTGTCTGCCACATCTAGGAGTCACCAAGAATTTACTCCATAAAGCAACTGGTTTCCCTTGGATACAAAGGCCTTAAGTCAGGAAAAATGTATATGATTTTAGAAGTACTCTGAAGATGTGGATATAAAATGTTTAAAAAAAAAAATCTAGAAGCAAACTACTGAAAGTGGCGTTAACATTTTTGAAGGCTTACCTGTCCTTTCCCATGAGTCAGAAGTTATATGCAAGTTGTATTTTATTCTGCTATTTCTACTCACAACTCCTCCCTCTTGAATATATTTTCACTGAGTCATCTCAGCCTCAAAACCTCAAATAACAGAATTGCATGAAGGTTTAGGTCCCTGTAATGCAAGCGCAAGAAGTCGCTGGCGCATCCTAACAGCACGCCGCCACGCTATCGCTGCAAATTGCTGTGCTACGTAGACTGCCCCAAGATAGAGTGAACGGCCAACCAGAATCATTAATCTACCAGACAGGCCCATGTAGAAACTTCCATGTTAAATTTGACATCTGGACTAAATGAACGGTGACCCGATTTTATCTAAAAGGGTATGGCATGGAGCTCAGACAGCCGCCCAATCACAGATTAATCATCTAGTCAACCGTTCACAAGGGCTTACTCGCACGCAATGCGCGTTACCGCTGCGCAGCCTTTGCGCTACTGCAGGATCACAGCGCATCATCAGAAGAGCAGAACGCTGCAATCCAAACAAAGAAGAAAAAAAGGAAAAAATGAACAACCAGAAGAGTTAGAAGCTTTTACTATAAACTATTTCCAATTATTGTTTCTTTTTTTTTTTAAATATCTTAATTTACTTTTACTTTATTTCTTTGAAAGAATTGTGGCTAGTAGTATAAAACATTCTCTTACATTACTTGCTTGTAAATAAAATATTTTAAGCTGTTTCTGGAGCCACAAGACAGAAGATTCAGGCATGGAGGCAAATGGTTTTGCTGTGGCAGTTACAAACCCGTTACCATATTTCTCATCATGTGACTTTTCGGTGCGTTCCTTGCTGGAAGAGGAGGAGGAGGTGTGTGTCTGCCCTAGATCCAGGCCTCGAGCTCCCTTCAGCGAGGCACCTTACGCATGGAATAGGAGGTTTCACCCACCTGAAACCTTCTAAATACAATATCAGTGGTGAAAAACCAAAAACAAGAGAGAAAATAAAACAAGATCATTAGTAAAAGTTCAACAAAGCAATTGAAATTCTCTGGATATGTCTAACATGGGAATGAGAACAATCTGTAACATAGGAGTCATGCAGAAGGGAGAGGGTTAATCAGGGCTATTGCATACAGCAGGGACTTTTTTTTTTTTTGGAAGAAAGGCTCTGAAATGTCTACCAAGAAATTAAGTTTTGGTTCAAACTGTAAGGAATTTGCTGGCTTGATCTTTCAAATGCACTGATAACCAAAGAAATACATTGCAATTTACTCAAGATATTTTTCTTGCTCAATGAGTTCTCAGAAAAAACAGAATAACTTTCAAACTAGGTGTCTCCAGAGCTCTGAAACAAAGAGGTCAGCAACCTAAGGCAGGCGCAGTGTCTTGGCCTATACCAGTCACACTAAAGCTGCAGTGAAGTGCAATGCATGTTAGCTGTCCACTTGGTGGGCTGAGAACCAAGTGTCTCAAAGACATTTATAATTGGTGAACTACTATTTCAGAATCTGTTCAGCTCAGATCTGACCAACTGTGAATTATGCTGGTCTAGACAAGTATGCATCCGAGTTGTCAGAAAAAAATATGAACAATGCACTTTAAAGTAGCACTCCCCCTACCCCGTAATAGATAGTGCTGAAAGCAATATCCCTCCCCAAATGGTGCTGCAGCCAAACAGACAGCTACACTATTCATACACTCCACTTGTTAGCATGCGCGTGGGGCTTGGAGTGACGGACGTGGAGTCCAAAGTCACTCTGGTTTCTCCACACTCCTCACCCCTGCAGCGCGGACGCGTAAGGTGGCTTGTAACAAGACCATTTTGTTTTGCAATCAAAGTTTTAAATATGTCAAGAGCTTTAAAACCCATGTTGGTATTCAAATTCTCAGTTTGGGAAACACAGACTGCTAGAAGCCACCTTTCCACTTTAGCAAGTTTTCTTTCAATCAGTTCATTTCCCAAACAAACCAGCTTTGTCCTTCTGATGCTTTATTTTGGGGAAAGACATGGAAGCACAAGTTTAGGGGATGATGTACTGCATCTATGAAAGTTTATTAGCCTTTCTTCCACTATAAAGGTGAGGGGAAAGGTTAAAGAATAAAATCTTTAAAAGCCAATATTACAGAGTAACATTTGGATAAGGTTCTTCTCCACTTACAAGCCGCAAAGGACTTTAGAAGAGCAGCATTTTCAATAGCACCTGCATTGTACAGGAATCTCGAGCTAAATCACAGGCTCTCTGCTTGGCACCAGCAGGCAAGCCTCAGATTTGAAGGAATGTTATTTATTTCCAGATAAGATCATGGTGAAGGCCCTGCCCCAAGACTTCAGAATGATATCAGATAGTCTAGTTCAGCAGAAAGACTCAGTAATGTTCCGTTTCTTGTTTTAAACCAACATTTAACATGGACGTGCCATATCTTGCCCTGCAACTACGCTGGGGCAATTCAGTGCCTTCAGTTTTCAGCAGTTTCTCAGATTGTTTGCAGATCAACGCAGATTTGAAGACTTGGTGAAAAGTTCAAGTTTTCAAAACATTGATGTTTAAATGTATTCTACTGAACACCTACCTTGGCTTCTTCCAAGCGACCCAGGGCTTTGAGCAGGTTCCCCAGGTCACTACGAACACAGTACAAGTCCTGAAAATCAAAGTCATGTTGTCAGCAGCTGCACTTGGGAGTGAAGAGACCTCATGAAAGTGCTTAAACTTCTCTAATCCCCTAGTGCTCATTGTTTTCTACTGTACTGTTCAAGACCCTTCGTAACCAAGTAGAGGAGGCCTAATGACTTCTCTAGACCTAAAATCTTTGATGTAGTGCGTAATCAAGCTGTTAAACAGTAATATGGTGACTCCTATAAAGAGAAGCACTCAATTAATCTAATTCCAGTAATGGAAAAACACCAACAGCAAACAAAGAAAGTAAGTTTTTAGGTCTCGTTTTTGTATGAGAGCCTCAATTCTTTTGAGCAGTAGTGAAAATAATTTTGGGAGAAACTATCAAAAAATCTACCTTAGGTCTCAAACCCATCACCCTAATCGTACCTTCGTAATTATCTGTGCTTTGTTCAGATTCTATTGTGATGAGGACCTTAAGTACCTAGACAGAAAGTAACCCTGCCTCTAAGGCAGCTTTTCTTTTCCAATTTTGTTCATTTGGTAGTTTGTCCCATTTCCCCTGCTTCGCTGTCCCTATTTTATCATTTTCTTACTTTCATTGTAACCAGAGCCAGGACTCAGAACTAAAGTATTATTTTGGCAGCAAATGGGAGGACCAGGAGAGGAAGGCACTTCCAGCGTCCACTCCCCGGAAAGATACACATTTTAAACTTGTTTTACATTGAGTAGAACACAAGGAAACAATAGTGCAGTATTCCTGAACAGCGCACAAGCCGACAGTGTGCTGCAATGAGGAAAGCTAAACCTAACAATTTTTGACCAGAGATTATTTTTTATCAAATAAAATCATGGTTTTTAACCACCCCAGGAAAAAGCCAGTTAGAAAATGCCTTACACTTGGACTATTTTAAAAACAGTTTTGTTAATGCACACCACAATACACTTAGTTTTAGTTACATATTTAAACTGTGGTTACACAAGACAGTATAAGTGGATTAATTTACGGATGTACAAAAAGTAAAACTGTGTATAATACATAATATATGTATTTATAATTCTGATCAGAATATCTGCATACATTTTGCTTCAGTACCCTCTCAGGGAATTTATACATGTCATGACCCATTTCAGTTTTCAATATTATTATATAAACAAAAGTCAAAAACATTTGATTATGTGAAAACGACAGTGCAGAGTTGTAGGCCTGAAGCATTAAGCAATCAGAAGCATCCACAGTTGCAGACTACCAGTCCAGGTCCTATTGGTCATGCAGCACACTATAGCAGAAGACCAACTTTGAACCTACTCCTCAGTTCTGAAGGGATGTATCTAAAGTTTGAAATGATTTGTTCTATGCTTGCTGAACTTCTGGATACTAACAATTATTTCTCGCAGATTCCTGGTTTAAACCAGTATTTACCAGCGCCCTGTCCTAAACCAGTTTTTCCCCGGGAAACTGACAATCCTGATCCAGTAGCCAATTGTCCCACTGCAGTCAGCAGGGCTGCGTGAAGTATTTGGAGAGCACAATGCAGACCAGAGCTCAGCTCAGGCCTAATTTTAAACCCTGAAATGAACCTGAAGCAAGCACAACCCAATGCAAATCCCACCTGAGTGTGTTGAGGCATTTATAGAACTGACCCAAACATGACCCTTCCCCCTGAACTCGTGTCAGCATGGCCTCCTCGTCCTTGGGGTTTGGCCTGGTGGGGGTTTCCTGCCCCCCTTGCCCACGGAGTTGACATGACAGCTGCTGCATGCCCTGCTCCTTCTGGCTGCCATGGCCTCATTGTACTGTGCATGATGTGGAGTGAGAAGTCTACATCAGTCTTACTCCACAGAGAGATTGTAGTGGCCAGCAGGAGAGGGGCCTGCAGCCACTGCCACACTGACCGCATGGGTAGGTGGTGACAGAGCCTACCTGACCCAAATGGGTCAGGTTATATTCTGACCTGACCCGAACCCCACAACGGTATTCTGATTCTGTCAGGTTGCAAGGCTCTAGTGAAGACTAAAAAGATAATGAACAGTCTAACATCTTGGCATTAGGTATATGACAAAGTCACTAAAGCAGATGATCCCATCCAAGGGAAACACTGAAATGTTAAATATTAATCTTTTTTGCATCTTGTTAATCCATAGTATGGATTTATTAGTATTTAACAACTTTCAGGTTTATATGATTTAAAAACTTCAAAAGACGTTAATGACAGTACAGCATTCCCTAGTTCTCAATCCAGAGATCAATTTTTCCCTACTCTCTTCCTTCTCACAGAATTTCCTCATGTAAGTCAAAGGCATCAATAGCAAATCACCTATTAGAAAAAAAAAAATCTAAAATCATTCATAGGTTCCAAAGCCATAAGGGACCACTGTGATCTAGTGTGACCTACTGTATAACACAGGCCACAGAATTTCCCCAAATTAGCATATCTTTTAGAACATCAATCTTGATTTAAAGATTGCCAGCAATGGGGAAATCTACCATAATCCTTGGTAAACTGTTACAATGGTTAATTACCCTCACTATTAAAAATGTATGCCTTATTCCCAGTCTGAATTTCTTCAGCTTCCAGCCACTGGATCACGTTATACCTTTTTCTGCTAGACTGAAGAACCTATTATCAAGTATCAGCTCCCCATGTAGGTACTTCTAGACTAAGGCTTGGTCTACACTACCAACCTATGTCAGTATAACTACATCCCTCAGGGGTGTGGAAAAAATCATACCTCAAGCAATGTAGTTATATTGACCTACCCGCCAGAGTAGACAGTACTATGCTGGCAGGAGAGCATCTCCCACTGACATAGCTACCACCTCTTGGGGAGGTGGATTAACGACGCCAATGGGAGAACTCTCTTCCTTCAGCGTAGAGCATCTTCATTAAAGCACTACAGCTGTGCCAGTGCACCGTTTTAAGTGTACACAAGCCCTAATCAAGCCTCCCCTTAATCTTCTCTTTGTTAAGCTAAACAGGTTGAGTTCCCTGAGTCTACCACTATAAGGCATGTTTTCTAATCCTTTATTCATTCTCCTGGCTCTTCTCTGAACCCTCTTCAATTTATCAACATCCTTGAATTTTGGATACCGGAATTAGGTATTCTGGCAGCGGTCTCACTAATGTCAATTACAGAAGTAAAATAACCTCTCTACTCCTACTCGAGATTCTCCTGTTTATGCAGCTAAGAACTGAATTAGCCCTTGTGGCAACAGCATTGCCCTGGGAGCTCATGTTCAGCTGATTATTCACCACGACTCCCAAATGTTTTTCAGAGTCATTGCTTGGGAAATTTCCTTTATTAACTCAATTATACAGGTAAGTATATAACAAGCAGTCATAGAACATTCCCAGAAATAATTTTTTTTTTTTTTTTTGCAGACAAGCAAAGAATGTCATGCCTTTTAAAAATTGTAAAAAGCATGTTAATTGTAAAAAATCTGATCACTAGAAACATTGTCAGTGGTTCTCAAACTGTGGGTCGTGACCCCATTTTAAATGGTCGCCAGATTGGCGTTAGACCTGCTGGGGCCCAGGACTGAAGCCGACGCCCAACCCCCACCGCCCGGGGGGGGCAGGGCCTTGGCTTTGGCCCTCCAGCCCAGGGTCTTGTAGTAACTGGTGCGATGAAGTTTGAGAACCCCTGCGCTAAGTCTATGGTTAGGGTTTCACCACCAGCCTTAACTCTTCAAACCATCATGTAAACCAAAGACTTCTCTATCTGTACTGAAGCAGCAGTGTGCTTGATGGTGGGGTATAACATGGAGCTCTATGAACAGAGTGTTACTTACAGGATTGTACTGAAGGGCAGAAACATAGGCTTGTACTGCCCCTTCCATATCACCTGCAGCTACCAGTGCAGCAGCCAGATTAATATATCCATCAATGAAATCTGGTTTGAGGCGTAGCGCATGCCTATAATGCTCAATAGCTTCTTGCAGCTGCCCACGTTCCTTGTACACATTCCCTAGATTCGAGTAGGCTTCGGCCAACAATGGATTCTGTTTAATAGCCAAAGTGCTGAAGTGAGCAGACCTGGAGAAAATCAGACAGGTTAACACAAACAACTTTGCCAATGGTGGGGTTTACAGGCAAGCCTACAGCCAGAACTACTGGTACAATCTCAAATCCAGGGCTTTGAAGCGGAGCTGGAGTGCGGAGCAGCTCCAGAGCAGTGGAGCTGCAGGTTTTTGCCTGGAGCTGGAGCGGAGCCAGAGCACAGCTCCAAAGCCCTGCTCCAATCAGTCAAATATATAACCAATTAGCCATCCTTGCAAAACCATCCAGCAAGTTTTATCTGCCCAGGCACAAAATCTACAATTCCAACTTCACAATATTTTACATGTTCATTCAAGACAGATTACTTGTCAGAGGTAAGTTGAATTTTGCAAATCTTCTAGCCTAAGATCACACTGATGAATCAAAAACACTGCAAGACTTCTATTCACACTTTTCACAGTTGCAGGCTTTGGCACTCCTTCCGATCAACCTACGCATATGTTTTTTCTGACTCTTTTCAACAGACAGTATAACAGGGAGGGGTGATGTAGAAACTTTTTGATCCCTAAACTTGGGAAATATTACACTTGATCTAAACCACATAAAATGATACCAAGGCACTATGGTGAGGAGATGCTTGTAGCAATAATTCTAAACACACCATTTAATTACTGTAGTTACACCTCCAATAACTAGAATAGCTAGCAAGCTTTTAAACATCTGAGGCATAGCAGAAAGATTAATGAAGGTAAAAATACACCAATGAGTCAACTTTGAGGCTAAGAAAATTTCACAAAGATTCCAAAGAGAGGAACATATTTCAGAGGTAAACAACATGTGTTGCGGCCTAACAGCTAGTGTCCAAGTGGCACCAGAAGAAATAAGGTGTAAGTGCCTTTGAGTGCACCTGGTACATACAGTTGATGCTGATTTGTCCATTTATGGCATTAAAAGAAGTTCTCTGTCACATGTTTAACCAACTTAAGCTATTTAGAGGAATGCGCGCCTCTCTCTATTCTTCAATTCAGTTACTTTGAGCACAAAACCCAAAGCTCTGAGGAGGCTTAATAAAAGCTAACACACTTTCATGTGTTTTGCATGAAGATTGTCATTTCAGAGGCTCCCATTCCCAAACTGGTGGAGTATGGTTTCACAGAGCAGAATTTACCAACCTTGGACACGACCTCTACAGAAAGTGGTAAAAAAGCCCAGAAGGAAGATTAGACACTACCTTGGGATGCTATTCACCATAACCAAAGCCAAAAACGGAAAAATAATCTATGGTTAGTGCCCAGACCTTCTCTGTTGTCAGTCAAATAGTGACTCAAATATTAGTTTTGATAACAAAATTAACTAGAATTATAACAAAGTTTCTCATAGCTGCAGACAGCATTAATAGATTCTTTTTTCAGACTAGAAGTGTTAACGATACAAAGAGTATAAATGGACATTCCAAATCTCCTACCTGTCCAGTCTGCGACACTGGAAGTGAATGGATGATAGTAATAAAAGAACGCCAGTGTTATCAGGCTCTTGTCTCCAAAGCTGCATGCAATGTCTCTCTGCTGCTTCAAAGTCTCCTGCCTGATATTCACGATGAGCCAACTCCGCTAACCCTTGGAAGGAAAGCATACGTTTCGTTGGTTCTGGAGAATCACCAAAACATTTAGGGGGGAAAACAAAAAGTTAGAAAATGGAAACAAAAAGTTGTAAAAATATGGTGTGTAAAATTAAAGGATGAAAATGCTTGAAACTACGTAAAGCACTAGAGTGTCTGGCATTTTAAACTCCTAAATCTTCATTTCAACATACTTTTGTGACATATTTAAGCATATAAATTAATGCTACTTTACAATGGTCTTCTTTTCTCAGTCAGAGTTGGGAAATATATTCAATAAGAATTTATAATCAATATATTAAAAACTGGTGAATTTCTGAAAATAGTCATTACTCCCTGCTTCTTTTCATGACATACAAAACTATCAAACTAAATAATATAACATACAACCACTGAGTTTTTAAAACTGAATTAGAGACTTCACACTGAAATTCTATTTGAAGAGACTTCTGCTGCAATATTGTATTTCCTATCCTTAATACCAAATACCTCAGCATGAAAACAGGTTGAATCTGTTTGCTTATTCCCCCCACCTGAAGCCAGAACCTGCTCATAATATTATAATCAGTTTCTCTAGTAAGTATTGGGTGGGAAACAGCAAGAACAGTAGCATTCTTAAAAATAAAGATATAGGTTTCATGCAAAAATCAAGAAATAAAAGAAAGGGAAGAGAAAGACTTTTGCTATATATGCAGACTTGTTTTCCATTACAACTTGTTTCAAAGTTTTCATATGGTGCCACCAAGTCTCAGATAGTATTTCCCTTGCCCTCAAACACAGCTTATCTCATCTATGCTGAACAAAAACAAAACAACAACAAAAAACCATCCAGAGGGTGGCTTGGCTGACAGAGCATGCTGTAATTAAAGACTATATTCTCCTAGCCTTTCAAGGAATGGGTCATTAGGAAGGACAGGCTGTTTGGGGGGCAAGGTTGTTAAGCAGATGGAGTTATTAATTTTGAATGTCTAGTTAGATTAGGAAGAGGAGTTTTACGTGTTTGATAAAACTTGAATATTTTTGTTGTATATATGCATATTTTAAAGATTTAAATAAAATAGCACCTTTCTGAGACAAAGATCATGCAATCCTACTTCCCAACTACAAATCACAGCTACCTGGCATGGAAAATGAACAATCAGGCTACTCCTAAGCAGGGCTTGAAAAATCCATTTGTCCCAGAGAACAGGAAAGTTGCCCTGCACCAAGTTCTGTCTGAACATTTTGTACCACCTATTGTTACTTGTAACACTGAAGATTACTGTAAATGAAAGACTTCCATTTTTCCAGTTACTGTGGGTGCGCTACAACACCTTTGTGCAGCCAGTTTCACACAAACATTTTGCACCATAACCTGGTTGATCTTCATTTTATTAAATGTAAAACCCAAGTACAGCTGAACCCTCCGTAATACTAGGGACCTCAAACAGATCTAATTTACCAGGGAAGCATATAGATACTACAGAAATCCCCGAAAGTCAGTTTCCCCTGCTTGTGAGAATCTAAAAAGTATACTGCTGTGTGAAAAGTAGGAAATTGTGAAAAGAAAGAAAAAGGTCAAGGGAATCTGAAGCTACTTATTCAGTTTTTTAATTCACTCATTTCAAATTGATGGTATCCCTTCAATCTTTCATTTAAAAATGAATCTTTCCAGTGCTGATTGTAAAGAGACACTCAGTTCATGTTTGGAAGGCTAAGCTAATTCAGTGTTATCTTCCAAGGGAAGACAGACAGCTCTAGTGAGTCTCCTACTGTTCATAGCTTTGACATGCTGCCCTAGGGTGGAATTAGCAACACTCTGGTCATGTACATAACTATGAATCCCTCAACTTTTACCACACAGCTTTGGAAAGCTCCTAAGAGAAGCTGGCTTAAGTTATTCGCAGACAAGCCTCCAAAATAGGCTGAAAGAATAAGTGGTGCTTCAAATTTTTAATCCTACTACTAGCCACAGGCTATGAAAGCTGGACTCTTCTTCGGGAATCTAAGGACACCACCATTCCCAAGAACTTGATCTGGTGGAGGACTGGGCAACTCACCAGAGGATTGCCTAGACCAGTGGTTTTCAAACTGTGGGTTGTGACCCATTATTGGGTCACGGAATGAAAGGCATTGGGTCCCATCATCGGCGCTGCCCGGCTAAGGCACCGCTCTGTGCCCCGTAAGCGGCCAGCAGCAGGCCCAGCTCCTAGGCAGGGGTGTGGGAAGGGGAGCGGCCCCACGGGGCTCCATGCGCTGCCCCCACCCTGAGCACTAGCTTCGCACTCCTATTGGCCGGTTCCCAGCCAATGGGAGCTGGGGGGGCCGGTGCCTGCAGGCAAGAGCCACCTAGGAGCTGGACCTGCTGCTGGCCGCTTTCAGGTGCAGCACACTCTGCGGTGCCAGGACAGGCGAGAAACCTGCGTCTGCACCCTGGCTGCACCGCTGACCAGGAGCTGCCGGAGCTGCGCTCCAACCCCAGTCCTGAGCCCTCCCAAACCAGAGCCCCCTCCTGCACTCCAAACCCCTCATCCCCACCCAAGCCTGCACCCCCAGCCCTGACCCCCTCCCACACCCTAACCCCCCACCTCAGCCCAGAGCCTCCTCCCACACCCTGAACCCCTCATACCCAGCCCTCACCCCAACCCTATATCCCAGCTCTGAGCCCCTCCCACCCCCCAAACCCCTAATCCCCAGCTCCATTAGGTCACGGGCATCAACAATTTTCTTCAACTGGGTCACCAGAAAAAAGGTTTGAAAACCACTGGCCTAGACCACACTGTCAGGTACCCAGTTCCCACTGGTGCTACCTCTGGTTCAGTTTTAGTCCTTCAAATAGCTGGTGCCTGGTTAAAAAAAAAAAAAAAAAAAAATCCAATCCCTGCTGTTAAGCGTTCTTCTACTACTGAAGTTGCAAAGCCAAGGAAAGCTAAAAGGAGGAAATCAATTGCTATGTACTACTGCCCTTAAATCAAGATGGAAATGTTGAAATGAGATTTACAACTGTGAAACTAAAGGTAATCTGGCTTACTTGTTTGCTTTGATACTTAAAATACAAATTTTTATCCCCCCCAGTCTGCCAAAAAACAAAAACAACAACATCTAAGTTTCATGCTTAAAACTGCACTCCAGGTAAGACCTGGAGGGTGACAAACACAAGGAAGTGGATCAGAGATGCTTTACTTTTGTCCAAAACTTGGGAGAATGGATTTTACTAACCTGAAGATAGGTGAAACACACCCTTAGATTTCCTTCATTTGCCAACTCTTTCAAAAATGAGCAACATCCCCACTTCTCCCCACCAATTAAATTCAGGAGCACTAGTGCCAACCAACCACTTCACTCCTTTCTGTTAAATTTTGGAATTGGTCCTATTTGCAAGTATTGGGGGATGTGGGGTGGCCAGCTAGATCAGAGTCCAAACGGAAATCAGAGCTCTTCTCTTTAACACTGATATATAAGAGACACCAATTTATCCAACAAATGCACAGCCTTGCAATTAATACCTTGATCTAGAGTCCACTTCAACTCAAAGTAGTTCTGTAAGTAACAATGATAGTTAAGTAGATTCCAGAAGAGTTCTTCCTCAGGCACATACAGAACTCTTTAGCTATTATTTATATAGTCTAGTATAAGTACACTAATTCAAATGTTTTCTAAAGAATACCTGACTTTATGAGAGACCTTGATCAAGAATAATATGTGCTGTGACAATAAGTTAATGTCTGTCAAGTACTCAGATACAGCGCTAGCCAGCATAGAAAACAAATATGAAAAAGCTATAAAAAGACCCCAAAAGCTAATTTTTTTGCAAAAGATTTGATCTTGATATCAGATCTTAAAAGCATTTTCCTATTAAGTTGTCAATTTATGAAATAAAGTATTTGGTTCACTTCAACGCATACTCCTGAAAGTACAGAAAAGGAACTCCTGAAAATTTTAATTGGAACTAAAAAGCAACCGAGGGACCTGTGGCACCTTTAAGGCTAACAGAAGTATTAGTCTTAAAGGTGCCACAGGACCCTCTGTTGCTTTTTACAGATTCAGACTAACACGGCTACCCCTCTGATAATTGGAACTAAGGGAATGAGGTAGCAGGAGAGGTCCAGGCATTTCCCAAGAAATATATTTCTGGGCCCTAGTTCATAAAGCCTTCATGCAAGTGCGAAATAAATCATGGCTCTACAACCCATCAAAAAACGCACACTCAGTGATGCTTTACAAGAAATTCAAGCTATGATGAAAACTGAAATATGAAAACAAAAAAGACAAAATGTGACTTACAAAATAGAAATAAAAGTTAAAAGAAGTTTAGACTAACGTGGCCCCCACAAATTGCAGTTTAAGACCTACAATTTATACTATTTACCACAAGTTGTTACAGAAAGAACAAATTCAGTGTGCCCAATTTGTATGTTTGCAAGATCAGCGAGACACCTTGAGTTGCTGTGTGAAATATCTGGGGACTGCATTCTTCTATGCACACTTACTGAACCTCAGACACAGGACTCTGGAAAATTCCACCTTTCAAATTGAATCATTTAGTATAAACTTCTCAGCCACTTGGTCACAAAACAGAAAAGGCAATATGCTCAAATACATTTGTTAGTCTCTAAGGTGCCACAAGTACTCCTCGTTCTTTTTACAAAAACTAGTGCTTTATGCTGACACTTTATATGATTCATACGTCAACAGGAAAGAATACAGAATACTTCCGTATTAGCTTGTGCTTCTCACCAGCAGAAAACCCTTCCCCCACTGCCAATGTATACACCTCAGTGCTTTTATCTTGTCGTTGAGATCTCTTTAAAACAACCACATTTGCCGTAATGGCTAAGAACCCCCAGAAAACTGAGCTCTGGAATTAAACTTCAATTCTTATTTTTTATCAACAGTATCAATATCCAAATCTGTCCACACGGGCGACCCCAAGGACGGCTGCGGTGGCTGACTGGGGAGAAGGATCCCTTTACCCCACGGGGGAAGGGCACGCTCTCCGAGTGCGGAACAGGAAATACCAGCAAACGGCCCTCCACGAACCGAGGTCGCGGGGCCTGCAACTCCCCCCGCGCAAGGACCCCGCCCCGAGGCCTCCAGCCCCACCCCAAGGCCCTCCGGGGACACGGGGCCTACAGCCCCGCGAACACACAGCCCTAGCAGGGCGGCGATCTCAGGTCTCCCGCATCCCCACAGCGAGATGAGGTGCGGCCTGCCCGGCCCCGCAGGCCGGTACCTGTGCTGTCAGCCACGTTCCCCACAGAGGTCGCCATCAGGAGAGACGCCGGGGCAGCGGCTGGGCCGGCGAGCCTCGGGCTGAAGCTCTGGGGCTCCCCGGGCGCGGAGAGATCCAGTCGGGCGCGAACAAGCCACCGATCAACAGCGTCTCCGAGCTCCCCCTTCACGCTAAGGCGGCGGCTCCAGAAATGGCGGCAGAGGCGGAGGAAGCTACACGGCCAGGGTATATGGCTCCTAACGGACCTATTTCTTTCCACAAAATAGTCCGAATAGGCAAATGAAGTCTGGGTGGTATAGAATCCTAGCCGATACCAAATCCAATTGCGGCGGATGAATCTGTTTCTGGAAATAACTCGCCTCCTTTCGATAGACTCCCTGATTAGGGAGCCATAGAAGCCTATAAAATGTTTCCACTCATCTCGTTATCCTTATCCTTCCGCGTGAGACCATTGCGACAAATGAGATCTCAACGCGCATGCGTCAGGCGCTACCACCTTCTCTCACCAGCACATGGCGCCCGCGGCCAACTCCGGGTGCGTGCGTCAAGGAGAGACGCAGGGCCGTGGCGCGTGCATACTGGCGCCCAAGCCCCGCCCCCAGGGGCGGAGCTTAGAGAGCGGTCCGGGGAGGACCCGGGCCTGGTGGGTGCCCCGCGCTGGGAACACGCGCCCGATCCCCGGACAGACCCTGCTGCAGGGCGCGGCGGGGCGAGCTGGACTCGTCTCGTAGCGTGGCCCCAGGGGAAAGGCCGACGGGAAGAGAAGAGCGCTGCCCAGCGCTGCGCTCTAGGTCACGGGGAACAGGGCAGCTACTTTCGTGTTCGCAGTTGTAAAAGTGAAATGATTTTGGTGTACATTAATCTTTGGGAGAGGGGGGCTGACAGCTCCCAGCCCCTCCTCATAGGATGGATCGCTTATTTTCCGTAAAGTATGTGACTACCATCATCGCCCATATGTTCAGCCTCATTAATACCTCACTCACACACACCCACACCCCAGTTTCAGCTGAAAGCCTGTGATGCGTTTCACAAAATGTGCATTACAACCCTCTTACTGTTACAAATTTATTTCAAATACATTCACTACCAAACTGTAAATTAAATAACGAAGTAACTTACATTAAAACAAAATGTGTCAATATCAACTGAAAGATTGAGAATTTAAATACACAAGTCAGGAAATTCAACATTTATGATTCTGGTTGGATTTGTAGCTACTATTATTTGTAGATATGTGCAAAAGAAGGGATTTTTCCAAGTGCGACAGAGGTATTTTGAAGGAACCCAATCGCTAAGTACTCACTTTATAGTAGCTAAACATATCAGATTTTAAATTTCACTTTGAACACGATCTATTCTTCTCCCTTCTGTCCCATACATGGAAGAGCACCAACAGGCTTACCTGGCAAGGATGGTTATGAAATCACAAATGGACTGAGACCTGCTCTCACAAAAGCTAAGGGACAGTGGAACAGAAACCATCCTATAATGAAGTAGCGTATAAGGAATTTATCTGTATTTTGATTTTAAGGATTCATCCAATGAACTATACAACAGAGAGACATGGAGGCTCTATAGCACTTCCTAGATGGTTCTATGCTTTCTCTTCATTTGATTAAGACAGGAAAGTGAACTCACTCCCAGATATTTTAAAGCACAAGGAAAGCCCGGAGAAATTCCCGTGCAACTCCTGGATGAAGACTTGGGTTAGCAGTTACGGAATTCCAGGACAAACTCTAACTTGAGCAAGGAGCTTCAAAAGCGTTCTTCCTGTGAATTAAGATGTTCAAGGCCATTAAGCAGTTCCCAAGAGACCTAGAAACCAGTTGTGGTAGAATTCCAGGGAATGCATTCATGGGCTGATGGGCCTGACTAATTTTTTTCTGAATATTTGGGGTACACTTCAGAAAATATAAAGGACCATGCCCTTCTTTTTAATAAAGGGAAAACAGCTGCTTTATATGTTAAAAAATGCTTTAGATGTTAAATTTACTCAGACTTTTGTAGAATATTTCTTCAATTGTTTATTTCTTATATAAATGTATAGGCTGGTTAACTGAGTCATATCAAAGGTCAATGTAAGGTATTTAAACAACAGCCTAATATTTGTAAGACATTTTCAGTGTATATCTGAAAAGAATGAAGGGAAGTAAAACAGATTATAAACCTGTAGCTGGCTTCAGTAACTAGAGCTCCTGGACTACTGTGCAGGTCACAGCAAGTTATCTTTGTCTAAATCTTGTCATTCACAATTCAGATAATTTAATAATAAATATACAACAGAATTCTACTAAAATTTAAGTTATACGAGAAAAATAAGATGCTTCAAATTAACAGTGCATAGTCCCTTGGTACAAAAGAGTATGAGGGAACTTCATTCATCTGAATCCAGACCACAGATTGCTACATCCCTCAGTAACTGAGGGTGTCTGGACAACTCATTCATCTGAGTCCAGGTCACTATCTCCTGCAATGGAGTGAAAATCCTCGCTATCTTCCTCATCCTCTGAAAGATGAACCTGACTTAACACACTTGGCCCACATCGCTGTTCTTCCTCCTCCTCCTCCTCCTCTTCAGAGATCTCATACCCTCCAATGCTGCTAAAGCTGGTATCTCGTGTGTTGGACTTTGGATCTGGCTCCTCATAGCTGCCATAACTAAAAGAAAGAATGGAATCTCATTACACTGACATTTTCAGCTTATCTGTTTACATCCACATTTTCTACTTAACCTCTTACAGAAAAGAAAAAAGTCTGGAGATCTGCTCAAAAGTGCCAGGACTTGGGTAGCTGAGAGATTCCCTTACAGCCTGCATTCCTATCCCATTCCCTACATTTCTATATTATTCTCAACTTTGATTACCTGATATTACTGTCCTCCATAACATGAGAGGTCTCTCCACCATCTCCCTCATAGGACATCATACTCTCTTCATTCTCCATGCCCATTCGTGTGTTCTCTTGAAGGACATGAGGTTGTTTGGGTCTCATTGCACTGGGCTCCACATCTGAATCACTGCCACTTTCACTCAGCTGGATAGCTGTGCAACAAACAGAAGAGGCCTGCTTATTAATTTTGACAGAGCTTTTATACCTTGTGGATTGATTTGCATCCTTTTGTAGTCTGTTGAAAAAATACAATACTGGCTGATTTTCCAGAATAATTTTTCCTTTTACAAAAGCCATCTATCTTCCACACAGTATCTTATCTGCCATTCTTGCACCAAAATAATTACCTCTTCTTACTCATCCATCCCACCATGTGGATCAGCCAACCTATCTGTGCAGCTTCAACAGTCCCCTTCTCTGGTCCTTCATAGCACGAGCCAATGTTCCAGCTTTCCTATCCAAATATCATTTAAGCTTGCACCAGCTGCCCAGCCCACTCCACATGTCCCTCAGCATTACATCTAAGCCACAGGCCTCTCCTTTTCCAAGCTTCAGAGTTCCACTATCTGAATCATGTGTGAACACCCAACTCTCTCTCCTGCCCACACTTAGCATTCACTGCTACTCCACTTCATCTTAGCTTTCATCTAAATTCATCTGGTTCTCTCTTTCTGCTCTTGACATCTCCTTTGTAACTGTACCATAACAATCTGTACTTTGTAACCAATATACAAATATAGTGTCCTGTATACCTACAAAAGCTGTAGTGTATGCTACTATAATTGAAGGGCATGAAAATTGGCTGGGTTTGGGAACAATTGATTCCTGCTCAAGCCTGTGATTTAAAGAGCTAGGACTTACATGAAAAGGGATTATCGCCTTCTTCATCACTCCCTTCATCATCATCCTCTCCATCTGACATAAGCAAATCTTCATAAAGAACACTGGCCTGGGGCTGTTGTGCTGAGCCTTCTTCTTCATCAGCAAGGTCACCATCCCCATCTTCAACTTCCTAGGTCACACAGAATGGGAATGGCATAGATCAAAGGTCATATACGAGGCTGCTGCCATACCTGGCATATTGACAATATACTCAGTCATTTGTTTTTATATTGACAGTTTTATGATTTAAGATAAGTATCTGATTAGTCATTGCTGTGGATTCTGATGTCACTGAGTGTGCCAGACCCAGCAGACTTCCCCTGCACTGTGGAGTCTTCTATCATGAGGATGCAGGTGGACTACAGATGGGATTTCTGTATATATACTCACTGGGGCTGGAGTCTTAGGTTTCCCATCCTCATCCTCATCAAACCCTTCAATATCTACGTCAGAGTCTTCCTCGCCCAGCCTACCTCGTCCCTGGCGCATCTGAATGAGGAACACAAATAGCAATACCATTGAGGAAGGTACCAGCGGTGACTGACACCACAATGAAAAATCCACCCATGGAACAGGGACTCTTCCTAAGTATTCCAAGACCACTGAGCATTGTCTGCTACCTGGCTTCTCTTGCTCTACTCCTCCTAAGGAGTCGAAGAGAAACTGAGGATTTAAAGCCTGGGCTTCTCTGCTTTCCTAGCTACTCAGAGTGGGCCACTAGACCTTAAACTACAAGTTTTCCTAGGACATTTTCATAGGCAGTCAGCAGGCTCCAGCAGACCTTTTGTCAGCCATATGGGCTGAGGAGGAAGTGCTGCACTCTTGGGGACAGAATCAACTCCCACATGTACTAGACACTGCCCACTAGGAAGCATGTTCAGAACAGCAGATACCAATGATATCAGACTATATTCTACAACTGAACTCTGATACTCTTAGTCTGCTGAGTGGGATGCCCCAAGATTCTCCCTACTCTCTCTCTCACAATATCTGTTGCCGCCTCACTCTGCCCACTTCCTTTCCTTTCTTTCTGCTTAATGTCGTTGTCCTCCTTCATTTTCATACTCATGCTCCTATTAACACATCCCTGTATGCCATTCCCCCCAGTCCATCTTTGCCCCCGTATGAAAAAATAAAACCAAACAGGTGCCTGTCATCATCCTGACCACTTTGAATATATGTTCTCTCTCTTTTTTGTTGTTGGCTTTCAAGGCTTCTCTACACTACAGAACCTTGGCCAATATTATTAGGCCAGCACAACCCCCAGTGTAGATGCAGCGTAAGCCAGCAGAAGGAGTTCTGCCAGCATAGTTACACCACCTCCACAAACAATACAGAAGTATTCTTCCATCAGCATAGCTGCATCTACACCAGGGTTTTTACAGACATAGTTATGTCGGCCAAGGGATGTGATTATTTCACACTTCTAGATAACACAGCTATTCTGGCAAAATTTTGCAGTGTAGACCAGGCCTCAGGGAGCAGTACCTGTCACTTCCTATGTGTCTGTACAGCATCCAGCATGTTTTGGTGCTACCACAATAAAAAAAAAAATCTCCTGGACCTGCTGAATATTTTTTTTCTGTGCCCTAATCAAAACTAAAGAGGGACTTAACATCAGGCCTTTGTAGCATGAGTCACCATGTGTCCGTCCTGAGTAGTACAAGTGAGGGTCTCTGGCCCTAGACAGATTCTCTCTCAGCAGTAGATTTTCACCAGTCCTTATTCCCAGTTGCCTCTTTTCAGTTTTCCCTTCTTTGCTGTAGCAGCCAAGACGCAGGAAAGAAAGCAGCTCTCTCAAAGGCTGCTCTAGCAATTGACTGTTCCTCTGCCTGCACAAAGACCCACATTTCACTAATCTTGTAGCCCTATTATAACTGTCTCCATGTATCATATGATTCCGGTGTAATACCAAAAATCCCATCAACTACCAGAGCAAAGAGAGCCTTTTAACTCACCAACTTCTCCTTTCAAGGAAAGGGATGGGAAAAAAAAAAAAAAAAAATCAGTCATCAGACTCTGCTCCCCATTCTTGAGATAGAGAGAACCTTTTTAACTGCACCTACCTCCACCTCTGCCAGGAAAAGCCACAAATGTGTCTTTGTCTTCTGTGACCCACAAAGCTAATCACCTCCTTCCAATAAGTTACTTCTACTTCCTAGGTCTCTACCACTTGAAAAATGGGAGATTTCTGACCTGTGTCCCCCGCTTCTCTGGAGTAGTGGTGGGAGTGTCCATAGCAGACAAGTTGCTCTCATCTTGATAGACTGAAGCATCACGTGACATACTGAGAGAGGTGTTGGTATCATACAAATCTGGTGGCTAAAGTACATGAGAAACAGGAGACGTAACTTTCTCAGGAGCTGAACCAAGACTTTGGAACTCTATCACAAGAGATAAGAATGACCCCGGAGTTCACCGTTTTCAGAACTAAATACAGAATACATTTGTTTGACCTGGCTCTCATTATTAAACACCTTATAATTAAACTAAGCAATTTACTCCTAAGGAAAAGTGAGAAAAATATTTTGACTTAAAAAACATGCATACTACATGAATGGGCACAGTATAAAAACAGGACAAAAAATATTTAGTATCATGTTAAGGTATGGTTAAAAAAAAAAAAAAAAACCACCCCTACAACTTTTTGGCTATTCTTATGTGAACCATCTAATCATCAAATTGGAAAGAATTCAGAGAACAGAAATGAAAGGAAAGAGAGGTTACTTACCTGTACAGTAACTTGACTTATTCTAGCTGTTTGGTCCCTATGGGTGCACCTCTGTAGGATGTACGCATACCCATGCACTCTCTATTGGAGATAGTAAATAGTGTCTGCGACTGTACAGAACAGCGCTTTGTGCTCCCATGTAAGAGCATACAGGCAGACTCTCAAGCAGTATCTCAATATGAAGGCAGGTACTGAGGAGGCAAATCCAAGACACTTTGGAGGACTGTGTCAGGCTCTGGACTCAGGTATGACAATGTAATATTTGGTGAAAGTGTGAACTGAGGACGAGCTTGCAGCCCTGTAGATTTCTGGTATCAGGCCATCCTTAAGGAAGGCTAAACAAGTAGACTGAGCTTGGGCTGTCACTCTATGAGGAGGGATGTATCCCAGCTACTTCATAGCATGTCAAGATACAACCAAAAATCCACTTTGAAAGTCTGAGTGGAAATTGGCTGACACTTCCCCCTTTTGGCAAAGGATACAAAGAATCGGGGAGAGGCCCTAAAGGTCTCTATCCTGTAAAGGTCAAAGACTAGGGTCAGAAGAGTAGCTTCCTCTCTCAAGGCATGAGGATTTAAAATACTGGCAAACAAATCCCTTGATTGATATGAAATTCTGACAAGACTTTAGCAAGGACATGGGCGCAATGTGACCCTGTCACAGCAGAAAGGTATGATGGGTCTGCAATTATTCTCCTAAGTTCTCCCTTTCTTTTGGCTGAGGTTATGGCTATCAGAAAGGAGTGTTAAGGGAGAGAGAACAGGTATTGGTTCAAACGGGTTTTCTTAAGGCATTGAGAATCAGATTAAGGTTCTAGGGGAAGCAGGGTTATGGACAGAGGGAAATCAATTATGTAAGCCCTTAACGACTCGGACCATGGATGGAGGGAAAAGACTGAAACCCCTTCTATAGGTGAATGGAAGGCTGTGATAGCAGCCAGATTACTCTGGCTGAGCTCATTGACAGACTTTGTGCCATTAAGTCCATTAGTAATCCAGAATCCTTGGGACTGGAGCTTCTGAGGTTTCCAAAGAGCGGGGAGAGCACCAGGAATTGAAATGTTTCCACTTCTGCAGATAAGTTTTGTGAGTTGTAGATTTTCTGCTTGTCAAAAGGACTGACTGAACATTGGCCGAACAATTTAACTCTATGCCCGAGAATCACTGAGGAGCTAAGCCATCAGTTTCAGAGATGAAAAGTTGGGATGGATCCCTGAGTGGAAGGCAGAGGCGCATAACCACAGGGAGATGAAGTAAATCCGAATACCATACTTGTCTCAACCAGGAGGTTGCTATCAGCCCTCGCTCCTTCAAGGCAGCACACCGGAACCTCCATATTCACTACTGTGATATGATTTTGATATGTTTTGTACAATGCATGTCCTATGAGGTATCATTTAAAAAGTCTTGATCTGTTGAGCCTTATTATCCTGTTGAATTATGTGTGTTACCATTGTATCTGAAGTTATGAAGTTTTGTTATGTGTGTGTTACTGAAATATACTGTGAGGTTGGGAGATGCCCACAGCCAGCCTTTCAGTGTCAACAAAGGAGCACCTTGTAAGACAGATTGACGCCAGAACCAGCCACACATATGGTGATGGCCAATCAAGAAGAATCCACTCACCCAGAAATTCCTTAGAGAGGGCACGTACACAATGGGGGCTACCTGATCCCCACGTCACAGCAAGGATCTTTCTAGCATCTGAAGAGAAAGTATAAATAAGGGCTGATGACATCATCATTTGGCCTCTCTCCTCCCCCATCTCAACACATGGAAAATCATCTGGAAGACAAAAACTTTGAACTAGGGAGATTGGTCCCTGGCTGAGAAGGAAATACAGCCTATGTATTAAGTACTGTAAGCATCCTATAACACAGGGGTGGGCAAACTTTTTGGCCCGAGGGCCACATCGGGGTTGCGCAACTGTATGGAGGGCCGGGTAGGGAAAGCTGTGCCTCCCCAAACAGCCTGGCCCCCGCCCCCTATCCGCCCCCTCCCACTTCCCGCCCCCTGACTGCCCCCCTCAGAATCCCCAACCCCCCCCCGCTCCTTGTCCCCTGACTGCCCCCTCCCGGGACCACCGCCCCCTATCCAACCCCCCTGCTCCCTGTACCCTGACTGCCCCGACCCCTATCCACCCCCCCACCCCCTGACAGCCCCCCCAGGATTCCCACCCCCTTATCCAACCACCCTCTGCTCCTCATCCCCTGACCACCCCCTCCCGGGACCCTCCGCCCCTAATTGCCCCCCAGGATCCCACCCCCTTATCCAGCCCCCCCTGCTCCCTGTTCCCTGACTGCCCTCCCGACCCCTATCCACATCCCTGCCCCCTGACAGGCCCCCCGGGGACTCCCACTCCCAACCCTCCCTGTTCCCCATCCCCTGACCGCCCCCCCAGAACCTCTGTCCCATCCAACCGCCCCCTCCTCCCTGACTGCCCCCTAGGACTCCCTGCTCTCTTACCCAACCCCTCCACTCCCCGCCCCCTTACCAGCAGCAGGAGCTCGCAGCCGCGACACCCGGCCAGAGCCAGCTGCGCTCCCCACGCTGCCCAGCTGGAGCGGCGGGCCAGAATGCGACCTGTGCGGCAGCATGGCTGTGGGGGAGGGGAGGCCACGGGGGCGGGGCCAGGGACTAGGCTCCCCAGCCGGAGCTCAGGGGCCGGCCAGGACGGTCCCGCGGTCCGTAATTTGCCCACATCTGCTATAACATCTAGTAGGTTGAGAACAGCTGTTGGATTCAAATCTTGCTTAGTTTGTTAAAGTTAGAATTAAACTGTGATTTTATTTCCTTATGTAACCAAACTGATATTTTTGCCTTCTACTTATGATCACTTAAAATCTATTTTTTTGTATGAATCTGTTTTATATTTTATCTAAAACAGAGAATCTCAGCTCAGGTTAACAAGGGCTGTTGAACATCCACCACCCTTTGCTGGAGTGGCAAACTAATTAATGAACTTGCACTATCCAAGGGAGTCTTGAGCAGTATAAGACGGTATATTTCTGGGGTGATTTGCTGGTGCCTCTCTTTGTATAATTCTTGAGTGGCTTAAAGAGCCTTCATACAATTTAGCTGGGTGTGGGGTCTCCACATGGTGATCATCATAGCACCTGGAGGGGTTTGCTGCTTGTCACTGGCATACCATTGTGAGAGACAGCCCCGGCTGAAGAGTTAAGGGGGCACAGCAATCCCACAGTGTCAGGTTGTACCCCTGGGATCCCGTCACAGTGTACAGCAAGATGCGGGGCCAAGGTACTAGCAGGACATCTCCCAAAGAGCTATGGCTGTATCGTCTGTTGAATCAGAAAAGGCAACATTTCGCACTGGGTGGGACTGCAAAGAGGTCCACCTTCAGGAGACCCCAGATTTGGCAGATGCTGTGGAAGATGGAGCTGTTGAGCTCCCACATAGGGTCCTGATAGAAATTCTTGCTCAGGGAGTTTGCAACTGTTCTGAAGGCCCAATTGGTAAGCTTCAGAGATTTCTATGTGATGGGAGATGCACAGTTCCAGTGTCTTAGCAATTCTGTGTATAAGGACAGGGCTCTTGCTCACCCTTGTTTGTTTGTGTAGTACATAGCTACCCTGTTGTCTAACATTACCCTTACAGAGTGTGCTGTAAAGGAATTGCTGTCAAACACAGCAGATTGTCCTTAGCTCCAGGATACTGATGTGGAGTGATATCTCTTGGAGCCATTTGCCCTGTTGTGCTGTGGCACTTTGTAGATGTGCCCCGCAGCCCAGGAGAGACACATCTGGTGTGAGGATTTTCAAAAGGTGGCAGACATGAGAATGGGGTTCCCACACAGACCTTCAGTGGGTCTTTTCACCACCTGAGAGAGGAGTCTACTACTTGCGGGGGCACTGTGATTCATTTAGAAAGACCATCTGTTTGGGGTGTACATAGTCCTTAGTCAAGCCTGATGACATCTGAGGTGCAGTCTCGCACACAGCATAACAAACATGGATGCAGACAAGTGGCGTAGGAGTTGTAGGCAGGCCCTTCCTATTGTTTGGAGACTGTGTTGTAGAGTAGAGATCAGGCAGGACATAGTGGAAAATCTTCCCTTGAGCAGGTACACCCTGGCAGTTAGGGAGTCTAGTGTGGCTCCAGTGAAGTCTATCCACTGGACTGGTGTTAACCAAATTCTTTAGATTGATATGAAGGCCCAGGGACTGAAACAGGGCAAGGATCTTGGTGGTTGCTGATTGGGTCTCTTGGGCATAGTGGCCCCTGAGAAGCCAGTTGTCCCGATATAGAAAGACTGTGATGCCCCACTGACACAAGTGGGCCACTACTGCTGAGAGGACCTTTGTAAAGACACTAGAAGCCATGGAGAGTCCAAAGGAGAGGATACGGTATTGATAATGTTCTGAGCCTATAACAAAGCACAGAAAGCACTTGTGGGAGGGATGAATAGCCACATGAAAGTAGGCATCTTAGAGGTTGAGGGTGACAAACCAGTCTGGGATTATAGTAGCTAGGGTTACCATCTTGAAGCATTGTGATAGGACATAGGTGTTTCCTGAGGTCTAAAATTGGCCTCCAGTCACTGCCTTTTTTGGGAACCAGGAAATACTTGGAATAGAACCCTCTTCCATCAAATTCAGGGGGAACTGGCTCAACTGTCCCCAGATAAAGGAGGGATTGGACTTCCTCTTTTTTGGAGAACCTCTCGAGAGGGGGTCCTGAAGAGGGATGGTGGGGAGAGGAGGAATTAGACTGGAAATGAATGGAATATCCCATCGCAACCAACTCCAGGATCCACTTGTCTGAGATGCCGGGCAAGTAGGAAATGGGACAGGCAGTCTCCAAAAGGGAGATAAGATGGCAGAATCGTGCAGCAGAGGATCTTCAGGGCCCTCAAACCAGGTCATCAAAATGGTCTCTTTAGAGGCAAGTACAGGTTGTGCTGTCGCAGAGCATTGTGGTCCTGTTTTCTGGACCTCCCTCTGGGCGAGCTCTGTAGATCTAGTATAGATCTGTTGCGGGTGGTACTGGAATGGTTAGGAGTGGTGTGCTAAGGCTTCTTAAAACATCTCTGTTGCAGCCATCAACCACAACGGTGACCTTGAGTGTTTAAGGGAGTAGAGTGAGGCATTCATGTCCCCACTACAGAGCTTGGGCCCTTCAAAGTGGAGGTCCTCCACAATAATTTTGCTCCTCCCTCGGGAGGCTGGAAGCTTGGAGCCAAGACACTTGGTACGTAACTAGTGTGATGGCTAAGGACCGCGAAGCCACATCAGCAGCATCAAGAGAGGCTTTCAGGGAAGCTTTGGTGACTGACTCTCTGAAATGAGGACTTGAGATTGTTCCCTTTGGTTTGGTTGTAGTTGTTCAATAAAACAAGTAAACTTTGAATAGTTGTTAAAATCATATTCTGCCATCAAGGCTAGGTAGTTTGCAACTTGAAACTGAAGAGCCACCAAGGAATAGCTTTTCCTACCCAGGAGATCCAAGCATTTAGCCTTCTTCTAGGCAGGAGAAGGTCTGGAGCATGCTTGATAAAAAAAAATTACATGCAGTCATTGACAGAAATTATCTGCCTGTTTACAAGTGGACGGCATAGTAGCAGTTGTTTTCCATAGCATACGTGCAGGTGACAACAATATCTCATTGATGGGTAGGGCGATTTTAACCTGGGGAGTGATCTGTAAAATGCCTACCAGGAAATGTTGAGACTCCTCTAAAGGAATCTGGATGGATTCCGCTAGATGGTTCATTGAGTTCTGGAGGGCCATAAAGTTGTCTGTATGTGAAGGCTGTGGTGGCATTACCAGGTCTGGGGAGGAGGAGGATTTGGTCAAATGGGGAGAGCCTTCTTCGTTCAGTGGGTCCCACTCCTCCTGGGTCTCCTTGGGTATGAGGGAGCACATGGTACCAGTGGGCGAGCATACAGTGCCTGTGACTTGCAGTACCATCAAGTATTCTTGCTGGTGTTTCCTCCAAGGTGCTACCCTATAAAATTGGTTGCTGTAATGTGACAAGGTGGTCGAGTAAGCCCAATGGGAAGGGTCCCCAAGGGTATTCATGCCCGAAGGACCTAGGACCTATGCCGAGCTCTGGAAAGTCCTCTCAGGGTATGTTCCTAGAGAAGTGTGGTGGAATGGTGTCAAAAGAGCCCTGCATGGAGACCTCAGAGTCTGAAGATGTGTCATCCCGAGATAAGGGGGGGGGGGGAAGGGGGAAGAGGGCTTCAAGCATCAGTGCTGGAGGCAGTGGATCAGATCCTGTTCCGATGTGAAAGGGTTCAATCTCCAGCTGTCAAAGCGGTACCAGGGAAGTGGCTCCTTAAGAGGAAGGACTTAAGTTCCTCCAAGATGAGGAGATCCTCAGGGGAAAGGAATCTGGAGGACTATAACAGGCAGTAGGCGCCTGAGGCAGTACCAGAGCCGAGAATGGGGACTGATTCAGGGCTAAAGATGCTGCATACAGTACCGGAGAGGCTGACCAGATGATGTCTCTGTGCTTGCAGCGCTGATGTTCCAAAGAGGATGGTAGCAGGGAAAGAGCTAGGTGCCAGTCTGGCTGGTCTCTGTGGCTCCGAGATGACGAAAGTACCAGAGCCCTTGAGGTGGTCTTGAAATCCCTGGTTTTAGATGCATAGATTCTAAGGCCACAAGGGACCATTCTGATCTCCTCTATAGCATAGGCCATAAAACTTCCCCAGAATAATTCCTAGAGCAGATCTCTTAGAAAAACATCCAATCTTGATGCGTCTTGGTGCCTAGAGGCATCAGATGTTACCCAGTAGGGGCTTTTCGGTGCTGTTTACCTGAAGGTCTCTGCAATTGGGGTTTCTTGGGGAGTACCGGGGCTTCAGTACCCGTGTCAGCCAGAGCCTTGGCAGTACCCATTGTCGGACCCAAGGTCTCCTGAGAGTCAGCTCTATAAGGTGACTTACCCCTCATTTGAGCTTCAGAAGTCACTGCAGTTGCCTGAGAGGTTGAGGCCAATGTGCCCGGTGGGAGGGAGGAACGGACCCCATTGAAGCTATGAAGCGTCCCATTAAGAGGAGCTTCAGTCTAGCCTCTCTATCTTTGCAGGACCTGCCTTTGGACCTTGTGCAGACCTTACATTTTGACAGGATGAGAGTTTCTCCGAGACACTGGAGATAGAGTACCTATTGCTATGGGAAAAAGACCTGAGGAAGGAAGCACAAACGTGCTATAACTAAGAAAAATGTAACTAGGAAAATAAAAAATAAAATAAAATAAACAAGGGAAGTACACAAGAAAGGTGGGAAGTAGCTGAAAGCAGCAGACACCACAATTACTCAATCTCAAGCCACAGACAGTTGAGAAGAAACTGGAATAGTGACAGATCTACACCTCCCTGATATGCCCTTGCATGGGAGCATGAGGCTGTGCTCTGCACAGGCATGGACCTGCAGACATGGCTATTTACAGTCTCTGACTGAGAGCGCATGGGCATGCACACATCCTATGGTGGACCACCCATAGAGACATAAAGAACTGACTGAAATGTCCTATGGGGAAAATGACATTTTCTCCCCTCCTCTGACCAATCAAGGATTGTTCTCAGTTGTACATTTACTGTCCAATTGTGAAGGGATGGTGCTTCTATGACTTCATTTTTAAGACTGTTCCACAGCCTGACACATCCTACCATCAGAAAGTTTCCCCTGATATTTAGCCTAGTTTCTCCCCCTCTTAAATTCACTCATTACTCCTAGACATACCCCCTTGTATGATCCTAAACCATTCCTGTCTCCCGTTTGGGGGATTACACCCATAAAATACGTGTTGCCTGTTATCCTTCTTCCCCCATATACACACCTTAGGTTTAATTTGCATAAGCAACGACTATTTAACTTCAACTTTTATTTTAAGTAATCTGTCCCGGCCCTTCATATTTTCTGAATTTCCATTGTCTCTACATTTTGTTAGTACTGGGTGTCCAGAAGTAAATGCAATATTCCAGGTAGGCCCACCAGACCCACTGTGATGTACTGAACCTCAAAGTAGTACCCTGTAACCCCCATATTCATCATTGGTATAGGGTTATGATATTTCATACAAGGCATGACTTGCAAGGTATCATATGAAAGGTCATTGTTTGCTGAAACTCACTGTTCTGCCAAAATATGTATACTGTTAGTGTGTATGAAGCTATGAGATTTTGCTATATGGCTGTTACTGAAGTATGTTGAGAGTTTGGGAGTCGCCCCTGCTAGTTCTCCAGTTCAACAAAGGAGATAATCCACATCCAAACGACCATTGGCTAGCAGGGGAATTGTAAACAAGAGATCTACAATTTAATAAGACACAGTTGCACAAGCATCACACAATGAGGATTGCTCAACTCTGTGACTCAGCAAGGCCCACCAGGATATGTCTGGGCCAGTATTTTTCCAGGCACATAGACTGAGGATATAAAATAAGAGAGAGTAGCACCATGAAACCACCTCTCTCCTTCCCCACCTATGCTGGGAAGACAAACTCTGAACTGCAGAGACTGGTCCCAAGCTGAGAAGGAAATTCAGCCTGCATATTAAGAACTGTAACCTGCCTACAAATCCAGTGGGATGAGAAACGCTGTTTGATTCAAATCTTGCTTAATCTAATAGTTTAGGATTTGGATGCAGTTTTACTTTTATTTCTTAGGTAACTATCTCTGACCTTTATACCTACCACTTATACTATCTTCTGTAGTTAATACACTTATTTTAATGTTTTATCCTTACTAGTGAATTTGTCTAAAGTGCTTGGAGACTCTGCTCAAATTACAAAGGCTGATGCATGTCCACTTTCCTTTGATGAAATGGTGAGCTAATTAATGAGCTTGCACTGTTCAAGAGAAGGTCTTGAGTAGTGTAAGATGGTGTACTTCCGGCGTGCAAGGCTGGGGCCATTTGCTGGTGCTTCTCTCTGTATAATTCATGAGTGGCTTAGAGAGCCTTCATGCAATTTAGCTGGGTGTGGGTCTCCACATGGTGATGGCTGAATAACAGCAGCACCTGGAAGGGTTTGCTGCTTGTCACTGGCAAAGCATTGTGGGAGACAGCCCAGGCTGGAGAGTTAAGGGGGCACAGCAGTCCCACAGTTCCAAGTTGTATCTTGGGGATCTTGTCACACCCATGTAGAGAAGAAAGAAATTACTTGTTGCAACTGAGAGGTACAATTGCAGGGAGAGTTGTGCTCAGCTCCTGCAGTGCTGGGCAGCTAGAATCTTCAGAGAATTTTGCCGCCAAACTATCAAATATCTACTGAGTATGTGCAGACAGATTTTTTGAAGACTTACAAACTGGAACAAAGTTGCATGCTTTTTCCACAGGAATAGCAAAAAGTATATCCCTTCCAAGTTTCAATGCCTTGCTCTAAAGCAGGCCTGCACAACTCGTAAAGCGGCAAGGGCCATATTACTCCAAAGAAAACAGCTGAGGGCTGAAACCCCCGGCCCCGCCAAACCCCCCCCCCAGCGCCACCCAGCCCCCCCGAAACACAACACCCCCCCCCCAGCACCGCCCACCCCACGGAAACAACCCCCCCCCCCAGTGCTGCCAAAACACCCCCCAGCGCCGCCCAGCCCCCCCCAAAACAACCCCCGCCCCCAGCGCTGCCCGCCCCGTGGAAAAAAACCCTCCTTCCCCAGCGCCGCCCTGCTGAAACAGCAGTATTGAACCTTGGTAATATGTTATAGCGGGCCCCTGAGGTAGTATAATTAAGGTAAAAGAAAAATGTCTTTTTGCTAGGAGTAGAATAAGGTCTTCCCCCCACTTTGTAATCAATTGCCCTGTTGAATGAATGAGGTGTGAATGAGGAAGGCGTGGAAGGCAGCACCTCCAGACAGCTGCAACCCTTGGAGAGGGGCTGGGAGCCAGACCAGATCAGTAGAACAGGTCAGCCACCGACTCGTCGCTCGCCTCCTCACCCTCCGCCACTGCCCGCCCGCTTGCCTCCTCAGCCCTCCCCCCCCGCCACTGCCTGCCCGCTCGCCTCCTCAGCCGCCTCCTCCCCCACTGCCGGCTCACCTGCCCCCCCGCCACTGCCCGCCCGCTCGCCTCCTCAGCCCCCTGGCTAACCTACTCACCCCCCGCCACTGCCCGCCCGCTCGCCTCCTCAGCCCCCCCCCCCCGCCGGCTCACCTGCCCCCCCGCTTGCCTCCTCAGCCCCCCACCCCTCCAGCTCGCCTACTCACCCCCCGCCACTGCCCGCCCGCTCACCTCCTCAGCCCCCCTCCCTCACCCGCAGCTTGCCTACTCACACCCCGCGGGCCGCACAGTGAGCCCCAGCGGGCCGCATGGAGTCTAAAGCATGGCGAGACTAGAGCTTCTCAGTTAAATGATTAAGGTTTTTTTCGTTTTGTTTTTTAACATACGCAAAAATGCATTTTTCCTTCATTTTGTTCTTGGAAACAGGTGAACTATTTCTACTGAAGTTTTCCAAAAATAATTCATCTAGATGCAGAAATTGGCATGGAAAAATCTCAGCTAGAACAGTTAAAGTTTGGCAAAAAGTTATAAGCAACTGAAAACAGGGTCTCTTGTGGGATGCATCAGGCATCCTTAAGTACAGACAAAGATTCCAGCTGTGTCTATAACAGGGGTAGGCAACCTATGGCACGCGTGCCGAAGGCGGCACACAACCTGTTTTTCAGTGGCACTCACACTGCCCGGGTCCTGGCCACCGGTCCGGGGGGCTCTGCATTTTAATTTAATTTTAAATGAAGCTTCTTAAACATTTTAAAAACTTTATTTACTTTACATACAACAATAGTTTAGTTATATATTATAGACTTATAGAAAGAGACCTTCTAAAAACATTAAACTGTATGACTGGCACGCGAAACCTTAAATTAGAGTGAATACATGAAGACTCGGCACACCACTTCTGAAAGGCTGCCGACCCTTGGTCTATAATATACATCTAAAGAACAAACTGTAGAATTCTGTGCCACAAAATAGTGAGGCCAAGAACTTTGCAGTACTCAGAAGGGATTAGAAATGTACATAATAAATGTACATAATGTTACCCCAATATCTGGGGTCTTGCAGACTGTTTAATTTGGAAGGAAAAATTGATGATAGTTATTTCTTTGAGGCAATCTTGTTTATTTACTCAGAACATCCACAACCTACTGTTTCCCAAAATAAAGAATCAAGCAAAAGGAGGCACTCTCTTTGCTCACAGTTCTCAGCTTCTAGCCAGCACTCTGCCCAAAAAGCTCTCTTGGCTTTTTCTCAGAGCCATTTTGCCAGTGGTTTTCTTGCTGTCTCTGTGGCTTTTTCTGGTCCTGTCTGCCTGCCTTTTGGCTGCTTCTCACTGTTACAGACACCCACCCCCATCCAGCTAGTTTTTGCAATCTACCCCTAGCCAAACCCCTCCATCCACATAGCTCTGCTTCTGACTGGCCTTGCATGTGTCCTTTGTTTAGGGTAGTTACACATATTGTCTCATACTCATATGCCTTACTCCATAAAGGAGCGTAGTGGCTCTTACATTTTCTCTGAATAAAGGGAGGCTAGCACATCCTCCAACATAACTATAATGTCCATGGTTTTATTAGTTAGGTTCAGGGCCGGTGCAAGGAAGTTTCACGCCCTAGGCGAAACTTCCACCTTGCGCTCCCCCCCCCCCGCCAGCCCTGCGGCAGCTCCCCGCCCCTCCCCCTCCGCCCTGAGGCGACCCCCCCCCCTCCCCGGGAGCCGTGCGGCAGCTCCCCACCCCAGCTCACCTCTGCTCTGCCTCCTCCCCGAGCACGCCGCCCCCACTCTAATTCTCCTCCCCTCCCAGGCTTGCGGCGCCAAACAGCTGATTGGTGCTGCAAGCCTGGGAGGCAGGAGAAGTGGAGCGGCGACCACGCGCTCGGGGAGGGGGCGTAGGAACGCTGTAAAAAAAATTGGGGGCACCACTTTTTGGCGCCCCCAAATCTTGGCACCTTAGGAAACCGCCTAGTTTGCCTAAATAGTAGCACCGGCCCTGGTTAGGTTAAAACTTTATGAGATATAAACCCTCATGTTTCAGTACCATATGTCTGAGTTAGGAAGAAACTTTCCCTACAGTGAGGTGTTCCACGACTTCTCTACCGGAGGGTTTCTTGCACCTTCCTCTAAAGCATCTGGTACTGGAGACTCTTGGAGGCAAGATAATGGACTAGCTATACCTTGGGCTGATTTGGTGTGGCCATTCCTATTTTCCTAACCATGTCCCTTCATCCACTAATTTTAGAATTAATCAGAAATGCAATCCAGTTTTACAAGATAATTATTTTAAGTATGTAAACATCAAGGACGGAGAACAGCTGTTCAGAGTAGATTGGGGATCTATGAGTAATACCCGAGGAAGATATTCCAAGTCTCAAACGATGGGAAACCTGAAAAGCAGTAATGCTGAAAAAGACCAAGATGGGAGCCAATCAGATCTAGGGAACAGCAAATGAGACATTTGTTTGGAAAGTGATACAGCTGCAAAAAAGGACTAATGCAGTTTTAGATTGCATACACAAAGGCATCACGTGTCAGAGCTAGAAAGGAATAGTGCTCTCTATATAGCTCTGGTGCAACTACACCTGGAATAACATGGGAGTTTTATTAAGAAGTCAAATTGGAATGAATCCCACAAAGAACATGTCTAGAAGGCTGAAGGGATTGGTTTATGCACATTCAAAGAGTTTAATAGGTAATGCTTAGCTAAGCAGCAACTTAATATGAGGATGCAACAGCAAAGATATTTGAAGGGAGGACATCGCTGAGGTACATGGGATTATAACTAAGAGCAATATGATTAATGAAATTTAAGCTAAATATGAGGGAAGCTTGCTGACAGATGTACTTGGCTGTGGAACAGTCTTCTCAATGACAGGGCTTCTAACACACAGAACTTTTACAACTATATTGGATGAGCACTAGTATGTATGCACCATAAGGAATAATCCTGCACGTGCTCTGGGAAATGGACTGGATGATCTAATACTTATTAGGTATATATGATTTATTAATTATTCAGTCCACCTTCTGGGAGCCAATACAGAACTCATCCTTAACTAAAACCAAAATGTTCCAGGAGACAGGAACAGACAGCAGGAGGCCCCTCTGGACCAAACACCTAGTGACAGATATAGGAACTGAAAAGAGGTGCAAAACCTCACTTCATCAGACTCACCTGAGGTGTGTAGGGTCCAGGGGTCATAGGGTCAAGGCTTTCCAAATCTGCCTCCTCCAGTGCTGCTTCCTTAGCAGTAGAGATGTCTCTCTCAAGCTGAGTCAAATGCTCATCATACTAAGAAAAATAAAGTTTGTCAAGGTTGCAGAGAAATAGAAGTTAACTGTACAAATACATTGCAACAGACTAGACCACATACCTCAGCCAGCGTCTGGCAACAGATGTTCACGATTTCCTGAGCAGTTTTTGTGTACTGACTATCCGGCCCTGCAATGAGAACCACATCTTCTTATGTTGTCTGAGCTCTCCTCAATGCTGGCACTTTGAACAAGCACTTTATGATTTTTTAACAAAGCCCATGAAATAAGTAAACCCCACAACCTGTCTTCTGATTTTTCTGTGACCAGAAACAACCTACAGCAGGGCTGGGATTCATGTGGAGTTATGACAAACCCACAGCTCTCTTCAGCTGCTACCTTGAAAACTGAGATTTTGGCGAACATTAAAAAAAAACTGTCTAGCTGTTATGGTTGCAAAGAAAACCTCAAAATGTGAGCCAAAATAACTGATGCAGAGATGTCTACATGGATCTGTGGAGAGCCTTCAAGAAAAGCTCTGAGAAGTGCAAGTCACCCCATTAATCTCAGTGAGATTAAACTCAGATGCCCATTAATTACAATCGAAAAGACAACATTAACTATTTCATGCCGCATGTAAGAAAGGAAAGAGAGGGAAGTCTCATTTTGGTGCCACAAGTGAGTAGATACCACATCTCTTTTTTCCCCTCCCCCACTCAACGAAGAGCCAGATTCAAAGGAGACGAGCATATCCCCAGGCATATTCAAGTCCCACTGAGGGGAAACCACGCTCAAGAAGTGCAGCAGAGCTGAGAAAGAACACTGTCATATTTTGAACTAAATCTGCTGTGAGCAGCTCTCTTGCAGAATGTATTTTGTGGGCAGAATTTGGAAGAGCGCCACTACTCCTACCCCACATTTTTACTCCTTTCGTACAAAGGCGGTAAGAGAATCAAATGGAAAAGATCTGCTACGTCACAGTCTACCACTGCAGTATGTCTTCAAGTGCTTTGTCCAGTCCAATTTTAAGATATCAACTGATGGAGCTGCTACCACTAACTTTCCTTAGAAAGCTATTCCATGGCCCAATACTTCTCAGAAACTTAAGAGATATTGGATGCAGGAATTTAAAGGAATACTGTCAACACAAAGTGTGTCAATTTAAAACAAAAAGTTACTACTAATTTCAGATCATCCACTTGCCTGAGTTTGTGATTTTTTTTTTGTGATCAAACATTTTTAAGTGTTTGGTCTCGCTCATATGAAAGCCCCACAGAAACCATGGAAGCTAACAGGGGAACAGTGAGAAGGACATGCACAAAGTCCAGCCAAATGTTTAAAGAAAAGAGAAAATAGTCCTTTCCCCTTCCCCCCCCACCCCCCCGCATCCCCAATCTTAGATGTTACTTTCACACTAACAGGTAAAACATTATCCATTAGCAGTGAGATTTTTAAGTTGACAATGTCCTTTTAAGAAGTTATACAGGGTGGCCTTGCAGAAGGTAGAATATACATGTTTTAGAATAAGGACACTGAGGAAAGCTGATATGGAAGAAACAGGCAAGTCACAGCAGAGGGAGAGAAGACATGAGGACTGGAGGAGTACTGAAAACCCAGAGAGCCATAGGGAGAATCAGTGAGAGAATGGAAAAAGGAGAATATCTGAGGTAAAAGGGAAGTGGAAGAGGGTTAATACAAGAGGACAAATGGGGAGATTGGACTGTTTGAACATACTGCAAATGTCTCTTCTCATAGCAGCGAATACTTTGGTCTAAAGAATGACTGTTAGTGTAATCATCCCTGAGCATGCCACAGCAGCAGCTGAAAGTCTCGTTGTTTCAGCAGACTGCTCCCCCATATAACTGTAACTCGGGTTAATGGGTTTAACAAAAAAGGGAGCCAAATTTGTTGCTGGGTAGATGAGAGATGGTGAAGACTGCTTGAGAAACAGTGGATTCTGTGAATAGAGTCTGAGATAGTATTATACCCAGCATTGCTTCTGTCAATGATGATGTTTTCATTAGAGTGAGGCAACCTTGGCTGAAGGGCCAACTGCTTTCTTAATTCCATCTACCTTCCTCTTAGAACTCCTTTTTCAAAGGACGTTGGTATCTTTTTGCACAGAACAAGCCAGTATTATTGAACACATTGCCTTGCTGTTCGTTGCAATGTGCTCTTTACTCCTGGGGGAATTCTGCACCACTGCGCAATGCAGAATTGCAGAAATTAATGTTGTGCGCGCAGAATTTCCTTTCCCGCACAGAAACGGGCTGCAGTGCTGCTAGCCACTGCTAGTGGCGACTGGACCCCGCAGAACCCAGCTTGAACACAGAAGACCCTGCTGGGGGGAGCAGGAGGGAGCTAGAGGGTTCCTGGCAGCTGCAGTTCCCAGCATGCCCCGAGGGAAGGAGAGGGTGGTGCACAGGAAACTCTGTGCAACCCTGGGACTGAGCATAAGGCTGTTTCTCAATCTGGATCCCTGGGCTTGGGAGGGGGGGGGGGCAAGGGGGCTCCCCACACCTGGGCTCTAGCAGGGGAGGGGGTGCAGGTATCTGGGCTGGGGGGGGCACGGCTGGGCTCTGGGAGGGAGGGGTTCTGAGTGTCTGGCCCCCAAGCTGGGCTCTGGGGAAGGGAGGAAGGGGGCAGAGAAACAGGAACTGGGTAGTCATAGGGGTTTCTTTAACTCTATTCCTGGAGGAATTTGTGTGTGTGTCTGTATTGTTACAGACCTACTTGCTGACAGGTATTTTGAAATAAATGACCAACATAATTGAAACTGGCATGATGTAGTGTTATTTTGATAAATAAAATCTGCAGAATTTTAGAATGTGTGCAGAATTTTTAATTTTTTTGGTGCAGAACGCACCCAGGAGTAGCTCTTGGTCAAACTAAGGTTAGCACAAACTTCAGGAGAGGATTTCATGTTGTGGTGAACATATGCTGTGCATTTTATTTCAATAACTGGAAGTATTTCTTCAGAATATGCTGCAAACCAGTGCTTATCCTCTACAGTCCTTTTACCAAACGCTAAGGCTAAAGCTATATGGATATTCATTCTGACTGTGTTCCATGGTACACCAGCTCTCAGGGAGATGCAATCAGTGACATAGCTTGCTTCCCTGAGATTCACAGAGAATTGAAGACACCTTCCTTGGCCTTTTGTGTTGTTGATGTTAATGCATGGGCAACAGCTCTGTCTGGTACAATGAAATTTCTGTAGTGAAAGTTACATTTTGCAGCATACAAGTGCATAGTCTGTGTCACAGTCTACACTCTGAAAACTGTGAATACGGTGAACATCCATATGTCTTCTAAGTAGGTGTTAGTAATGCAGTGTCCTCGGTAGGTGTAGAGCTCCAGTAGTCTTTGCCCATTGTAATTAATTTTTCCCTCTCCATGCTGGCCAATGCACAGGAGCCACATCTCATGATCTGAGAAGATTCTAGCTTTGAAGTCTCCCAGGAGATAGTGTTGCTACCCAATAGTAGCTTACAGATGATGCTATCAAGTTGCTGACAGAACAAGTCCTTCGCTTTAGAAACAACGGAAAGCATTGGGGCATACGTACTGATAACGTTGGCAAAGCCACCTATGGTAGATATTCTTAGTGATGTGATACATTCTAATGTTGCAATGAGTTTTTGACTGAAAAACCTATCCTGTGTCCACGGTTGTCTCATTCACTTTTTCCATGCCAGAAAAAGGTGTATTGCATCTCACGTAGCGAGTCTGTGTCAGCTACTCTGATTTCAGAGAGAGAGAGCAGCTACAATGATGTCAAGCTGCTCTGTCAATGAGGGTGGACTTCTAGGATCACTGACCTCCTCTTGATCATCTGACGTATCAATGCATATTGTTCTCACACTTCAACAAAAGCAAGTTTGAAGAGGGCAACCAATGGACTCAAACAAGTGTGTATGCCTAGCCAGAAAACAAACAAAGAGGTAGAGATTTGCCTTAGGACCAAAGCCCTCCTCTCAGCAGTACTGACTAGGCTCAAATGCTTGGAGACTAAGACGTTCTGAAGCCAGCAGAGCTGCAGGAGATGCTGGAGGGCAGAGCTTAGTTGCAGTGTCAACCGCCTGATGTTTTCTCTGGAGCAGATTTTCTTTGGTTTCCTCCTCTAGCCTTTGTTCGTCAAGAACTAGCTGCAAGGCAGCAGTGCCAGGCTGAGTTACCACTTTGTGGATATTATTTTTTATTCCAGTGGGTAGCTGACCTACCCCCACACCACTCCAAGCATAATTCCCATGATAGCTGTAATGAGCAGGCCAGGAGCGGTTACGCAATTGTGCAAGCAGCGTCTCATTCAGAAACAAGAGTGTCTCTGGCTGGACTGAACCCCTGAGGAGCAGACTGAGGCAGCATTCAGGTTTAGGTGCAGTGTGGCTGGAATCAGGTTGACAGGAGTAGAGTGTGGGACGGGGGATTTAATGGCCTGTCAATCATGAATCAATCACATGTCCCACATTCTAGCAGTGCAGTCTGCTGCTCTAGCCATAGCTAAGGTTGCAAACTCTCCCAGAATCAGGCTCTATCTCCCGGAAGCTACTGAAGCCAAACAGAGATTTTAGGCCGCTAAAAGTCCAGCAGAACAGTGGGGCTAAGGCAGGCTCCCTGCCTGCCCTGGCTCTGTCCCGGAAACGGCCGACACGACCCTGCGACCCCTGGGGGGAAGGGGAGGCAGAGGGTCTCACACGCTGCCCCCCGCCCCGTGCAACGACTCCATAGCTCCCATAGGGCGGAGATGTGCCAGCCGCTTCCGGGAGCGGTGTGGGGCCAAGGCAGGCAGGCAGCCTACCTTAGCCCTGCTGCGCTGCTGACTGGGAGCCGCCCAAGGGAAGCGCCACCCGGCCAGAGTCTGTACCCCTCACCTTACCACACCCCAACCCCTTGCCCCAGCCCTGAGCCCCCTCCCACACCCAAACTCCCTCCCAGAGCCTGCACCCCAGTCCTCTTCCCCAGTCCAGAGCCCCCTCCTGTACCCAAACTCCCTCCCAGAGCCTGCACCCCCTCCTGCATCCCAATCCCCTGCCCCAGCCAAGAGCCTGCACCCCAAACCTCCTCCAGCACCCTAACCCCTTGCCCCAGCCCAGTGAAAGTGAGGTGGGAAGAGCGAGTGACGGAGGGAGGGGGGGATGGAGTGAGCGAGGCAGGGACTCGGAGAAGGGGCAGGGCAGGGGGCGGGACAAGGGTGTTTGGGTTTGTGTGATTAGACAATTGGCAACCCTAGCCATAGCTAGTGTGCTACAGAATCATTAGACGCTGCCCCACACCCTCCTGTGACCCAGTGACTCTGCCACAATGAAGCCAGCAGATCATGAGTGAGTCATCTTTGGCCAATCTCTCCAGCTAAGGTATGCAAAGACCGGTGATAAGGCATGGATAATTGCCCACCCCCTGCTGTACAGAGTGTACCCCATGTGGCCGTACGGATCAGGAGATGACCACAGTCACAATCCAGGTCCAATGTACTGGAGGGGAGGAGGGAAGGAGAGAGGAGCAGAGGAAGAACTGCCTCTAGCACCCAAAGGCTCATGGCCCAACCATACCCCCGATAGCGGAGCTGCTGAAAGAAGGAGTTTGCTCTACCCTACTGAAGCAGCAGACTGGGGATGTGACCTAGTTCTAGGTCTTACAAAGGTGAAGTAGTCTAAGGCCAAAACAGAGTTTCAGCTACTTCTGTGGCCTGTATGGGCATGGTTAAACCAGCAGTCAATCTCCAGACCATAGGATTTTACTGTGCATGAGAAGTTCCTGTTGTAAGGCCAGTGATGGGAATCAGCAACTTCCACCTTTTCATGTTCTCTGTATGTATAAATATCTTCTTACTATATGTTCCATTTCTATGCATCTGATGAAGTGGGCTGTAGCCCATGAAAGCTTATGCTCAAATAAATTTGTTAGTCCCTAAGATGCCACAAGTACTCCTGTTCTTTTTACTAAACAAGTCTGTGAGCCAACTGACTTGTGCACTGAAGAACACAGCTGCAGTAAAGGGGCTTGAGTTAGAGTTGCAAATGGATTATGGTAGGTGGAATGTTAGAAGAAAGAAAGGAAGGGTTTGGAGGAAATAAGTCAGGATGCTTGTCAGTGAGGGAGACAGTGTGTTCTGATCGCTCAAAGGAGTCCAGGATGGAGGTGCTGATCCTTCTGTAAAGAGGAGGAGGAGGAGGAGGAGGAAAGGGTGGGGATTCATTGCAGGGTTTTGTAAATTTGGCTCTTTTTGAAACCAACCTTGACAGATTGCATTGTGCATGCTCGGTCATAAACATTCCAACCCCTCCAACACCAATCTCAGGTGGTTATAAAGAGTACAGTTCGTTTGACATGAAGTGACCTTTAGGTTTACAGAATTACAACTGAATTCTTTTAAATTTAAACAAAAGAATTAGACTTCTGAAATTTAACCATAATCCCATGGCATGCAGAAAGATTATTAGGTGCTAATTAACATAACTAGGTTTGGGGCACTGTCTGTTTTAAAGTAGTGCAAGGGTTTAGGAGTGGTCAGATATGGTTTCAGGACAGTGTAACGATCGGGGCTAATATTGGAATTACTTACCATTGTACTTAATGCTGTTGGCAAGGATCAGTTTAACATCATCCAGGAAGGTCTCCCTGTTCTGATACTTGTGTTTGGAGATATTCTGGAAGAGATTACTCAGTGATAAGAGCATAAGAACGGCCATACTGGGTCAGACCAAAGGTCCATCTAACCCAATATCCTGTCTTCCGACAGTGGCCAATGCCAGGCACCCCAGAGGGAATGAACAGAACAGGTAATCATCAAGTGATACATCCCCTGTTGCCCATTCCCAGGCTAGGGACACTCCCGAGCATGGTTTTGCATTCCTGCCCATTCTGGCTAATTGCCATTGACGGACCTATCCTCCATGAACTTATCTAGTTCTTTTATGAACCCTGTTATAGTTTTGGCCTTCACAAAATCCTTTGGCAAAGAGTTCACAGATTGACTGAGTTGTGTGAAGAAATACATGAGTAACAGAGTTAAACACTTTCTTAAATGGCTGCATACCTTGCGGATGGTCTCTAGGTCCATTGGATTGATGATCACTTTGTAATAATCTGGAACAAACTTTTTATTAACTGGATGATGAAATGGCCAAGACTGCAGAAAATAAAAACAGACAGACAGACATAATTGGGAACAATTCCTTGTAGAAATGATTATTGGATCTTGAGGCCAAGAGAGAGAGTGTTTCACAAAATAATCTTCAAGAGACAGTTAGCAGAAACTTAGATACAGATTCTATATGGACCGGAAATGTTTATCACAATGATTCCTGCATCCAACTGTATAGCCTCAGCAAGAGTCAAAGATAAACATAGGACTAAAAGAGCAAGAACCTGTACTATACAAAGCAGCTCTTATCCAGTGGGCTTTACTATTTAGTATCATTGTTACTTTCCAAGCATTAGCTAGAATCACTATCAAGAACATTAATTCCTTGAAAAGTCAATGCAGGAAAAACATCTAAATTCTGTATCCACAGGAAACTATCAGCAGGAGCCAAACGTCTAAAGCCTGAGATTTCTGTGGAGGAAAAGGAATATTCAAAACCCTGACCCCAGCCAACTTTTCCTTCCTGAAGCCTAATAAAAAAGCATCCACTGGGAAGAGTCTGTCAAAGTTTTGGAGGGACAGACACCAGGGCAACTTATTCATATACACACAGCAAATCAGAGGCGCACTAGGCAGGGCAATCTCTTAACACTACCCCATCCCCTACATGTCACATTACAAATAAGGCTACGATTTATCATGGAGGTCACAGCAGTCACAGATTCCATGACTTTACCGGACCTCCGTGACTTCTAGGGCTTCAGGAGGAGGTGGCGGCAGGACTGTGCACCCCTGCCCTGCAACTAACTAGGGCTAGCTGGAACCAGGACCTACAGCCCCAGCCCTGCGGCTTCCGCTGGAGGCTACAGCCAGGGCCCTGGGCCCCAGCCCCGCAGCATCCCGGGATTGGCGGGGGCCGCACACCCCAGCCCCACAGTGTCCCAGGCTTGGCGGGAGCCATGCGCCCCAGTCCTGTGGCTTTCGCTGGGGGCTGTAGCTGAGGCCACACGCCTCCCTTGTGGCTTCCCAGGGCCGTGTATGCCCCCACCCTGCCTCGCTGCGGGTGGAGCTTGACAGAGGCTGCAGTCGGGGCCACGCACCCCTGTCCCGCAGCTGTGGCTAGCTCTGGAACTGGGCCTGCATGTCCCCTGTGGCTGTGTCCCCCGCTGCGGCTGCTGGAGCAGGGGCTGTGGCCCTTGCCATGGCAGGGGGCTCGACCTGTCAGTTGTCCCCCCCATGGGACTCCATTTTTTTGTGTATTACCCGTGACCTGTTTGTGACTTTTACTAAAATAACCAAGATAAAATCTTAGCCTTAACTATAAATCACTAAGGCCTGGTCTACACATAAAGTTGTACCAATTTAACTGAAGGAATGATTTTATACTGATTTTGTTAAACTGGTGCAACTTTGTGTGTGGACTCATATCACTTTAAAACTGGCTTATATATGTTTAACTTGCACCTGTAAATTTACCAATGCAAGATAAACTAATATAAGCCAGATTTACAATATAAGAGAGCCCTCACAAAATTAAATTGGTTTAGTTAAACCAGTGCAACATTTGCATCCAGACATGCCCTCATCAGCGTCTTGTATGAGGCATTTGTGGAGTCCAGGGGCCTGACAGAGAATTTTCTTGCTCTCCCTGGTTAAGCTTAAGGCTGCAAGAACAGTGCTGAAAAAATGCCAGAGAGCTGTGCAGTGCACTGAGAACCAGGTAAACTGGACTGCATTTGTAAAGGACTTCTCTGTCTCAGTTACCCCTTCTGTAAATGAAGATAATAATGCTGATTTTTTAATTAAAAAAAAAAAAAAATTCCAGAGTCCTCCATTAGAAACTTTACTTATAGATTTACTGCACACACTTTAGCATAAGGACTTGTCTAAACAAAGTTAGTTCACAGCAAGCAGGGGTATACATTTAACCCACACTGGCCTGCCAGGCACTAAGTGCCCATGCAGACTCTGCTGCCATGCACTAAAAGTTCACTAGAGCGCTTCAATCTACCTGCTATGAATGGGAGTAGATTAGGAGCGCAGTAAGGAACTTTTAGTGCATGGCAGCAGAGCCAACACAGAGTGTGAGGCACGCTACTGCACTCTAACGTCCAACATACAGAGACATCGTTCCTCCGGGGAGGAATGCGGCTTAGGGAAAAATACAAGCAAATACACCATGTGGTTCAAATGAAACAGAGTCCACCTTGGATACAAAATTCAGGTGTGGCCGGAGCATAACCTGATCCCTGGAGAATTGCGTGTAAGGAGACCCAGAAATCAGGACTTGCAACTCACACACCCTCCTGGCAGAGGTAATGGCTATCAAGAATCCAGTTTTCTGAAACAGGATGGGCAGTGGACAGGAAGAAAGGGGCTCGAATGGAAGCCCCATTAGAGCTGCTAAAGCCATGTTCAGGTCCCACAAGCGGACCGGCTCTTGGACCGGAGAATGCAGGAGGAGAAGTCCTTTCAGAAATTTTTTCACCATGTCGTTGGAGAAACCCGATTTCCCTTGGATGGGTGGATGAAACCCTGATATTGCTGCCAAGTGCACTTTCAGAGAACAAACTGCTAAGCCTCATTCCTGAAGGTGTAGCAGGTACTCCAAGATGTCCTGGATGGAAATCTCCACCGGATGGGTCCCACAGGCCAAGGACCACACAGAAAACTTCTTCCACTTCGCCAAGTAGGCCATTTTAGTGGACAGCTTCTTACTGTTAAGTAGGACCTACTGGACGGACTTCGAGCAACGCTCTTCCTCCTCGTTCACTCATGCAGCAGCCATGCCATAAGGTGCAGGGAACTGATTGCCGGATGCAGGGTGTGGCTGCGGTCCTGTGTGAGGAGGTCAGGAAGTGGCATGGGGGGGCTGAATTGACAAAGCAAGGAGGTATGAGGGGTGTGCAAACCCAGGGAGTGGAGGGTGGCTCGGGAGTCCTTGAGCCCATGGAGCCTAGAGTCAGTTAGCTCAGAAAACAGCCCCAAACCCTCAAATGGCAGGTCCTGTACCATGGTCTGCATCTCCTGGGACAGCCCAGAAGCCTTCAACCAGGAGCTGAGCTGCATGGCCACCACCAACGTGACCACCCTGGCCGCCGAGTCTGTTGCGTCCCAGGCCATCTGGAGGGCTCACCACCGCGGTGAACTCTTGGGCACGTTCCTTTGGGAGGGCCCCCGGGAACTTATTAAGCGAGTCCTGGTGGTTAGAGACCCTAAACCGTAAGCTGGTTGTCGAATAAACTTTTCTTTCGAATAAGTAGTCTCCTGGCCTCCTTATTTTTGGGCGTTCCGCTGGGGTGGCTCGGTCTGTCCCTTTCATTTACTACGGACACAACCAGTGATGCTGTGGGGGGATGAGTATACAGATACTCCAAGCCCTTTGCAGGGACATAGTATTTCTTTTCTGCTTTCTTAGATGTTGGCGGAATAGATGAGGGGGTTTGCCGCACCAATCTGGCTATCTTGAGTACCCCTGGGTGGATGGGCAATGCAATTTTTCCAGTGTGGTGGCCGCGATGACACTGAAGAGGTGTCTGCCTCTTCAGCGACCTCCTCGATTTGCAAGCCCAAATTCTCTGCCACCAGTTTAAGTAGGGCCTGGTGCTCCTTAAAACCGTCCGGGGGACTGCTGGTGTGGGAGGGTCCGGCCACTGCCTTGTCTGGGGACGACAATGACGATTGAGTGGCCTGAGGGATGGTGTCATCCCCTTCTTTGTCAGGGGAGGGCTCCCTCGGCGCCAGAGTACAGGGAGTGGCTTCCGCCTCCATCGTGGTGCCGTGCTCCGATTGCGGCACCAGTGGCACCTTGGCCGGCTTGTCCGATGTGGCCTGGGAGTACTGGACCGGCATCACCAGCACCTCCCATGGATTCCAGTACTGCCAGTGGGGAAGCCCTGGCCCCTGCTGCGTCGGCACCACAGCCGGTGCCGCCTCAGTCTCCCGTGTCGGAGGGGAGTCACCCCGCCTCGCCGATGGGCTGAAGTCATGGTCCGAACTTGACCACTGCCCCTCCGGTGACCATGGCAGGGCCATCGAGGCCTGAGTCTGCCTACTGACCCTGGTAGGCGAACGACGGGGCGTAGTGCCGCCTGCCAGAGCGGTACCAGGGTGAGCGTGACCGATGCTGAGATCCCGAGCAAGCCCTCCAGGATGGGGACCGACGAGGAGGAGACCTTCTGAGAGAGGGTGTTCAGCATCTAGGCAACCTATGGCCAGACGGTCGTCGCTAACGGTGGTACAGGGAGCGGCACCATGAGTCCTGAGTCCCCCACCTAGTAGGAGGGGATCTTGACAGAGATCTTGGCTGGCTGGCCGGCGAGCTAGGGTGCGGCGCCGGGTCCCAAGGTCGCAGTGAGGGGGACTTGCGTCTGCGATCCAGCAACTTGGGGTGTTCTGCCAGTCTATGCTGCAACACCCCGATGGCCTTCCCCTTTGGTGCCGCAAGCGGAGCCATCTTGGTCACGTGGCGTGACACCTGAGGAGTCGTTCAGCCTTGCTCCTTGGCCGCCAAGACTGCTTTGGGCACTGCGGGCCCCATCACAGGCTGGGAACCTGGGGTTGGGGGAGGGTCCTTGGTGGGGCTGGTGGGTCCGACCTCTGTGGTACCCCCATGACTCCCATAACAGGTGCATGGCCTGACAGAGGTCCTTTGCCCGATGCTCCTCTCTTCTTTGGTGCCGAGGGGCTTAGTTTCTTCAGTTTCTTCTTTGGCACAGGTGACATGGAGCAGTGCCGGGCCAAGTCAGGTGCCGGTGGTGCGCTGCACGCCGAGGCCGAAGTGCTGGGTGTAGGTGCCGCAGTGGAGGGTTCCGACGCCAGGAGAAGAGCAGCCTCCAACAACAATGCCCACAAGTGGATATCCCACTCTTTCTGAGTCCGCGGGCAAAAGTTCTTACAGATGCGGCACCTGTCCTTGCGATGGCCTTCTCCCAGACACTTAAAACAGCTATCGTGTGGATCGCTGATCGGCATCGGCCTGCTGCATGACACACGTGGCTTAAAGCCGGGGTAGCGGGCTTGCTTCGCTCGGGGCAAAGTACCAACAGGGGACAGTCTTAATTAAGTAACACTATCAACTAACTACCTATGAAACTATGTTCAACAACAACTAACGAGTCAATGAATAAACCACTAATGTTCTTGCGAAGCAAGACAAGGCGCTCCAACCAACCATCACAGGCTATACAAAGGAACTGAAGGGCCGGCAGGGCCTGATATACCACTGCATGGGAGCGCCACTCCAGCGGGAACCCCGTCCGGCCCTACGGATACCACTAAGGCAAAAATCTCCGACAACTATGCATGTGGGCGCAGGCACACCTAAAATGGAATCGACATGAGCAAGCACTCGAAGAAGAATTAAAGAATACATATCAATATTTCCCCTTATGTCAAATGGTCAATCCTTGAGAAAACGGTCATAACCAGGGCCTTCACCACCAACTTGTATTATCTAAACCTAAAGCTGTATTATTCTTTTAACGAACAGCCAGATCCTCAGCCCTGTTCTGGTAGCCCAAAGTCACCCTACAGCCAGTTTATTCAGCCCCTTGAGGATTCCATCTGCATTAGGGGAGCCTCAGGATATATGATAACTCCTGCACCACTCTCTCAGCCCCTGGTACAGAGGTTGTGAGAGAGTAACAAGGGGCATAGCTAGAGTATACCTACTCCCCAGTGATCCCTGGCTTGTTCACCTGGACTTTTCCAACTTGTGCCAGCGTAGATCAGCCTAGAAACTTAAAGCCACCTTTTTTTCCTTCCCCGACGTCCATTCTTGTGCCAAGCATAAGTCAAACAAACCTGTAAATATTCCTAAAGATTACTTGACATGGCCCTAAGGGGGCAGAAACATGGAATCTCTTCCCTGACTTCCTAGTAGGATTTAATGCTGAAATGCATATAATGAATCAATAAGTAAAGTTTAATGGAGTGCTACAGGCAAAATTTCTGTTTTAGTGTCACTTATTTGCTTAATGTTATTTCACAATATAATTTTTTAAAATTTAAAACATAGTAAGAGCTTGATGTTTGTATGTACTCAGAGTGTCTTGAGATCTGGAGATGAAAAGTGCTACATACAATTAATACAAAAGTGCTATTACAACTGCTATAACACTTTACATATCACCTTGCTCCAGGGGGTCTCAAAGAAGACAAACATTACTGCTGTGTTACTAATATGGAAACCGAGGCACAAAGAGCGAGTTACCCAAGAGTAGAATTTTCCAACAAAACAGGCTTTTGTCAGAAAATGTCAATTCGTCTTGCGGATATGTATCAGGTTTGATGAACCTTCGATGAACCACAAGCAGAGTTCCAATGGTGTTTCCTGCCAGCTTGCCTGGTTGACTGCTAGGAAGCCCAGAATTCTAGGGTTCGTGGCTCCAGGGCAGCCGCACCATGAGGTTTGCCCTGGGCTGGGGATGCCAGGGGTTCCAGACTCCTGGGCTCTCCAGGCTGCTCAACTCTCACAGCATAGGGAACCAGCAGCCCCAAGAGTCAGGCAACCTAGGGGACCAGCTGGCCTGGTAGTCCAGAAGCCCTGGGCAGTTTGCAGGGTAGAGCTTCCCTGGACCAGACCCCAGAAGCCCTGTCAGTTTGTCACCAACTGCCAAGAAGTTTCACTTTTCATAAGAACATAAGAACGGCTGTACTGGGTCAGACCAAAGGTCCATCTAGCCCAGTATCCTGTCTACCGACAGTGACCAATGCCAGGTGCCCCAGAGGGAGTGAACCTAACAGGTAATGATCAAGTGATCTCTCTCCTGCCATCCATCTCCACCCTCTGACAAACAGAGGTTAAGGACACCATTCCTTACCCATCCTGGCTAACAGCCATTAATGGACTTAACCTCCATGAATTTATCTAGTTCTCTTTTAAATGCTGTTATAGTCCTAGCCTTCACAACCTCCTCAGGCAAGGAGTTCCACAGGTTGACTGTGTGCTGTGTGAAGAAGAACTTCCTTTTATTTGTTTTAAACCTGCTGCCCATTAATTTCATTTGGTGGTCCCTAGTTCTTGTATTATGGGAAAAAGTAAATAACTTTTCCTTATCTACTTTCTCCACATCACTCATGATTTTATATACCTCTATCATATCCCTCCTTAGTCTTCTCTTTTCCAAGCTGAAAAGTCATAGCCTCTTTAATCTCTCCTCATATGGGACCCGTTCCAAACCCCTAATCACTTTAGTTGCCCTTCTCTGAACCTTTTCTAGTGCCAGTAAATCTTTTTTGAGATGAGGAGACCACATCTGTACGCAGTATTCAAGATGTGGGCGTACCATCGATTTATATAAGGGCAATAAGATATTCTCCGTCTTATTCTCTATCCCCTTTTTAATGATTCCTAACATCCTGTTTGCTTTTTTGACAGCCTCTGCACACTGCGTGGACGTCTTCAGAGAACTATCCACGATGACTCCAAGATCTTTTTCCTGATCTGCTGTAGCTAAATTAGCCCCCATCATATTATATGTATAGTTGGGGTTATTTTTTCCAAATGTGCATTACTTTACATTTATCCACATTAAATTTCATTTGCCATTTTGTTGCCCAATCACTTAGGTTTGTGAGATCTTTTTGAAGTTCTTCACAGTCTGCTTTGGTCTTAACTATCTTGAGCAGTTTAGTATCATCTGCAAACTTTGCCACCTCACTTTTTACCCCTTTCTCCAGATCATTTATGAATAAGTTGAATAGGATTGGTCCTAGGACCAATAAGTTGAATAGGATTGGTCCTAGCACAGACCCTTGGGGACCACCACTAGTTACTCCTCTCCATTCTGAGAATTTACCATTTATTCCTACCCTTTGCTCCCTGTCTTTTAATCAGTTCTCAATCCATGATATTCTATGATTCTATTTTTTTCAACTAATTTGCCTGGTACTAACATTAGACTTACCGGTCTGTAATTGCCGGGATCACCTCTAGAGCCCTTTTTAAATATTGGCATTACATTAGCTATCTTCCAGTCATTGGGTACAGAAGCCGATTTAAAGGACAGGTTACAAACCCTAGTTAATAGTTCCGCAACTTCACATTTGAATTCTTTCAGAACTCTTGGGTGAATGCCATCTGGACCCGGTGACTTGTCAATGTTAAGTTTATCAATTAATTCCAAAACCTGCTCTAGTGACACTTCAATCTGTGACAGTTCCTCAGATTTGTCACCTACAAAAGCCGGCTCAGGTTTGGGAATCTCCCTAACATCCTCAACCGTGAAGACTGAAGCAAAGAATTCATTTAGTTTCTCCGCAATGACTTTATCGTCTTTAAGTGCTCCTTTTGTATCTCGATCATCCATGGGCCCCACTGGTTGTTTAGCAGGCTTCCTGCTTCTGATGTACTTAAAAAACCATTTTGTTATTACCGTTTGAGTTTTTGGCTAGCCGTTCTTCAAACTCCTCTTTGGCTTTTCTTATTACATTTTTACACTTAATTTGGCAGTGTTTATGCTCCTTTCTATTTACCTCACTAGGATTTGACTTCCACTTTTTAAAAGATGCCTTTTTATCTCTCACTGCTTCTTTTACATGGTTGTTAAGCCACGGTGGCTCTTTTTTAGTTCTTTTACTGTTTCTTAATTTGGGGTATATATTTAAGTTGGGCCTCTTATTATGGTGTCTTTAAAAAGCGTCCATGCAGCTTGCAGGGATTTCACTTTAGTCACTGTACCTTTTAATTTCTGCTTAACTGTTTCTGTTTTCCTATTCAGTGGTGGGCAGTAGTGAAAATGGAAAGAATTATACCAATTTCAGATAGCAGCTGTTGTGGCTCAGGGAGCATATTTCCTAAACACCACGTGTCAGTGCTTCCAAAATGGAATTTTTCCAGAACTTCCATTTTGGAGGAAATTTTGAAAAAAATCTGGGTTTGTCCTGATTCAGAACAAATGCACATTTCAAAATGTCAAAATTTCCTCTGGCAGAAATTCTGAGTTTCACCCGCTCTACCCAAGAGCAGAGTCAGCAACAGAGCTGAAATCAGAATGTACATCTTGACTCGTACTCCAAGCAATAAAGAAAGGGGTGACGGAAGAGATATTGAGTCAGACTATGTCTTCACTAGAAACACTGCAGGAGCACCATTGCACTGTAGCACTTCAGCGTAGAGCCTCACTAGAGTGATGGGAGAGGTTCTCCCATTGCTGTAGTTAATCCAGCTCCCCAAGAGGTGTCTACACCAGGGGTTAGGTTGGGTTTACTATGTCACTCAGAGGTGTGGATTTTTCACAAACCTGAGTGAAATAGCTGGGTCAACTTTACTTTTTAGTGTTGACCTGACCTCAGTCACAAAATCCCAGCAGGTCATTCTGACATAGCATCTCTTGTTTATGTTGCAATATTGTATCAGTGTGTGATAACAGCCACAAAACTGCAAACATCTGCCTGTAATGTCAGCCATAGCACCACAATTAGTGCATGTCTGCTCATCTCCAGTAAATAGGGAATGGCTCTGCAGGCCTTCACTTTGAATACCATTGCTATACATCTCCTAACTCATGCACACACTGCATTTCAATCACATACATCTGGTACCACCATCATTTTTTGAGTGACGATGTTATCCAATATGAAGGAAAAAGCCACTTGGTCGTCATCGTCCAGGAGAGGATTAATTGCTTTCTCTAAACGAGCCAGTTTATCTTCCTTCTGAAATGAATTTAAAGGATGTTAATAGCTGATCCTCCATCAGTAACTATTCATCATCAAAACACCCTCCACCTTTAAGAGGCAGGCACATATCCACCTGTTTATGAAGATACTCCCCAATAACTGTGTGGTAACCCACCTTGACAACTTACGATAGCTAGAGGAGCAGAGAAGTGTCTTTCTCAAAGAACAGAACCCAGTGTAAAATTGTTTGGTGATCCAATAACAGTAAAAATGCATATAAATAGCCAGAAAAGGAAGAAAGACAACCCACCTGCCCCACTCATTCTTCTGTCTGCACTTCCAAAACCTCTCTGCCCTCAAAACCCCTCAACCCTCATGCCACTCCCTCCCTCTCCATTCTTACAAGAACCAATTACAAGACTTGCCTCTTTTAGTTTTTCATCACAGAGGTCCAGCATGGACTGAGATATCTGGGTCAGTGAGTGTTTTGGCCCTGCAAATACACAGCAAGTACAGTGATGCACTTTGGCGTCTGTGGAAGATTTCAGGACTGGTGGGAGGATGAAGCTCACCATCCCCATGGCACACAAAGGAAAACTCTGATCACAGAACACCTGTGAGCATTATGAGGTAACACCCTAGGAATCTCTCTTTACTCATTACTTGCATTACTAATTATATTTCTATCATGGTTTGAAACATGTCCCCAGTCACATACTATAATGATTCTCTCCTACGGCATACACAGTTACTAGAGTTAATTATCGACAGTGGTTTACTTACTATTGTGAGTGTTGTGTCTACATATTCACACTTGTGGGATACACCCTAGCGTGCCATTGAACTTTGGGAACCTCCTAGAAAAGCAGTGTCCATTGGGAACCCATAAGCACCCCCTGGACTGCACCGAACCTTTGGAGCAGAGGCCATAGAGTCCCCATTTCCTTCTGTTAAAGCCCAGTCATGAGAGCAGAACTCTGAGGAAGGGAAGGTGGGCAGGAATTGTGAATATGCAGAAGCAACACTCTCCAAGAACCAGTTACTGAAAAGCAGAGTCCTATGTATGTCATGATTCCACAAGTGTGAAATTTGCCACAAAAACCGCAACTTGCCACAGAACTGCATTCCAAAATTTCAGCTTCAATTTAAAAAAGAAACAAAAAAAAGTTACCTACCTTTCTTAACTGTTGTTCTTTGAGATGTGTTGCTCATGTCCATTCCAATTACGGGGGGTGCGCGCCGCGTTCACAGTACGTGGAAGGTTTTTCCCCTAGCAGTACCCGTTGGGTTGGCTCAGGCGCCCCCTGGAGTCGTGCCTCCATAGCACCGTATATAGGGCTCTGCCAACCCGCCACCACTTCAGTTCCTTCTTGCTGGCCATGCTCTGACACAGGGGGAGGCAGGTGGTTCTTGGAATGGACATGAGCAACACATCTCGAAGAACAGCAGTTACAAAAGTTAGGTAACTGTTTTTTCTGCTTCGAGTGCTTGCTCATGTCGATTCCAATTAGGTGACTACCAAGCAGGAACTCAGAGGCAAGGTCAGAGCTCAAGGGTTTGCTGATTGAAGCACCGCTCTGCCAAAGGCTGCATCTCTAGCCTGCTGAGTAATGGCATAATGTGAGGTAAAGGTGTGGAATGAGGACCACGTCGCAGCCCTGCAAATTTCCTGGGTCGGAACCTGGGCGAGGAATGCCGCTGAAGATGCCTGTGCCCTTGTGGAGTGCGCTGTCAGCACGGGGACAGGTACTTTCGCCAGGTCATAGCACATTCGGATGCATGTTGTAATACATAAAATTATTTGAGAAGAGACTGGGAGCACTTTCATTCTGTCTGCTACTGCGATGAATAGTTGAGCAGATTTTCAAAATGGCTTTGGTCCCTTCGATATAGAAAGCTAATGCCCAGCGAACTTTCAAGGAGTGGAGTTTTTGTTCCCGGCTGTTTGCGTGCAGCTTGGGGTAGAAAACTAGGAGAAAAATATCCTGATTAACATGAAACTCAGAGACAACTTTTGGGAGGAAGGCCGGGTGCGGCCAAAGCTGAACCTTGTCCTTATAAAACACTGTGTAAGGAGGCTCAGATGTTAGCGCCCTAAGTTCGGATGCTGTCCTGGCATAGGTTATTGCTACACGGAATGCTACCTTCCATGAGAGATAGAGCAGACAGCATGTCGCAAGTGGGTCAAAGTGGGGTCCCAGTAGTTTGGAAAGAACCAGGTTAAGGTCCCAGGCTGGGATTGGCTACCATATTTGAGGGTATAACCTGTCAAGCCCTTTAAGAAAGCATCCAACTATTGGGTTAGTGAAGACTGACTGGCCCGCAAATGGCAGCCAAGTGGACTTTTACTGATGACACAGAAAGCCCTTGCTGCTTTAGATGTAGAAGGTAGTCCAAGATAAAGGGTATTGTCAAGTGCGTAGGAGACGTGTTTTTGCAATGACCAAATTGTGAATCTTTTCCATTTGGCTAGGTAGGTGACCCTAGTGGACGGTTTCCTACTTCCAAGGAGGACTTCCGTAACTGGATCAGAGCAAGCCAGCTCTGTTGGGTTTAGCCATGGAGTTTCCAAGCCATGAGGTGTAGAGATTCGAGGTTGGGGTGCTGAAGGCAGCTGTGGTCCAGAGTCATCAGGTCCGGGAGCTGCGGTAAGGTGATTGGGGTTTCCACTGACATCTCCAGAAGAGACGTGTACCAGTGCTGACGTGGCCACGCTGGAGCTATCAATATCACCAAGGCTTTGTCCCTTTGAACTTTGAGTAGCACCTTGTGTTCGAGTGGGATGGATGGAAACGTGTAAAGGAGGTGGTCCTTCCAGGGAAGAAGGAACGCATCTGCAATCAAGCCCCAGTCTGTTTATATAAAACATCGCTGTTGTATTGTCTGTCATGACTGACACACATCTCCCCTCCAAGTGAGCTTGGAAGGTCTGGCATGCCAGATGGACTGCCATGCCAGACAGACTGCCTTCAGCTCTTTGACATTGATGTGAAGTGAAGTGAGAGCTCCACTTGGGACTAGAGGCCCTGAGTCCTGAGCTCCCCTAGATGCGCTCCCCAACCCATTGCTGACACGTCCGTAACCAGTGACAGGGATGGCTGAGGTTTGGAGTAGGGAATAACCACACACACCACTTGCAGGCTGAGCCACCATAGGAGAGACTCAAGAACCGGTTGGGAAAGAGTGACTACCTGGTTTAGACTGCCCCAGTTTGGTCGATACACTGAGGCTAGCCACACCTGAAGAGCTTGGAGTCTCAGTCTGACATGCTGTACTATGTAAGTACAGACAGCCATGTGGCCCAGGAGCTTTAGGCAATTCCTTGCTGTGGTAGTAGGGAATTGTCAGAGACCTTGTATGTTGTTGCAACAGGTCTGAAAACGCGACTCTGGTAGAAATGCTCTCGCCTGTTTTGAGTCCGGTGCCAGGAGCTTGGGGACCGGTGCTGCTCCCCTGCCTCTCCGCTGCCTGAGGGTAGCGGTGACCAGTGCCAAGGGGATCGCGACCGACATAGTACCATCGCTGGCTTGCCTCGGGACGGCACCGATGGTCTCGGGGGTGCCGCTGCTTTTGAGCTCGGTGCCCTGTCTTGCCTAGGTGGAGAAGGCAGCACTGTGAATGTGATAAGTTCTCTCACCACCTCAAAGGTCTCCGGCGTGGAGGGCAACTCCAGCGCAACAGTCCTTTTGATGCAATTCCCCCAAACACTTCAAGCGGGAAGTGTGGGGGTCACTCCTGGGCATAGGCCTGCTACAAGCTGCACAAGGTTTAAACCCCGGGGACTGAGGCATGCCCCAGTACCGCGGGGAAACACAATGAGGGGTACCCCCAGAACAATTCCCTACTGGAATTCTAACTATATACTGACTGACTGACTACTAACTACTGATTTAACTATTTACAGGAGAAAAGTCTGAAGACTACTAGGGAGAAAGGCTTGCTGAAGCAAGAGAGAACAAGCATTCTGGCTAACCATCACAGGCGGTAAGAAGGAACTGAAGTGGCAGCGGGTTGGCAGGACCCTATATATGGCGCCATGGAGGCACTATTCCAGGGGGCGCCTGAGCCAAACCGACGGGTACTGCTAGGGGAAAAACCTTCCGGCTACTGTGCACGCGGCGCACCCCCCCCCGACTGGAATTGACATGAGCAAGCACTCGAAGAACAACCCATTATTCTAGCCCTCATGTTTGTGAAGAAAACACGGAAAACCAACTGAGCAAAGAGGGTGATTCCTTTGTGAATGAAGTGGCTACAGATTTTCCAGACTACTGCAGAATACAGGGAGGTCTACCAGAGTTTAAGTCCTGCTTGCCGCTGAATACATGAGGCCTGGAATATGGCAAGGCTTAGCACTTATATAGTGCCTAATATTTTTAAAGAATACTTGTCAGATAAAAAGCTGTGTTAACAGGAGTCACAATAGGGCTGCCTCACAGTGGTTCAGTGAATCAGCACTTTTACCCAGCAACTGCATGTTGCTCTATAAAATCTAAAGATTGATTCGTTTTCCAAAAATAGGTTTCTGGCTGGGACGAAAACCTTGAAAACACCAACCAAATGTAAATCACTATAGTGATGTTTGCCTGAAGCCAGCCCACACTACAAAGTTTTGTCAGCATACTTACATCGGCAGGGTGTGAAAGAACCACACCCTTGACTAACATAGCTCTGCCAAAAAAAAAACCCCATGCAAACACAGCTATCCTGGCAAAAGTCCTTTTGCTTGTATAAACTCTACTGGGGGGTCTAAGTCTCCACTGGGGGGTTCTGCTGGCATAGCTGTATCAGCAAAGCCTTTGGCTATGTCTACATTACGGACCTTACAGCGGCACAGCTGCACCACTTCAGCTGTGCCACTGTATGGTCTCCCGGGTAAGCTGCTCTTTGCCAGCAGGAGAGAACTCTCCCGTCAGCATAATTAAACCATCCCCAAATGACTGGCATTAGCTACATCGGCAGTAGAGTCTATCCTGCTGACATAGCGCGGTCTACACCAGCACTTTTGCCGATGCAACTTATGTCGGTCAGAAAGGTGTTTTTTTCCACACCTCTGACCGACAAAAGGTTTACTGACAAAAGTGGTAGTCTAGACAAAGCCTTTGAAACGAAGGCTACTCCTCAGTCTGCAGAATATGAAGTAATAGCCTTGAGAGGTGTGAATTGCCGCAATTCACTTCAAGGAATGTGTAGACTCTGAAGCATAATATGGCAATGTAAATACTAACATTGGTAAGTATCTCACTGCTGATCAAAGTTTGAAAGAAAAGAGAAGGATGATCATATCGTAATCTATCAAGAATGACTCATTTTGGCTTCACCTGTGGACAGAGCTCGGGTTATGGCCAGAAATTAACAGGGTACCTCTACCTGCAAATCTGACCTCCTGTTGATAAAGCCTTCATTACTTCCTAACTGCCCAAGCCTCTTATTTTGTTTTGTATAGACAGATTTTAGAGTTCACCCCTTCTAAATTTATAACAAGCTGACTAATTTATTGTCCTCCTGATATCTTTGAAGAAGTCTGTTATATTCATCTTATCCATTTTGACAGCATTAACTTTGCTGCTTTCATCTTTTCCCTGCAGAGTATGAGAGTTTTCCCCCTCCCATGCCACCAGATTCCATACACAAGGCATATGCACAATTCCCATTACAGTGCAACACAGCTCACCAGATGAAAAACTGAACCTCAGTGTTTTAGGGAGCTTCCTACCATTGTACGTTGCACTGTTCTTGACAATCAGCTCCAGGTGTTCACGGAACTCTTCCCGGGAAGGATATAGACGTTTACGGACATTTTCACGCAGGGTCTGTAGGTCCATAGGCCGTGTAATGATTTTGTAATAGTCTTTCACGACCTTTGCATTAACAGGTGTGTGAAATGGGTATGTCTGAGGAATACAAAAAAGAATGGGCATTCAGTCCCATCAACCTCCACAAGCAGAATAGCCAGCAGATCAGAGGCCCTTTAGGGTATGTCTACATGGTATTTTGGAGTGAACCTCCCAGTCCGGTCGATAGATTTGGGGTATCGGGGCTCATGCTAGCACTCTAAAAATAGCTGCATAGACAGCACTTTGAAGTTCAGGTCGGGCTCAAGCGTGGGCTTTGACGTCTACCCCCTCCCTAGGCTTCAGAGCCCAACCTGCAACTTCAAAGCGCTGTCTGCACAGCTATTTTTAGAGAACTAGTGCGAGCCCCACTACCCCAAGTCTATCAACCCGGACTGGGAGGCTTGCTCCAAAACGCTGTGTAGACATACCTACTAAGCTACACATGCTGAAGACCACCTGTATGTGACTGTGGTATTTTGTTTCTCTCCACAGAATTTACTATTCTATTATGACTTTGCCACCACTCTGAGGAAGAAGCGTCCCACAAGGACTTCAGTGGGAGTTACTGGGTACTTTTGAAAGTACGTTTATTTTCACAGGAGCCTAAATAAGAAACTTAACTTTAGACTCCTATTTTTGTAAATCTTGGCTAATATTTTAAAATCAATTCCAACTCTACCTAAAACCAGAAACAAGTCGATATTCAATAGCTCTCTCCAAAATCCCACATATAATACAATTATAAACCTGTATAAATTGCTGCACAATTGTCCTTTTTGTATCCGCTCTATAGTTGTGCTCCAGAGATTCTAAACTTTTATTTTAAAAAAAATTCACTAATCCTTACCGTTGCAAAGATAATCTTCAAAGTCTGAAATAAATGTAAGCCAATACAATGATGTCTATGAGTCTGGTGACAGCTTTGAAAGTGTAGGTCAGAATGCAAGAGCCTATTAGTGGGGTGTTGAGTCTGAAGCTTAACGATGATACGTCAACATTGTGAATTATTCCACTGCTGATCATTTAAAAAGAAACATGAAGCTAATTTACTTACTAATTGTTGGATTAGTAACAAATAATGGGGTGGGAATGAAAAATTCAACCCTTCTCCCCACATTGATCCTCTCCCCCCTTTACTGCTCAGATGACAGGAGGGAAATGAAAGCAGAGATGTATCATCTCCCCAGTGCCAAAAAGGCTTAACTGCTTTCCCTGATTCCAAGAGCCCCAGTTATCATATTACCTAGACATCTATGAGTCAGTTACTCTTACTGAAAACATCCTGCAGCACAATAAACTGAAGAATTGAGGGCAATATTCAAGGGATGCAAGTCTGATTGGACTGGACCAAGGAGGCAGTGACAGGGAGAGAGCTTGCGGGGACAGTGTTGCGTAATTCTGGGGTCTCAGATTCAGCCACATAACTCAATCTATCAGCCTACTCAGGACACAGAACTTTGATCATACGGCCTAAACTTACATTGGGAAGATCCCTCATATCGTTGATAATGCCCTCTAGAATGGATGACAAAGTTACCATAGGGTCCGTTCGTCGCCGATGGATGGACTTGTGAGGCCGCTGAAGAAATCAGATAGAAGTAGGAAGTTAAGGCACTTCCAAAACACAAAATATAAATCTAAACAAGTTCTCTGCAGGTTTAGTTTATTAATTCTATGGGTGGATATGCAGATAAATGCCTCATGTGCTGTACTATGGATGGCCAAGAGCAGTGCAAGGACTGAACAGGATGGACAATGGGTAAGGCTGCGAGTCTGTCACGGATTCCGTGACTTTCCATGACCTCTGTGACTTCTGCAGCGGCTGGTGATGGCTCAGGAGCTACCCAAGCCAGGCAGCCCCTGGGCCAGCTTCAGCAGTTTGGGTGTGTGGGAGGGTGCGGGGGGGGCTCACTTACCTCAGGGTGGGGGGCTCCCTGGCTCCCACTGGCATGGCCCTGCAGCTTCTAGGCGGAGGGGTCAGGGGGCTCCACATGCTGCCTGCACCTGCAGGCCCCGTGCGCCGCTGCCTGTGCCCCACCCCCTGAGCACCCACAGCACCCACAGACCCCACCCCCCCTTAGAGAACCCACGGCCCCCCACCCAAGTTTTAGTGAGTGTATATAGTAAAAGTCATGGACAGGTTACAGGCCGTGAATTTTTGTTTACTGCCCATGATCTGTCCATGACTTTTACTAAAAATACCCATGACTAAAACGTAGCCTTAACAATTGGATATGAAGAGACTAAAAATTGATCCAATGACATCTACACTCACATTCAAGTAATCGCAGTGAACTGTGGTCCCAACTCGCCGCTTTTTCTTTGGAGGAAGCTGCTGTTTAGGGAACTTCAAGACCAGTGATTTCCTGCGAACCTCATCTGCACTAGAGAAAAGAAATAGACCTTTTATTTCCTTTGCATCTCTTACCAACAAGACTGTTTGCACCTCAAAATCAGCATGGATCCTGTCTGGTACAATACCAAGCTCAATCAGGATTTAAATACTGCATTATCAACAATATATCTAAAACCCAGCCACTTTACTCCTGTGTCTACTGCACCTGTGATGTGTATGTATCTTGCATCAGCCCACAGACTGCCCTTCTCATCACCCATCCCTGCACCTCCAGTCCTGCCCTCACCTCTCAATCAGTTGCTTTCCGAGGACAATTTTGGTCCCCTCCACTTTGATAAGCTCTTCATTATCATTGTGAATGACTGTCTTTTCCAGCTCTTCCTCCTGCTCCTCTGTCATGGCAACAGGGTTGGAGGGTGGGGCATTCGTTTGATAGTAGAGGGGACAGAATTTATTAGTTCTCATGTGTCCAATTGCACCACAGGCCCCACATTTTAACTGCAGAAAAGATAAACAAGGTGAACAATTAAAATTTATTCTGAGTTTAAGGCCAGATGGAAACTATAGATCATCTAGTCTGACCTCTCCCATATCACAAGCCATTAAATTTCACCCAGTTATCCGTTTTAAGCCCTGTATAATTTGTGCTTGGTTAAAGTATCAGTTCCAGAAAGGCATCTAGTCTTAATTTGAAGTCAAAGACAGAGAATCCACCATTTGATTTAGAGGTAAGATAATTACCAATTTACCAGTAAGATAGCAGCTTCTTACTGGCCTGATGTTCTAGCTCCACATAACATATAAAGGAAATAATTAGTGCTGTTGATTAATCACAGTTAACTCATGAGATTAACTCAAAAAATTAATCATGATTAATCACACTGTTAAACAATAGAATACCAATTGAAATTTATTAAATATTTCTGGATTTTTTTTTACGTTTTCAAATATATTGATTTCTATTACAACACAAAATACAAAGTGTACAGTGCTCACTTTATATTATTTTTTATTACAAATATTTGCACTGTAAAAAAACAAAAGAAATAGTATTTTTCAGTTCACCTCAGACAAGTACTGTAGTGCAATCTCTATCGTTAAAGTGTAATTTACAAATGTAGAATTTTTTTTGTTACATAACTGCACTCAAAAACAAAACAATGTAAAACTTTAGCGCCTACAAGTCAACTCAGTCCTACTTCTTGTTTAGCCAATTGCTAAGACAAACAAGTTTGTTTACATTTATGGGAGATAATGCTGCCTGCTTCTTATTTACATCACCAGAAAGTGAGAACAAACATTTGCATGGCACTTTTGTAGCTGGCTTTGCAAGGTAGTTACATGTCAGATACGCTAAACATTCATATGTCCCTTCATGCTTTGGCCACCATTCCAGAGGACATGCTTCCATGCTGATGATGCTTGTAAAAAAAAAAAAAAAAATGTGTTAATTAAATTTATGACTGAACTCCTTGGGGAGTTCTGTTTTACCCAAATTCTGCCATATATTTCATGTTATAGCAGTCTCGGATGATGACCCAGCACATCTTGTTGTTTTAAGAACACTCACCACAGATTTGATAAAACGCAAAGAAGGTACCAATGTGAGATCTCTAAAAATAGCTACAGCACTCAACCCAAGCTTTAAGAATCTGAAGTGCCGTCCAAAATCTGAGAGGGACAAGGTGTGGAGCTTTCAGAAGTCTTAAAAGAGCAACACTCAGATGTACAGAACCCGAACCACCGAAAAAGAAAATCAATGTTCTGCTGGTGGCATCTGATTCAGATGATGAAAATGAACATGCGTCAGTCCGCTCTGCTTTGGATCGTTATCAAGCAGAAAATGTAATCAGCATGGACGCATGTCCCCTGGAATGATGGTTGAAGCATGAAGGGACATATGAATCTTTAGCGCATCTGGCATGTAAATATCTTGCAACACCAGCTACAACAGTGCCATGCAAATGCCTCTTCTCACTTTCAGGTGACATTGTAAACAAGAAGCGGGCAGCATTATCTCCTGCAAATTGTAACCAAACTTATTTGTCTGAGCGATTGGCTGAAGTAGGGCTGAGTAGACTTGTAGGCTCTAAAGTTTTACATTGTTTTATTTTTGAGTGCAGTTATGTAACAATAACAAAAATCTACATTTTTAAGTTCAACTTTCATGATAAAGAGATTGCACTACTGTACTTGTATTAGGTGAACTGAAAAACACTATTTCTTTTGTTTTTTTACAGTGCAAATATTTGTAATCAAATATAAATATAAAGTGAGCACTGTACACTTTGTATTCTGTGTTGTAATTGAAATCAATATATTTTAAAATGTAGAAAACATCCAAAAATATTTAAATAAATGGTATTCTATTATTGTTTAACAGCACGATTAATCGTGTAATTAATCGCGATTAATTTTTTTAATCGCTTGACAGCCAAAAATTGCTCTGTCATGGTAAGAGTCATTAGCACTTCTCTGGAAGTACTGGACCTGGGATATTCTGGACCATGTTATAGAGCAAAACTAAGCATGGAGTGTGTGACTTATACTTGATATTAAGACCCTGGAAACAGCACCTATGTTGTCATATCCTATCCCATAGTTTTCTCCTCTTTCTTCTATCCAAATGAGAAGGTTTGCTAGGACACTGTATTCCATTGCCTTTTCTCCCTTGGATTGCTTTGTTTTACTTGATGCTTAGTTACCTTCAGATCTGGCCGCTCCTTCATTTTCTTGGGTTTTTTCTCTGGTGGGCCCTTGAGTTTTTCTTTTTCCTGGTTCCGTTTGAGCCGCCTTAGCTGCTCCTGGATCCTGCGCCGCTCCTTCCGCATCTCCTCCCGGTGCTGCTCATCAAAGAGGGCAAATTTTCGTCTGGAACACAAAGGTTTTAATCTAGGTCTACAAGTGGCCAAGCATCCTTCTACCAGCCCAGTTTTCCTGGAACTTGAACACCCACAGTAGGATTCCTCCCAGAGGAGCAAGAGTGGTGGAACAGCAGAGCCTTATCCCCAAACCTTCATGAAAAGCACTAGTATTTTTGTTTAAACACTTCCTCCCATGAACAGGATTTATCTAGTTTCACTGATGGGAGCAGTGAAGTCAGCATGCAGAGGGTGGATGGGCAGTAGAACAAGATCTCTTTCCCAACGCAGCAATTGTGAGCACGTCAGCAACACTCCCAGGCATGGCCAGTCCGGAGTGAAGGAGACACTTGAGATTCTGACTGGTTGACCCACATGGCACTGGTCACAGACTATCTGGACAACTCAGTCTATTTTTTAGATACACTGTAGATTTACTAAACTAGAAGGTACGAAATATTTTTTAAATTCCTATGTTAAAAGAATATTAGGATTACAAAATCGAGCATTCAGATTGCCCGTGCAACCTTAATTCAGCCTTTTTATGCAGATGCATCATGATACAGCCTTTAATTACATGATCACATGCTATTTTTTCCACAGGCCCCTGCTTCATTCAGTGCACAAGATAAATGGTGCTCTCAGAATGGGTAGCTATTAAATATGTTTCGTTATCCTTATCATGCAATGACCTCAGACCTCATTTGCCACACACCATCCAAACCCTACACTGAGTACAGAATTATTAATTTCCTCATGGATTTTTCTATTGTGTTCATCATTGTAAATTTTCAAGTGCTTCATAAACATTAATGAATTTATTTTCATAACACCCTTCTGATCTGAGAGGAGGAGATTATCCCTATTTTCCAGATTGGAAACTGAGGCACAAAGAGATTAAGGTCAAAACTGTCAGAAGTGTCCACTAATTCAGGGTGCCCAATTTGAAATGCTTACTGCCCAATTTTTCAGACTATTTAAATTTTTATATGTTCAAAGCACATCAAGTTTTGTTGCAACTGAGCACACAGAACTTTTGCAAATGAGGCCCCCCGTGTCTCAAGTTAGGCACACATAAAATGAGATACACAGTGGCCACACTGAAAAGTTTGTGGCAGAGGTAGGGATAGAATCCAATTCTCCACGGTGGTATTCCCCTGCCTTAATCACAAGACCATTCTTTCTCTTCCTGCAATCCCCTGCCTCATTCACTATACACTTCTCAATTTCTGCTTTAAGTGAGGTAAGGATCCTATGGACAATGGTCTCATTTACTACATAACCCTGATTCATGCCCTTAGTACAGTCCATCCTGTGCACAAAATAGTATGTGATCACGTAACTAAAGACCATCATAAAGGATATATACGAGGCAGTCAGTTTAAGGTTCCATAATGATCCCCACATAAGTCTTAGCAGGGCTGAAAACTTTAGATCTACAGCACAGTCCTCTGCCACTTGAGCTAAAAGAGTAGCTAGTAGCAGCAGTAAGCTATTATCCTCCATGTGGACCAGTCACTAGATGGGGAGAGACAAACTTTGCCAGTGGCTTTTATAGCTTTTTGCTAGTCAGCAGAGAAACATAGGGACTCAGGTATCAGAGGGGTAGCCGTGTTAGTCTGAATCTGTAAAAAGCAACAGAGGGTCCTGTGGCACCTTTAAGACTAACAGAAGTATTGGGAGCATAAGCTTTCGTGGGTAAGAACCTCACTTCTTCAGATGCAAGTAATGGAAATCTCCAGAGGCAGGGTACCTTGCATCTGAAGAAGTGAGGTTCTTACCCACGAAAGCTTATGCTCCCAATACTTCTGTTAGTCTTAAAGGTGCCACAGGACCCTCTGTTGCTTTTTATAGGGACTCAGAAATTTTGGGTTCTGTTCCAGGTTCTGGGGAGGGGTGTTCTCTAGTTGTTTCAGACTCTTTCTGCCTATCCCTGTTGCTCCTACCCCCTCTGCAGCTAAAATGAGCTACTGTAGGGGAAATCCTACCCAATCCCTGTGGCACTGGACTAGCGCATGCTAAGTGTAAATAGAATTTTTGGAGAATTTATTTACCAGCCTCTGACAAACCTCTGAACATATGCAAATAGCATTTTCAGAGGCTTACAATGCAGCTGGAATTTCGCTGGTATTTCACAGAGACAACAAAAAAGGCAGCCCTATAACCTGAGGGCAACCCCTTGCCAACGTTCAAGTTCATGCACCAAAGTATAAAGGTGCTGGAGCTTTTCAAATAAATGGTTATAATAATTTACACTGGCAAAACATTTCCATTTGCTGAAGTGGCTGAACCATCTTTGTTTAAACTTTCCAAAAAATTCAGCCAGAGACTGAATAAAAATTTTCAGCCCAAATGATTAAAGTTTGGCAGAGTTATAAAGTGATTGAAAACAAGGTCTTACAATGGAAAGAGTTAGGCAACCTTAACTATAAGTGTGGCTGCTGTCTTCACCTACAATAATCCCAGACATCAGCACTGCTGAGGAAATTCAACCACATTAAAAGACAACACATTTTAAACATAGAGGGAAATAATGTGTACTTGGACAATTGCATTATTGAAGGATTTTCACCTCTCTCGAGTATTAGGTACTGGACAAAGCCAGAGACTGCTCCACAGGCCATGAGGAACATACCTCTTCCTGCCATGCAGCAGGCATAAGAGCCATCCCACCTGCGGCCAAAAGAGTGCATTCTCAATTCAGTTATACTGGATTCAGTATTTTTCAGCAGTAATTCCCCACAGCCAGGAACTGCATATGCCAACACTCTACATAACTGATGCCAGAAGGAAATGAAAAGTCTTCTAAGGCCTTACATGAACTCTTCATCCTTGGTGGTCCGTATTCGGCTGTAGGCATCAATGACAGAGGGCTTACGAACTGTCTCACACCGCACATACTCTTTCCCATCCTCGTCTCGAAATGTGCGATAGATTTTGAGGCGACGGCCAGTGGCAGAGGAATTGAGACTGGTTACAGAGGCAGTGTCATCATCTTTGTGAGAGCCTGCTGAGATGCCTGAAGCTGATGCTACAAAAGAGATTATTTTAATGGTTTCCAAAACAGTTCATGCTCTAGAAATTTTACATTCCCTTTGTCCTGAGAGATCATGAGACACCAATACCAGAGAACAGGGACAGGGACAAACCTGTTTGCTCGAGAATCTAAAATACCATCTCTAGAATCTAGGATGCAGATGTAAGGCATGCAGATACCATGGTATGAGCAGAAAGATAAGATGAGAAGTTAGAAACATTTATCTAGGCAGGTTCTTTTATTGGTGCTCATCAACGCAGTATCAGCGTCAACAAGGATTTCACATATTAACTGGGAAAAGTTAAACCGTGGCACTCAAGTGTTATATAAATATCTAGGTCATACACATGTAGCTTCTGTCATTTCTTCCATTGCAATTTCAGCCTAGATATCTGCACTATGTATCTGCCCTGGACAGAAGGAAGAAAGATCAGACAGAGGAACCCAAGATTCAGCAGTAATGCTATCAATTACTGAAAGGCAAGAATAAACAATATGAGTACTTGATCCTTAAAAGCACATCTCATAACATGCAATCCATAACCCTGAAAGAAAGGAAAACAACTGGGTTAGCCATGCCCACACATCCTCCTGCAAGCAGAGTTCTGGAACAAGTTCTCCTGTAAAACACTGTTTTGTTCTAGCCTGCAAATTTTGACTTTACAAAACAGACCCCAACAGTCCAGAGGCCCCTTTCCTTCATTATCTGGTGGGGCTGGCTTTTGTTTATAGTCAATGGCTTTAGTTAAGCTGTCCTTGTGAATTCTCTCCACTCTGAAAGGAGATGTGGTTACAAACCTCTTTACAGAATTTCCCAGCAGAGCTGTTTCCATCAGGTCTTGTAGGAATGGCTAACTCAATAGCCCTCCCTTTTTTCATTTCTCTCAGGCTCCGAGTTGCCATTGACCTAGTTGAGTGTTTCCTGATCCCATGTGGAGTTCTGCCTGCCCTGATTGCTGCTACTACCTATTTAAACACTGTTGCCTTAGAGGCTCTGTTATCTTCTTTACAAATGGCATATATAAACACATAACCCATGTGACTTTCTGAAGGCTCGGTTCTGTGCAAGTAGAAATCCAAGACATTTCTGACATCCAGCCTGATTGAGACCTTCTGTCAGCCAGAGGAAAAGTTGGTAATGTCCTCGTGGTTAAATGTCCCCTTTGTCAAAGTACTTTTTTCTAGTCTGAGTTTCCTGCCCACAGTGGCAATACCACATTACAGATCAATCCACTACCGATTCAATAGTGATCAATTTTGATCAGAATAAGATGTAACAACAATGATGGTCTGAACAACTGGGCATTGCTGGAAGTTGTTTTTGTGGAGGTGAGATGTTTTACCGGCATGGTAAGGACATATCACAATACTGTAGTGTAGACAAGCCCTAGGTGTAGATGTACTCCAAATTACACTCTTCTCTGCTGAGGCACTACAGGATAGCTGCCCAAGTTTTTCCAGAATAAATTGCTACAACACAGTGTGGTAGATTTGGACACACAAACATGACTAACGCCTAGAATGTGTTGTGAAAATCTGTTGCACATATACAACTGTGGTGTAACCAGATGAGGGTGTCACAAATTGTTAAAATAACATCGTACTAATTATAAAGTAAATAAAGCCCTAGAGCAGTGGTTTTCAACCTTTTTTCATTTGCTGATCCCTAAAAATTTTCAAATAGAGGTGTGGACCCCTCTGGAAATCTTAGACATAGTCTGTGGGCCCCTAGAGGTCCACGGCCGATAGGTTGAAAACCACTGCCGTAGAAAAAAGTCTGCAAACCTCTCTCAAGAGTAAAGGAATTCTGAGCAGAAAGCAGCACTTGACATCCTAAACAAATCAGCCCAAACTTGATAGCTTTATAACAGAACTATAAAATCAGCAGGCAAAGGGAACACAGTAGATATTAATCTTCACGCCTTAAGCTAATCCATCTATGTGCTTGGGGGTAGGAAGACAATACCACCCTCCACCTCTTTCGAATAAGCACATCAATGCATAATTATGAGGATTATGCACCTTTCTCTGAAGCAACAGTTCAGACAGGACACTGAGCTACACAAAGCACTGGTCTGGTCGAATAAAGCAATTCCTAGGTACTCCAAGATTTTTTTCCACACCATCACCACATCTCCTGCCCCCTGGACCCCACTTACTGCAATCACTCACACAATCCTTTTTTGTCTCTCCTGTCCTTTTTGCTCCTTTCCTTGTCATTGCCACTGTCTTCTCCCATAAGCATCCTCTGCAGCTCCTTCCGCTCCTGTTCTTCTCTCTCCCGAGACAGCTGTGAGCTGGTTTTCTTGTTCTGTAACATATTCTCAATATTCTTTCCCATCTCCTCGAAGTCACTGTCCTCAGCTGAGCTGCTGTCTGTGTCTGTTGATAAGATCTCAGTTGATTCTAAAACTCTGAAACAGGAGACAGCTTCAAAGTCAGTTATCTTACAAACCACAAGTACCTCACCATCTACCCCCACCCTCCATGCATAAATTAAAGGACAAAAGTGACAGCAGTAGGTATGAAACCAGCCCTCCCAAACAGTAGCCTGGAATGTACACATACCCCTCAAACTGTTAATCAACTCTCCTGCTTCAGCCATCCTGCAGCTTCTGCTCCCAAAAGGATCCCAAACTCAATGCCCCTCCTCGCATTCAATTGTCCTTCTCTCCATAGTGATAGTCCACTCATCTGCCTACCCTGCTGGCTCTCAGACCAACATTTTGGTTGAAGAACCTGGGGCTGGTCTACACTGAAAAGTTACATTGGCATAACTACATTTCTCAGGGCTATAAAAAATCCACACCCCCAAGAGACGCAGTTAAGCCGACCTAACCCCCAGGTGTAGTTAGAGCTAGGTTGATGGAAGAGGTCTTCTATAGCTACCGCCTCTTAGAGAGGTGGATTACCTACAGCAAAGGGAGAACCCCTCCTGTTGCTGCGGTATGTGTCTACACTGAAGTGCTGCTGCAGCCGTGCTGCTGTAGCGTTTTAAATGTAGATATAGGCTTGGAATGGAGATGTAAATGTTATGAGCTATAGTAACACAGAGAAGGGTGTGGAGCCAGTAGTTGCTACCCAACAGACAGGGGTAAGAAGCTAGCAAACTGTGGCCGTAGAAACAGAGCTCTGTGGATTATCATACCACACCTGTCAGGGTATGGTGCCAGACTTCCATTCCTGATCTTTCCCAAAAGGTCTGCAACCAAGAGAACACCAAAACCATTCCGATATTTTCTATAAACATTCTCACAAAGCCCTCATCCTCAGTGCTCTATTAATGTGGCTCAGCTGGACAAATCAACATGAATCCCCACTATGCTCTGCAGCTCACAGGCATTCAAAGTCTGTAAGGCCCATAAGCAAAGCAAAAGACTCTAGGCTCCTGTCTGGGGAACGGACAGGAGGCTGTAAATACCTGATAAGAACTTACTTATTCTGCAAGTCAAAGATGCGCTGACACTCCTCTTTATATCTCTCCTGATGTTCTGCCACTGAGAACCGAGACCCACGTGCAAATTTACTCATAGGCCCCTCCCCTGAGCGAGCCTGCTCTGTGGACATTGTGCGCACCACATCAATCACTTCCCAACGGGAAAGCTTCTTAATCTGAGAAACAAGACACACACTAGAAAAGGCTTCAGGAGACAGATAGTTCAGGGAGGAGGATCCGTAGTCAGAAAGGCTAGAGTTAAAAGTGAGCCCTCTCCATAAGCCACTCTGGATCCATCCAACAAAGTTTCCCATGGACAGGGCTCCATACTGTGCAGCTCCTGTATCAAGCTCACCTCTTCTTCAGGAACACCAAATTTACGTAGAAGCTGTTTGGCATTTTTGAGAGACAGACGCCGGAGATCAGCATCCGTCCCTGTCACGGTCTTCTTCACTGGCTGTGGCTCCTTGTCATCCTGTTCAGAGAAAGACATAGCTTCTGAATGTCACCACACACATTAACCTTTTCTGTATTCTCATTCCCTCTGTCTGACATCCTCTCAAACCGCCCCTCCCACCCCATCTTTATTCCACTTCTTCAGACCTATCCCTCTTGCCCCACGCCAGCCTTGGGAACATATCTACCTTCTGCTGGGTTGGTTTGTTTGGGATCTTCACATAAGAGAATCCTTCACCACAACCTGTAGGATCTGCCACACCAGTCACTTCCAGAAGACACTTCCCCTTCATAGCAGCAATGAAGGCTCGTGTGGTATTCCAAGGAGCTGTGCGCACCTGCCATAAAGGAGAGGAATAGGCCATCACACTTCTGTCACTTTCACCAGGGAGAGATTTCCACCCATTCTGTTTTTGCCCCACCAAAATTTCCAGCAAATTAAACAGTTTTTACTAATGTTCTCAAGTTTAATTTACTGACAGCCCAGAGTTTTTAATGGACATAAACTGAGTAAACCATAAACACACACATGATCTGTCCTCATTCAGAGGAAACATTTATGTTCAAACAGCTTTAAAAATACAGTGAAATAAATATAGACATCTGCATTCCCTGATGTGCCGAGCCCTCCTGACCTGTGCTGTCACCTTAGCTCTCTCCTCTCCCAGGCACCTCTGCTCATGCTAGCACTAGCTGATGCCTCATGGACCCCTGCTGTACCATCAGATTGCATTACTATATTTTTATTAGATCTAAGTTTATAGTCTGTCAAATTGAACCGCTTAGGGTCTGCTGTAATCTCCTTCGAGAATGGGACACGGATCACCACAGTCCACTCACTACTTAGACTCCCTCTTTATCTTGGATATTTCTAAGACTTCCATCATCTTGGTAACTAAACACTAAATAACAATTAAAGGGAGCAATGACAAAGTCCACAGAGTGGTCTATTCTCCATTTCGCCATTCTCCAGGTTCTCCTCCACTTCTTTTCATGGTGCTTTTCTTCTTGTCTTTCTAACTCCCAACTCAAATCCCCACCATGGATTGATCAATGAAGAGATGCTGACAAGGCTCTTCCCCCTATGCCTGAGAGTCTGACCATAGGCCTATCTACCAGCAGCATCACTGTAGAGTGAGCACAGTTGCTTTGGTGGGAGCTGGGTGGATAGGCGGTCTCAGATAATACAGTCCTAGCTATTACAACTAGTCAGTGAAATTCAGAGCACTACTGTAATGTGTTCAGGCCATGCTTTGCTGTTATATTAGCTGTAGTTTTGGCATAGATTTTACCTTCAGCCCCAGGACACTTAGCACATAATAGGCTAGTGGGGGGTAGGCTTATATCCCAGTTTGCCACAACTAACTATTTGTACAGACAAGCCCTTGCACTGAGTCCATTTTGCAGCAAGGGGTGGATTCCTCAGAAAAAAGGGGCGGGAGGAGTGGAAATCATGATTATACAATCCACACCCAAAAGAAATGTGTTCTCCATTTAAAAAAAAGATTTATTTTATTTATTTGCTACCAGACTAGTTTACAGGCCATCATATATCTAATCCTTTCCCTGCTCTGCCCTGACAGTACCTCATCATCAATCTTCATCTGGAAGTCCTCTTCATTCTCTTCCTCTGGGGCAAAGAACGATTTTTCCCCATAACCTGCATCCTGTAGAGAAACAGAAGAAAAAAAAAATCAAACTCCCAAATTATAAAAAGGACCCAAGAGAAAAGGAAAAAACAGAGTACTATGAGACTGACAGTCTCCAACAGAGAACAGATCAAGCGTAGTATACAGAACACACTGTGGGGAGAGACCCACCAGGACATTAACAAAGCTGAAACATGCATCAGCATTTGGACTAGGATTACCATATTTCAGGTTCCCTAAAAGAGGATACTGCTGGGGGGGTAGCAGGTGGGGAGTCAGAGGAGGGGAGCTGAAGAAGGGGAGGGGTATTTGAGGGGGTGCTGGAGGGGTGCATGTACAGGCCCAACAAGGAAAATGACAGAACACCACTGGCCATCACGTACAGCCCCCAGCTAAAACCTCTCCAGCGTATTATCAACGATCTACAACCTATCCTGGAAAACGATCCCTCACTCTCACAGACCTTGGGAAGCAGGCCAGTCCTCGCTTACAGACAACCCCTCAACCTGAAGCAAATAGTCACCAGCAACTACACACCACAGAAACACCAAGCCAGGAACCAATCCCTGTAGCAAACCTCGTTGCCTACTCTGTCCCCATATCTACTCTAGCGACAACATCAGAGGACCCAACCACATCAGCCACACCATCAGGGGCTCATTCACCAGCACGTCTACTAGTGTTATATATGCCATCATGTGCCAGCAATGCCCCTCTGCCATGTACATCGGCCAAACCGGACAGTCCCTACGTAAAAATAAATGGACACAAATCGGACATCAGGAATGGTAACATACAAAAGCCAGTAGGAGAACACTTCAATCTCCCTGGACATTCTATAACAGATTTAAAAGTAACTATTCTTGAACAAAAAAACTTCAGAAACAGACTTCAAAGAGAAACTGCAGAACTAAAATTCATTTGCAAATTTAACTATTAATTTGGGCTTGAACAGTGGCTGGCTCATTACAAAAGCAGCTTTGCATCTCCTGGAATTGACACCTCCTCATCTATTATTGGGAGTGGACTACATCCACCCTGATCGAATTGGCCCTGTCAACACTGGTTCTCCACTTGTGAGTTACTCCCTTCTCTTCATGTGTCACTATATAATGCCTGCATCTGTAACTTTCACTCTATGCATCTGAAGAAGTAAGTTTTTTTACCCACGAAAGCTTATGCCTAAGTAAATCTGTTAGTCTTTAAGGTGCCACCAGATTCCTTGTTGTTTTCACAAAGAGTTACCTGTAATATATCAGTATATATCAGTTAGCCTGCAAGAGACATTTACCTTTAGCCGCTGTTCAGCTGCAATCATGCTATAATAGGCGCAGCACTGCTCTGGGGACACCATCGCTCTTATTTCCTCTTCTGTTGGTAATCTGAAGTCTGACTTTAATACCCACCAATTTGAATCCATCCCTGAAAAATGCAGAAATGAGGAGGTTACTTACTTGTAACAATAGGGACCATCCCTCAAAAAAGGAGAGGATACTTACATGTAACTAGAGGTTAAGATGTGAGGTCCCTATCTGTATTCAACTACGCGCCCTCCTTCCCCTCTGCTTTGGATCTCTTGTATTCACGGTGGAGAAGGAACTGGAGATGTGGTCAGTCTGCCCTACCCTTTATCATCTCGGACGAAACCATGAGACGAGCCAAGGGAGCACGTGTGGACCAATGGACACTACTACTTTCAAAATCTCCAATTTTGGAAACATGATGCGCTTGCATAAACACTCAGTGGAATACAGATAGGGACCACACTTCTCAAAGAACCTCCAGCTACAAACAAGTAACAACAACAACTTGTCTTTTTCTTCTCCTTCAAGCAATGGTCCCTATTGTATTCCACTGGGGGTGATTAACAAGCAGTCGGAAAAGGGTGCAAGAATGAGGATGGAATAGTTGAGCAGAGGATAGCAGTTCCGAATGAGGCATCCATCGCAGAGTCCTGTACCAAGGCGTAATGTATAGCAAAGGTATGTACTGAACTTCACATGGCTGCTCTGCATATGTCCTGAAGCAGCACATCGTGGAGGGTGGCCATGGTTGATGCCTGGGCTCTTGTGGAATGGGCCCTCACCCTAAGGGGTGGAGGCAGTCCAGATAACTGATAGCACAGTGTAATGTACCCCAAAATCCACTTGGAGAGTCTCTGTGTGGAAATCGCCTGTCCCTTGACCCTTTCAACTATTGTAATAAACAAATCTAGGGGATTTCTTGATCAGTCTCATCCTCTGTAGATAGAAGGCCAAGGCCCAGCAGACGAGGGAGTGAAGTCGACATTCCTCTTCTAAAGCATGAGGCTTTAGGAAGAAAGCAGGTAAGTGGATGGATTGGTTGAGATGAAACTGGATATGACCTTTGGCAGAAACTTGGTATGTAGGCACAGGGGGACTTTATCCTTATGGGAAATGGTGAAAGGAGGGTCTGCCATCATGGCCCCAAGTTCACCTACCCTTCTCACCAGGTCCTGGGCGAAAACTAGTCTGCCACTGAGTGGCAGATGGAAGGCCAAGATGGCCGCCAAATTGACCTTGATCGACGAAAGAGACCAGCCCTGGAGCTTGAGATGCAGAAGGTAGTCTAAAATCAGCTACAATGAGGCTCACTCAGGCTGGATGCCTTTATCCGAGGTCCAACAGGTGAACCGCTTCCATTTGGCCAGGTAGATTGCTCTGGTAGAGGGCTTTCTACTTCCCAACAGAATCTGCTGGACATCGGCCAAGCACTGGTGCTCCTGCTCATTCAACCACGCAGCAGCCAAGTCGTCAGGTGCCGCGCCACCAGATTTGGATGCAGAAGACTGCCATGGTTTTGGGACAGCAAGTCCAGCCTGAGCAGCAGCTGGAACAGAATTGCCACCGAAAAGTCCAGCAGCACGCTATACCAGTGCTGGCACAGGCAAGCCAGCGCTATGAGGATCACCTTCACTCTGTCCTGCTTGATCTTCATGAGGACCCTTGGGAACAACAGCATCAGAGGAAAGGCGTACATCAGAGCCCCCGACCATGGGAATAGAAAAGCGTTCGACAGGGATCCCCTATCCATGCCCCTTATTGAGCAAAAGACGTGGCATTTCCTGGTCTGCAAACAGGTCCACCTGGGGAGTTCCTCACTTGTAGAAGATGGAGCTGGCCACCTCCGGATGGAGGAACCGCTCATGGTGAGACAAGAAGGTCCTGCTGAGGCAATCTGCCAAAGCGTTCTTGGCCCGTGGAAGGTGAGTGGCAATAAGATGTATACTGTGCCACAGACAGAGGTCCCAGAGCCTGAGGGCTACATCCTCTCAGCTACATTCCAAATCTCAATGATTCTAGTATAACATCCAGTAATGGGAACAAATTAAACAAATCCCCGATATTAAAAACAAATTAGGGTTAGACACAGATTTTTTGCTTTAATTACGTTTATCATGGTCAATGCCTTGCAGCTAAGAGACCGCAGTGCCACCTCTTCCCCTGTCTCTTAACACTTAAGTTTCAAAAGCTTTTAAAATACCAACGCACCAAGTATGTCCCAATCAGGGTGGATAAAAATCAATGTTGTCGTTTTTTTTAATTTAAATAAAAAAATCTGATTTTTTTGATAAAATGCTTTTTGAGGAAAAAATCTATCTAAAGATAGTTTTAATTAAGATCATTATATCTCAAAGATATCTCATCATGGAATAGGGATTATAAATTCTAATTCTATAGTATGAGACAATATATTCATGTAATGTTTAAAAAAAGTTTTGTAAATGAGTTCCAATAGTTCATGGATTAGGGACCCAATTTTATGGGGTTCCAGGGGCTTCTGTATAGATTATTTAGGTTAATCTTTCTATCTACCCAATGGGACTCGGTATCTTCTAGACTGAGTACTATCAGAGATGCTTAGTATTGCAATTCTCAAACTATGGATTTGTGTCTCCAGAGATAACATGCCTGTTAACAGCAAAAATGTTTTTAAATAAATAAATTAAATTAATTAGTTAATATATAGATGTGAGAAATAACAGACCTCAACCCTATTGTCCCTCTGCAAATTTGTGTACACAGAGTCAATCCCTTACCTCTCTCTAAAAGTGCAAAGTTTCAGAAAGTTCAATGAATAGAAGATTGTTGGGGGCGGAATAGATCTGGACAAGGAGAAGAAGTCTGGCGATAAATGTGAGAAGGGAGGGACAGGCAGTAGAAAAGTGAAATTGTTTGAGCAGCATATTCCAGAAGTCTTGAGGTCTTTCTGAGTGTAGCCTTCATTGATTTGAGATCTTCCATACCATTCTCTCACTAGAAGGGAAAACCTATAATGGCAGCAGGATGTAAAAGAGACCCAGTTTGGGAATATTTTAATGAAGTTCCTCTACCTGTGGGTAAGAGAGGCATGCATGCAAAATGCAAACAGTGCAAAAAAGAAATGCAAGGCCCAGTTGCCCGAATGAAACAACGCCATGAGAAGTGTTCCTTCTCAGGAGGAAGCTGCGTTGAAGATGATGAAAGGAACGTGTCTGAACATGCAGGATCTTCAGGTTGGTAAACTTTTTTATTTTATACTTCTTTCTTAAGGACTGCCTGTCTTCCCTCTGGACTATTCTTGAATTCTCATATTTAAGCAAAAAATATAGTTGTTACTCTATGGTACTATCATTTTAGATGCAGTTGTGATAAAAAAATAAATAGCTGAAATAGGCAGATCTTCCTTTTACAATTTCACCTTTAAAGTAGTACTGAGTGTCAGTGAATGCAATGAGTAATACTAAATGAGCAGTATTGTAATAATAATTAAATAACTGCATTGACTTATTTTATTTAGGAGAATCCATCCTCAACATACAGGATTCTGAAGACTATCCACCTTCAAGATCACCATCATTTTCTATTGTTTCAGAGTTATCTGCCAATGATAGTGTTTCAGTCACATCATGTATGTCACATAGCCACACTATATCACCTGTAGTAAAAAGAAAAAAAATCTCCATCATCCAGAAACAACAGATAAGTTTGTGATAGGAACCAGCAGATTACAAAAAGTAATTGATGAAAAAATTGCCTGGTTTGTTTATGCAACAAACTCTCCTTTCCGTATGATTGAGGACTCACACTTCATTAACATGGTTCAGTCATTAAGACCAGGCTACAGTCCACCCAACAGAGCAGATGTCGCAGGCAAATTGCTGGATAAAGTGTATGAAAGAGAAATTGAGCAATGTGCAAAAGGTCTAGAGGGTGAAATTGTTAACCTGAGTCTTGATGGGTGGAGCAATGTCCACAATGATCCTGTTGTATGTGCTTGTGTGACAACAGAAGAAGGGCATGTATTCCTTACAGAAACAATTGATACATCAGGAAATGCACACACAGCAGAATACTTACAAGAAGTAAAAGTAAAAGCTATAACAAACTGTGGAAAAAAATTCAAATGTCTAGTACGCAGCTTGGTCACAGACAATGCTGCAATTGTATCCAAGATAAGAAGAAATTATTTAGAAGAGAGTCCCAAGCTAATAACATACGGTTGCAGTGCTCATTTGATGCACCTCCTAGCCAAAGACTTCAGTGTTCCAGAAATAAAGGCTAATGTTGTTGAAATTGCAAAATACTTCCGTAACAACCACTTTGCAGCAGCCGCTCTGAAAAAAGTGGGAGGAACCAAGCTAACTCTGCCACAAGACGTGCGACGGAACTCAGTAGTGGACTGTTTTGAACACTATATCAAGAACCAGGGCCGGCTCTGGCTTTTTTGCCGCCCCAGGCAAAAAAGCCTCCGCCTGCCCCCCCCCCCCCCCCGCGGGGGGGGGGGGGGGGCGGAGCCCGGGGGGGGGGCTCCGCTCTCCCACCGGGGGGAGGGCGGCCGGAGCCCCGGGGCGAGGGTGGCGAGCCCCGGCGGGGGCTCCGCTCTCCCCCCGGCGGCAGGGGGGAGGGCGCCGGAGGGGAGGGCGGCCGGAGCCCTGGGAGGAGGGCGGCGAGCCCCGGCGGGGGCTCGGCTCTCCCCCCGGCGGCCAGAGCGCCGGGGGCAGGGCGGCGAGCCCCGGCTGGGGCTTGGCTCTCCCCCCCCCGGCGGCCAGAGCGCAGGGCGGCGAGCCCCGGCAGGGGCTCGCCGCTCTCCCCCCGGCAGCCGGGGGGAGGGCGCGGGGGGGAGGGCAGCCAGAGCGCCGGGGGGGGGGGGAGGGCGGCGAGCCCGGCTGTGGCCCCACTCTCCCCGGCGGCCCGAGCGCCGCGCCGCCCCCCTCCAGGTGCCGCCCCAAGCACCAGCTTAGTTGCCTGGTGCCTGGAGCCGGCCCTGTCAAGAACTGGCCTAATCTGATGACAGTTTGTGAACAAAATCGTGAAAAAATAGATGGCACTGTCACAGCCAAAGTTCTCAACATTGGGCTTAAGAGAAATGTTGAACACATGCTGAGTACCCTGAAGCCTATTTCTGTAGCCTTGAACAAAATGCAGGGAAATAGCTGTTTTATTGCTTACACTGTTGAAATTTGGAAGGAACTGAGTGAGATTTTAAAAAGAGAAATATGCAATGTCAGAGTTAAATTACAAGCATTAAAAAAACCGAATGGGACAAGCACTATCTCCAGCTCATTTTCTTGCAATTATTCTCAATACTCGGCACCAGGGTCAAACCTTAACTGCTGAAGAAGAGTTGGTGGCTATGACATGGACATCCAACTATCATCCCTCCATAATGCCTACTATACTAAACTTCAGAGCTAAGGGTGAACCATTCAAGAAATACATGTTTGCTGATGATGTTTTAAAGGAAGTCATACCAGTGAACTGGTGGAAATCACTTAAGCACTTGGATTCAGAGACTGTTGAAGTGATAATCTGACTTAACAGCAGTAGGTTCTTCTACTGGTGTAGAAAGAATATTTTCTTCCTTTGGACTAATTCATTCCAAATTGAGAAATCGTTTGGGATCTGAAAAAGCAGGAAAGCTTGTTTTTCTTTTCCAGATTATGAACAAACAGGAAAATGAAGGTGAAGACAATGACTGAGTTAGCTGCAGAAGCCAATATTTTAAGTTTTTCATGTTGATCTGGCTGACATAGTCGATTTAATTTTTGTTTTTTAAAAAAAATATATTTCATGTAACTATTTTAGTTAAAAACAATTTTAACAAAAACAAACCTGATTTTAAAAAAACTTGAATGTTTAACTAAATTCAAAAATTCATATGCTTCTTTTGTTAAAATATTATATGTTTGCTGTTGAAGAAAAAAATCCAGAATACATAACGTTGTTGTTTTAGTTAAATAAAACAATTTAAATGTCTGTCTGGTGATGTTCTCCTCCTAATACAGCATGGCAAGAAAATACTCCAAATATTAATGATTAACCTGTTGAATTGGAGACAGTTCACCTCCCAATGACTTCATAAATATCTGCTTCAATTACCTTTGGTAAATGAAATAACCAAACAATCAATGTTCTGATATAGCTGTAAAACTATTCTGAAAAGTTTTCAAAATAAATCACTTTAAAAATGTATAGTGTGTACCTTCTAAAAATGAAACCTACCTCTATCTCTGAGTTGTAAAGAATATGTATTAAGGTTATAACAACCAAAAAGAATGCACTTTTATTTACAAATCCATGATTAAATCGAGTCTTCCTGACTAGTGATTTAAATAATAATTTCAATCATGATTTAAATCTAATCCACCCTGGTCCCAATGGCATTTATCCCTCTTCTCATTCCCCAACATCCCTATAAATCCACTTTTCTTGGAACCATCCAATACAGAGCTCTACACTACTTCCTTCTTGCCTCTTTGTGTTTCTGGCATTCTGTGTATGGTATTTGCTTGAATCAGACTGTCAAACTCTTAGGGCAGAGGCAAGAATTCAGTTTGTCTTTGTAAGACACAATGTGCACTGCCACACACAGTAAGAATTTCTCTCAGTGCCAGCAGGAAAATGAGGGGGTTGTGTGCAAGTTAGTATAGAAAGTTCAGTGCCAACCTGATAAATCCCGACTCCAAAGGGTTTACAACAGCAGTGGCCACTTTTGGCCCTCGAGATCAACTGTGTTAAGAAGAAAATTTGTATTTGTAAATTGAAAAGGTGTTTGCTGAACCAGGCCTTTAGGATTTTTAAACCAGTGCATTCAAATAACACCCATCACTACAGGGAGGAGGAAAGACGTGCCACCTCCTCAACTGCAGAGTACACGATTTGCATCAGAGCAGCTGCTGTCCCTTCCCAACTACTCAGCAGCTCCCCTGTAGGCCTCTTGCTGCATTGCAGTGGCAGGAGGAGAGTAACTAGCTGCTCCACTGCCTCTTTTCCTGCCAATCTGTGGAAGGCAAAGACACAAGTTTGGAGCAGAACTGGCTCTGCTGAGCCTGGAGAAATAGCTGAAGCACTACTGTGGCCCCTTGACCTTTTTTAAATAATATGTTGAGGTCTCAGGCTGAAGAGGCCGGACATCACTTGTTCACATTCAAACAAGCTAGAGTACATAAACAAAAGGTGGATGTGGCCTTTTGGGAAGAGGTTGGCTTTCAGCTGTTTCTTGAAGGTGGTAAGAGGATGGCAGACTAAAAAGGTGATCTTCTTGAGTGATTAATGAGCTACATGGAAGGCTCTGGATTACCTGTGCGTTTAAAGTCAGCACATAGCTTTAGCCGCTTTCGAATGCTGCTCTCGGAGTGTGAAGGAAATGCCTTTTTGATATCCTCCATGCGAATTCTCCGGGGCCGGTCTCTGCTCTTCCAGAACAAGCGATAAATGAAGACCTAGAAAGCAAGGCAAGAAAATTGCTGTATGCTTTGTGTGCTGAGCACTCATTGAAGATGGAATTTAGTATAGGCAGGGCTAATAGTGCTGTCTATACTTAAGAACGACCAACATTTCCCATCAGAAGAGCCACTTTCCGTTGCTTATAACTTTATCAAACTAATGATTTAGGCTTAAATTGTCCATGCCAGGTATCTGCCTAAAGCTGAATTTTTTTTGGAAAATATCAACCAAAACGGTTCAGCCATTTCCAAGAACAAGATTAGTGAAAAATATGTTTTGCCCAAGTTAAAAAAAATTCTTATGACCTATTAGAATCTCTACTCTCTATACTTTGGAACCAGGGACTTGAAATTTGACAGGAGGAGGTCACCCTGGTGTGAGGAATATGCCTTTTCTTGGTCCTGTGAATAAACATGCAAATTTGGGAGGGGGAGGAGAGTTATAAAACCCTTTGAAAAATCTCAATTCATGCATGCTCCATACAGACTTGCAAATTTGGCAGCTAAATTCTCCAAAGATTTGGGCTGCATTAAGTATGCTCCAGCATGGGGTGGCAGGGACTAAGCAGGACCTTCCCTGCACCTGCTCTTTCCAGCTTCTGTGGCACTTGCCACAGAAACTGAGAGCTCAGAGACCCTTCTGCTCTCAATATTCCCCCTGCTGTCACTTAGCAACCTGGCTGAAATGCAAAGACGACCCAGAAGGGGGTACAAAAGTAAGATTTGGATAAAGAGCCTGCACAGGGAAGGGAGAAAAAACTGGGAATGGCTGGACAAGGAGACTGGAACAAGGATCCTCAAAAGGGCAGGGAGAGAAAGGGGGAAGAGGAGAAAGACAAACTCTGACAGAAAGCCAAGAGGGGGAGACTCAAGGAGACAGGCTGGAGGGGAAAGAGCAAGAAGTGTCTCTGGGAACTCTCACCCTTCAGAACTAGGAATGGAACCAAGATTCCTGAGTTTCACCATTCCTCTGCTGTCAGCAAATATCTGTGAAACCTACTGGTAAAGTATGTGTCTCATCCGCCTCTAGTGGCTGGATCACATACAACCTCCTACTGCAATCAGTTACTTTATTAGCTCAAGTGGCAAAGGTCTGTTCTGTGGATCAAAAGGTTCCAACCCTGCTGATTACCCATGTCGGAATCAAAGGATTCCATATGATGGATTTTTTTCAGTTTGCTTTTTTAAAACCTAGAAAATTACACACATAAAAAATGTGTTAAAAGAACATTAAGATTGCAAAGTCAAATACTCAAAAGCTCAGAAGTGCCAGAATTAAGGCTGCCTGTTCTACCTTAATTTGGCCCCCTTGTGCATATGCATTATGATAGTCTTTAATTACATGATCACATACCATTATATCCATGGGTGACCAGATGAGATGAAGATAATATCGGGACACCGGGCGCGGGGGGGGTGGGGGGGAGGGGGTGGCGGCACTATGTGGTGCTGAAGGAGGCTGTCTATAGGATCACTACCTCATCTGTTGCAGAAGTTGGAAGGTGTGTAGTAAATGAGGCAGAGGAATCACAGGAAGAGAAAATATGTTTCCTGGTTAAGGCATTTGATCCTGTCCTAGAGAATTGGATTCTATCCCTGCCTCTGCCACAGAGTTTCTATAAGATGCGAGGCAAGCCATTTGAACCAAAACTTGTCATCAGTGGTCATTAATTGTGTGTTTCTCTTTTTTTTTTTGTGCCCAACTTGAAACATCTGGGGCCTGATTTGCAGAAGTGCTCTGCCCCTCAACTGGCACTGAAGTAGCCAAACCTGTGCTTTGAACATATAAAGGGATATATAATGTTAAGTTCTCTGAAAAATCAAGTCCTAATCATCTCAAATTGGGCACCCAAAATTGGTGGAAACTTTTTATTTTCTTCTTGGTGCCCCATCTATAAAATGGAAATAATACCACCCCATCACCTCACAGAGGTGTTGTGAAAATAAATTCATTAATGTTTATGAAGCATTTAGATACTATAATGATAAGCACCATAGAAAGGCCCAGGAGGAAATGAATAATTCTGTCTTCAGTGCAGAGCTTGATTAGTGTGAAGTAAATACGGCCTGGGGCCACACACTAAACAATGAGGCTAAAACAAACTACTGAATACCTGCTCATTCAATAAGCATTGTCCACCCTGTGCACTGAATAAGACAGGGATTGTGTGGGGGGAAAGTATGTAATCAATTAAAGACTGTTCTATAATCCATATGCACAAGGGGGCCAAATCCAGGTTGCATGGGCAACCTTAATTCTGGCATTTCTGAACTTTTGAGTGCTTGAGTGCAACCTTAACTGTCGTTTAACATACATTAGTTTTCAATTAACAGTATACATATCTGTGATTACAGGTCCAAATCCCTGATATACCAGGCCTCTGTACTCCTATCATGTTGAATAGCAGAAGTTGTTTCTGTGTTTCAGAGAGGAATTTTAGATTGGATAACAACAATAGCAAGCTAGATAATTTAACTACAAACTGCTGTGTTGTGATGAAGTAACATCTTTAGCTTTTCTTTTTATTAGTATACTGAGTAGTTCATAATAAATATGGATACTAGCAGATTGTGTCTGATATTGTGTTTAGTGTATAATTGTATTAGCTGGCAAAGAGACCGAAAAGCTGTTAGTTACATACAAAATTAAAAGCTATCTAAAATATTATGCAATACACTCCTGCAATTTAAGAAACTTTTGTTGCCAAGGGAAACTCGTAAGTATTAGAAGTATTTTGAATCATGTTGTCTATTTTAAATAGAAATGTAATCCATAAAAATATAACAAAGGTATCTGTTTTATACTAAAAGGGACATGGTCAACTTGTACACTGAGAGACTAATGTGAAATAAAAACCTAAAGTGAATCCAACCAAAATTTTATAAGGGTCAAGTGACAAAGAGGCCTAATTGATGGATTGGCAGTTTCACAGTCAAATTAAGATATGAAGTGATCCTACCAACTTTATCACTGAAGTGATCGGAACAACCAGGTACTGATAAGATACAGACAGCTGTTTTGTCTCGTTTCATTAACTGTTACAGCTTATTGTTGTTGAACCAGGCAAATAAGACAAAGTGAGTTACTAAAAGAGTACAGCATCGAAGAATCTGAAGAGACTTTATGTGAAGACTATCCTAATTTTATTATGAACTTCAAAATGGACATTTCTGCAAACAGATAAGAATGCTGAAGGAGAAAGTGCAACTCAAAAAAACAGAGTCATGCAAAACTGGCCAAAAGGTATATTGAAAGATGCTCATGGAAAGCCACTTGGAGAAGTGGGTTGTTCGCTAGAGCCTGAATTAACAGGTGTCCTAAACAATTATCACCCTAAATGCAGAACTGTTGGCAAAATATTTGTAAAGTGGTATAGCCTAACATATCTTATACAAACTGGGATGCATACGATATCATCAGTCTTAATGAATTAGTCTGAAATCAATAAGACAAAATTCCATCAAGACAAGTGTTATACTTTGGGGAAAAAAATCAAATGCACAAATACAAAATGGGGAATAACTGGGTAGGCAGTAGTACTGAAGAAAAGGATCTGGGGGCTACAGGGGTTCACAAATTGAATGAGTCAACAGTGTGATGCAGCAACAATTGCAAAAGAGGCAAATATCATTCTGGGACAGAACAGGAGTGTTGAATGCAAGACACAGGAAGTAACTGTTCTGCGCTACTCAGCACTGGTGAGGCCTCAGATGGAGTACTGTTGTCCAGGTTTGGGCACCGCTCTTCAAGAAATTTGCAAACAAACTGGAGAGAGTCCAGAGGAGAACAAAAATAATAAGTTTAGAAAACATGACCTATAAGGATAGATTGTAAGAAGAGAAGGTTAGTCACCCTGTGCTTTAACTGAGGTTCTTCGAGATGCATGTCCCTATGGGTGCTCCACTGTAGGTGCAGCAGCACCCCCTGCACCTGGGATTGAAGATCTTCATCAATAGTGCCCGTTGGACCGCACATGTGCAACTCCCCCATCTCACACCGTGAGTGGGACGGATATATAGTGCTGTGCGGTCCGACTGCCCCACAGTTCTTCTCTGCCGCAGAGCCTATGTTTCAGCTCCGAAGCAGAAGGGAGGAGTGGAGGTATTCCAATTAGGGACACTGCTTTCTACTCACCTACAGTGGAGCACCCATAGGGATATCACTCAAAGAAGAAGAGAGGGTTACTCACCCTGTGCAGTAACTGAAGTTCTTTGATATGTGTGTCCCTATGGGTGCTCCACTGTAGGTGACTAGAAAGCAGTGTCCCTAATTGGAAGGCTGGGGCTTTGGAGCGGTATTTATTGCAGATGATAGGACAGTGTGTCCTAGTAGAGTATCTTTGGGGCAGCCTGAGTAATGGCGTAGTGATAGCTAAAAATGTCCACTGATGCCCATGTGGCTGGTTTGCAAATGTCAGCAATCAGGACATCATTGAGAAAAGCAATCGAGGTGGACAGCGAGCGGGTGGAATGTGCTCTAGTTACAGGAAGTGGTTGTTGATTGTGTAGTTGGGTAGGACAGGTGTATACACAGTGAGATCCGCTTGGAAAGACATTGCTTAGAGATGGCCACGCCTTTTGATCTTTCGGTCATTGAAAGGAATAATCGCGGCCATTTTCTCAAAGTTTTAGTTCTGTTCAGGTAGAAGGCTAATGCTCATCTAACATCCAGAGTGTGCAACGTTGCCTCCTGTTGGTTGCTGTGTGGCTTTGGAAAGAAGCAGGGAAGGTGGATAGGTTGACTGAGATGGAAAGAGGATGGTACCCTGGGTAAAGATGTGGGATGTGGACATAGTGTACCTTATTCCTTATGAATAACTGTGTATGGGGGGTATGCCATAAGAGCTCCAATTTCACCAACCCGTTGAGCAGAGATGAGAACGACAAGGAATGCTGTTTTCATAGATAAATGAACGCATGAGCATGTTGCCACTGGTTTGAACGGAGGTCTAGTAAGAGAGCATAGGACAAGGCTGAGATCAGGTCCTATATTTGAGGGTAAAGATTTTGGAGGCCCTTCGAGAAATGTTTTGTGAGTGGGTGGGTGAAGACAGAATGGCTGTCTGTTTGATCATGAAAAGTCGTGATGGCTGCCAAATGCACACAAATGGAGCTTGTGGATAACCCTGATCGTTTAAGGTATAAAATATAGTCCAGGAAAAGTGGTAATGGAGTGCTTATTGCCTCGTCTTGATGGGAGGCACACCAGGACTGGAATCTAGTCCATTTGCGGAGGTAAGTGAGTCTAGTTGTGTCAAGTCTGCTGTTCAAGAGTACCTATTTAACTGCTTTCAAACCAGTTAGTTATTTCCAAATCCCGGAGCCATGCTTTCAGGTGGAGCAGCTGTGGATTGGGATGGAGAATGCAACCCACGTCCTGTAAAAGGAGTCGCGGGGTTGGACAGAGAGATATTGGAGGGCATAACATCATGCAAATGAGGTAAGTATACCAAAACTGTCATAAAGAACGAGGAGTTCTTGTGGCACCTTAGAGACTAACAAATTTATTTGAGCATAAGCTTTTGTGGGCTAAAATGCATTTTAGCCCACGAAAGCTTATGCTCAAATAAATTTGTTAGTCTCTAAGGTGCCACAAGGACTCCTCGTTCTTTTTGCTGATCCAGACTAACACGGCTACCACTCTCAAATCTGTCATGGACATGTTGGAGCTACGAGGATGACACAGGCTCAGTCCCCTTGTATCTTGTGAAGTACTCGGAACAGAAGGGGGAAGGGAGGAAAGGCATAGAGTAGTGGCACATCCCATGTGAGGAGAAATGCGTCTCCCAGTGATACGCATCCCAGTCCCGCTCTTGAGCAGAATTGAGGGCAGCAGGCATTCTCCAGTGTGTCAAAGATGTCTATGGTGGGGAATTCCCAGCAGTTGAAGATGTAATAAGGGCTCGCATATCTAGTTCCCACTCATGATCATGGAAGAATCTCCTGCTCAATGAGTCCACAGTGGTGTTCTGGTGTCCAGGGAGGTATGTAGCTGAGATGGTGATGCCATGTTGGATACACCAGTTCCATAATTTCAATGCCTCCAAGCATAGAGAGTGAGACCTCATTCTGTCCTGCCTGTTGATGTAGGACATGCAGGCGACATTGTCCATCGTGACTCTGATGATGCAATGTGCCATCAGTGGGAGAAAGTGTTGTCAGGTATTGCGGACCACTTGTAGCTCTAGGAGGTTGATGTACAGAATGAATTCGGTTAAGGATCATCTGCCCTGCACTGTATGAGAGTGAAGGCACACTCCCCAACCGATTAAGGAGGCATTGGTTGTTCGAATCATGGACAGCGCTGGTTGAAGGTAAGGAACCCTGACACAGATGTTCTGGGGCTGTCTCAACCAGAGTAGTTAGTCCTTGACCGTCATAGGCCTGGATAGGAGTTTGTGCAGGCTGTGTCTGAGTACGTAGCCATACCTGAAGACATCTCATGTGGAACTGTGCATACTTTACCACAAACGTGGCGGCTGCCATGTGTCCAGGCTCAGATTTGGGGGCAGGTTCTGACTGGATAGAAGATTGACTATAGTCAAAAATCTGTGAGCTGGGAGGAAGACTTTGGCTTGTATGGCATCCAATTGTGCCCTGATAAACTCCAGGTGTTGCACCGGTGTCAGAGTAGATTTCTCCAAGTTTATGCGAAGGCCAAGGCTCGAGAAAAGGTCCACTGTCATTCAGACAACGCAAAAGACATCAGTTTCAGATGGGGCCTTGAGGAGACAATCATCCAAGTATGGAAAGATGATGACACCCTCTTTGGGTAGTTATGCAACGACTACCTCAAGGGCTTTGGAGAACATGTGAGGGGTTGTCGACAGTCTGAAGGGTAGTACCTTGTACTGATAGTGATCGCTCCCCAAGAAGAACCGGAGAAACCATCTGTGCACAGGATGTATTGTGATACGAAAATACGCGTCTTCAAGGTCAAAGGCCAAGAACTATTCCAGTGCTGAGCTAATGGTAGAGAGGGGAACTCTCTTGAAGCACTGCAGTTGAACAAACTTGTTTAGGTTTTGAAGGTCCAGGACTGGTCTCCACCCACCGGATTTCTTTTGGACCAGAAAATAATGGAAGTAAAAACCCTTCCCTCTGTGCTTGGATGGGACAGGTTCTCTGGCTACCAATTGCAGAAGACTATTTATTTCTTCTCATAGGATGGGTTCATGAGAAGGGTCCCTGAAAAGGGACGGGGAGAGAGTGTGGCGGGGCGGGACAGATATCAGGGAAGAATAGTCCATCCCTTTCCTGATCTCTAAAACCCGCTTGTCCGAAGTAATCAGCCACCATGATTGAAAGAAGGGGACTAAGCAGTCGCCAAACTGGTGGGATGTCAGAGATCGCTGATGTGACTGGAACAAGGGGAGGCTTTTCAGGGCCTCAATCATACCTTCAAAATTATTGTTTGATTGATGGTGCGTGAGAGATATCCCCCTGAGGAGTCATATGCCTGCGTTTGGTAGGGGGCTTCTGTCGACGGCGTTGAGTTTCGTATTGCTGCTGGGGAGTGTATTGTGGGGGTTGGGATCATGGGGGACGTTGGTATTTCCCCAAGCGTCTCTTCAGCGCCAGATTGTAAATGCCGAGAGAGCGGAGAGTTGCTCGAGAATTCTTAAGCAAATAATTTGGGGCCCTCAAAGGGTAGGTTTTCAACGGTAGTTTGTACCTCCTTAGGAAGGTTGGAGAGGTGGAGCCATGACATACGTCTCATGACTACAGCAGTTGCAACGGAATGGACAATGGTATCCAGGGCTTTGGAGCTGTGCTCCGGCTCCACTCCAGCTCCAGGCAAAAACCTGCAGCTCCACTGCTCCGGAGCTGCTCCATGCTCCAGCTCCGGGCTCCGCTCCAAAGCCCTGATGGTATCCACAAAGTCCAAAGGGGCTTGTAAAGCTGTATGGGCCAAGAGGTATCCTTCAGATATGAGCGACTGGAGTTGTTCTTTTTTTGTCATCAGGAAGGTCTTGGCATAGTTCCTGTATTTTAGAACAATTGAGGTAATTGTACTTAGCCATGAGAGCCTCATAATTGGATATTCAGAATTGGAGTGTAGCAGACAAATAAGCCTTGCGTCCAAATAGATCTAATCGCTTCCAGTCTCTATCATGATTTGTGGGTCAAGGTTGGTATTGGTGTCCTTTTTCTTGCACAGCCTTGATGACGTGGGGTGAGAAAAAAAATTCCAAGCCTTTTGCAGGAACATAATATTTTTTGTCTGCCCACTTGCAGGTCAGTGGGATGGATGCTGGGGTCTGCCAGAGCACTTTGGCAGGATCGAGAAGGACCTCATTGACAGGGAGGGCTATTTTGGAGGAGGATGTGTGTAGGATGTCAAGCAGCTTATGTTGTTAATCTTTCACCTCCTCCAAAGGAATCTGGAGCAGGGAGAGTCTGCAATCCTGCAAAATAACTCCTGGAAATGTTTGAAGTCATCAGCTGCAGTAGGGGGTGGAGGCATGATAGCCTCATCAGGGGAAAAAGAGGAGAAGTAGAGTGTTGGTGGAATTTCGTCGTCCTGTTCTTTTTCCTCATCTGCTATAGTGTGATGCTTAGCCTCTGGGGGTCAAGAGAAGGCCTCTGGCTTTGCTCCATGGGAGGTTTCCCAAACTGTGCTCTTGTACATGGCCCAAGGATCCCAGTATGGCCAGTGTTGAGGGAGTGGCACGTGGGGTTGCATCCATGGCAGTCCATACCAGGGCCCTGGTCCAGTTGTGGATTGTGGGTAGTGAGGATGAGTAGAGGAAGTCTTCTGAGCCTATCTCAAGTATCAGGGTGGGATGGAGTACTTCTCCTCTTCCTCCTCCGCGTTGCTGGGGAAGGGTGGTACTGTCCTTGGAGGAGAAAGGGAAGAATGGTGTGGGTCCGGAGAGAAGGATGGAAGTGGAGAGAGGTCAAGTCTGAGTAGTGGTGACTCAAGCACATCAGAGACAAGTAGTTCCTTAGGGGAGCTAAACTCTTGGGGAGGAGGGGGGAGCATCATCGGCACTGGTGTGTGTATCGGTGCCAAGGGAGAGGTGCATTCTCCTGAGCAGCCAGCAAATGAAGTGGAGGATTTGCTCAGTGCTGTAATGGACATTGGCGCTGGTAGGACTGTCAGTGCCGGCAGTTTTGTAGGTGCCGTAATACCCAAAGTTGGTCTGGTCAGGACAGCTGGCACTCTTCTTGAAGGTCTTGTATCTCGGTCTGAGGAGACCAAGAGACAGTGCCGAGGGTTGCATAAACGCCCAATTATGGTCTTTAGACCTTTGTTTAGCTTCAGTACTGGAGGTATTTGGATGGGCCCTGGAACTATGTCCTCTCTCCGAGGATGTCAAGGCAACTCACCTCACAGGGGATGGCGTTTTGGTGGGCAGCGTCTCAGAAGGTGATGAAGGAGCCAGTTTCTTCTCATCAGAATGTGAAACACAAGATTTTCTTTTAGAAAGGCGTGGCGAATGAGGGTTGGTGGATGATTTAGAGGAGCATAAGAGCCGCGCGGGAGACATGTTTGGGCCAGGGTCCGATACTGGATGCAGTAATTTCTCCATGAGAAGATGTAGCAGCTGAATGTCTCGGTCTTTTCTAGCCCTGGCAGTGAGGTCATGGCAGTGAGCACGCTTTTGGAGGACGTGTCCCTTTCTGAGGCTGAAAACACACTGTGGGTGACTGACTGTTACCACAAGGCAATCCGGCAGGAAACGCACCTCTTAAACCGAGGAGATCCAGACATAAAGGTGAGGGGAAATGCTTCCCAGTTGGGAAGGGCGAGAAGCAGGAAAATTAAAACCTAAGGTATGAACTGGGAAGGGTAAGGAGGCTTAAAAGCAATGTTTTTTTTTAATAGGGAGAGGATGAAAAGGGAGGATGTAACTATTAAACTACATTAAAAGGTAACAGGAAAGGCATGATCTAACAGGACAAAAGGAGAAGCAGGCTCTGCTGCAGATTTCGTCCTAGACCAAAGGCGGCAGACAAGGAACTGAGGGGCAGTCGGACTGCACTATATATACACAACCCACTCACAGCACAAGACGGGGAGGTGCACATGTGCGGTCCAACGGGCACTGCTGATGAAGATCTCCGATCCCAGGAGCATAGGGGCGCTGCTGCACGTACAGTGGAGCACCCACAGGGACATCACTCGAAGAAGAAATGGGCATGTTCAATCCAGAGAAGAGAAGGCTGGGAGGAATATGGTAAGAGTTCAAATATGTAAAGTGTTGTTACAAAGAGGACAGTGATCAATTGTTCTTCATATCCACTGAAGGTAGGACAAGAAGTAATTGGCTTAGGTTGCAGAAAGGGCATTTAGCTTTGAATTAGGAAAAACTTTCTAACTATAAAGGATAGTTTAGTACGGAAACAGGTTACCTAGACCGGTTGTGGAATCCCTGTGTCATTGGAGGAGACTGAGTACAGGTTAGACAAACACATGTCAGAGACAGACTAGTTGACCTCTACAGCCCCTTCCAACCCTACATTTATATGATTCTATAAGATGTTTGCAAATGAAGATTTGTGGGGTCACAAGCTGTCATGAATATAGGGGGAAGGGTAGCAACCTTTATGTATGCCAGCCATTCAGTAGCATAAAATCCCTCCTTGGCAGCTGTACTTGATTGCCTTACCCATAATGGGTTAAGCAGTTCAAATAACCTAGTTGGCACCTGACCAGAAGGACCAATGAGGAAAGAAGATACTTTCAGATCTGGTGGGGGGGGGTTGTGTTTTGTTGTTCCCTCTCCGGACGGAGGGAGAAGCCAAACAGGTACAATATCTCCTGAAAAATATACCTGGAATAATCCATCTAAAACCACAGAAACTGTGAGTAGGGCAAGGAAATGCATTAGGTTATCTCTTGTTTTGGCTTGTGAATTTCCCTATACCACAGAGGCAGTTTCATTCCTGTTTTGTAACTGTGAAGCTGAGCCCAGAGGGGAATCCTCTGTGTTTTAAATCTTTTTATAGCCCTGTAAAGTTACCTTCCATCCTGATGTTGCAGGTGTGATTCTTTTACTTTTTTCTTTATAATAAAAGTTCTTCTTTTAAGAACCTGATTGATTTCAGTGTCCTAAAGACAAAGGGTCTGGTTGAGCTCACGTTGCTAAGGCAACTGGTTGGTATTTTAGTCTCAAGCCTCCCCAGAAAAGGGGGTGAAGGGGCTTGGGGGGTTATACTGGGATGGATAGGGATTCCAAGTGACCCTTCCCTGAATTTTTGTGTAAATCACGTGGTGGTAGCAGCAATACCAGTCCAAGGACAAGGGGGGGAATTTGTGCCTTGGAGAAGTTTTAACCTAAAGCAGGTAGAATATAAGATTAGGGGGTCTTTCATGCAGGTCCCCACATCTATACCCCAAAGTTCGGGGGGGGGGGGGGGAGAACCTGGACACAAGCAATGATGAACAATTGCAAAACAAAAACTGCAAAGGAGATACTTAGTTTTCTCACTGGATGAAAAGGGATAACTTGTGCTATGGTTAGACTATTTCAAGTCATTATCCAGAAACATGACCACATTCTGTCTGGCCCCCATGAGTTTTGCCAAATGACATCCAGGCCACACCACCAATCAAAATGGGCCTGTTTTGTTCAGCATTTTGCTCCCTGAAGATAAAACATCCTGACAAGAGACAGAAAAGGAACACCGCTAGCACCAAAGAGCACCCATCTGGTAACATGTGAAGTCATGCCATAAGACAAGCAGTCTATTCACTTTGTTTCTTTTAAGTCTCTTTAGGGAGACTTGCAAAATCCAGAAAGAACAAGAATACAACTATTAAATGGCATTTTGAATTAAAATTACCCAAATAAACTTATCTGTCTCAAAAAAACAGTCACTGAAACCATGAAGCTGAGCTGGAAAACCCCCTTCATACCAATTCTAACAGGTAAATGGCAAAAAGATTTGAATGTGTGTATTTTTTTTACCCAAGCAACAACTGGGTTACACATTAAGCTTAATGATTCTCCAACACTATGTACCTGAGCTGATGTCTTTAAATGACAAACTTTACACTAACAAGTTCAACTTTAGTTGCCTAGAAATAACGTTAAATGAATAAGTATTTGAGAGTTTTGAGGCTGGAACAACTCACTGCAAATAGAGTTAGTGTTAAGAAGAAACTATTCACCCTCCAGCAAAAGACAGCTGAGAAAAAAAACTGAATGTTTCAAAGAGATTAACCTAGAAAAGTCAGGCTTCTGTGGCCAAGAGAATTTGATAGTTTCTTAGACAAAAAGAGGAAAAAACTTTGACTAGATTTGTAAGTAAAGACTACTGCTAAAATTCCACAGACACTAGAATTAGTTTTAAATTGTTACCTGCAAGTTTTATTTGGGGCTTAATGTGTGCTAATTGTGTGTGTAAGTGGGAAAACTTGACTATGAGTGTCTCCTGGGTAAGATAATTTTGAATTAAATTACCATTTTTAGTAATTAAGTGTGTTTAAATTTAAAAAAACATTTAACTTTACAGTTGTTGGGTTGAACAGTTACCGACAGTTCCATAATTTAACTGGAAAAAATAAGCTTATTTGTCAAATCAATAAAGCTATGTATTTAAGAATTCACAGTTCTGTCTTGGTACCAAAATCCCTTGTCCAAAGTAGCACAGAACTAGAGTTAGTTCATCTACGTAATAAGGTTATGATTAGATTTGGATTCATTGGTTTGATTTATTACTTTTTAGTAATCCCCTGTTAAATTCATTCCCATGTAAATTCATTCTTCTAAATTATGTGAACACTATCAAATAACCATATTGATTTTGCTTTCTGTAACTTCTTATTTAGTTTCAAATTCTATTTTGGCTATTAAAAAACTTGAAAATTTATAATAAGTCTGCAGTCTGTACTTCATCTAAAATACAAAGAACCATGAGAAACTTGTATAGGTAATTGGTAAATTAAAATTACTTAACCAAAGTGTGTTTTATACCATATTGTTCTTACCTTTGAAACAAAGACAAGGCCCTAGCAGGGGCAATAGGCACCTCAGCTCAGGACAGACCTTACAGGCCTGGAGCTACCTCATATACTCTCTCCGGGTTCTCTTAGTGGAATCGTCCCCATACTGGGCCTATCACATACCTGTAGAAAGTCTCTGATGTGGGTATTGGCCCGTTTGGAGTTGGGACCAGGAACTTCAAAGAGGGGGCACTCCTGTCCAACGACAAAGATATCGACCAGCTCCCGAATGTAACAGCCTTGTCGTGTCCGGATAATTAGGAAATCCGTTTCTGGCATCTTGTGCAGATAAATGGGAGCCCGGAAGAGATTGTTTTCAAATGCCTGACAAGAGAAACAAACAAAAATTTTAAAGATAGACACTGATCATTGGAGACTTTGCAACACCAACAAGAGCTCTGAAAGAGACCCAGCACAATACGGTCATCATGACACCATCAATATTCATTCACATCACAACATGCACTTTTACAGAGGCGGACACATTTCTTGCCCCAGAGACTAATTAACTGAAGTGAGACAAGACATGGGACAATAATTAAGGTAAGGGAAGGTGTGGAAAACAAAGCATGAAGGATGCCTCAAACTGTGCTTTAAGGTAGGATTTGAAAGAGGACAGAAAGCGTACTTGGCAAACAGAAGCGAGAGTATTCCACCAAGACAATATAAATAGAGGTGCAAAGCTGGGAAGTGGGGGAAGGGAGCAGTTAGTAAGAGGGGACAGAACACTATGCTTAGATAGAGAAGCAGAGTCTTGAAGGTGAGGCACTTGAATGCAGTAGCAGAGCAACAGGAGAGGGAGGCAACTTTAGCAGAGGCATCCTTACGAAACACAGACAGCATTTTACAGCTACCAAGAAAAGTCCAGGGCAGACTGAAGAGATAGGGAGGCCAGAGAGGAGAAGGTTTAAGTAATCAAGTGTAGACCAAGGCTTGGACAAGGGTTTTAGCAACAGGGTAGTGATGAAAGGACAGATTTTGGTGATACAAAAAGGAAAAATAGCACTTTAAAAAGCTAGATATGAAGGGAGAAGCAAAGAGAAGAGTCAGATGACAAGACAAAGGTTCAGACCGGAGACACTGAAAGGAAAGTACTATCCGCTCCTTCCTATTCATCTTTAGATCACCTCCCCACCAAACCATCTCTTTCGCTCATAACACCTAGCCTCATAACCATCTGTCAGATTCTCCCATGCCACTCCCATGGATGGAACAGGACCCGCCCTGAGTTGATCGTAAGGCCACTATCCTGTCTACATCTCAACCCCTCTTCAAAGTCTGTTTTGTCCATAAAGCCTACAAGAAACCACTGACTAAATAATCTCCTTAGTAAGATATGCATATTGGGGGAGGGGAGGGAGAGAGACACCTGACACTGGGATTGGGGGCGGAGTGTAGAAAGACCAGGAGAAGAAGATGGGAGGAATGTAAGTCGAACCCAACAAACCCTTAACTATTAAGTCATACCCCTGCCATCACTGCTCATGTGCTGGATCACTATCCCCAACCATTCATCTGTCTTTGCTTTTTCAGATTATACACTCTACCATCATGGCTGCCACCACCAGCATCTCCTGTGACCCCAGGATGACAGTGATCCTGAAAAGCATCCTAACCAGACATGGCCAATGAGAGGGAGGGAATCAATGACATCACCATCTCCACCAGATTAGGCTAAGTCCTGAACAGCACCTAGGAGAGACTTGATTCCAGGTGTCATCACCTCCCTCATGTGTCCTTTCAGACTCAATTTTATTTTCTCTATTTCACCTTCTATTTAATCAGAGCCTGGCTTAGCCAGCTGGGACTGCGTCTTGTGCAACACTGTTATAAGTTGTAAGTCTGTGACCAGTGAGGCAGTTAAATAGCCTAATGCTGGTACAAGTTTGCAAGATCTCAAAGTGCCTAACAAGACCTTGTGCTGTGGCCATGTTTTTCCAGCAGCAAGGCTTCAGACTGAAGTTAGCACCGAAGACAAAAGCTATATTTTCTATAATTTTCTCTCTCCTCTTGTGTGTGTGTTGTCCTACAGAAAGCAAAATCGAACTCTAACAATGGCAGCAACAACAGTTCCAAACCAAGTCAACTAATTTCTTTTTTCCCCCAAAAAGGATAGTTATTACCATCTTTAATCTGCTAAACAAGAGGTTTTACTTTTAAAAACTCTCTACAGCTAAAAGGAAAGGAAAGAAAACATATTGGTAAAATAAAAGCCTTACTTAATGCTTTATATTTTAAAATGCTTTTACTGTTTTTTCTTTTTTTTCTACATCTTCAATACAAGGTTATGCTTCCACAACACTCATCAAGCTAAGGTCTCTGTACTCAAAAACCCAAAGCACATTTTACTGTTTAGTGTTGTAAAATAACAGGCTCAGGTTAACACTTTTAACTCTCTGGGCCCATCTATTCCATCAAAATTAATGAAGCTCCTCTCACCTGCAGTAACTGGCCAGGGTGCAGCGATCCCAGGAATGGAGATGTGTGACAGTAAACAGTCTCTCCGTATTTACAATCTGGTGCTCCAGGATCCTTGCCAGGTTTCTGTAAGAGGCAATGCCACTCCAGTTAGCACTCAGCAGCAGGAACTGCTACCAGACAGCAAACCCGGCACGTTATTGGGCGAAAGCACAGTCCACACCAACTACTAAGCTTAACTAGTTTAAAGCTTTAATAAGACACTTTTAGGAAAATCTATTACCACCTTATTAAGCATAAAGCACAAGTGACTTGGATAGAGCAGGATAGTGTAAGGATTGCCCAGTCTTGGGGTGCAGGTAGCATGTTTTTCTTATTACATTTATGCTGATCCAATCTGGTGTGGGTCCTCCACCTCCCTTTGTTAAACACACATTCTTTATACCTTGTTTTGTAACATTATGCAGGTGCAAATTATCAATACTACCTTATTTATGAACATTTTATTTTTTTTAAATTAACTATTTTTGTGTGTGTTTTGCTGGGCTATCTTGATTATCACTTCAAAAGCTTTTCTCTTACTTAATTGGCCTCTCAGAGTTGGTAAGACAACTCCGACCTTTTCATGCTCTCTGTATGTGTATATATATCTCCTCAATATATTCCATTCTATGCATCCGAAGAAGAGGGCTGTAGCCTACGAAAGCTTATGCTCAAATAAATTTGTTAGTCTCTAAGGTGCCACAAGTACTCCTGTTCAATTTGTTTAGGTGGTCTTGATTAGGCCTGTACACTGAGGCTAGCCAAGCCTGAAGGGGATGGAGTCGCAGACTGGTATGCTGTACTACATATGTACAAGTGGCCATATGGCTGAGAAGCTTCAGGCAATTTCATGCCATAGTGGTGGGTATCATCACCTGAGGTTCTCTATGATGGCACCCATGGTGAGAAAGCGAGTTTCCAGAAGGAATGCCCTGGCTTGACCGGAGTCCAGGAGAGCTCCGATGAACTCTGTTCTCTGAGTCGGGGTTAGGGTCAACTTTGCTACATTCAGTGTGAGGCCAAGCCTGTGGAATATCATCTGAACTAGGCTCACGTGAACCTCCACTTGGGCTCTGGAGCAGCCTTTGATTAGCCAGTCGTCGAGGTACAGGAATACTTGCACCTGCCGTTTCCACAGGAAGGCTGCCACGACTGACATGCACTTGGTGAACACCCAAGGGGCTGAAAGGAAGAACCGTAAACTGATAGTGGGTGTTGTTGAGCACAAAGCAGAGGAACTGTCTGTGGGACAGGAATATGGACATGTGAAAATACATGTCCTTCAAGTCGAGGGCAGTATACCAGTCCCCCAGATCCAGGAAGGGGATAATAGAAGCCAGGGAGACCATGCGGAACTTTATCTTCTTCATGAATTTGTTGAGGTTTCGCAGGTCTAGAATAGGTCTGAGCCCACCCTTGGTCTTCGGGATTAGGAGATACCCAGCATAGAACCCCCACCCCTGAATTCTAAAGGGACCTCCTATACTGCCCCGAGTTGTAGGAGCATTTGCACCTCCTGTATGAGAAGTTGCTCGTGAGAAGGGTCTCTGAAGAGGGATGGCGAAGGAGGGTGGGAAGGGTGAGAATATCCCAATTCTACCGTGCTCAAAACCCATTGCTCTGAGGTGATTTGTGCCCAGGCATGGTAGAAATGGGATAGACGATTTACGAAGGGAGGGAAAGGATCCAGGATCTGAACTGGTGCGTCACCCCCGGGCGCACCTTCAAAATTTTGCTTTGGAGGCTGGGGGCTGCTTTGCTGAGCACTGGGCCCTGGTTAGAGGAGGACTGAGAAGGTCTCCGTCTGTTACACCTGTCCCGCTTCCTGCTATAACCCTGTCTAGGAGGAGCTGCATAGAATTGAAGAGCAGGCTGCAGTTTAAAATGCTTTCTTTAGGGGGCTGGTGTATTAAGCCCCAAGGACTTCAGAGGTGCCCTTGAGTCTTTTAGGCTGTGGAGCTTAGTGTCGGTTTGCTCCAAAAACAGCCCTACACAGTCAAAAGGCAAATCCTGAATGGTCTGCCAGACCTCATGCGGGAGCCCTGACACTGAAGCCATGAGCTTCTTCTCATGGCCATGGCTGTTGCCATGGTATAGGTTGCCAAGTCTGCCGAATCTAAGGAAGCCTGCAAGGAGGTCCTCAAGATGACCCTGTCTTCGTCGAGGACCGCAGCAAACTCCCAGCGGAAGTAGTCCTTTAAATTTAGACATGTTCCAAGAATTAAAACTATAGTGGCTAAGAACTGCCTGCTGATTGGCAATGCGAAGCTGGAGCCCCCTGGTAGAATATACCTTCCTACCAAAGAGGTCCAGCTTCACCGCCTCCTTGGATTTAGGTGTCAGTTCCAGTTGTCCCTGCCTTTCCTTTTGATTGGCAGCCTCCACCACCAGAGTGCCCGGCTGAGGGTGAGTGAACAGGTACTCATACCCTTCGGAATGCACAAAATACTTCCTCTTCACCCCTTTTGCCGTGGGGGGAAAGAGAAGCGGGCGTTTGCCACAACGCTTTAGTAGTGTTGTGGGTGGTCTTAATGAGGGGCAAAGCCACCCTCGAGGGACCTTCAGGCACCAAAATGTCGACCATGGGGTCGGTCTCCTCTGACACCTCCTCCATCTGCATGGCCAAATTTTGAGCCACCTGTCTGATCAACTCCCGGTGGGCTCTGTTGTCTATGGCTAGCAGTGTGGTAGATGTGCCCGTCACTGCTTCATCAGGGGAAGATGAGGAAGATGCCCACAGGGGCACCAGGTCTTCCTGCCCCTCTGGCTCGCAGGCATCCCCCATGCCGAAATGCCCTGAGTGGTGCCGGGAGCAGTGCTGGTCTCCGGGCCCAGGCCCATCTCAGTACCAGCCCCGATGTTGGGTCCTGCTGCGGTCTCAGTGCCGGCCTGCGTGCCCATCTCTTGTCCACAGGGAGGTTCCCGGGCTACAGATGTTGATGATGGAGGGGACCGTGCCTCCGAAGCCACAGACAAGGATCTGGACCCCAGCTCTTGGGCTTGGTGGTAGGCCCATGGGATCCAGAAGGGCCATTGAGCTGGTGCCTGCCACTGCAGTGGCCATGACATCATAGGCAATGGGTGCCCTTCCTGTTGTCTGGAGCAGTGCCAGCTTCGCCTAGAGGCATTCGACTCTGCCTCCAAGTCCGATAAGGACTCCGACCCTGGCAACCATGGCGATGCAGAGCGAGACAGTGCCAGGGAGCAGTGCCACATCATCGCCGGCTTGCCCATAGAGGGCATGGTGCCTTTTTACGGCGACGGTGCCCATGCGGGGGACTGCACCATTATTACTATGAGGTCCCCAGCTACCTCAAAGGTGTCCAGCGTGGAGGTACAATCTAAGTCCTCCTCCCAAGACTCCCGCACCAGGGAGTCCACTAGACCCAGACCCGACGAACCTCCCTATGAGGCCAGAGTCAACTGTGCCAGCTGAGTCGGAGCCAGAGCAGGATGTCCCGGCGTGGGACACACCCCGCTGGTGCCTCCTCGTTCCACTGCTATACTGGGAGAGCAACCTCTGTCTGTCTTTTCTTTTGTGCAGCACCAGAAAATGGGAACGGTGCCGGGCACGCACACTGGAGGAGGTCTTCGGCGCCGGGGAGTGGTGGTGCCGAGGGTCCCTGGAGCCCGAGTCTTTTCTTGGCGCCACAGCCTCTCTTACCCAGGCCGGCGTGCTCCGCAATGAAGTGCTGGGCATGGGGTGGGATGCCGCCTGTGCAGGCTGGGGACAAAGAGCTGACTCCATGAGGAATAGTTTCAGCCTAAAGTCCCTCTCCTTCTTAGTCCTTGGGCGGAAGCATCCACACATTTTGCAGTTCTCAGTCTGATGGGCTTCCCCCAAAAACACTTTTAAACAGGAGTTGTGTGGGTCTCCCTTTGGTATAGGCTTCAGACAAGACCCGCACAGCTTAAACCCTTGAGATTGAGACATGCCCCAGTCCCCAGGAGGGGAAAGGTGGTGAGAGGAACCCCCAACTGAAACTTATCTAACTAAGAACAACTTGAACTAACTAATACTAAGTTTTAAACGATTTACAGATACAACTAGAAAGAGTCCACTAGGCGATTGCTTGCTGTAGCAAGAGAAGAGCTTCTCCAACAACCATCACTGGCGGTAAGAAGGAAGAGGTGGCGAGTTGGCAGAGACCTCTATATACCACCATGAAGGCGCCACTCCAGGGGGCTCCACAGCCGACCCGACAGGTACTGCTAGGGGAAAAAACCTTCTGACGACTGTGCACACAGCCACACACACCTACTTGGAATTTACATGAGCAAACACTCGAAGAAGAATTGGTATGTATATTAGCAACGAATTGCATCAATTGCTATTAACTTAAGAATTTTTGTTTTGTTTTGATGGTTATACCAGCATATTCGTGCTGACATGTGAGTGGCCCTTCATGCTACTTGTTTAGATGCAGTAGACCAAGTTCCATTAAACCCAGACAGTACCCACTGGTGTTTTTTCAAATGATATTACGCATCATTTTTGTACTATTCTGATTTTATAAGTAAAAATCTGGGGGAGCTGTTACTGCCTTTTTATTTCTCTTGATACAATCCATGGATAAATTATTTGAAACGTTCCTGATTTTCCAATACACATTCCTGCTGGTTTACATGGTTTAAAGCTAGTTTTTAGTAAGTTAATTTTTATTTGGACTGACTTTGGGGTTTTTTTTTAGGGGTTTGTGCCTGTCTGATTTTAATTAATACACTAGCCCTAAAATTATGCACCCTAATTTTACAAAATGTAGACCTCAATATGTCCCCTTCTAATGCTCCCATAGAAAATAAATTTGCCATCCCTTTTTTACATTGAGAATACGGTACTTTTAAGTTTATTTTACCAGCGTTTTTAGTGTCGTCGTAATTACTATGCAGATTTTCAGCCACATCTATTTTTCTAATATCCAGTTTACCTGTGGCAAGCATTGAAATATCTGTTATTGTTGGCTTTGTCCAATCACCCAATTGTAGTTGTAGTCCGGAATGAGTTTCCAGAGTTTGTTGGGCAGGAGGTTTGGATTATGTGTTTTGGCTGGTTTAATTTGTATGTTCAAATTTATAGTTCAACAAACACAAAATATTCCAACAAAGCCATTTTGTAAAATATTAACAACAGTGTTATGCTTCCCCTTTAAACATTTTAAACTGGTTAATGTGAAACCATGTTTCACTTTCGCTTTTCTTTATTCACGTGTACCCAGTACACACCAGGACTTGTTTTTTCTCTCTCTTTCTTTTTAACTGTGTGATTGAATTGTTCAGCTGCTTTTTACTGTTCCACCCATATGTTTCTGGCTACCCATAAATGGACACTTTTTGGTTGCCCTTTTAACTGTGACACCCACTGATTCATTAGTGCCTGTACTAGGTCTGGGCTAGCACATAGTAAGTGTTCTGGCAGTGTCATTTTATCCCCCATTATAATTTTACAGGGAGTTACCTTCATAACTTTATGAGGGGTAGCTCACAAGGCCATTAAAGTTAGTGACAACTGAACATTCCCATTCCTTTTATTCTATCTTTTTAGGTATTTTGTAAGCATTAGCTTTAGGGTATTATTATTATTATTATAACTATTTTAAAAGACTGAGGATGGTAAGCAACATGCTATTTTTCCTGTATACCTGGTAAAGCCATTGTGGTACGCATAATTTCATCAATAATGTGTGTTCCTTGATTTGAGTTTATTACCCATGGATGCTCCTATCTGGTAAAGATTTGATCTAGCAGAAGCTTAGCAGTCACAGTTGCTCTGTTAGATTTCATGGGAATAGCTGTCCCCCATTTAGAAAAATCATTAACAATTACCAAGGCAAATCTATTCCCTCGAGCAGTTTTAGGTAAGGGACCAGTGTAATTAATTTGTAACTAGACTCAAGATCCCTTTATTTGTTGACGTTCTAATCTGCCCTTATGTTTTTTAGGGCCTGGATCAATTTGAGCACACACAGTAGGCAGTTTTTAACACAACATCTAACATTTTGTTTCATTTGTGGCCACCACCCAATTTGTTGTATCTAGGCCACAATGTTTTTAACTTCCTGATGCCCCCAAGAAGCACTTCACGACACATGTATATAAATTCAGATTGTAGCTGTGTAGGAAAAACCCACAATCACATCCACTCAAATTTTTTCCCAGGGGAATAGTATTACCTTCAGTGAGGTTCCGCTATATTCTGAGCGCTCCCTGCCTAGAACAAGTTTTTGTATAGTAGTACTCTGTTTCTGCAGGGCCACCAAATCAAAATCCTTCCACTGTGCCTGAACAGTGCTAACGGGGGCTCTGCTGGATTGCAATTTTTTTTTATTTTTTTTTAAATTATTTCACTCTTCACGCAGGGATGGTTTAGAATGAGCCTTAACCTTTACCATGGCCAGTAACATTTCCATCTCCCATTTGCTCACTAGCAATTCATATTATAGTAGAGGGGAGCATGCGAATGTTTTTAATCCCCAGAGAGAAAACCATGATATAGTCAATAAGGCAGCAGCTCAGCTAATACATTATATCCCATTGTGAGTCAAAAAAAACCATAATTACAGGCTGCTCATAAAACATTCCCAGAACTTTGGCCACCGCTGCCAAAAGGAGCAAACTTAATCGTTACTGATGGCTGTATGGAAGACTCCAGGTCCATGTTTACCAAGGCAAATCTTGCTCTGAGAGAGTGTCCTTTTTTCAGTAAATAGAGCCATTTATGAATATTTTACAGGCTTGCTCTTTGTTTTCTTATTACCATGTTAATGTCCTAAGGGGGAGGTCCCATACCATGTGTCCGGCAACGGGCATTCAAGAGACTCTTCTGGGGTTAACAAACCATGGGCTAACAGCGAGGGTTTATTAGTATAGAGTCCTGCAAATCCACGGATATCCGCATCAGCGGATGCAGATATCCGCGGACCATTTCTGCAGATTGCGGATGGATGCGGATACAGATTTGTATCTGCGCAGGGCTGTTTATTAGTTTTCACCATAAAGCTGAATGGAGTTCACAAGAAGTTACAGATAAACACCTCATGAAAGATCCGATGCAGAAGATCCATGGCTTCAATCTCCCACGAAGCTCACGGGCAACCCTAACCCATATCCGCACAAACCATGGCAGATGCGGATATTTGCTGCACAAATGGAAAATTAAAGACTCTCCAGTGTGCAACTGTGGTCACCCAGAACAGACCATGGAACATATATCAACTCAATGCCCATTCACAAATACAAAGGAGGCATCACAGCGACACACTCTGCTACTCCAGATGCAATTATCTGGCTTAATCATCTGAATGTAAAATTATAGTTGTCGCTCTACAGTTACATCAGCCATACAAAGAAGACGATAAAGCAGAAAAATTCCCTTTTAGATTTGTTTATAACATTAAATATATGACTTAATGTTTAAACATTATTGTACATTTCTTTACAACACTCACCCGCTTGTAGTAGTTCTTTATCTTTGTTGCCATGCCAACCTGCATCATTAAAGGGCCATTTTCCTCACTATACTCAGCAAGGATGAGGTCACCATCCTTACCAGTTAGGTCCTGTGGTGTGCGCATGAAGAACATCTCACCACCTCCTGAAGCCTGCCGCTCCTGCTCTCTCATCTGTGTGAATGCAAGAAGAGAGTATCAGGGAAACAGCATGCCAACCAGATGTACCATGGCAATGGAGACTTTGGACAGATCTAGATATACAAAGAAACACTGCTTTACCTTGGCTTTCTTCTTGATATGTTTCAGCAGTGGCTGCACAGAATGGGGTCCTGGCTGGGACAAGGTCCCAAAGGAATATTTCTTCAATGGAGGGCGATGAAATTGTCGGAGCTTCATAGGACCCATATGGGTGGGGAAGAATGGCTGGCGAAGTTCCACTGCAGGGATAGAGTGCTGGGACCAAGAGAGAAACAGACACAGAGGACAGACATCAGTACAGAGCCCAGTCTACAATGGCCACACAGAAAATAACCCCAGAGTCTTATGGCAGGGCCTTGAAATTTCTTTACTCCATTAGCAGCAAAAGTGACCAAGGTGTTTGGACCCCCCAGAGACAGGTTCTCTCACAGAGATCATGTCCAAACATGGCTCACTTTCTGTTGTGCACAAGAGACAATGTTCCCCCAGTTAACAGTTCAAAGAGCATCCAAATGTGGAAAGGGATCTTTATTACTTGAAGAAAGGGAAAGCATCCCTATATCTATAACCAGGGAAGAAGGGCATTTAGAATTGTGTAAATTTTCCCCATTGCTTAAGAGATAGGAAACCTAGCTAGGATTTTACAACAGTACCCTTCAAAATATCACAGTGAGCAGGGGGTGGGCGGGGAGGAGATCTTATTGCCTTGGTTTACATGAGTGTTGACTCAGATTTACCAATGTCTAACTGATATTTGATAATCTCCTGGTCAAATAAACTTGGCAACAGAAGCACTGCCTCAAGTCTCCACAGCACAAACATCCGCAGAGATCCAGTAAGAGCAGTGCAGACAGAGGGTGATTCACGGAACAAGTCTGGCATGGTACAATGATGGGATATTCTACTGCACACACCACAGTTTGACACAACCCATGGATACTGCCCCAGGATTTTGCCTTAAACAAGGAAATAACCTGAACAATGAGGATCTGAGAGGAACAGCAGTGTGATAACTTACACACACAGAAAGATAACTATTTTGATGCCAGACAAGATCCAACTAAATCCCAGCATGAGATTTCTGCATGAAGGTAAGGAGATCTGCCTCCACCCTAAAGTCAGCCCCATTGTCACTACCTGGATGATGTTCCCTCCAAAGGTTCCTCGAAGCCCCTGCTGTTTGGGATAGTAAAACTCATCATTGGAGAGATTCCAGGGATCCTTCACCTCCGGCTGAGACATATTCTGATTTAACACCAGAAAAAAAAAAAAAAAAAAAGTCAAAAATTACTCCTCCTAACCCATTCCTATCCCCAAAGCACTGAGATGCCCAGTGACCTGCTGTGGTTCTTCCTTGATGACGCCTGTTTTTCCCAACAGGATCCGACTCTTCTTTAGAGATGATTCTTTCTTGTTCTCCTTGGAGGGAGAGTTCAAAGTCATCTCTTCCTTTTCATCAGGAATTTCTAGTAATGAACACAGAAGAGGCAGAGTGTATGCCTGTATGCTCGGGGTTCTACTGATCGCCATATTTGGGGTCGGGAAGGAATTTTCCTCCAGGGCAGATTGGCAGAGGCCCTGGAGGTTTTTCGCCTTCCTCCGCAGCATAGGGCAGGGGTCGCAGGCTGGAGGATTCTCTGCGACTTAATTTAAAGACTTCAAGGGAAAGTGGGTGGGTCAGCTTTTGTGGCCTGCATCATGCGGGAGGTCAGACTAGATGACCATATTGGTCCCTTCTGACCTTAAAGTCTATGAGTGTACTCCAAGAGCTATTCCTGAAGATTCTCTACCATCAGCACAGCTTCTTTCTGACCCGGAAAAGATCTCTACAGCAATTCAAAATCTCTTACCAAGTCAACACTTGCCAAAATACCAGAATGACTCCATCGCCTTCCACATTTGCCATCACAAGCGCAACTCCCTGACAGTGAGGAATCAATACCCCAGAGCACAAATAAAGGCTCTATCAGGGCATCCCTAGTAAAAATTCAAGAGCTGTTTTTAAGTTATATTGTTCTAGAGAAGATTCAGGGAGCAAATATGTAGCAAAATGGGAGACAGACACAGAGACCCCAGAAAAAAAATGCAACTCCAGCATGGAGCTTCTGTAGCCTGGAAGGCCTGCTCTCAGTCTGAGTGAGCAGGAGCCTCAAGCTGGGGACACTGAAAAAGGTTGTCATAAAATTCTTCTCCCTTTGTTCCCTCACAATATGTTGTCTTCAAGTAAGGTTAGGATGTTGGTCATTTGGAAGGGAAGGCATTAGGACATGGATTCATTTATTTGTTGTATAATTCAGTTTGGTTCACTTTTCCTGGTCTACTGGTGCTCTGAACATGAAGTTGGAAATGCACGTGCCAACTTGTTAGAGTGATCAATTTTGTCTTCATTTTGTTGGATCATTTGTAAATATCTTTCAGAATTCTTTAAAACACAAGAAAGGTAGGAACGTTGGCCCAACCAGTCAATTCTTGCCACAGGGTAGCAGCAAGAATGGACAGCCACCCACTGGAGATTCCCATCTACATAAAATATCCCTGAAACACAACTATTATCCCACACTCCTACTTTCACCCCTCCAGAATAGGATGCACTTATTTTTCCTCTTCAAGCCTCGTTTTTGTACTTTTGTAGGCACCGCCTGCCTTCTAAGTACCCACTGCTTTCCAATAAGTGCCCTCATTCCCTGCTCTGCTTTTCCCAGCTGGTCTGGAAGTATCAGCCCCAAGAAGAGACAGAGACAAAGGGCTAATGCCATGATCATACCCAGGATGATGTTTTCATCATTTGGGTCGAGTGTCAGGACTGGAGGATCCAAGAACATTTCCATCGCCTGGTCATCCCAGATGATATTGTCTTCCCAACGGCCATACACTAACTCCTCATTATCGATTGGGAAAATGGAGAACCAGGGTTTATCTTCATCCAGGGCAGCTGCAAAGATAGCAGAATGTGATCTTTGATGGTTAACACTCCACAAAGACTACTACAGCAACTTTTCAATTCATCCCTTTTGTCCCATTTCAGTTCTACTCAATCTTTCCCTCCTTCCCGGGGCTCTTGGGTCCATGCCTCCAAAGGCAAAAAAATGCATACAGAACCTTATACTGTAGCAGGAACAGAGCCTTCACATAAGCCTATACCCTACTACAGTTGGACAAAAGGTCTCCGAAGAGCTACACGTGGCCCCCATGACATTTTGCCATTAAAGGGGAAGACCTTCAGATAAGCAAAGTAAAAGATCTCAGAGAGGTCACAAGCCTCTTAGGAGCTCTGATAACTCATGAAAGCCCATGGTACTTTGCTTTATGGGGGATAAGGAGAGACTCTCTAAGAGGGATAGAGAAGGCCCTTTCAGAGGTTATGGAAGTCAGCAGGACATCCTGCTGACCTGGAAGTCACTGATTATAGAAGGACCCTCCTACCCCTAGTATTGAGCCCAAGTTTATACAGAAGTCTCTCTCCACATAGCCCACTATTCACAGACTAATGCTTGCTCATTACCTTGCTGCTCAGGAGGCTGTTTCTCTTTGCCCTTTGCGATGCCCAGGACCCCTGCTACACTGGGTTTCTGCACTAGTGGAATGGGTGGATTGAGCAAAGAGCCACTACGGTTCAGCCCTGGAGAGGAAAACAAGAGTAACATTAGGGTTTTTCTGATGACTGTTAAACCAGAACGCAAACCCGGATGGAAAATAGTTTCCAGTCTCTGCCTAGCGGTAGGATCCTTGCCTCACAAATCTTGACCCCCCAAAGAACGTTACATTCCAGCAACATGGCTGCTGCTAGCAGGAGGCTCTGAAATGCTGATGCTAATGAAATGCTATATTTCTCCCCCCAAGCCCAGCAGGATATATTTCAGTGGGGCAGCACCAGAGTATTCTTCCCAATACCAGATAGGATCTGTGAACAGCACAATAAGAAACACCTGCTCAGTGCACAACAGAGGTTAAAAAAACAAAACTAGATGTTAGGTTGTATTGAGAGAAAGAATGATACTGAACATATTATGTCATTATATAAATAAATGATATGTCCTGACCTGCAATAACATGTTCAGTTATGGTTACCCTATCTGAAGAGATATAGCAAAAATTGAAGGGGTCCAGAGATAGGCAAGAAAGATTATTACAAACCTGAGAGTTGTGTTTGAGGACAGACTGAAAAGATTAGGACTGCCTAGTGAGCAGACAAGAGAGGGTATGATAAAGATGTATAAGAATTAATGGTGTGGAGAAGACAAGTAGAGCGCTGTTATTTGCCCTCTTGCATAAAACAAGAACATTTAAATCTGAAAAGTAAAATGTTTTTCTACCCAATGCATAATAAATCTGTGGAACTCATTGCCACCAGACTAAAACAAAGACCTTTACATCATTCAAAGGATTCAACATGGATCTGAACAATAAAAATATGTGCAATTCCTTTAGAAAGAATACAAGTTTACAAAGGATATAAACCTTTATGTTTCAGGGCCTAAACCAAACATTCATTGCCCAAGCTTAAGAAACATTTCATATGGGCAGATTATTCCACAGCTGTTTATTAAGAGCCGTTGTCAGAGATACGATGCTGGACTAGATGGGTCACTTATGATGCAGTCTAGTAATTCCCATGTACCTATTAAGGGAACAGAAGGTTTATTCCTATCCGAGGGCAGAGTTTTGGGGAAAGAGAAGCTTCTTTCCACTGGGTAAAACTGAGGGCTTTATCTTTTATGGTGGGACCTGAGGCAGCATTTTAGGCCAGAAAGCCCACCCTGAGGCAGCATTTTAGGCCAGAAAGCCCACCCTGGAGTGTGGATTTTACTACATAAGGGATCTTTGACTTTCCTTATTTAGTTTAAAAAGGAAAACTGAATCCACATTTCTGCTATGCACGATCTCCGTAATCCTGGAGGGGAGGCTAGAGCAAACAGCAGAATGGGGAAGAGAGGATACTGTCCAGAATATAGTAAAAGTCACTTATTTGACTGATTTTTTTACAAGACAGTATTCCTCTTCTGCAGGTGTTCAACCATCTCCTCCTCAGCCTGCCCCCTAATCTGACACTACCCCACAACTAACCACCTTGCACTTCTAGCATATAGTCAAACAACTATACACAAATTCCTCTACAACTCAACTCCAAGCAGCACCTAAAACAGATTATGTAGAGTCTAGTATGAATGAGGGCACTGGCAAAGTCTGCAATAAATTATTTGTATATGGAAAATACAAAGTCACAGTTAGCCTCCATGGCAGGATCTAAAAGCACCACTTCTGAGGCAGCTTCTCCCTCCAGTGAGCCTCCTGTGGGGAGGTCCTGGCAAGACATAGGATCAAGATTATCAGATCAGATCATCATCTGGCAACAGCACTGCAGCACCGATGACAACTGGTCACTGCAGATGCAATGGCACTGCTGCCTGGACACCAGGGAGCCCTCCAACCAACAAGCACAGTGATACTGGGTTCCCCAGCCTCCCAGGAATCCCACACAACTTTCTTCCCCCACAATACCCTGTTATCCCCTGCAGTCCCCCATAATCCTCCACAGCAATGCTGGAACAATTTGTGTAGTGGGGATACTGAGAGCCATTGAACCAAACTGTAAACCCTGTCTACGATGGACACCACTTCAAGCACACCCAGCACCCCTAGTTCCAGCACCTACGCATTGTCATTCAGCCCTCCTCATCTGTACAAGGGGCTGCAGCCTGGTGATCCAGGCAGTTAACACACCATCAGCGCTGTGAGGAGCAGTCTCTATACACCACAGAATCATAGAAATGTAGGATTGGAAGGGACATCAATACGTCATCTAGTCCAGTCCCCTGCACTGAAGGAGAACTACACATTATCTAGACTATCCCTGACAGGTGTTTCTTTAACCGGTTCTTAAAAACTTCCAATGATTCCACAACCTCCCTAGGTAACACTGGTCTACAATTTTTGAGAAGTCGTCTGCTTCAGAGATAAAATGTGCTATTTATTATGTATTTTGATGTGCTGAATTCAAATATGACAATTAAAACAACTGATTGGCTACTGTTTCTAAGATATTTAAGTTTTTACATTTTATGTCTATGTATATTGTGTAGATAGTAGAGTTTTAATCATAAATTGTAAACCTAGGTCTTTTCATGTGTTTATGGTTGCTTTACATGATAATATTTCACCTGTCCTGTTTATGTAACACTTTAAAAATCAGCAAAAGGGTTATATAAATAAAATGTATTATGAAACAAAAGGCAAAAAACTATTATGTACATAGTTTAGTCCTATTCAGTGTCTACTCGGCGCTTCTTGGCTTGTCTCTTGTATTCATTAAATGGAGCATCTCTTGTCACTGTCCAGCAATAGTCTGCAAGCATTGATGGGCTCCATTTGCCCTGATAGCGTTTCTCCATTGTTGCAATGTCCTGGTGAAATCACTCGCCGTGCTCGTCGCTCACTGCTCCGCAGTTTGGTGGAAAAAAATCTAGATGAGAGTGCAAAAAATGTATCTTTAGTGACATGTTGCAACCAACGCTTTTGTATGCCTTGAGGAGGTTTTCCACCAACAACCTGTAGTTGTTTGCCTTGTTGTTTCCGAGAAAATTTATTGCCACTAACTGGAAGGCTTTCCATGCCGTCTTTTCCTTGCCACGCAGTGCATGGTCAAATGCATCATCTCGAAGAAGTTCACGAATCTGAGGACCAACAAACACACCTTCCTTTATCTTAGCTTCACTTAACCTTGGAAATTTTCCACAGAGGTACTTGAAAGCTGCTTGTGTTTTGTCAATGGCCTTGACAAAGTTCTTCATCAGACCCAGCTTGATGTGTAAGGGTGGTAACAAAATCTTCCTTGATTCAACAAGTGGTGGATGCTGAACACTTTTCCTCCCAGGCTCCAATGACTGTCGGAGTGGCCAATCTTTCTTGATGTAGTGGGAATCTCTTGCACAACTATCCCATTCGCAGAGAAAACAGCAGTACTTTGTGTATCCAGTCTGCAGACCAAGCAAGAGAGCAACAACCTTCAAATCGCCACAAAGCTGCCACTGATGTTGGTCATAGTTTATGCACCTCAAAAGTTGTTTCATGTTGTCATAGGTTTCCTTCATATGGACTGCATGACCAACTGGAATTGATGGCAAAACATTGCCATTATGCAGTAAAACAGCTTTAAGACTCGTCTTCGATGAATCAATGAACAGTCTCCACTCATCTGGATCGTGAACTATCTTGAGGGCTGCCATCACACCATCGATGTTGTTGCAGGGTACAAGATCACCTTCCATGAAGAAGAATGGGACAAGATCCTTTTGACGGTCACGGAACATGGAAACCCTAACATCACCTGCCAGGAGATTCCACTGCTGCAGTCTGGAGCCCAACAGCTCTGCCTTACTCTTGGGTAGTTCCAAATCCCTATCAAGGTCATTCAGTTCACCTTGTGTTATGAGGTGTGGTTCAGAGGAGGAGGATGGGAGAAAATGTGGGTCCTGTGACATTGATGGTTCAGGACCAGAAGTTTCATCCTCTTCCTCTTCTGACTCAAGTGAGAATGATTCTGGTGCATCAGGAACCGGCAGTCCTTCTCCGTGGGGTATTGGGCGTATAGGTGATGGAATGTTTGGATAATGCACAGTCCACTTTTTCTTCTTTGACACACCTTTCCCAACTGGAGGCACCATGCAGAAGTAACAATTGCTGGTATGATCTGTTGGCTCTCTCCAAATCATTGGCACTGCAAAAGGCATAGATTTCCTTTTCCTGTTCAACCACTGGCGAAGATTTGTTGCACAAGTGTTGCAGCATATGTGTGGGGCCCACCTCTTGTCCTGATCTCCAATTTTGCAGCCAAAATAAAGGTGATAGGCTTTCTTAACCATAGTGGTTATACTGCGCTTTTGTGATGCAAAAGTCACTTCACCACAAACATAGCAGAAGTTATCTGTACTGTTCACACAAGTACGAGGCATCTCTGCTCACTTTGGCTAAACAGAAATGTGTCCCTTTGCAAAATCAAACACTGACAAATAAGAGAGCACGACACTGTATGATTTCTAGAGCTGATATAGGGCAATTTGTTCAGCAGAGTGATGTAAGCTTCGTTATGATTGCATCATCCATGACTTCTAGGAATAACATGATGCAATTCATATCATGTATGACGCAATGCCAGCTTCAGATTGCATCATTCATTGTTTTGCCTAAAAAGCAAGTACTGTCCAAACCCAGTCATAGATTTATTCATAGATCCAGTCAAAGATGTATTTTAGTCATTTCTGGTTTAAATTGAGATCCCTTCCCTTTATAACTCACTTATCCTCCGCCATTCCCAAGTCAAGGGTCGTATATACTGACCCAATAGCATATCTTGAAAACTAGAGCCAATCAACAATTTTAAGCATCATTTTTGTTCTCAGTGACCCAGAATTAGTAAAGTTTGACTACATTTATTTCAGAAGCATTTTGGCTGTAGAGCAGTGTAATCTGTTCCAGTGCTTAACCACCCTGACAGTTAGGAAGTTTTTCCTAATCTCTAACCTAAATCTCCCTTGCTGCAATTTAAAACCTTTATTTCCTGTCTAGTCCTCAGTGGTTAAGAAGAACAATTTATCACTCTCCTCTTTGTAACAACCTTTTACATACTTGAAGACTATGTCTCCCCTTAGGCTTCTCCTCTCCAGGCTAAACAAACCCATTATTTCCCCCAATCTTTCTTCATGTTTTCTAGATCTTTAATAATTTTTGTTGCTTTCCTCTGGACTTTCTCCAGTTTGTCCACAACTTTCCCAAAGTGTGCTAACCAGAACTGCACACTGTACTCCAGCTGTGGCATTATCAGTGCTGAGTAGAGTGAAAGAATAACTTCCCGTGTTTTGCTTACAACACGCCTGCTAATACAGATCAGAATGATGTTCACTCTTTTGGAATGGTGTTACACTGTTGACTCACATTTAGTTTGTGATCCACTAAAACCCCCAGAGCCTTTTCTGCAGAACTCCTTCCTAGTCATTTTCCATTTTGTATTTGTGCAATTGATTGTTCCTTCTTAAGTGCAGTACTTTGCATTTGTCCTTATTGAATTTCATCCTATTTATTTCAGACCATTTCTTCAGTTTGTCAAGTTCATTTTGAATGCTAATCCTGTCCTCCAAAGTGTTTGCAGCCCCTCCCAGCTTGGCATTGCCCAAAAATTTTATAAGTGGGCTCTCTGTGCCATTATCTATATCATTTATGAAGATACTGAATAGAACTGGACCCAGGACTGATCCCTGCAGGACCCCACTCGATATGCCCTTCCAGTTTGACTGTGAACCACTAATAACTACTCTCTGAGTAGTTTTCCAACCGGTTATGCACTCACCTTATAGTAGGTTTGTCTAGGCTATATTTCTCTAGTTTGCTTATGAGAAGGTCATGTGAGAGAGTATCAAAAAGCTTACTAAAGTCAAGATATATCACATCTACTGCTGCCCCCTATCCACATGACTCCTTACACTGTCAAATAAGGTTGTTAGGTTGGTTTGATGTGATTTGTTCTTGACAAATCCATGGCGACTATTACTTATCACCTTATTATCTTGCAGGTGCTTATAAATTGATTTGCTCTATTATCTTTCTGGGTACCAAAGTTAAGCTGACTGTTCTATAATTCCCCAGGTTGTCCTTATTCCTCTTTCTATAGATAGGTAGTATATTAGCCCTTTTCCAGTCCTCTGGGATCTCTCACATCCTCCATGACTTCTCAAAGATAATCGCTAATGGCTCAGAGATCTCCTCAGCCAGTTCTTTAAGTATTCTAAGGCTATGTCTACACTACCGCAGTAAATTGACCTAAGTTATGCTACTCCAGCTATGTGAATAATGTAACTGGAGTCAACGTAGCTTAGGTCAACTTACTGCAGTGTCTACACCGCGCTGTGTCAATGAGAGATGCTCTCCCGTCGACTTCACTGGGAACGAGAGGAGTAAGATGAGTATTGGAGTCAACCAGAGAGCGCTCTGCCATCGATTTAGATCTAGAACAGCCTCTCTCCTAATCGCTTTCTCCACCTTCTGTAACATAAAGCTGCTCCTGACCCCAGGCACTACCCCTGCATAGCCATAGTTTTTCCCTATTCTCTGACAGCTCAGCTCAATTTTCCTTGCCCTATCAGAGCCCCTCCCCCATCCTCACTACCCCTTGCTATCTAATCTGCTTCCCTGGCTCCTCAGGGTGTCTGATGACAAGAGCTGGGGACTCAGGGAGACAAGGTAGCAGCATCCAAAAATGAGAGTAATTGGTATAACCTGACAGTTCCATCAGCTTTTCCTTGGAGAGACAGAGTAAGTTATAATGAACAAAGAATAATTCTGGATTTACAGTTCAATTTTAAAAACCAGCCTATGTCTGAGCTTGAGATAAAAGTTTGGTGTTTGTAAAAACTGTGTTCCTTTAGCTAGAGGAGCCCCAAAATATTATAGTCTCAGGAACAATGTGAGAAAGGTTCCTTTTTAAATGTCGCCTCTGATAAAATACACAAAATTCCCCTGGCCCCTGAAGAGCAAGCATCCAAGCATTAACTTGCAAAGCAAAGGAATTTTAGTGCTGCCATAAATGGAAATCTGAACAGTCACTAGGGGATCTCCAGTATAGCAGCCTTTGGTACTGAATTAGGTATGTCCAGCCCCTCATTTCAGTTAGAAAGGGGAAGGACAGCAGGACATTTCGCTGGACATGCACTTGGCTTTCGATGTTCTCGTGTCTAACAGAAGGGGCCAAGCCTGTTTGGGCAGGAGGAGGACAAAAGGCTTTGCCCTCAACTTGGTTTAGCGAAAGCCACCTCCTGATGGAGAAAGAACACAACCCCACATGCTGAAGAGGAGAGAATGGGGAATTAGTTTGTACACATAACATTCTCAATTAGGCTAACTCAGAGATCCCCTCATTCCACCCACTCCCTCAGGGTGTGGGCATGAGAAAGTATAAAGGCAGCTGCCGCGCACCTTGCTGGGCATTGTACGCAGTGGCGTTTCTGGTCATACTGGAGGGCAGCCAGCCTGCCAGGCTCGCACGCTGTGTTTTAGTCCCTTTGTGTTTGACATCCTCCCCATTCCAGATCACATCATCCTCCCATTGTAGCTGTGTCACCATGAGGAAGTGCTCATCAGCCAGCAAGTCATCCTTCTCAGCCATCACTCCCAAGTTCTGCAGAGGGAAGAACGATGGCATTAGACCCTCATTAACTTTGATTTTGCTGCTTAAACTATAGAAGAAAGAGTAGAGATTCCCTACCGTCTCCATTGTGAATCTTCCCCCTTTCCCCTTCCCACTCACATCTCTTCCACTGGCTGGTTCCCAGCCTTATTCACCACCCCAGCCCTGTTCCATTACCTTCTCTATTGTGCTCCATCACCACCACACAACCACACCCTCACAGCCCCCTCCCCCTTACACATGCTTCCTCTCACCTTCTCCACAGAATGACCTGAAGTCTCCTGTTCTCTCGCATGCTCTTTTAGTTTGAAACCATAGTCAAATCCACTGCCATCCTCAGGGATCCCCAGCATATCATACCAGAGCTGGGCTGGCCCATAACGCCATTCAGACACCTTGGGCTTGGTATCTGTCACTTTGTCTATGTCTCCAGTAGACTGGGAAAACTTGGACTCCACAGGTGCCATCATAGTGATCTGCAGCACAGCAGGAAAAAGGAACCTGTCAGTCACCGCTTTCAGAGCTGGCAAACAGGAGCTTTTGCTTTCAAATTCTGTCTCATTCTCAGTGGAGAGGAGCATTTCCCAGAAATCGCAGAGATGCATATTCAAACTTAATAGCTGCATTAGCAAATGCTGGAACTGGCAGTCCAGCGATACGAGGACTCTCCACTGCTACAATAAAACGGTGAAAGAGTCCCCTAATTCCTTACCATACAAGGGCTCTTAACCCACTAGGGAATGGTCTCTGGAGCCCCTGCTTAATATCCAAGGAGCAGACTCTGCACAGTGGGAATGGCAGCCTAACCTCCCCTCACCAGTATTGTCTTGGCAGGGTGACTACCTGTTACTAGCTAGAGGCCCTCCTAAATCTCAGATGTCCCACCTCATCATCTGAGAGGCACTGCTCAGGAGGAGGAGGAGGAGCAAATTCATATTCCCAGGGAGACTTCTCTTCCATTCCTGCCTCGGTTGCAGCTTCACCCTCCTGGATCTGCACTTCTTGCATTAGCTCACGATGTTTCTTTTTGCGTTTCCTCCGGGCACTACGCCAAACAGAAGGAACATTCTTCCCAGGGCCAAAGAGACGGAGAAAACGCAGCACCTACGACAAGAAGTAAGAAAGACGGTCACAAGGACAAACGACAGGTCCCTGATGATATAGGCACAAGCATTTCATACACATGAGCAGCAAGGATGAGGAAGCACTCCAAGCCCAAGAGACTTTTCCACCAAGGCAAGGCCAAGGGCAAGAAATAACTGGAGAAGTGTAACCACCTAACTTCCACAGTGCCCCCCAATTCCTGGTGCAGCTGGTGGTCTCATTATTCTCAGATTTGAAATGAATCAGAGACACTTTCCCACTGTTTGGTAGAACCTTTATTTAATCCTCAAGGCTATTTTATTCTGAAATTCACCTGAAAGTTAAACCCTGAGCAGAGGCGGAACAGTCCCCATTTATCCAGGTGGGGCACAACAGAATCTGGACAAAATGTCTTTTCATTCAGCATATTCCATTACCACAGACATATTGAAAAGTTAGAGAGCATGCCAAGAAAAGCCAATAAAACTGTTAGCAGGATGGAGGGAACTTTTTATAAGGAAGGGAAAAAAAGAGTTAAACATGTAAATCCTTTCTAAATGACAACTATTATGGGGACAGAGACACAATAGTATAGAAATATCTGAAGTGCGTAAAAACCAAGGAGAATGCTGATGTATAATATTACACACAAATAATATTACAAGAATGTTAAAGTTTCAAAGCTGAACACTCAAAAGTTCAAGAATGATAGAATTAATGTTGTACATTCAACCTTAACTCTGCTCTCTGGTGCATATGCATTATGATACAAGGCGTATAATCACATACACAGGAATCCTGCCTCATTCAGTGCATAGGATGAATGGTCCCAGGGAATGGAGCAGCTGTTCAATTATTTTTTATCTTATCATTCAGTGTGTGGTCATTTGAATTAATTTAGATGGAATAAATGGGATAAAGGTGTTAACATAACCCAGTCACTGTCCAACATTAAACAGGGTCCAGGGCCTGATATAGAGACACCTCAGCCTGCTTAGCACCATGGCAAACATACCATAACACTTTTTTTAACCTTTTATTAAAGATACAGAAAAGGACAAACAGTTAAAATTTTAAGCAAGGCTTTCGTTTTAACAACATCCTTTGATCCCTTGCCCTTTAGCTGTCAACAGCTTTTAGAAGGAAAGAATGCCTTCTTGTTTGACTGTCTCTTAGATGGGATCTAACGCTGCCCTTTTGGGGAAAGGAGAAGAAATTAGTTGAGATGGGCTGGAGGTGCTGTTGTTGTCGTTAAAGTCCAGTCTTAGAAGGAAAAGCCCCCTTGTCTGACAGTCTCTCAGCTCGGATCTAAGATGGTAATAACTCTCATCACCGATGGTATCTGGGATTCAGCTGGAGCTGGTAGGGGTGGTGATGTCATCTTGGTCCCTCTCTCTCTGGCCAGGACACCTCAAGGATTAGGATGATGAAGACTCATGTAAAAGGTGGTTACAAGAAGGAGGAAGAAAAATTGTTTTTCTTAACCTCTGAGGATAGGACAAGAATCAATCGGTTTAAATTGCAGCAAGGGTGGTTTAAGTTGGACATTAGGAAAAACTTCCTGTCAGTGTGGTTAAGCACTGGAATAAATTGCTCAGGGAGGTTGTGGAATCTCCATCATTATAGATTTTTAAGAGCAGGTTAGACAAACACCTGTCAGGAATGGTCTAGACAATACTTAGTCCTGCCATGAGTGCAGGGGATTGAACTAGATGGCCTCTCAAGGTCCATTCCAGTCCTACAATTCCATGATTAGCTGACAGCAGCAGTAAGCTGCTATCTTCTGTAAGCCAGACAAGACTAGAGGCACACAACCCTTGAACAATGGGTTACATATGGAGGAATAGCAACAGACAACATACCTAAACACATACATTTAGCAGGTTCTCTCTGAGAGGCAAGGTGGTTAACTGGTTATGACCTGAGCCTGCCATATCTGAGACATGAGTTCTATTTCTAGCCCTGACAGACATTTCAGTTACTCCTTCAGTAAAATATGAGTGCTTGCTTGCCTCCCAGGGTAAGGATGCAAGGCCTTGCTCAGTAATATGGCTTGCGAAATGCACAGAATTATCACCACCATTATTATTAATCATGTTTATTATGGTAGTGCCTAGGGCCCAACCAAGAACAGGGATTCATTACGCTAGGTCCTGTACAAACATAATAGTAGACAATCTCTGCCCTGAAGAGCTTACAGTCTAAATAGACTAGTCAACAGAAGAGTTGAGGTTCATAGTCTTTTGGCTTCCAGGCCAGTGCACCTTTCCCAGGCCACAAATGGTATTTTGATGGAGCCATTCAGCAGAGCCCTGCAGCGTGACTGGGAACCCACAGGACCTACAGGACATGCTGCCATAATAGCAGGAGCAAGTAAAACGTACTTTGTTGGGGGCGGGGTTGGGGGCAGAGGGGAAGAAGACAGACAGACTGTGGTAATTAGTTGGAAAACACTTTAAAAATTGTAAAACTTAAATTTAAGCGAGGGATAGAAAGAGATTTCATGTCTAACAGAAAGTATTTTTACATAGTTTAAACAAGATTTGTTCTATTCTTTTAGTAATAAAAATTGTGTCTGAATTCCTATATATATATATATATATATATATATATATATATATATATATATATATATATATATAGTAACCAACTGTGGGTTGGTTGCAGGGCTGGCCTTACCATGAGGCGAACTGAGGCGGCCGCCTCAGGTGCCAGACTGTGGGGGAGGGGCGCCACTAGGACCCAGAGTGTAGAAAATTGTCTGCTGCTGGTGCCCATGTATTCTCTCTGCTCTAGATGCACAGAGATGGTGGAGTGCTGTGCTGGAGGAAGGAGGGCACAAGAGACATAACAGGCAGGCAGGAGAAAAGGTGAGATGGAATAACAGAAAGCAGCAGGAGCTGCAGGGAGAGAAAGGAGGAGGAGCCTCTTATGTACCTCTCTAGCACCCCCAGGAGCCTGGACTGATTCACACCAGCTTCTCAGGGACCTTCCTGTCTCCTGCTGCTTCCCTGAACCCACTTGAGGAGAATAGGCAGTCAACTGAAGTAGTAGGAGCCAGTTAGGCCCTTAAGACGCTGATATCTTCCCTCACTCAGGCCCTGCTACCAGCCTGCTTATTTGTCCCCTTCAATTGAGTGTTGAGAGCCACTATAGCTGGCACAGAACAGCAGTCATGAGTGAAAGAAGAAAACGCCCCTCTGGGGCAGCATTCAGAAAAAGAAAGAAAGCAAAGGAAGCTTTTCTATCTAAGCAGGAAGGAGCTCTCCTGAGATACATAGACACAAATGTTCACGGTGAGCCTTCTGGCCCCAGTGAGGATATGAGTGGTGAGGAGATGCCTGATCTTCCAGTTAGTCAGAGTGAAGGTGACCTGGCAGCTACTGCAGTATCCATATCTCCATATGAAATGGATGTAACCATGCACATTCCTGAAGAAAAGTGTAGATCAGAGAAGAGTGTGGTGGAGGCACAAGAAACAGCTGCTGCTGAGTTTAGTTCCTTAAATCTAGATGATCCAGGACTGTGGACCCACTTGAGCAGGAGCCCGAGGGACTTCCTTGTACTGCATGGGCCACAGCAAGTGAAAAAAACTTCATGTTCCCCAAAGACAATGAAAATAGAAGTTTCCATCCAACACATTATTGGCATGAAATCCCCAATGGTGACAAAGTGGAGAGGCCATGGCTTATGTACTCAAAAACCCAGAATGCTGCATACTGTTTTTGTTGCAAACTCTTCCAGTCTAATGTTCCAGCCACATTGGGTTCTACAGGAACAAAGGACTGGAAAAATCTGGCTAGAAATCTGGCATGCCATGAGAAGGCAGCAAATCACCAGAGAGCATTCCATAGGTGGAAAGAACTTGAGATTAGACTAAGGTTAAAGGCCACCATAGATGATCAGCATCAAGAGAAGATTGCATCAGAGTCTCTTTACTGGCAAAATGTTCTGAAAAGGCTCATTGCCATTGTGAGAATGCTTGCTACCCAAAAAAACCTAGCACTGCGTGGCACTTCAGATCAGCTGTATGTGCCAAACAATGGAAACTTCCTTAAAATTGTGGAGCTGATGGCTGAGTTCGATGCTGTACTCCAGGAGCATCTAAGAAGAGTCACCACCCAAGAAATGTACATACACCACTACCTTGGAAAAACAATTCAAAATGAGATCATACAGTTACTGGCAACAAAAGTCAAACAGAAGATTGTGGAAGATCTGAAGTCAGCAAGATATTACTCTAGAGACTAACAAATTTATAAATAAATTTATTAATAATAAATTTGTTAGTCTCTAAGGTGCCACAAGTACTCCTGTTCTTTTTGCGGATACAGACTAACACGGCTGCTACTCTGAAACAAGATATTACTCTGTTATTCTGGACTGCACACCTGACATCAGCCATACGGAACAAATGACTTTGATGATGTGTTTTGTAACGACAACAGAACCTAGTGAAAATGTCCCTGCAATGGTGACTGTCAGAGAGCATTTTCTAGAATTTATTGACATTGATGATACTACAGGAGCTGGTATGACAAATGTGCTTCTTAAAAAGCTGGAAGATACAGGAATTGCGATAGCTGACATGAGAGGTCAGGGCTACGATAATGGTGCCAACATGAGAGGAAAGAACAGAGGAGTGCAGACACGGATCCGAGAGTTAAACCCTCGAGATTTTTTTTGTCCCACGCAGTTCTCATTGATTGAACTTGGTGGTCAGTGATGCAGCATCAGCTTCTAGCGAGGCTGCTGAATTTTTTAACATAATTCAAAGCATCTATGTATTTTTCTCTGCATCAACTCATCGATGGCAAATTTCAAAGCAACATCTGGGAACATCCTCTCTGACACTGAAACCACTGAGTGCCACACGATAGGAAAGTCAAGTGGAGGCGATAAAGCCTATCAAATACCAAATTGGGAAGATAGATGATGCCATAGTTGCCATTATGGAGGATAATGCTATGACAGGAACTGTTCGTGGGAGAACAGTGGCAGAGGGAAATGGAATCACCAGAAACATACATAACTTCAAATTTCTGTGTGGCTTAGTGTTGTGGCATGACATACTGTTTGAAATAAATGTTGTAAGCAAGAGACTCCAAGGTGTTGACCTTGATATATCTGGAGCAATGGAACAACTGGACAAAGCAAAGTCATACCTACAGTCTTACCGGTCAGATGAGGGATTTCAAAACATTCTGCAGAGGAACTTCACCCTGAAGCTATTTTCCCACCCATTCAAGAATACAAGAGTCACCGAAGATGACATTTTGATTACGAGGCACGGGATAATCCCATAAGAGACCCCAAACAACAATTCAAAGTTGAATTATTTAACCAGGTGCTAGATTGTGCAATACAGTCAGTTGAAGAATGTTTCATGCAGCTCAAGGAACACAGCAGTATTTTTGGGATGTTGTATGATATTCCAAAACTCCTCACTATACCTGAGGAAGACCTACACCAGCAATGCAGGGCATTAGAGACAGTGTTGACACATGATGACATGCGCGATATTGATGAGAGTGATTTAGGTGATGAACTGAAAGCCCTTTCAAGATACATTTCAGCAGGATCAACTCCAAAGGCTGTTCTGGAATATATGTGCACAAATAAGCTGACCACCCTCTTTCCAAATGCTTTTGTTGCTCTGTGCATACTTCTAACACTTCCTGTAACAGTTGCCAGTGGAGAACGCAGCTTCTCCAAGCTGAAGTTAATAAAAACATATCTACGCTCCACAATGACAAAGGAGAGGCTGGTCGGCCATGCAACCATCTCAATAGAGCATGAGCTGGCCCAGACTGTGGACCTTCAGGAAGCAGTTCAAATCTTTGCAACCAAGAAGGCACGGAAAGCACCACTTTGATTATTCAAACAGATAAAAATGCCAGTGTTTACTATGCAGACAAGAAAAGTTACATTTGCTGTTCAGGCATTTGAAAGTTAAGTGTTACATAACATTTTTGAACAAGGCATTTTAAGTTGTTAGTTCTCCTTTATTGGGATAGGTAGCAGAGCTGTACCATGAGAGGAGTAGAACAGGAAGAAGGCAGAATTGAGACCTTTCAAAGTTTTGGCCCAAGCGAGGGGGCATGGAGACATCATTTGAGCTCCCCGCCTCAGGTGCCAAAATGTTGTGGACCCGCCCTGGTTGGTTGGTTTTTTTAGGAGCCTGGTGGAATCTGTCTCTCTTGCGAGATCTAAGGTGGAAGTGGGATAAAAATGCAGGAAAGATTGCGGGAGTGGATGGGAGTGGGACTTGCAGACAGGACGGGAGCAGTATTAAAAAAAAAAAAAATAGTCCTGCGCAGGGCTCTACCATACAGGATTTGAAATAAGCCTCTAACAAATTCTACTGTACATGTGCAAATAATCATTTTCTGTGATTTATAACTAATCTGGATGGATTTTCACAAGGAAAAAAAAATGTTTAACCTCCAGGTCTATCCCCCTGCCAAATTTCAAGTTCCTGGAGCAAACCCCTAAGGTGCTAGTGCTCTTCAAAGAATGGTTGAAAAACTTGGTTAACATTAAAGGAATAATACACCTGCCAATCTTGTTCTCCAAAATAGCTACATCATTTTTTTTAAAACTCCAGAAAAATTCAACTTGTGGCAGAGACCAAGAATAGAAAGTTTCAACATGAACTGTAGATGTTTGGCAAAGTTATAAACTGGAAACAGGGGTAGTAAAAGGAAGAGTTAGGCAACTTTAATAACTGTTGTCATTAACAGCTCCACCTATAATAAAGGGGATATAAGTAGGAGTAATTGGGACAAGATTAAGAAAAAAATTAGCATTTCATTTGAGGAAAATCTTCCCGACAGTGACATGTATGAGGCTGGAAAACAGTGGTGGAATCCCAGTCTCTTGCCACATTTAAAACTAGATTGAACAGTTATTATTTGTATTGTGTTAGCACCTACTCAGGTCAGGGCCCCACTGTGCTAAGCACCACAGAAACACACAAAGACAGTCCCTGCTCCAAGGCACTTACAAGATATTAGCAAATTTACAATAGGGATCAACCCTACAACAACTCCTGGGAGATTACCTAATTGTTTCATCTAGTTTTTTTATCACTATTATTAGTAAACATTTACACTGGAAAAACATCCAGCAGCCCCACTCAGGATCAAGACATCCTTGTGCTGGGTGCTGGACAAACACATACAAAGACATGCTCCCTTGCCTTTAGGAATTTACAACCTAAGAAGATGTGGACCTACAAACAGTTTGCTACTTAAAATTACCCCCATCTTCATCTCATCCTAGCCATTACTATCAGCTGATTTCTTATAGGAGTCACAGACGCAACAGGTCTTGAGGAGGTATTTAAATGAATCAGTTCAGGGAGAAAGTTCCCTGAGTTAGGGAATAAGGAGCAGAGGCATTTGTGAGAGAAGCTGACAAACAAGTGGATGAGGCTGTGACTAACTTCAGTGATTCACCTGTAATCTAGAGAAGGGTACTCTCTCCCCATTCATAAAGTGCTTTGAAATCTGTGCACCAAAGCTCAATATAAAGGGTAAAACATATACGTCAGAACCTGATTTACATGAAAAATTCTTTCTAAGAGACTCCTCCTGAGAGCAGGAGAAGCACTATCCAGCTTCCCATGGAAAGCAGTCACTGATAGCAGCTAGTACACAGAGAAATCGGAGATGGAGATGACAATCACCTAGCCCCTCTCACTCTACCAAGCACACATTTACTAGGATGGCTTTTTTTCCAGTCTTGAGTGTCCCAAGTCACAGAGTTTCCATCATTTCCCCTTGGACATTGTCCCCAACACATACAATACCTTGCCAGGCCGGAATTCCGGAAACAGCTCGGTAACATTCGGCAGCTGTTTGGTGGCATCTCGCTGCATTATTCCTGCAAGAGGCAGTGTCAGTTTCCCTTCCTTGGATTCTGCCTGCCTTGCATCTTGGGGTCCCATCTCTGACTCAGAATCAGAAGAGCTGCTGAAATCTGCCTTCTCAGAGGTAGCAGAGGACGGAGCAATGATGGAGGGCAGAATGATACCATCTCCATCTTCAGATACTACAATAGAGCAAGTACCTTATGAACTTTCCTTTCTTGGTCCCCAGTACAACCCCCACACTCCACAAGCATTGTTTCCTGATCTTAAATTATGCTTAATCTAAGTCTCCATGTTTTATAGTTATTGATTCCTGTTCCAGTTTAGCCTTTCAGTGCATCCCTAGATCACCCCTGCAACTCACAGTCCCCGCTGAGAGAAGGCAAAACAGAGAAGCAGCTGAACTTCACAGGTTGGTCTGATTATGAATCTTAACATTACTGTTGAAAGTGTTATATAAAATACAGAGTAAAAGATGTTATAAGAGCCAGTTACCCCTAAGCAGCGCTACTTCATTGCATAATTGGCCACGAACGATCTTCAGATCCAGTCTGCAGGATGGATCTTTGACAAGATCCCAAACATGCTAGAGTATAAAGCCACTGGATAGAAATGCTTGAATCTTTGATGTGTCACATCCTGTCATCCCAAAACTCCCAGATTCTTTCCACAAAGTTTCAGATAGAAGATGAGAGTCCTTACTCACCAGGGGCAGTTGCATCTTTTTCATCGTCTCTCTTTACTGGAGGTGGAGGCGGCGGCGGCATCAGCTTGGAATCAATATCTTCACAGTCAGCATCATAATCATCCTCATCTTCATCTAACCAGTCAAAAGGAGACAATCACCTTCAGAACGTAAGAATGGCCATACTGGATCAGACCAATGGTCCATTCAGCCCAGTATCCTGTCTCTGTAATTCATTCCCTGTTGTCCAATCCCAGCTTCTGGCATTTGGCATTTAGGGACATCCGGTGCCTGAGATTGCATCCCTTACCATTTTGGCTTAAGAGTTGTTGATGGGCCTATCCTCCATTAACTTATTTATCTTTATAAAAAAAAAAAAAAATCCATTTTCAAGGATACTCAGACACCCCTTCCCCAATACCACAACTAGGGTATCTCACCTCCACCCCAAACCACAGAAAGGACCCTGTCTCAGCATTAACTTATTACAAATACCTTTCCAGTTTCTCAAATAGATCACCCATAGCTGCCCCAACTGTGGTTTCCCTACACTCAACCGCTTACAAAATCAGGGCTTGAAATGGGGATGAGTAGGGGAGCAGGAAAACTGACGAGAGAAACAAGAAAATTCAGGGCAGAAACCCTAGCTTACTGCAACATTCCTAATTTCCTGCTCCTGACTGACAGGAGAGGAGATGGAAAGTTCCTTTAGGAGACAGGCAGTAGATTAATCAATTGCACTAGCAATAACACAGGGGAAAAAACTGCAGATGTTTGGAATTCTGTATCCTACAGGCAGGGACCTCCTATACTAGTCCCCATTGGAGAAGCATAAAGGCCAGTCTCACCCCTCCTTATAACCTATGAAAGTGAAAGTTGTGGTAGAACTTGGATGAAGATGCCTCCTCAGCAGCAGGGGCCATTAAACAGAATGCTAGGGAAGGGAGATGGGGAGAAACAGAGGAAGGCTGTCATAGGTTGGGACAATCCTCCAAGGGAATGCGCCGTAGCCCCCTCCTGTGACTGACTGACTTCCTCCCAGGAGAAAGGTCTGAGACCAGAAATCATGTAACAGTCTGTGGCCTACCCTGTCCTTAGATCAAAGGCCAACCAACAACTCAGTTTACAGGAACACCTGTGAGGAGGAGGTAGGATATTGCAGGAGACCCTGGGTCAGGGAAAACAATCTGGTTTATCTATAGAAATTATGAGCTGTTTTGCTTTGGAAAAATAAACCCAGCCCTAAAGAAAGGGACTGAAATTTCACCACCCTCGTGTACATTATTTGATGTCCAGGCCATTTATTTGCCCCACTGGCTTACATGAGGTTTGTGAAGCAGGCAAAGAACATGGCAGGATAACAATGATTAGAGAAAGATCACTCTCAAAGGCAGCAGCAAAAGCCAATCCGCCCACAGAGACATACTGTACCATTAACTGTTAATCATTTTGTCTATGTGTACTCCTACCACCCCCAATTACCTTGTCTTCGAATTGGCTGAAGGGTGCCCATTGCCTGCCTGTATCTGCGGCTCTCATCTTCAGCCACCTCATTAATATCAGAGTAATCAACAGCATCCTCTGTGCTCTTAACCCAGCCTGAGAAGGAGGAAAGACTTGTCATAAAACAAAATCATATCCCAACATGTACTCACCACATCTTACCTCATCCCATGTTAGTCTATCCTGACTTCTCCACCCGCCTACCCCCTCCTTCCTGCTGTAACTTCTTTCCACCCCCATCTATACTCTATTTTACTGGAGGAGCAAATGCAATCCCTGTATTAAGGTTACCTAACGTTTTCTATTCTAAAACGGTCTGGTCTTTCTTCCCTTCCCCTGCCCCCAAGAGCTCCAACACCTTCATGGTTTGCAGCAAGACTTTGAAATTTGGGAGATGGATCATTGGGGTCAGGGAAGTGCCATTTGCCAGCCTCATGAAAATCTGTTCAAATTTGGCAGAGTTATAAGCTGTTGAAACAGTCCCTTTGACCCAGAGTTATGTGCACCACCTGGGAACCAGACCATGAGTCCTAAATGAATTTTTTCTACTGATGAACATTCATAATTCTGTACTTTCACAACTGTATCAAGCAAAGCACCATATCCCATTTAGGGGTTACAAAAGTTGGGAATATAACTCTACGACTGCCACGCTGCCTCTCAAAAATAACTTAGCATATCTTTGTCCTTTGCTATGCTGTCTGTAAAATAGGTCTACACATTTATAAATAACTCACTGTTTCATTGTGTTATGTACACTCCTGCTGGCAGCTAATATAATTAGTACTGCAATCAAGGAGTCTATGCTGCAGTCTGAGTGATGATTCACACCCTGCTGATAATGCATGATGGAGTGTTGCTACAGTTGCAAATAAATTTGTTTTCACATTTTTTCCAAAAAAGAGAAAATTAAATTAAGAACTCTTAAAAGAATGTTAGTGAGGTTGCAAAAGTCAAGCTCATGAAAGTTAAGAAATGCCAGAACTAAGGCTGCTCTCAAAACCTTGATGTTCTGTGTATGCACGATATAGTCTTTAATTACATGATCACTTTTTCCACAAGATTCCTAACTCATTTAGCATGCAGGATGGAGGGTGCTCGGGGCACGAATCAGGGCTGTGTAGTGAATGATGCTGTGTCAGCAGGACACCATCTTAACTTGCTCTTGAAGTTGAAAGGGGTATAAAGAATAAGGAAGATGACTTTAGGAAGAGAAAGGATGATCTCCAACCAAAATTGGGTCTGTTACCATTTGTGAGGTACTAACATACTACAATGATAAGCAGTACAGAAAAGCCCATGGTGAATTTCATAATTCTATATTCAGTGCAGCATTTGGATAGTGTGCAATAAATAAGCCCCAGAGCTACGTATTGAATGACAGAAAGCAATACTGAACAACTGCCTCATTCACTGAGCTTTGTTCCATCCTGGGAAAAAGTGGAACATGTACAGAAAAGAAAAACAAATATCTGATCATGTAATTAAAAATCATCACAATGCTCATGTACAAGAGACAGACGTAAGACTGAATAGGCATCCTTAATTCTGGCATTTCAACTTTCAAACACTTGACTTTGCAACCTTCATATCATTCTTTTAACATAAAAGTTTTTTGTATTAAACAAAAATAAATCCCACAAACAGTGAGCGCAGAACTTTACAGATAGGTATAAAGGTAGGGATCCCTGGCCCAATGAGTAGACAATCTATAGACAACATAAACATGTATAAGGGCAGTGGAAAGCAATTGGGCAGTGAGATTTACCCAAGTTTACAAAGCTAGGGCAATACATTAACCTTGAACTACAGCAAATTGTCTAATGATAAGATGAGGTTTGTACAAAGATTACTGGCAGGGTAGACTCTGGCCCTTATGTTGGAACTAATTTCTTTTCTTATTAAAGTTACTGCTGCTTTGAGCATCACTCGGTGAGAAAAAGACATTTCAAGCACTTTCAGGACCAGTGCTATTTCTGTCCTTTACTTATTTATTTGTATTACAGTAAATTGCAGTACATAATGTTGTTTAGCCACGTTGGTCCCAGGATACTAGCGAGACAAGGTGGGTGAGGTAATATATTTTATTGGACCAACTTCTATTGATGAGAGAGACAAGCTTTCAAGCTTACACAAAGCTCTTCTTCAGGTCTGGGGAACTCACTCAGGTACATCTACACTAGAGCACTTAGGTCTAGCACTTATGGTGGAGAGGCTCTAAGCCACTGCTTCTCAACTGATTACAACGCGGCCCACGATGTGTTACCTGGGCTGCGTGGCAGGGCAGCAGCAGCCCCAACCCTCGTTGCACAGGGAGGCCAGCTGCCCACCCGACTCAGACTGCAGAGCTTGCGGGGCCGAGTGGCTGCCCGGACCCCCGCCACACGGGGTGGGCCGGCAGCCCGGACCCCAACCCTACCGGGGCGGGCCGGCAGCCCGGACCCCAACCCTACCGGGGCGGGCCGGCAGCCCGGACCCCAACCCTACCGGGGCGGGCCGGCAGCCCGGACCCCAACCCTACCGGGGCGGGCCGGCAGCCCGGACCCCAACCCTACCGGGGCAGTCCAGATACCCCTGTGCTGAGCAGCTGGGAACCCAGGACCCCGGGCACACAGGCAGCTTTTAGCACACAGCTGAGATGGGCCACAGCTCTGTGCTAATTGGGCCGTATGCGGCTGTGGGCTGAGAACCACTACTCTAAGCTGACGGGAGAGAGCTCTCCCATCGGCTTAATAACGCCTGCCTCCGCAAGAGGCAGTAGCTATGGGCTAATCTACACTGGCAAGGTTAAAGCACTGCCGCAGCAGCATTTTAACGTGGCTTGTGTAGTTGCGGCATAGCGCTTGGAGAGAGCTCTGAAAAAAACAACTCCATGAGGGGCATAGTTACCAGCGCTGGTACACTGTCTGTACTGGCACGTTACAGCGCTGAAACTTGCAGCGCTCAGGGGGTGTTTTTTCACACCTCTGAGCGAGAAAGTTGCAGTGCTGTAAAGTGCCAGTGTAGACCATATGCTCTCCCGCTGACATAGCACTGTGTACACTGGTGCTTAGGTCGGTATAACTTACATCGCTCAGGGGTGTGGATTAGTCACACCTCTGAGCGACGTAAGTCATACCAAAGTAACCTGTAGTGTAGACAAGGTCTCAGTGTCATTGCTAAACACAAGGTTTGAACAGACTGTTTAGCATAAGTAGTTAACACATATTTCAAGGTACCATTCAAGGTGAAGTGGCCCATTAATACCCTTCCAGTCCTGGGCAAGAAAGGGTGGATAGCAGCTGGGGGAATTGTTAGTGGGTTACAGATTGTTGTAATAAGCCATAAATCCAGTATTTGTATTCAGTCCATGATTTTTAGTGTCTAGCAGAGTAATGAATTTAAGTGCCCTGATTCATCTTTTAAAATTGTTGTGCAGGTTCCCTTTGAGGATGAGGACCGACATGTCAGATCTAGAGTAATTAGTGAAAATCGGTAAGCCACTCCCATTGGCATAGTAGCATCTTCACTAAAAAGCTACAGCAGCTGTATCACTGTATGTGAAGACAAGCCCTGAGGTAGTTTCCCAGACCAGAAGAGTTCTGTGTAAACTCGAAAGCTTTTCTCTCGCACCAACAGAAGCTGGTGCAATAAAATATGTTACCTCACCCACCTTGTCTCTCCAGTACATTACAGTGGCACCTAGAAACTTCAATCAAGGATCACAGCCCCATTGTGTTATACGCTGTGAAAAACAAGTAATGAAGGCAATAGATCAATGGACCAATAGGTTTTACACTTTAAGTAAGTCCAAGATGCAAAGGGGAAATGGAGAAACACAACTGAGCAGGAAGACAAGGTTACAATAAATTGGAACTTTAAGTAGCATATATTAGTTAAAAAACATAGAGGCCTCCATGCTGGCTTGGTTATTTTAAAGACTGAACAAGAGACAATAATGAATCACTAAACAGGCACCTAACTACTCATTTAATCCCGTATTTAACCACTTTATGCACACAACTGATGCAAATGCACCAATGTGCACCACAGTTATCTCCTAAAGTACAATTGTTAGGCTTAAGTATTAATACATTAGTAATGCAAATAGGACAGTTCATGCCTCATAGTTATTGCCTCCGCCTTCCTGCTGATTGGCAGATATCAAAACGTGACCAGTGTCAACGATAAAATTACGGTTTTCATTTCAGTAAGAAGAGCTAGAAACGCGCCTTTAGTCTTTAAAGAAACCCTTCGATTTGACAAAATCTGACTGTGCTGCAGTAGCTACAGCCTAACCAACCCAGACCTGAACGTGTGCTCGGGCCTCACCCTCCTCATCCAGCTGGGCTCCGTCAGTCTCAGCAGCATCCTCCTCGCTGGCTGTGATCTCGGTGATCAGGTTGCCCAGCCCCAAGGCGCCCAAACCGGCTAAATGCTTCTTGGATTCCTGGGACAGCGGAAGACAGGACCGGCCGTTAGCGGACCGGCGCCGCGAGGGATGACACCCGGGGACCACCAGGGCTATGTTCCCGCCGCAGCGCGAGGGGCCCGGCCTCGGCCAGCCAGAGCCCAGCGCCCCCCAGCTCCCCTCGCCTCACCTTGTCCAAGACGCTCTCCCCCTCCAGCTGCCCCGCCTCGTTAATGTTCCCGAAGAGGAACCCGGCCAGGGAGAAGGGCCCGGCGCGGCCCCCCTCCGCCTCCTCCTCGCTCTCCGAGTCCGACATCGCTCCAGTCCCGGAACGCGACCCGGAAACAAAACCGGAAAGCGAGCGCCGCCGGGTCACGCCTCAGGAGAGCACCATAGAGAACGCGCGGCGAGAGAGCGTCTCCTCGGAGTGGAAGGGCGGGGCCGGCACCGCTGGGCGATAGATTCTGCCCAGCCCACCGCCGAGTCGCGGCGGAGACCACGGCAGGGATGGACGCTCTGAGAGCGATCCACCGGCGGTCGATTTAGCGGGTCTAGTAAAGACCCGCCAAATCGAGTGCAGATCGCTTTCCAGTAGCCCTGGGTACTCTACCCCGACCAGAAGAGTAAAGTAAGTCGAGGGAGATTTTCTCCCACCGACCCCCGCGGTAACTCTAAGGTACGTCGACTACGCGTCTACACAAGCAACCTCGTTCCGTCGACCTAAAGGGCTCTTAAAAGCAACTTCTGTACTCCTCCCCGGCGAGGGGAGTAGTGCTAAAATCGACCTTGGTGGGTCGAATTTAGGGTAGTGCAGACGCAAATCGACGTTATTGGCCTCCGGGAGCTATCCCAGAATGCTCCAATATGACCGCTCTGGACAGCACTTTGAATTCCGATGCACTAGCCAGGTACACAGGAAAAGCCCCGGGAACTTCTGAATTTCATTTCCTGTTTGGTCAGCATGGCGAGCTCAGCAGCACAGGTGACCATGCAGTCCCCCCAGAATCACAAACGAGCTCCACCATGGAGCCAACGGGAGACACTGGATCTGATTGCTGTATGGGGAGAAGAATCTGTGGAGGCAGAACTCCGATCAAAAAGAAGAAATGCTAATATATATGCCAAAATTGCACAGGGCATGATGGACAGAGGCTACACCAGGGACACACAGCAGTGCCGCGTGAAAGTCAAGGAGCTCAGGCAAGCCTACCAAAAGACAAAGGAGGCAAACAGTCTGCTTCTATGATCAGCTGCATGGCATTCTAAGGGGGGACCCTACCACTACTCCACAACTATCCGTGGACACCTGCAAGGGGGGAGTCTCATGTAACATGGAGGAGGATTTTGTGGAGGAGGAGAATGTGCAGCAGGCGAAGCGGTGAATCTGTTCTCCCCGGCAGCCAGGACCTTTTCATCACCGTGGAGCCAATACCCTCCCAAGGCTGGATCCCCGACCCTGAAGGCAGAGAAGGCACCTCTGGTGAGTGCACATTTGTAACTACAGTACAGGATTTAAAAGCAGTAGTGTTTAGTGTTTGATTTGCCCTGAAGACTTGGGATGCATTTGCGGCCAGTATAGCTACTGGAAAAGTCTGTTAACAGGTCTGGGGATGGAGCGGGAATCCTCCAGGGACATCTCCATGAAGCTCTCCTGGAGGTACTCTGAAAGCCTTTGCAGAAGGTTTCTGGGGAGGGCTCTACAGTAGGACACTTTACCACACCAGTCTGGAATTATTGCAGCACAAAGCATGGCAACGACTGGCCCTCGGTTTTGGTCACATACAAGCAACATTCGGTTTATATCTTTCTGTGTTAGCCTCAGGAGAATGATATTATTCATGGTCACCTTGTTGAAATAGGGGAATTTTTGTAAGGGAACAGTAAAAGGACCCCATTCATGCTGGGCTGTTTGCGCTTGGCTAAAAAGGATCATCCCTGAGAATAGCCACGCGGTGGGGGGAGGGGTGAAGGGATCATCCCAAATAGCCACGCGGAGAGGTGGGGGGGAGGTGTGTGCTGCACATCCACCCAAAAACCGCAGCCCCTCCTTTTAAATGGCAAACCCAACTGGCATTGCTTGCTATGGGAAAGGAGGGCGCTGCAGTTTGAAAACATTCCCACATGTTATGAAGGCATTAGAAGCAAAACCCACGTACCCTTCGGTTTACCATGGCTGCCTGGATACCGAATTCTGTTGCCCAGCCATGTGTGATGTGTCACCATACCGGCAGGCGCTCGCTATAAAAGGCAAAATGCAACCTTGTACCTAAAGCACATGTGCTGTCTGCTGTGAATTGCTTGATTCACTGTGAAAGAGTCTCCCTTTTGTTCTCAGAAATGTATCATCTTAAATTTTACTCTCCCTTTTTATCACCCCGCAGGTGCAAATGTTTCTATGCTCCCCCTACCATCTCCATCCCTGAGGTTATCGCAGATTAGAAGGCCAAAAAAACCGCACTCGCGCTGACGTGTTTTCCGAGCTCATGCAGTCCTCCCGCACTAATAGGGCACAGCTGAATGCATGAAGGCATTCAGTGGCAGAGTCCAGGAAAGCATTAAGTGAGCACAATGAGAAGAGGCAGGATGCAATGCTGAGGCTAATGGGGGAGCAAACGGACATGCTCAGGCGTCTGGTGGAGCTACAGGAAAGCCAACAAGAGCACAGACCGCCACTGCATCCACTGTACAACTGCCTGTCCTCCTCCCCAAGTTCCATATCCTCCTCACCTAGACGCCCAAGAACGCGGGGGGAGGCTCCGGGCACCCAGCCACTCCACTCCAGAGGATGGTCCAAGCAACAGAAGGCTGTCATTCAAACAGTTTTGATTTGTAGTGTGGCTACAATAAGCAATATGGCCTTGTCCTTCCCTTCTCCCCTCCTCCCCCATCCCACCCTACCCTACCCCACCTGGGCTACCTTATCAGTTATCTCCCTTTTTTTTTTTTTAATTATTAAAGAAAGAATGCATTGTTTCAAAACAATAGTGACTATTTCTTTGCCAGCTGTGATCGAAGCGGGGAGGGTGGTTGGCTTACAGGGAATTAAAATCAACAAAGGGGGCGGGTTTGCATCAAGGAGAAACACACACAAGTATCACACCATAGCCTGGCCCGTCATTAAACTGATTTTCAAAGCCTCTCTAATGCGCAGCTCACCTACCTGTGCTCTTCTAATCGCCCTGGTGTCTGTCTGTTCAAAATTGGCAGCCAGGCGATTTGCCTCAGCCTCCCACCCCGCCATAAACGTCTCCCCTTTACTCTCACAGATATTATGGAGCACACAGCAAGCAGTAATAACAATCGGAATATTGGTTGCTCTGAGGTCTAACCTAGTCAGCAAACAGTTCCAGCGAGCTTTTAAACATCCAAAGGCACATTCTACCACCATTCTGCACTTTCTCAGCCTATAGTTGAACAGCTCCTTACTACTGTCCAGGCTGCCTGTGTATGGCTTCATGAGCCATGGGAGCAAGGGGTAGGCTGGGTCTCCAAGGATAACTATTGGCATTTCAACATCCCCAACCGTAATTTTCTGGTCTGGGAAGTAAGTCCCTTCTTGCAGCTGCTCAAACAGCCCAGAGTTCCTAAAGATGCGAGTGTTATGCACCTTTCCCGGCCATCCCACATTGAGGTTGGTGAAACATCCCTTGTGATCCACCAGTGCTTGAAGCAGTATTGAGAAGTACCCCTTGCGGTTTATGTACTGGTTGGCAAGGTGGTCCAGTGCCAAGATAGGGATATGCGTTCTGTCTATCACCCCACCACAGTTAGGGAAACCCATTGCAGCAAAGCCATCCACTATGACCTGCACATTTCCCAGAGTCACTACCCTTGATAGCAGATCAGTGATTGCATTGGCTACTTGAATCACAGCAGTTCCCACAGTAGATTTGCCCACTCCAAATTGATTCCCAACTGACCGGTAGCAGTCAGACGTTGCAAGCTTCCACAGGGCTATCGCCACTCGCTTCTCAACTGTCAGGGCAGGTCTCATCTTGGTATTCCTGTGCTTCAGGGCAGGGGAAAGCAACTCACAGAGTTCCAGGAAAGTGGCCTTACGCATGCAAAAGTTTCGCAGCCACTGAGAATCATCCCATACCTGCAACACTATGCGGTCCCACCAGTCTGTGCTTGCTTGCTGGGTCCGGAATCGGCATTCCACTGTATCAACCAGCCCCACTGCCGCCATGATGTCCCAATTGCCACATCCTGTGCTATCAGGAACGTCTCTGTCAATGTCCTCCTCACAATCTTCCTCGTGCTGCCGTCTCTTAGCCAAGTTCTGCACATACTGCAGTATAATGCGCAAGGTGTTTACAATGCTCGCAACAGCAGCAGTGAGCTGAGCAGGCTCCATGCTTGCAGTGCTATGGCGTCTGCACGGGTAACCCAAGAAAAAAGGCACAAAATGATTGTCTGCAGTTGCTTTCACGGAGGGAGGAAGGGGAGACTGACATGTACCCAAAAACCACCCGCGACAATGTTTTTGCCCCATCAGGCATTGGGAGCTTAACCCAGAATTCCAATGGGCAGCAGAGACTGCGGGATAGCTTCCCACAGTGCACCGCTCCATGAGTCGATGCTCGCCATGGTAGTGAGGACGCACTCCACCAACTTAATGCGCTTAGTGGGGACATACACAATCGACTGTATAAAATCAATTTCTAAAAATCAACTTCCATTAAATCGACCTAATTTCGTAGTGTAGACATACCCATAGCCTCAGCCCCAGCTAGGGACCAGCCGCGGGGAGGCTCAGATCCTGGCAGGGCTAGATCAGCTCCAGATCCCAGGCAGAGCCAGCTGGCCGCGGGGAGCCTCAGTGCCCAGCCCAACAGGGCTCTAGTTCCAGCTCTCGGGCACGCTCACGCTAGCACCCCCATAGAGACTTCTGAAAAACAACATTCACTAGGTGCCCACACCTGCTACTGATTGCAGCTAAAGCTGTAGGGGCTCGGTACCTCTCAACAGCAGAGCCTTACTTTCTCTAGGAGTAAGTGTCCTCCTCTGTACAAAGCTATAGCTAATACCTACTTACTTCCCAGGGGCATTGCAATTAGAGCTCTCAAGCGGTGAAAAAAAAAATCACAATCACACGATTAAAAAAATAACCACAATTAATTACACTGTTATCCAAAAAGATTTAAGGAGTATTTTATTGTTTTTTACATTTTCAAATATATTGATTTCAATCACAACAGAATATAAAGTGTACAATGCTGTTATTTTTTATTACAAATATTTGCACCGTAAAAAACAAAATAGCATTTTTCAAGTCACCCAATACAAGTACTGTAGTGCAATCTTTTTATCATGAAAGTTGAACTTACAACTGTAGAATTATGTACCAAAAAAACCTGCATTCAAAAATAAAAATGTAAAACTATGGAGCCTACAAGTCAACTCAGTCCTACTTCTTGTTCAGCCAATAGCTCAGACAAACAAGTTTGTTTATATTTGCAGAAGATAATGCTGCCTGCTTCCTGTTAACAATGTCACCTGAAAATGAGAACAGGCATTTGCATGGCACTGCTGTAGTCGGTGTCGCAAGATATTTACATGCCAGATGTGCTAAAGAGGCATATGTCCCTTCATGCTTCAACCACCATTCCAGAGGATATGCTGATGACAGGTTCTGTTCGATAACGATCCAAAGCAGAGCAGACTGACATGTTCATTTTCATCATCTGAGTCAGATGCCACCAGCAGAAGGTTGATTTTCTCTTTTGATGGTTTGTGTTCTGTAGTTTCCGCATCAGAGTGTTGCTCTTTTAAGACATGAAAGCATGCTCCACATCTCCTCATTCTCAGATTTTGGAAGGCACTTCAGATTCTTAAATCTTGGGTCAAGTGCTGTAGCTATCTTTAGAAATCTCACATTGAAATCATCTTTGCATTTTGTCAAATTTGCAGTGAACGCGTGCTTAAACGAACAAGATGTGCTGGGTCATCATCCGAGACTGCTATAACATTAAATACATGGCAGAATCTGGGTAAAACAGAACAGGAGATATACAATTCTTCCCTAAGGAGTTCAGTCACAAATTGAATTAACACTTTTTTTAACGAGCGTCATCTGCATGGAAGCATGTCCTCTGGAATGATGACCGAAGCATGAAGAGGCATATGAATCTTTAGCACATCTGGCACGTAAATATCTTGCGACACCAGCTACAACAGTGCCATGCGAACGCCTGTTCTCACTTTAAGGTGACATTGTAATTAAGAAGTGGGCAACATTATCTTCCGTAAATGTAAACAAACTTGTTTGTCTTAGCGATTGGCTGAACAAGAAGTAGGACTGAGTGGACTTTTAGGCTCTAAAGTTTTACATTGTTTTGTTTTTGAGTGCAATTATGTAACAAAAAAAATCTACATTTGTAAGTTGCACTTTCATGATAAAGAGATTGCACTACAGTACTAGTATGAGGTGAATTGAAAAATACTATTTCTTGTTTATTTTTACAGTGCAAATATTAGTAATCAAAAATAATATAATGTGAGCACTGTACACTTTGTAGTGTTGTAATTGAAATCGATGTATTTGAAAATGTAGAAAAGCATCCAAAAATATTTAATAAATTTCAATTGGTAGTCTGTTTAACAGTGCGATTAATCACGATATTTTTTAATTGTGAATTTTTTTAGTTAATCACGAGTTAACTGCGATTAATGCACAGCCCTAATTGCAATATAGCAGTGCTGTGCATTTGCAATATCAAGCACTCAAAGTTAGAAAATGCAAACAGAGGGTTGCTTATACAACCTTAATTCGGCACCCTTACATGTATACATTGTGATAGTCTTTAATTATATATTATTTCACAGGACTCCTGCCTAATTCAGTACACACGTAGTGAGCAGTAGTCAACATTTTGTTTTATCCTCATTGTTCGAGATGTAGCACACACACACACACACACACACACACACACACCCCTCACCGTATTTCCTTCTCTGAAGTAGTTAGTTTCCTTCTGAGCTTTTCTATGGCATTTATACTACTAGTAGCTGGTTCTTTCACCAACTCTCCAAAGTATTTTACAAAGGTGATCAGCATCTGCATGCTTCATAACCAGAAACTGACTACACTACCGCTTTTGTCAGTCAAGGGTGTGGGGGGAAAAAAACAAAACATCCCTGACCAACGTAAGTTTCTGGTATGGACAGTGCGGTCGACAGGAGACACTCTCCTGTCCATATAGCTAACCCCGCTCATTGGGAGTGGTTTAATTATGTCAGAAGGACAGCTCTTTCCTCTTGGCAAAGAGCAGCTACACAGAGGACATTTATAGCAGCACAGCTGTAGCAGGACATCTGTGCTGCTATAAAGTCCAGAGTGTAGACATAGCCTAGTTAACTTATTTTCATCTGTGGAGTGGAAGGATGGTATTATCCCCATTTTACAGATGGGAAACTAAAGCATAGCGGATATAATGTTTCTGATAATTTTAGGTTTCTAATACGGGATACCTAGCACCTGATTTTGCACAGTACTTTAGCAAAGCTCCCAGTGACTTCAGTTATAGCTGTAAGTTCAGCATTTCTGCAAATCAGAGCTCAAGGTATCCCATCATAGCTTTCAGGAAGTAATTAGTGACCCCCTGTGAAAAGTTTGGTTTAAACGATTTGCCTAACATTAGGAACTCTACATTATAGCAGAGGCAGGAATATAAATCAGTTTTCCAAGGTGGTATTCAACTGCCTTAACCAGAAGGCCATCCATTCTCTTCCTGTGATCCCCTATCCCAGTACTACAAATAATATATACCTTCCATCTTCTGTAACAGATGAAGCAGCATCCTACAGGCAACATCCTCCTTTGATACATAATCCCAATTCATCCCCACAGTAGGTCGAGCTCGTGCACTGAATGAATTAGGGGTCAAGTGGGGAAAAAAATGTGATCACGTAATTCAAGACTATCAATGCAGATGCACAAGGTGGCCAAATTAAAGTTTTCACCATCCCCATTTCCCTCACCAGCTTCCAGTCTTTGCACACACATTTGGGCTCCCTATTTGTCTCTTTGCCCAATCAGTCCCAGCCTCCCCTTTCCTCTCCTGCCATGGCCCAGTCACTCCAAGTTTCCTCCCACTCCCCCAACTCCTTATCTCAACCTACTCTTTTCCCTCCCCTCTGGTCTCGCTTTTGTCCCCTCTGCCTCCCCTTCCTCTTCTAGTTTGGCTCGGTGATAGGAGGTGCAGGTGTTTCCTGTATTCTCACTGCTCTCAATTCCATTGTCCAGCCCTTTCAAAAGCAGTTGTCAGACTTTCCCTGTAAAGGCTGCTCCTCTTCAAGACTGCAGGCATGGGCTGACATGTGCAATCTGATCACACATAGCAGCTGTGAAGGGATACAGCATGCCCAGCAAGGACAGAACCTTCAGAGATTTTAGCTGCAAAAAATCAATTCTGTACTGAGGATTTGCGAACTGCAATTTTTCAAAGGCTTATAACTTGGCCAAACATAAGTAGATTTTCACAGGAATGGCAAAAGGCACATCCCTGACACAAAGTTCACCCCTTGCCAAATTTCAAATCTCTGGTCCAAAGCATAGGGACACTGGTCATCAGAATATTTTAACATAAGCAAAACAACCTTCCCCGCCACACTGCCCCCGTCTCATTCTCAAAACAGCTGAACAGTTTTGGCTGAAATTTTCCAAAAAAATTCAACCTGGAGCAGACACCTGGCATACAAAATTTCACACAAAATGGTTATAGTTTGGCAAGACTATAACCAACTGAAAAAGTCTTAATGCGAAGTGTCAGCCCATATAGGGAGTGCTACCAGCCCCACTTATAATAGTTATTAACATGTGGAAAGAGGGTTTTAATGGGAATTATCTTGCATCTTTATAGTAAAGAGACATCAGATTCACACAGTTTACAATCACTAAAACTGGACTGAACAATTAAACTTCTTAATTTGTTCAAAATTTGCTTTGCTGTATTTCAAGTCTCCAGATTTCCACAAAAGAGATTAAGAACAATTGTAATATGAAAATGGAATGAGTGAATAAAACAGCAAGAGATCAAGAAAGCTTTATTACAATTTAATTCTGCATAATTTAAAAATCATTTTAAATCGTTAGTTGCAATACAAATTCCTTTTAAGTATAAAATCAAGTTGCCAGTGTATGTTTCAGTACCACACTTCAATCAGATCATCTTAGGGTCCTCTAATGCAAAGGAGTCCTCCTCATCCTCCCACTTTAACTGGCTCAGAGAACTCCTTTGCTTAGAGAGAGGTCCATTTGCTCGTTCAGATTTACCCAAGTAGCACCAAGAATTCTACAGGTCACAAATTTGGCACTCAAAAGCAAAGCATTGAGGCCTTTCTGGTTTAAATTCCATATAAATAGCTACTGTTGTGTACTGAACAGAGCATTTGAGTGCTAAAAGTATACATCTAAAAAGACTGCCTCAGAGCATCTTTTGGACAGAGCACTCCTGAACTGTTCAAATCAATTGGGGGGTGGGGTAGGGGGGGAATAAGTGAACTCTCTCAAAGACAAAAAATGTAAATGATTAGTCTGCTAGAAGGATATAAAAACTGAATAGCACAGGAGAGACTGAATTGTCACGTCAGCTGCATTCCCAGCCACTCAAATATAAAACTTTTATAAGGCTGGTTTCAACTGCTCATCTCAATGCTGGAATGTTCTGATCTTATTTGGAAATAGACAAATCCAACCATATGATCAGGGAGCTAAGTCAAATCTCCACTTATGTGACAATGGACAAAATTGAGGCAAAAAAAGGAACCAGAACTCTGCACTAGAGTTACAATAAAATAGGTTAAGAATTATAGAAATTTGCAACATCCCAAACTTAGAGAGTGACCATTTACAGATTTTGTTAACACATTATCAATTATTGTAATAATGAAAAAAATTCAAGATATCTGCACACTCCTGAAATTCATTCCTGCAGAGATCAGGCCCTGGAGTAAGGATACCTACTCCTCTTGGCAGAAAATACACACAGAAGTATCAGATGTTGAAATCAGTCTGTTAATGAGGTACTATGAAGACAGTCAAGAGCTCTCCAAGTTGTTCTAGTCCATGGCACTTTGTGAAGAACAAAAAAGAAAGTGGTATGTAGAAGGAAGCATCTCCAGGCTTCTACAAACATCATGGCATATGGTTATTTGGTCATTCCCAGTACACTACATTGTTTCATTAGCTAGTCATACTGATGGCTTGGGTCAACTGTGGCTTGTAATTTAGCCTTTTAGAGTGGTATTTGCTAAAGTAATATATGCCATCAGTTATAATGGAATTGTAGTTAATGTAAGTTATCAGTACATCAGGCAGAGAGAAAGGCACATCCTCTTCTTTGAGGGGAATTAGGGCACAGATAAGAACATAGCCACCTCATACTTCAATACCACCTAAAGCAAGGCTAATTTAATATTTCTCTGAATCCTAAAAGCCCTACAGTTGCCAACCTGCTGGCATCTTGCCGCAATGAGAAAAGAGAGCTCATTCCATATAGTGCAGGCATAATACACATTTTTGTATGGGTGAGATACCTGTACGAAACTGAGATCTGAACCACTAACGTAGGCTGCTCCCAAATACAGTCAGTGGCACCCAAGCAAGGAATGGGATTATTAATTTCAGTACACAAAACCCAGTCCCAGCATTCTTACATTAATACAAAATCTCTTATACAGCACATCAATTTCAGATCTGCAAGTTGCAGGGGCTAGTCTTTAATGGAGGTTTCATACTGCTGCTTTTTTGCTCATTCTAGGTGTTGTGGGTATACACAGACTTCTGAAGATAAAAGCCAGTGACTATTCACAAAGGGGTAGGAACAGTTATTGAAGTGTTTAAATAGAGCTTCAGCTAAAGTACTTTTATAATAATGTGTGACCAGCTAGCGTGGAGAGGAGAATTATTTTCAAAATGCTCTAGCTCAGGTAACCGTATCCACTATAGCTGGCCAACCATTAAAAACAGTTTAACTGGAACCATAGTTAAACATGGTTCGTGGCTTCATGTAATAGGACCTACAAAATTCAAAGACATAATCTGCCATGAACTCTCATGCAATGATGCAGGGGCTAATTATGGTAGGGAGAGAGAGAGAGAACTAATTCCTCAAGGGCAACAGCCTCCTTCCAACTCTCTGGAATTCTCCTAAAAGGTAGGGGGATGTACACTTGTGCATGTCATACTAGGAAATCCGCTTTGAGAATGTCATCCCAATTACCTCAAACAGTTTAAAGAGAGAACAGTACCTCCACTCTCAGAATGTAAAATACCTTTTTAGAGGGGAAAGAGAATCCCTAATGCAGTTAAGACAACTATGGCAGACTTGCATTTTGTTACCATCTCACTTCTCTGTTCCTAAATAACCACAGAATCATTTATTTGAGTTACTGGCATCCAGAATTCCACATATCAGGAGGTGCCAACTTCTGGTCTTAATATTAATTAAACCATTTCAGGAGTTCCTTATGTCTGAACCACTAGACTAAACATGATTGGTTTTCATTAACTTTTCATACTTTATAGTAAAGAATGTGATTACTTGTAAGTCTCTCATCAACACTGAAAGCATTTTCAAATTTAGACAAATGGTTTTCAAATTTCGGCAATAATTAGAAAGCCAGACTCTCGTCTGGTAAACCAAGTTGATGAGTCAGTAAGGGCCAGAAGCAGCAGGAACTACATTTAAAGCAAAATTATCAATATCTGTCTCTTTCAGCAAGGCCAATAACTGAAGTTTGTCTAGTAAAGGAAAAGTTTGGCTTTGAAGAAGTCTCCTCCTCCTCCATTGAAAAGAATGGAAGCCAACTGAACTCTGGAGATGTTGGAGACTCTGGAACTTTAGAAGATGGATAGATATCTGATCACTCTCTCACTAGGCTGGAATGAACTGGTTTGTCAGTTTCCCTGAAGCAGTTACCAAACTGCAAGAATATACTTTGCATGAACCATTTCTGTTTAGAGCTGTTAGTGCAAGATGCAAATCTTCGATTAAAAAAAGAAAGGAGCCCACCAAGATCCCTGTCAGTCTTTATTCCACTTCAAATATCCATCATCTTCGGCAACTACAACAGGACACACTTTTTTGTGTTTTTCTTTGTCACTGGGTATAAAACTGCACGCACAGCTTCAGCAAACACCTCTCGAACCCCTTCCTGGTTCAGAGCTGAGCATTCCAAATATTTTACTGCTCCAATCTGTTTGGCCAGTGAAGTTCCCTGTTGTGGGGTAGTGGGAGCCAAGCTTTGCTCCTTCAGCTTTTTAACTGTTTCCACATCACTTCGTAAGTCCCTTTTGGTGCCAACTAAAAGGATTGGAACATTAGGACAGTGGTGAGAGACTTCAGGGTGCCATTTGTGCCGAACATTTGCATAAGAGGAGGGACTTCCAATGGAAAAACAGATGACAAATACATTGGTTTGAGGGTATGAGAGTGTACGCAGACGGTCATATTCCTCCTGGCCTGCAGTGTCCCAGAGATTTAGACTAACTGTCCGGCCATCCACAGTCATCTGGGCACTATAGTTGTCAAACACAGTGGGTATGTACTCCTCTGGAAAGGCATTGGTGGTGTAGCTGATGAGAAGACAGGTCTTTCCCACTGCACCATCTCCAACAACTACGCACTTTATTGTCTGCATTCTTTACCCAGAAATGGAGAATCCTGCTGAAAACAAGAGACAAAAAGTCAGAAAGAGCTGACTCATTTATAGGAATTTTAAAACACCAAGTGCAGAAGGTTTCTCTAATACCATGCCCGCAACATTTCTAATAACTTATTTTTGGTAGCGGACACAGCATGCTAGATGCTAAACCCACACACAAAGAAGCAGTCACCACTAGAAAAGCGTACACTCTAGAACAGTGGTTCTCAAACTTATTTGATCATGCCCCCCTTCTTTGTGTCTGTAGTAGTTTATGCCCCCCCCACACACACACACACACAAGTACATATACCAATAAAAAAAAAATCAACATGCAACTCTCACTAAATATTAAAAACAGTAAGGCATTGATTCAAACAGAGCCAACGATCCATTGTAATAAGGGCAAAAGCAAAATTGTGATGCTTAAAATTAAATGTGCATACTGCATTGTAGCAAACAGATTAATGTACAGATGGCAATGACTTGTATAATGCTGTTCAAGCTTAACAGAAATCCATCAAAATGAACAGCACCATCCAGAGTCAAATGCACAGTGCCATCTGAAGACCTGATATGTCTGGAGGAATCAGCTTTGCTAGTTATTTGTTGCTGTGGGTAAAATGTGTGCAGTAAGTTTCCCCCTTCCCCCCCCAAAGCTTCTCACACACACTCCAAAATATATTCCATACCTCTCCCCAGTTTGAGACCCTCTGCTCTAGAAAGAAACAGTAGAAGCAGGGGAGAGGAAAAGAGGTACAATATACAAATAGAATGGTCACGTGGCAATTGGACACATCCTGATTATTTATCTAAATAAAAATAAATTAGCTGAATACCTACAACCTAGCCTTAACCAGCCAGATAATTTCTTGTAGGTAATCTAGACATGAGTCTTTAGGAGGGACCTGACTGCAGAGAAAGGGATCTGGGGTCTTCTGCCCCACAGCAAGATGTTCTCTGTCACTTGTGGTATCCCACGGCTCAGCCCCCTCCATGCTATCCTTGTTCTCTACTGCCTAAGCAGTAGTAACACAGAGAAGGCTCTAGGAGTTAAACTGAATATGATTCAATGCAGATGAGGCAAATGCGCTAGTAAGATGTATGAATACTGCCTATAAAACAAGTAATTAATTCACTCAGCACCAGTTGCATAGTACTGTAGAGTATTCAGACCACACCAATAAAAGGTTTAGGAAATAGAACCTAGGAGGAAAACTTGATACATCTGTTCTTTGAACTACAATCAGACTGCTACCATGTCACTCTGAATACACGAAGAACTGTTCTAAAGAGGCCAAGAACAGATTATTCTCACCAACCATTGACAGAAGAGGCAGGAACTAATGCGCTGCAGCAAAGAAAGCTCATGTTAAGTACTACGAAAACCCTAATACCGTAAGAAGATCTCAGCAGTAAAATAAGCTTCCAAAAGCAGGTTGTAGAATCACTACTGGAGATATCAGAGACTAAGGCCTTGTCTACACTCCAGAGTTGTGTCGATGCAAGTTACGCCAACAATCAAAAACCGCTCTAATTACATCACTTGTGCACGTTCACATAACGCTCCTATCAGCAGAGCACATCCACAATTGGTGCTCTAGCATCAACAGAGTAATGCACTGTGGGTAGCTAACCCACTGTGCTACTCGCCACCTTCTGCAGCAAGGAGTTGTGGGAAGGCAGAGTGGATCACAGTGCATCATGGATACGGGCGCAACGTCCCATGATGCAGCTTTTTCTGTCCCATTACTCCATGGGCTTCCGACTGCGTTCAGTGCCATTTTTCAACAGCCTGTTTACAGTGCGCCTGCCATCTCTGTCTGAAAGGATGGATCCTGCACTGCTCTCTACTGTTGTGGTCACTGTTATGAATACGTCATGGCTGGTCATGCAGTATATCATGAGCAGCTCCCAATCGAAACAGGGATCCGAGGTGCCTGACCTGCTGTGTGCAATGGAGAGAAACAACACCAGATTACTTTTGGCATTCACTGAGCTGCTGCATATGGTGGACCATCGCTTTTGGGCTCGGGAAACAAGAACTGCGTGGTGGGATCACATCGTTATGCAGGTCTGGGATGACAAGCAGTGAATGCAGAACTTTCAGATGCGGAAAGCCACCTTCCTGGAACTGTGCGCGGAGCTTGGCCCAGCACTGCAGTGCAAAGACACCAAAATGAGAGCTGCCCCCTCAGTGGATGAAGCATGTGGTGATCACTCTGTGGAAGCTAGCAACTACAGACTGCTACTGGTCACTCATGAATCAGTTTGGTGTCCAGAGTTGGGACTGCGTTATCGCAAGTGTGCATGGCATTCTGCTACAAAGGACTGTGACTCTTGGAAATGTGTGTGAAATAGTGGATGGCTTTGCGGCAACAGTATTTCCTAACTGCAGCAGGGCGATAGATGGCACGCATATCCCAATTTTGGCCCCGGACTATCTTGCAAAGGAGTACATCAATAGAAAGCGGTACTTCTCTATGGTATTGCAGGCACTTGTGGATCACTGTAGGCGTGTCACTGTCATCAATGTGGGGTGGTCCAGGAAGGTGCATGACCCATGCATCTTCAGGAACATTGGCCTGTACAGAAAGCTGCAAGCAGAGACTTTCTTTCCAGACAAGATTCCAATGGGGGATGTTGAAATGCCCATAGTGATCCTGGGAGACTCAGCGTGCCCTCTACTCCCAGGGCTCATGAAGCCTTACATAGGAAACCTGGACAGCAGCAAGGATCACTTCAACAATAGGCTGAGCAGGTGCAGAATGACCATAGAATGTGCCTTTGGCAGATTAAAAGCACACTGGCGCTGCCTTTATGGCAGGTTAGACCTAAATGAGGAAAATATTCCCATGGTCATAGCAGCCTGCTGTACGCTGCATAATATTTGTGAGGCTAAGGGTGAAAAGTTTCCCCCGGGGTGGAGCGTGGATGCGGATCACCTGGTGGCTGATTTTGAGCAGCCAGATACCAGGGCTATTAGAGGGGCACAACAGAGGGCTATTTGAATCCTGGAACCTTTTAGGCACCATTTTGACAATGAGCACCAGCAATGTGTCTTTCTATACAGCACTCTGCCATGCTTTGTTAACTTGCCGCCTTGCATGAAAATGTTGATGATTCCTGATCGTGATTTGTAGTCAGCAAATGATCAAATTGCAACTCTGTATTAATTCCAGCAGCAACCACTGTGTGTAGGAGACAAATAAAGATTGATTATTTTTCAGAGAGTATGTTTTTATTAAATACCAATTAAAATCACACAGAAAACGCTCAGTGGAAAGGGAGATAACAGTGAAGGGCAGTGTCCTGATGTAGGCTCTCATAGCTGTGTATAACTCCAGATATCATTTTGGAAACTGTCTGAAGGGGTGGAGTCAACAGGGTACTGAGACGGACTGGGAAGATGCAAGAAATGTCTGAGAGGAGTTTGGGGAGGGCATGACAAGCAGCTCTATATCGGCTGTGTGGGGGGGGAGGGGAAGAGCATGCATGTGTTCTGCCTGCAGCAGGATTACAGACTTCAACATCTCCATTTGGTCCTCCATCACTTTTATTATCTGCTCCTGGCCCATTAAAATTCGCTCCTGGCTCTCCTGCCTATTTTATAATTTTCACTTTTATTCTCTCTCCACACCCTGTGTTCTTGTTTCTCGGCATTTGAGGATTGAAGCACCTCTCAAATCATGTCCTCCTTGGCTTCCTTACCTGGCAGAGGCACTCTGCTGGCGTGTAGTGGGTTCCCCTGAAGGCCACATCTGCAAAAGCACGAGAAACAACAAATAGAACCATGATTGTTAGTGCACTCACAGCTTTAAATCATTATAGTAAAATGCACCTTTTAAAATATGAAATCAGTTTCTCACTGTCCCTTGGCAGGCACACAGCTCGGCCAACGCCCTAAACATGGTGAGTTTGGCCAGGGGAGGCAGGGCGCTCAAGGTGGGGCAAAGGGTCTGGGAGGCTTTTTAAGAGGATCACTGCAAGCACCTAGGGACAAAACTGAAAATTTTGCCACCAATTTTCCACAGGCAAGGATCATTGAAGTCAATATCTCACTCCTGCAGGTAAGCAAGGATGCATCTCCTGCACGCATGTGGCTCAGATCCCTATGCAGCTCGCCTCTGTGCTGCTTTGGTCCCTGCACAAGTGATTGCCGATTGGCGCAGGAAAGTTTCCTACAATGGGGGAAAAGAACAAAGCAGCTCTGCCAAGGAACCTTCAGCAGAGGATTGGTGAGTACCCCCAGAAAAGTTTCCTAGAGATCTCACTAGAGGATTCCCATGAAATCTCAGTGTGCATTAACACACTGTTCCACCTCACTGCATAGCTGCACAGGGGAATGTGAACCACATGCAAACACAACTAGTCTTGTACATTTCTATCCCTTCACCCACTTCTAGCATATAGCAAAGGACAGTTCTACCTCATATAACTGAGCAGCATCAACTCAAAAAGATCACTTACCAGAGCTCCCCTCTCCTGCATCATGCGCATCAGAGATGGATTGCTGGGACTGGCTCGAACCTGCCTGGGTCAAGAAGAGGTCCTGGCTCGCCACGGTACTGGATGACCCTGTTGCCTGTCCCACCTCGTCCTCCAACTCAACCTCCTTGTTCACGACTTCGTCCTCAGGGTTGAGTCCACTGTCTGCTGTCTCCAGCCGCTGCCCCCCTCCCCCGCCCAAGTATCCACAGGGATCTTGGTGGTGAAGGTGGGGTCACCACCAAGGATGGCGTCCAGCTCCTTATAGAAATGGCAGGTCTCCAATGCAGCACCAGAGCAACGGTTTGACTCCCTTGCCTTCTGGTACACCTGCCTCAGCTCCTTTATCTTCACATGGCACTGATGCATGCCCTGTTCATAGCCGTTATCCAACATGCCACGAGAAATCTGACCATGGGTATCAAAGTTCCTATGGCTGAAGCTGAGCTGGGACTTCACAGCCGCCTACTCCACAGAGCCAGCAGATCCAACAACTCAGGTGTGCTCCAAGCGGGAGAGTGTTTGCTGCATGGAGCCACCATGATCAGCTGGAAAGATGCAATGCGAGTTCTCCATGCCAAGCAAACAGGAAGTGGAATTACAAAAATTCCTGGACCTTTAAAGGAGGTGGTGCAGATGCCTGTGTACCTGGGTGCAGGGCAGTTGAGTTCGAACTGGTGACCAGAGCAGCCAGGACGGGCATTGTGGGACACCTCCTGGAAGCAATTTACAGCGACATAACCAAGTGCAGTGTCTACACTGACACTTTGTCTATATAACTTTGCCACAAAAAGCTCAACACCTCAACGAGAGGTGGTTTTATTTTGTCAGCAAAGCTGGAGAGTTTTGTCGGTGGAAGGAGAATTATACTGTGTACCTCTCCATTGTTTTGTTGACAAAAGATTACTTTTGTCGACAAAACTCTGTAGTGTAGACAAGGCCTAAGACTTTACGCCCACATCCCTTAAGAAACATTATGATATGCTGACTTAAAGCAGGGGGCTTAGCTAGATGGCCAAGCAGAGAATTCCTCAAATCCAACCTATTCTATCTCTCGCCATCATATGATTCCCATCATTTTCAATCTGGACTTTATAGACCTGAAGCTCCTGCTGTTCATCTTCAGGCACAAAAGTTGGCTGTACATTTTCATGCTGGAGTTTCTATTGCTAAGTCTGAACAGGAATGAACCTGCTGCATGTATCTGCCTCCCCACCCAAATACCTTTGAGGCACTACTTATAGTCCTTGACTCCCAAACTGCAGACAATCAGTTGCTTCCAGTCAAGACGAAAGTGAGTGACTACATTGCCTATTACAAAAAATGAAAAGATAGCACAAAACATAGTTCTGAAACCATGTTAAAATGGTTAAAACGCCTACAAAAGTTGCAAAGTTCTTTTCCTCCAACTCCATCCTTGATTTCCCCCCCCCCCCAATTTCTAAAAGTCATCAATAATCTCTTACTAATCAAATTTCAGGGTTTCTCCTCTGCCCTTATCCTTACCCTTGACATTATCAATCACATCTGCATTGACATCTTATCTACACTGGGCTTCCACAATACTGTCTTCTGGTTTTCCTCCCATGATCAGTATACTTTAATATTCTGTATTAGCTGGATATAAGTTACTTAAATTTTGGTACATAATAGATCTAAACAGATGCTCAAATAACTTTTCAGTCAGCTTAGTGCCTGGCAAACTGGAGGATCCCAAAATTCTTTGCAAACTGTACACACATTCACAACTAACATACAGCCACCTCTGCAGAGCATGGTAGAAATTCTGCCCCAGAAATCACCTAGCAGATTTGGAGGGGAAACAAAGAGTAGGTTTTGGGAATTTTTGTTTATTTGTTTTAATGTCAAACGGAAGGAGGAAATTTAGGTAGATATAATACAAGTCATGCATCCGAAGAAGTGAGGTTTTTACCCACGAAAGCTTATGCCCAAATAAATCTGTTAGTCTTTAAGGTCCCACCAGACTCCTTGTTGTTTTTGTAGATACAGACTAACAAGGCTACCCCCTGATACTTGTCATTTAAATTGGAATCTAGCCAAGATTCTGGGCTAAAACACCCCAATTCTTGCAACAACAACTATTAAAAAGGTGGATCTTGTTGCAACATGTGCATCTAACTGTTCAAACATGCCAGCCAGAATCAGTGTCAGGACTAGAGTTTAATATCATAAAAATATTTTAAAAGTTGAATTACTAAAGTGGCAAACATCAATGATCGGCCTCCTAGAGTCATAATTGAAAGTAGAGTTATGTACATTATATTGGGGTGGTGGCACTTCTATTATTAAGATTGCACCAGAATTTCCATTTTAAAAGGGGTGAAAAAGGCCTATCCAAAGAATGTAACTGATCCTCTAACTCAAAACAAAGAGGTTTTTTTGTAGTTTGTGCACTGCTTTAATTGTCTATGGCAGTTTGTGATGATAAACTAAAAGGTAATTACGACTGTTTAAAGAGTGCCATATGACTAGTTTTTTCTAGTATGACTTTTTTATAATCCCTTTTTAAAAACAGACTAGAGCAATCTTAACTATCACAAAACATAGTTTTTGTGATTTATACTTAAGTATATAGTAATTTTCTGTAGGGACAAAGTATATTCATTTGAACTAGTTCATTAAACTTTGAATGTCCAATTGAGGTACTCTTCCTGTTCCAAACAAAAACAAAACCCAGGCAAGAGATGAGGAGATCCTAGTTTAAAAAACCTGCTGGTCCCGGTCAATTACAGTGATCTATTCAATTATCCCACAGTCTTTATATGGGAAGTAGAATCCTGGCTATATTTTCTCTCTGGATAAAGTTATTTGTACTTTATTAAAATAGGTTTTTATTAGCAGGACATAAGTTACCTTAAATTTTGGTACATAAAAATCTATGTGTAGCATAAATCCCACTGCGATGACTGCATTGTTATGTAATGCATAGCAGAATCAAACGCCAAGAAAGTTCAGTATGTTGTATTTAAAAAAAAAAAAAAAAACTAAAGTGAACTTAAAATTTAGAGATTTGTATGAAAGGCTATTTTTTAACCAGTTTCAGAGGGGTAGCCGTGTTAGTCTGTATCAGCAAAAACAACGAGGAGTCCTTGTGGCACCTTAGGCTACATCTACACTACAGGGGGGGTCGATTTAAGATACGCAAATTCAGCTACGCGAATAGCGTAGCTGAATTCGACGTATCGCAGCCGACTTACCCCGCTGTGAGGACGGCGGCAAAATCGACCTCCGCGGCTTCCCGTCGACGGCTCTTACTCCCACCTTCGCTGGTGGAGTAAGAGCGTCGATTCGGGGATCGATTGTCGCGTCCTGATGGGACGCGATAAATCGATCCCCGAGAGGTCGATTTCTACCCGCCGATTCCGGCGGGTAGTGTAGACCAGGCCTAAGAGACTAACAAATTTATTTGGGCATAAGCTTTCGTGGGCTATAACCCACTTCATCAGATGCATGGAGTGAAAAATATAGTAGGCAGGTATAAATATACAGCACATGAAAAGATGGGAGTTGCCTTACCAAGTGGGGGGTCAGTAACGAGGCCAATTCAATCAGGGTGGATGTGGCCCATTCCCAACAGTTGACAAGAAGGGGTGAATATCAACAGAGGGAAAATTACTTTTTGTAGTGCTAACGAGGCCAATTCAAATCAGACCCTAAGATACAACCGCATTTGCTCCAATCCCTCAGACAGAGACAAACACCTACAGGATCTCTATCAAGCATTCCTAAAACTACAATACCCACCTGGGGAAGTTAAGAAACAAAATGACAGAGTCAGAAGGGTACCCAGAAATCACCTACTACAGGACAGGCCCAACAAAGAAAGTAATAGAACGCCACTGGCCATCACCTACAGCGCACAACTAAAACCTCTCCAGCGCATCATCAAGGATCTACAACCTACTCGGAGGACGATCCCTCACTCTCACAGACCTCGGGAGACAGGCCAGACCTCGCTTACAGACAGCTCCCCAACCTGAAGCAAATATTCACCAGCAACTACACACCACACAACAGAAACACTAACCCAGGAACCAATCCCTGCAACAAACCCTGTTGCCAACTCTGTCCGCATATCTGTTCAAGGGACACCATCATAGGACCTACCACATCAGCCACACCATCAGAGGCTCGTTCACCTGCACATCTACCAATGTGATATATGCCATCATGTGCCAGCAATGCACCTCTGCCATGTACATTGGCCGAACCAGTCTCTACACAACAGAATATATGGACACAAATCAAGAATTGTAACATTCAAAAACCAGTAGGAGAACACTTCAATCTCCCTCTACACTCAATAACAGACTTAAAGGTGGCCATTCTTCAACAAAAAACCTTCAAAAACAGACTTCAATGAGAAACTGCAGAGCTGGAATTAATTTGCAAACTTGACATCATCAAATTAGGCCTGAATAAAGACTGGTCACTACAAAAAGTAATTTTCCCTATGTTGATACTCACACCTTCTTGTCAACTGTTGGGAATGGGCCATCCACGCTGACTGAATTGGTTCATTGCATACACAGCCCAAGGATGGACCCAAAATTTACTTTATTAAAATACAGTCCTCAAGATGGTAACCAATTTACCCCACACGTTTTTGTGGCATCTGTAACATGTTGCAGCCACTTGTAACATACTGTATTCCTGGGGGGATTCTGTGAGATTGTGCGCCTGCAGAAAATGCCCCCCGCCCCCGCAGATTTCCTGCTTCTCCCTGCAGAAAACGGCAGGGAAGCCATGCGAGCGGGGTGGGGGGTGGGGATACGACCATGGGTGCAGGTTTTGGAGGGGGACTGCCCTCCAGAGGCGAGGCATGGGGGGGGACACACGGGGTTACATGCGCAGCTGAATGCAGCCTCCTGGGTCCTAGTGTCAGTTGTGCTCCCCTTCTGTGTGCTGGGAGCCTTCCTATTTTCTGTGGAATAGTGAGTGCCCATGGTGGGATTGGGTAAGGGGGGTGGGGGAAATGAGGGAAGGGGGATGAGGGGGTGGAGGGAAATGGAGAAGAAAAGGGGATAGGGGAATCACGTCGGGAAGCAGGAGCCCGGCATGCGGCAGTAGCTGGGGCTCCCCCGTTAAGCAGGTCCATCGAACCCTCATGCTAACAAGCCCTACCCCCCCACACATGGACCCCTCCGACAAGCCCCACACACACCCAGGCCCCGACCCAAGTGAGCCCCACTCCCCCAGCACCCGGACTTCCCCCCACTGAGCCGCCACACCCAGACCCCCCGCCCCCCCGCCAAACCCCATCTCCCACACCCAGACTCCCCCACTGAGCCCAACCACCATCACCTGGATCCCCTGCAGAGTCCCATTGCCCCTGCACCCGGAACCCCCCAATGAGCCCCTGTGCATCCAGATCTCCCACTGAGCTGCCTGCACCCAGATTACCCCACAGAGAAACCTCTCACCTCACATCTGGATCCCTCCACACTTGGATCCTGCTGGGCTGAGCCTACCCAGCCACACCTGGTGCACCTGGCACAGAGAGGCAGGGCCTCGGGGCATTTCTGGGGCAAGCCCAGCCCTTGCACTGTGTCAGGGTCAGGTGCAGCCTCACTGCTGAGTTCCTGTAGTGGGGGAGGAGGGGGCTTTAGAGTGATCTCCCACCTCAATGCAGACAATGGCCTGTGCGCCCCACTGCCATGCTGGAGCCACATTTATTTATTGACAAATAAAATGTGCAGAATTTTGTAGAATTTTAAAATATTGTGCGCATAATTTTTAATTTCTTGGTGCAGAACTCCCTCAGGAATAATACTGGCATGAAAACTAATCTTTGAGAACATTATAAAAAAATTTTTTACCTGCTTTCTGAAAGTAGGAAAAAAGCATACAAGCACAAAGCCAAAATCTCAGCAGTGGAGATACACCCAGACAGTATCACTGATTACACTGGGACAGGCCTGGCAGGCAAAGAGTAGAATCCCCAGTGGTCATGTCTTCTGGCAGATTCCTCAGCAAGAAATTCCACAGAAGCACAGTGTAAAGATCTTATTTCATACATTCACACAAAAATTCATTTATCAGTCATCCATCTTTCCTACTAAGAGAACAAAACTAGACTCCAAGTTTAATGTGTCTCGTGTGGCTCTTTGCAGCACATATTAAAACAATGTGTGATTTAATTATTAACCAATCAGGCTGCCTTTACTATGTTATTAACCAATTGTAGTTGATAAAATAATAATGCTTGGTCAGTCATTTTGCTGTGCAAATACATATTATATACATACACACACAATATTTGTCATACTGTTTAAATATGAATATATAGTACTCTAGTAAGTGAAACAATGAATTCCCACTACTATGGCTCTTTTGGGTAATGTTGATCGCTAGTTTGGCTCCTGAACCATTGAGGTCTGAGTATCACTTATTTAAATATACAATCATTTTCTTGTGGAGGTTTTGCAGCAAAACACTCCAAACACTCAAAACCTTCACACATCAGGGACCCCAAATCCAACTTGTCAAGGGAAGTGACTTCTACCTGGGTGGGTAATTTCATTTCTCTTATTTATTATTTCTTAACCACAAGTGTGCATGGTGCTGTACATGATAGAAGTATGAAGACACTTCATAGTCCAGAAAATCTTACAGTCAAAAAGAGAAGACAAGAGGGACAGAGGGACCCAGACGAGGGGACTCATCTTAGATATTTATTTGTTTTGGTGGCCCTGAAAATGAATCTTTCGGAGGGATTTAAATGAGAAAGGAAGAAAATGAGAAGAACAGGATGGAAAGGAAGGTATGTGCATAGGCGGCAGCATGGAAGATGTGGAGACAAGAATATGAGAAATCTATCAAGAGGAGACATGTAGGGCTTGTCTACACTTACACCATTGCAGCACCGCTGCGCCACTGTAGTGAAGACACTACCTATGCCGATGGGAGAGCTTCTCCCGTCGGTATAGGTATTCCACCTTCTTGAGAGGTGGTAGCTACGTCAACAGGAGAAGCCCTCCCTGTCTACACCAGGAGTTCGGTCAGTATAACTGCATCGCACGGGGTGTGGATTTTCTGACATAAGTTTGCAATATAGCCTAGAGCTAAGACTAGCACCACTGGTATGGCAAAAGAGGTATGAGTTATGAAGTGAGATCCAAGATGCAGGCTAGGACAGTTGTGCCTGGCTTTCAAGGCAAGGATGGGAAGTTTAAATTGAATATAGTGAGTGATGGGAGCTAATAGAGGGATTCAATGAGGGCAATGTGCATGGATCTACAAGGTAGAATGGTAATTTTGGTGGCAATGTTTTGGATGTAATACAGATGGGCAGGTAGTGTACATCTGGAAGGACAGAGGAAGGAATTGGTTAAAATCAAGGTGGGAGATAATTAGGGCAAGAGTTTTAGCAGTCAGGATATAGAGAAAAGTGAATTTGCAAAACATGGAAGAAGTAGCAGGATATGACTACTTCTCGAGTAGCTAGTCCTGGGACCCACAAGGGGAGAGGCAATTATTGATTTTGTCCAAAGTGGTGTACAGGATCTGGTCCAAGAGATGACTATAGCTGAGGTGCTTGGTAATAATGACCATAATGTAATTATATTTAACATCCTTGTAGGGGGGAAAATACCAAAGAAACAGACCATAGTAGCATTTAACTTCAAAAATGGGAACTACACAAAAATGCTAGTTAAACAGAAGTTAAAAAGAACAGTCAAAGGTGAAACAACTGAATGGAGGGTATTACTGGAGAGACAGTCTCTCAGTATTCCATTAGATTTCTGCATCTATATAGATAAGATTCCAGGAATGTCTCTGTGGGTCACACTGAAGCCTATTATGTCTGTAGAGTCAGCATGAAGCAATGGAATCAGCTACAAGTATGTTCAGAATATCACCAGGTTGCATTATTACTGGGTTTCACCATCTGTGACCATCCAGTTTTTAAGTCATTTTCACTTTACAAATTACACCTGTGTGATGTACAGCTACAGTAAGACATGTATTTATGACATACCAAGAGTCATAAGACCATTGTTACCTCTGATATCACAACCAATCACTGCCCTTACTCTACAGCTGATTTGCATAAAACAATTTCACTGGATATATGAGGGCAATTGCACAGATGGCTTGATCACTTGGCCCAGCTGCCATCAACAGCTGGCCCAGCTGCCATCAACAGCTCTCCCAGCACAACCTCCCCCAGATACAAAACACCACCACAACCCACCAACAATTAGTATGCACAATAAACCCTCATGGCAAGACACACCCTTCATTCACCATCATCATCAAAAATCAATAAAAAAAATCTATCAGCACAATAGGCACCCTCACTCAGACTTACCATAAAACCGTAAACCTAAGTGACAACACACAATTTTTTTGAGTTCTCAGTCATTTTTACTTTATGAATTATACCCTGTACTTGTGAAACAACCCAGCTTTTCAGCTACTAGTATATAAGTAAGAAAGCTGAGTTTTATTTAATTTTTTAAAAGGTATGGGCTTTTAAAGTATGGTCTGAATGTGTTGAAGTAGCCAGCGCTCCTAGACAAATTAGAGGATTGGGCCAAAAGAAACCTGATGAGGTTCAACAAGGACAAGTGCAGAGTCCTGCACTTAGGACGGAAGAATCCCATGCACTGTTACAGACTAGGGACCGAATGGCTAGGAAGCAGTTCTGCAGAAAAGGACCTAGGGGTTACAGTGGATGAGAAGCTAGATATGAGTCAACAGTGTGCCCTTGTTGCCAAGAAGGCTAACGGCATTTTGGGCTGTATAAGTAGGGGCATTGCCAGCAGATCGAGGGACGTGATCGTTCCCCTCTATTCGACATTGGTGAGGCCTTATCTGGAGTACTGTGTCCAGTTTTGGGCCCCACACTACAAGAAGGATGTGGAAAAATTGGAAAGAGTCCAGCGGAGGGCAACAAAAATGATTAGGGGTCTAGAGCACATGACTTATGAGGAGAGGCTGAGGGAACTGGGATTGTTTAGTCTGCAGAAGAGAAGAATGAGGGGGGATTTGATAGCTGCTTTCAACTACCTGAAAGGGGGTTCCAAAGAGGATGGATCTAGACTGTTCTCAGTGGTACCTGATGACAGAACAAGGAGTAATGGTCTCAAGTTGCAGTGGGGGAGATTTAGGTTGGATATTAGGAAAAACTTTTTCACTAGGAGGGTGGTGAAGCACTGGAATGGGTTACCTAGGGAGGTGGTGAAATCTCCTTCCTTAGAGGTTTTTAAGGCCAGGCTTGACAAAGCCCTGGCTGGGATGATTTAGTTGGGAATTGGTCCTGCTTTGAGCAGGGGGTTGGACTAGATGACCTCCTGAGGTCCCTTCCAACCCTGATATTCTATGATTCTATGAAAAGAATGCTGGTTTCATTGTACTGTGTGCCCAGATTGTACAGGAAAGTGCATTTAACTTGTGTCTAGCAAATAATTGCATGTTATGTCATTGTTTTAGAGCTTTAAAAAAAAAAAAAGCAAACATGGGACATTCCATCCCCAAAACTACCTCAAAGGAACATTAATATTGCAAAATAAAGCACTCCAAAGGCTAGAAATGCCAAATTTAATGTTGTCTGCACAATCTTAATACTGCCCTCTTATGCCCTTACGATGCAACTTTTAATTATATGAACATTTATTTTCCTCTGCATGACCCAGTGTGCAGATTGGACATTGAAAGAGAGAGGCCCCAGACAATTGCCGCCTTCATAACAGATTTTTGTTAGTGACACAAGAAAGAGCTTGTGGAATTCATGCTTTACAGGCTCAGCTTAGCCTGGGACAGATAGTGTGTTGTTAAAGTGACCGGGACCTGCAGACTCCACCTCATTCAGTACAAGAGTTGCGCTGCAAGCAGTGCATTAAGCATATGGCCCACACACTGAACAATGAGGATAATATAAATATTAAAAAGCTGACTTATTCCTGAAGCATATCTAATCTCTTCACTGAATACGGCAGCCTTTTGGGAAAAGTACTATGTGATCATGTAATCTGAGTCCATCATAATGCATATGCACCAGGGGCAGAGTTGGAGTTGTTCAGGCACCTTAACTTTGGCTTTCTAGACCAGAGGTGGGCAAACTACGGCCTTGGGACCCTCCTGCCCGGCCTCTGAGCTCCTGGCCCGGGAAGCTAGCCCCCAGCCCGGGAAGCTAGCCCCCAGCCCCTCCCCTGCTGTCCCCCCTCCCCCGCAGTCTCAGCTCACTGCGCCGGCACAATGCTCTGGGCGGCAGAGCAGCTGCAGAGCTGCGGCCTGATCCAGTGCTCTGTGCTGCGCGGTGGCGTGGCTGGCTCCAGCTGGGCGGCGCAGCTGCCTGTCCTGGTGCTCTGGGCAGCGTGGCTTGGATAGGGGGCAGGGGAGTTCAGGGTGGTGGTCAGGGGGCAGGGGTGTGGATAGGGGTCGGGGCGGTCAGAGGGCAGGGAACAGGGGGGTTGAATGGGGGCAGGGGTCGGGAGGGCAGTCAGCAAGGGGGGGGGGTTGGATGGGGTGGCAGGGGGCAGTCAGGGGACAGGGAGAAGGGGTGGTTGAATGGGGCAGGGGTCCCGGGGGGGTCAGTCAGGAAGGAGAGGGGGGGTTGGATGGGGCAGCAGGGGGCAGCCAGGGGTGGGGAGTCCGGGGGCGGTCAGGGGACAGGGAGCAGCGGAGGGATGAGGCAGGAGTCCTGGGGGGGGGGGGCATCAGGGGGCGAGAAGCGGGGGGGGGGTGAGGGTCAGATAGGGGGCAGGGGCCTGGCCACGCCTGGCTGTTTGGGGAGGCACAGCCTCCCCTAACCAGCCCTCCATACAATTTCAGAAACCCGATGTGGCCCTCAGGCCAAAAAGTTTGCCCGCCCCTGTTCTAGACCATTAGAGATTCCATTTGCAACTTAATAGTCTTTTAATATAGCAGAGGTGGGAAGGTGTTAATGGAATGGTTTACACTTTCTGTACATCTTCCAATGGGGGTGAGGGAGGAGAATCAGGCCAAAACCAAAGGGTTTACCAATATAAATTATATGCCATTCACTGTTACCAGTATCTTCAATTCCCCAGTTACAGATATTTAAGTGCAGAAATCACTGCTTTGAAAAATAGCAGACATGGCGATGGGAGACATGCTGTGAAGATCCGGAAACGTCAAAATAATCCACAATAATGCCCCATAAATAGCAACGTCTAATTTCTTTTCTCCATTTATTTTTACATTTTCAATAACCTTAATTATTTTCTCCACCTACACAGCTTGTCTTATTTGATTACTCATGAGTGACATAAGAATTTTTCACTGACAAGCTGGAGAGTCTATACCATTAATTTCTGCAGAAACTAACCTTTAATTAATAAAGGTTCTAACCACTACAATTCTGAAGATAACCTTCCAAATGTGAACAGATGCAGAGCTGTCTTTTTCTTTCTTCTGGAGTTTCAGCACCTCTGATACTGCTGAGAGCTTTCCGGATACATTGGGCATATTTTATTCACTCACAAAATCTTTCATTAAGATGGAGTGTTAAGTGATGCTGCTGTACAACATGCCTTCCGTTCCCAGAACATGGGACTTCAAGTCCCCAAAATCAAACATTAAAAAACCAGGAAACATTCAGATGAGGTCTCCCCACATACCCTTGAAAAATGTTATCATTACAAGAAAATCAAATCAAGCTTATGAAGGCCAGGAAATACAGAGTTAATTTGATATTTCATGAACAACACCCCCCCCCCCCATAAGGATACCTGCACATTCATTTGGAAGTATAAATTATTAGCCTAAACTGCAGAAACACAGCCATAGTAAATCCCCCTAATATATGACTCTCTTTTGGATGGCCCTTTTGGTATGTTACTCAAGCTGCCCAATGGCATGCTTGCCATGAAGACACTCTGGCTTCATTTTTAACAAGTCCCAGATATTTCCATCTTTTCTGGATTACCTTAGAGATAAGGGGTTGTGAATTCTGACAAATCTTGGTATTTTATTCCACTTAACACAGAGTATTTTCCTAAGGTATTTGCTCTCTAAGGCACTTAGATAACTGACTGTACCTTAGGTGGATTTCCAGTTTTGACCTCCATATGTTAGTTGGAAATAATATTTGAGTTGAAGATTCATAGTTTGATTTTAAAAGTGTAGATTTTCCATAACCAAATCTTGTTAAGATGATAAATGCAGCTGTTGCTTGCCAATTTGTGACATTATTTCCATCTGGACATCCCCACTGGCTTGCATGCTACTACCAAGATATGTGAATTTACTCACTTCTTGTACTCCTTTGCCTTCTAAAGAAATGCTTGAGTTGTGAGTTGCTGGATTCTCATTAGATTTTTTTTTTCATAACTATTAATCCTGTCTTGTTAGCGATGCTTCACTTAACCCTCACTAAACCATGGAGACCACTTTCATGTATGCAACCAGACTGCTGACAACCCCAAGGTAAGACACACTTGTTCACCTCTACGGACAACAGACAAAATTCATCACTGAAACGAGGTATACTTGATCTCTGAATCAAAGGGGTAGCCGTGTTAGTCTGGATCTGTAAAAGCAGCAAAGAGTCCTGTGGCACCTTATAGACTAACAGACGTATAGGAGCATGAGCTTTCGTGGGTGAATACCCACTTCTTCAGATGCATGTATTCACCCACGAAAGCTCATGCTCCTATACGTCTGTTAGTCTATAAGGTGCCACAGGACTCTTTGATCGCTGAAGGTATACATGCACACCTCTCCATATCACAGCAAAAGCTCTGCCAAGATGCTCCAACTAATTCTTCCACCATTCAATACAGCTATACCTAACAGTGAATGTAGCGGTAGAGCATGCAGATGAATGCTGGAATTCAAACCTGTGAAACAACACAAACAATAGCATGTTCTCAATCCTTCCTCATATCTACCTATTGTAGATTCATAGATTTTAGGATCAGAGAGTAAACTTCCCGCACAATCTTCCCCGTGGTACAGTGATAAGGTGATTATAGTTAGTTATGCAATGTAAGTTGGCTCCAGGACAGCAAAGGGTGGTAACAGGCTCCAGCAGTAATTGAAGCATAGTCAATACTGTCCATTAATTAAAGCATAAACGCTGGTCAGTGGGCCCACATGGTCTCAGACAGCACCTCCCCAGAGCAGAGGATGATGGTGAAAGTGGGATACCCTCCCCCTCTCCTCCAAGAGAAGACAAAAATTGGCTCATCAGTGCTCCCTGCCAATCCACCTCAGAGTTAAAAAAAGGTTTGTCAGGCCCCTTTGAGCCAAAACAGGATACTAAAACCTGTGTGTGTTGAGGGGAGAGGAAGAGCTCAAAAGAGTGCCACTGATCTAGGTGCTTATACATCATCCACCACTGTAGTATCTGAGCACCTCAAAAACAATTAACTTATCCTCACAGAAGTGTTGTAAGGAAAAGGTGGGGAAGTTTTATCATCATTTTAAAATGGGGAAACTAGCATTCCACTTTAAATCAATCACACTGTGCATATTAATTTTAAAGAAGCTACAGAATTCAGTCCTTAATAGAGATCATGCTGCAACCCTAACTATTGTGCAGTTATTGCTGCCCATAATATAGGCTGTTCTTGTCCCCAGATGAGGCCTCACACTTCCTCTTGGCTAATACATTTAGGATATCCAATAATTTATTCATGGATTGGTTTGTGATGTTATTGCTGGTTCCTCTCCTTGAGGCATTAAGGTTGGGATATGACTTAACAGAATTAGGGGTGTCTGTTCTGCTATTGCTACAGTAAGTAGCTTAGAGGAAGAATGACAAAGCCCTGAGGAGAAAATGACAGCTTGCCAGCGCCACCAACTGTAAATATTTCCCCTGGATCAGGACTTAGAAAGTTTCAGGTTGTCACTAGCAAGTGAAATTTTCATTTTAACTATAGGAGGCCCAAGCCATTGTTTTCTACAAAACATACAATTTTATGTAAGAAATTGTGGTTATAAAGATCACGTCTTATATTCAGGTTACGTTGCCTTCCTGAGTCTTCTGACAGACAGCACCAAGGCCACAACTGCAGCCCATCACTTTACCAAGCAGTGGCATGACACACGCTGCATAATTCTGATCAGTTTCAGAAGCCCTGCCTGTGAAGAAACGTCTTATATGAAGATAACAAACGAGATGAGGGGGAGAGCCTTAGCGGAGAGGCACTGAGCACAAAGCACGAAAGACAAAAGCGGACCAATAGAGGTGGGCAATACCTTGAAAGTGAGGAAGAGAAACACTAAATTGACAAGGAAATTAACTCAAGCATTTGGAGATAGGGCTGTATGTAAAACACTAAACAAAACAAAACGGTGGTGCACACAATGCCTCCTGCTTCACGCGGGAAGGCAAGAATCGCTGACGGTGCTCTAGGCAGCGGGGGCAGTGACGCGATCCTTTGGGAAAGCCGCTTCACCTGGGTCCCCGCACGGAGAAGGCGGCAGCAGAGCAGCCCCAGGCCCGACGGGAATCGCAACGAGCCTGCCCCGGGCACGCGCTGAGGCGACACCGGGGCAGGCTGCGCCTAGGGCGAGAGCACTAGCCTGGCTCAGGACAGCCAACCTCGAGCCCCTGCTCGCCCACAGCCGCCGTGTCGCTGGGCCGCGGGCTCAGCCCGGTCGGGAGGCCCGGCCCTGCTCAGGGCGCGGGGACAGGCTCAGGCGAGCGTGAGGTGCCCAAGATGGAGGCAGCGCACCGGGGCCCCGCGCGGCCTCCCAGCGCACTACACGGGCGAGTCGCCGAGACACCGGCCCGCGGCCGCTGCAGCCCGGAGCCGCCCCCGGCGGGGCTCCGGGACAGAAGACCAGGCTGCGCTCCCTGCTTCGCGCGGCCAGAGCGCCCCCGGGGAGCTGGCCCCGCGCTCACCTCGGGTCGGCCGGCGGAGACCGCACTCGCCGCAGGCTCCTCTCGCACTCGGGCCCTCGGCGGCAACGACCGGTACGAGTCGAGTAACCTCCAGGGACCCTCCCTGGGACCCACCCTGCGCATGCGCGCCCCTCGGCACCCCACACTGCGCATGTGCGCCTACGAGCGCGGTGTTCTCTGGGAGATGTAGTACCTCAGGTCGAGCTAGCTCCTTCCTCGGGCGATTCCGGGGTCTCCATGACTCCGCCCCAACCGTCCTGGGGGCCGCAAATCAGGACCAGGCTTTGCGACGGGGGAAATAGCTCAGTGGTTTGAGCATTGGCCTGCTAAACCCAGGGTTGTGAGTTCAATCCTTGAGGGGGCCATTTAGGGAACTGGGGTAAAAATCTGTCCGCTTTGAGCAGGCGGTTGGACTAGATACCTCCTGAGGTCCCTTCCAACCCTGTTAGTCTATGATTCTATGACCCTGGACACGCTGGCCATCCACAGGCTCCGCCCCTACTCTCCCAGGCCCAGCGCTCTCCGGGACAGTGCGATGGCTCCCTGCAGCCCAGGCCCACCCACCGGGTGCGTGCTGGGCTGGGGTGTGGGAGGACTCAGCCCAGCCTCACGTGGCCAGGGAGTACCCCCCAGGAGGTTGTGGGTGCCCGGGGTCAGGCCTGCCCTGGGCTGTGCCAGCCTGTGGGTTCCTGCCCAGTGCGCTCGGCGCTGCATGCAAGGGAAGCCGGTCTTGTGGGGACGTGATCAGAGCGGCCAGGCTGGGTCAGAGCAATGGTCCGTCTAGCCCAGTGTCCTGTCTTGCACCAGTGGCCAGTGCCACGTGCCTCAGCAGGCGTGACCATGCCAGGGCAGTTAGTGCCTGATCCAGCCCTTTCCTTCCCCTTCCTTGTGCTTTCTCCAGTTCAAATACATCTGTTTGAGCTGGGGCAACCAGCACTGCCCTCAGTAGTCCAAGTGTGGGTGTGCTATAGATCTGTACAGAAGTATTATGATATTTTCGGTCTATCTATCCCTTTCCTGATGGTGTCTACATTGGTAGCTTTTTTGGCTGCCACTACACACTGAGATGTTTTCAGAGAACTATCCCCAATGACTCCAAGATCTTTTTCTTCAGTGGTAACAGCTAATTTAGACCCCATCATTTTATATGTATAGTTGGGATTATTTTTTTATACCTATAAACATTGATTTTCATCTGCCATTTTGTTGCTCAGTCACCCAGTTTAGTGAGATCTCTTTGTAACTCTTTGCAGTCAGCTTTAGACTTAACTCTCTTGGACCCAGAATCCAACCTGTTAACAGAAGTGACTTGTATCTGAGTGGAGAACTACACCTATTTATTATTTCTTAACTACAAGTGTGCTTTGTGTTGTGCATAATGCAAGTATAAAGACACTCCAAGATCCAGAAAATTTACAGTCAAAAAGAGAAGGCAAGAGGCACTGTGGAACCCACAGGAGGTGGTTCAATACTTAGCTAGCTCCCAGTGACCACATATTTTTTACAAATGCCAGAAGTAATTTGGGCCCAAACTTTAATGTTTTGTCTTTACAAAATTCTTTATAATTTTTTTTTAAGAAAACATAATTCTGTGTTAAACTACTGCAAGAAATTAAACAATGTAGAAGATGTTTAAACTCAAACCAAGGTGTGAGGGATGGGTGAGGGAGCGTAGGTAGATAAGGAAACAAAATGAACAGCATTTAACATAAAAGCATAAATCTCATAGGCTTTTGGAATTGACAGGCTGGTTCAGCCCCAAGGTCCATCTAGTCCAGTGTCCTGTCTCCTATGCTTGCCTATGGCCTGTGTTATACAGGTCAGATTAGACCAGTGGTTCTCAACCCGCGGCCCAAACAGCACACAGCTGCAGTCCATGTGACATCCTCAGGGCCATACAGGTAATGTACATATTGCATGAATACAGCCCACAATGGTAAGTAGGTTGAGAACCACTGGCCTAGATTGGGTGACCAGACAGCAAGTGTGAAAAATCAGGATGGGGGTGGGGGGTAATAGGAGCCTATATAAGAAAAAGACCCAAAAATCGGGACTGGCCCTATAAAATCGGACCTAGGCCTAGATGAGCACAATGGTCCCCTCTGCCTTGGGAATTTATGAATAGTGAGAGGACAAGATTAAAGCCAAACAGAAGGAAAAGGGCTAGAGTATTTAAAAAAAAAAAAAAAAGAAGAAGCAGCAGCAGCAGTGGAAGAGAAGATAGCAGCACATGCAGTTACCCGAGGGCCACTGAACATGAGACAGAATAACTATCTCAGCGAGCTCAGAGGTTCAGGCAGGCTGTCTTGCCCTCTGGGGAAGGTTTATAGTTAGATCATGTTGAACTGTTCTCTATTCACCCATTTTAGTAGAAATGGTGGTAATTTGGGAAGAGTGTTATTGGAGTTCAGAGGGGAGATGTGCCAGGAGGCACTTGGAGTTGATGCACTCAGCAGCAGGACTGGTTATCTGTGTCACGCCCGGTTACTACTAATAAAGCTCTTAGCTCTGTAGCTTTATTGTGCTCCTGGCTGCTCCACGCCATATGAAAGAGCCCATTTCTCAGGCACCTTGTTTGACTCTGGCCCCATTGTACTGAGCCCATTCACCATTTCACTCTTGGTGGTGTCTCTGGGTGTTCATTTTGAGGAGAGCTGTTTTTTTGTTTTGTTTTTCAGGTATCACTGTTCCTGTGTGAGGGATGGGGGATACCTTCTCTTGCTCTGAAGGGATGGGGGATCAGGTATTTGACTAGTATAGACTATTCTTTTGTGGGCAGGGAGCTCTGCAAGCATGGGAACCAAACTATTGTGGGAATCTTCAGAGACCTTAGTAACAGCAAAGCTCTTGGGCCCAGATTCATAAAGGTGTTTAGACCCTTAAGTTTGGGGTTTAGGCTCCACTGCAACCCACAAAATTGCCACCAATCCCTGTAGGTGCCTAAACTCATTCAGCACCTACATTGTCAGGGTAAAAGTTCCTTAAGTACCTAAGTTTCTGCCTCTGGCCATGTGCACTGCTGTCTCACTCTGGGTGTCCAGTCACCTGCCTCCCACCTAAACCCCAGAGCTATCCATGAACCTGGAGAAACTAGGGGTTCACCCACCTAGCTCGGGTGTGAGGGCCAATCCAGCAGGCGTGCCCAGAGACCACCAACTAGATTGGGTCCCATTCAAAATGGCGAAGGAGGAGTTGCTGCCACCTACCATATAACTTGTAGTCATAGATACATCCATTTTGTGATTTGTGCCTCTCCTGTCAAAAAAGTCACATCCCACCACTGGTGGACACTAGACTTGGACGCAGTATTCCAGTAGTGGTCAGACCAGTGCCAAATACCTAGGTAAAATAACCTCTCTGCTCGTACTTGAGATTTCCCTATTTATGCATCCAAGATTCACATTAACCCTTTTGGCCACAGCGTTGCACTGGGAGCTCATAGCCAGCTGATTAGCCACCATGACCCCACCCCCCACTAATCTGTTTTAGAGTCACTGCTTCCCATGATAGAGTCCCCCATTGTGTCAGTATGGTCTAGATTCTTTGTTCCTAGCTGTATGCATTTACATTTAGCCATGTTGGATGTTTTTCTGAAAGCTCTGCTCTCGGAATTATTTTGGGGCAGTTCCATGGGCTGTGTTATACAGGAGGTCAGACTAGATTATCACAATGGTCCCTTCTGGACATGTGTAGCGGGGTAGTCACCCCGCTCTGTCCCTGAAGGGGCTAAAGCAGCCCTGGAGAGGGCTGCAGCTGGGAAAAGGTAGGCTGATGGGGAAAGCAGCCACAGCTGTGGCCAGCTTAATCAGGGCCCAGATGGCCCTTATAAGAGGGCTGTGGCCCAGAAGCTAACACACACACTCTCTCTCCAACTTCTTGAGAGAGAGAGAAGGACCTGGCTGCCTGGGAGCTGAGAAGGGTACCTGAGGTGGAGCAGTGCTGGGGAAGGACAGAGGGAGCTGGGGAGCTCCAGCCACGAAAAAAACCAGGCTGCAGGCCTTGCTAAAAGGGCCAAATAGGTACTGGGGCTGCAGAGGGGCAGCCCAGAGATAGGCAAAGGCAGCAGGTCCTAACCCTCTTGCCGACAATGAGTGGTTTACAGACTGCAATCGGCCCCAGGGAGCGGGGGCTAGATGATGACTGGCAGTAGCCACTGAGGCAAGGTGGGTTTCGAGGGTTGGGGGTTCCCCAGGGTAAAGGGCACTGGGGTCTGGGAGGGACATGGGGGCCAGTGGCAGGTGAGACACCAGCCTGCAGAGGGTGCTCTGGGCTGGAAGAACTAATTCCCAGAACAACCAGCAGGAGGCGCCATGCCAGTGAGTCTCACCTCGCTACAACATGGAATCTATGAATATTAAAATACATATTGTTTGCTTGCACTGAGCTTACCAAGCGATGCAGATTACTCTGTATCAGTGACCTCTCCTTTTCAATATTGACCACCACCCCCAATTTTTGGGTCATCTACAAACTTTATCAATAATGGTTTTTATGTTTTCTGCCATGTCATTAATAAATATATTAAATTGTGTAGGGCCAAACACTGATCTTTGCAGGACCCCACTAGAAACACACCTGTTCAATGATGATTCCCCATTTATAATTAAATGTTGAGACCTATCCATTAGCTAGCTTTTAATCTGCTTAATGTGTGCCATCTTAATATCATTCCAATTTTTTAATCAAAATGTTATGTGGTACACTATTACCTTTATCAACAAAACTTGTAATCTCATTCAAGAAAGATATCAAATTAGTTTTGACAGGATCTATTTTCCATAAACCCATGTTGATTGGCATTTATTAATACAAAATTAAAGGAGAGTAATATAATTAAGTCCCATATCAGCCGCTCCTTTATCTTTCCTGGGATCAATGTCATACTGGCAGGTGCATAATTACCCAGGTTATATGGTTTACCCTTTTGGATACTGTCACATTAGCTTTCTTCCAGTGTTTTGGAACTTCTGTGATTTTTCAGGACTTAATGAAAATTAACATTAACAGTCCATTGAGCTCCTCAGCCAGCTCTTTTAAAACGCCTGGATGCTGATTTAAAAATGTCAAACTTTAGTAGCTGCTATTTAACTTCCTCCCAAGTGTACAAGAAATATCCCAGTGTAGACAATGCCAGAGAGACATAGGTGAGCAGAACTCTTTACACTTGGGAGGCAGTGTCTCTAGCAGCTTTAAATTCAGAGCTGGCCCTCAGTCTCCAGGGAATTCAATCTGCTCACCTGGAGATGGTTCTGGGGTCCCACATGCTTGTCTTTGAAAGAAAGAGGCTTCAGTCTCTCTTTTGAAGACGCTACATGAATGTCATTTGCTTACTGCTCCTTCCTCCCCCTCCTCATCTCCCTCCTCTGACCAGCTCAAGCTGTCATCTGACTCCTCCCATTGCACTCCTTCGGGGTCCTCGGCATCCATAGGGTCTTTCTCGGTCTGGTCTGGTCTGGGCTGAGAGCTGCTCTGGAGATGCTCCAGTTTGGCCCAGGTCATGGGGCTGGCCTTTCGCAGGGTGATTTCCACCTTTGTGGGCACCATGTTTACAAAGCTCTTCTGTACATCAATGACCTAGAGAGAATGGGGCAGGCATGTCACAGTAAGGGTTCATCAGACACATTCTCTGGCCAGACATTTAGTATTAGCCATTATATTTGCCAGTAGGGCTTTCCTGGAGAAGCAAGAAGTCAGTGTAAAGACGAGGCAGAGCAGAATGAAAACCAAACCGTTTGCATGGAGTTCAGTACCTGGGACACTAACACCATGATTCCTCAAGGATTTTCTGATGCTTCATTGTGGCAGGGGCTGATCACCATGAGCCTTAAGTCATCCACACAGGAAAAGGTGGAAGGTTACCAAGGGAGAGGGAATGGAAAGCACAAGTAGCAACTGAGATAAACTACCCAGAACACTTGAGCCTTCACTACAGCAAAGCCAGTGCTCTTCTCAGCTACTAGAAGAGAGGGATCCTGGGTTAAGTCAGGGAGGGCAATGACTGCATTGCAGTGATGTGCCGAACCAACTGGATTCCATTTACAGGGATTAGGGGCCTCCAGGGTGCCATGCAGAGAGATAGGAGTCCCTCCTGGGTGCCCCAGGATGCTGTGGTGCAGAAATGTGGCACACAGCTGAGGAGAGACACAGCAAAACGAGAGGAACTATAGTTACAGGCAAAAAAGGTCAGGGAGGGGATGCTACAGGAGGATGGAGTGAAGGGTAGGGATAGGAAATGCTCCAAGAGAATGAAAGTATTATTCCTTCCTCTACATCGGGGTGGGCAAATTACGGTCCGGGGGCTGCATCCGGCCCTTCAGACGTTTTAATCTGGCCTTTGAGCCCCTGCCGGTGAGCAGGCTCTGGGGCTTATCCCACTCCACGTGTGCCATGGCTTCCCATGGCTCCCAGAAGCAGCAGCGTGTCCCCTCTCCAACTCCTAATCATAGGAGCAGCCAGGGGCCTCTGCATGCTTCCCCCGCCTCAAGCGCTGCCCTCGCAGCTTCCACTGGCCAGCAACCGTGGCCAAAGGGAGCCCCAGGAGCGGCGCCTGCGGACGGGGCTGTGCGCAGAGCCGCCTGGCCACGCCTCTGTGTAGGAGCCAGAGGGGGACATGCTACTGCTTCCAGGAGCTGCTTGAGGTAAATGCTGCCCGGAGCCTGCACCCCTGACCCCCTCCAATGCCCCAACCCTCTGGCTCAGCCCTGATCCCCCTCCCATCCCCCAAACTCCTCGCTCCCATCCTCCTGCACCCCAGAGCCCCCACCCTCAGCCAGAGCCCTCACCCCCCAACCCGCACCCCCACCCCCTGCCCCAGCCCAGAGCCCCCTCCCGCACCCTGAACTCATTTCTAGCCCCACCCCAGAGCCTGCACCCCCAGCCAGAGCCCTCAGCCCCTCCCACATCCCAACCACCAAGTTCGTGAGCATTCATGGCCCGCCATACAATTTCCATACCCAGATGTGGCCCTCAGGCCAAAAAGTTTGCCCACCCCTGCTCTACCTACTCAGGAGATAGTGGGGCCACAGAGAATGTTTAGGCGACATATTAGTAAAATAGGGAGGTAGCCTGGTCTGGAGGATTGAGCACAGGGCTGGGAGTCAGGAGGTCCCGAGTCTAATCCTGGCAGTACTAGACTCACCATGTGACCTTGGTTAAGTCATGTCACTGCCCTGTGCCTCAGCGTCTCACACTGCACAAGAGGAGGAATGACAGACCTGCCCAAGGATCAGTTACTTACTGATTGTAAAAGTACAGAAGGAATGCTGTGAATTATGAGCAAAATCGCACCCTGGCTGAAATGCATGGCAGGTTAGTGGGCATGCGGGCGCTCTGCCCGATGCAGTAGGAGACTGGGTGACCCAAGGATGCTGTATGATTGCACAGAGAAGAGATAAACAAAACATGTTACAGCGCACCAAGATGTGTAAATGGCATCACCACAGGCCTCACTGTCGCACTCAGCCACTCTCTAGCCTTTTACTTGTTGTTCACTGTCTGAATTACAGGTAGAGCTGGGCGTGCTGGCTCTACGTAAGAGTGGCCAACACTCCCCAGCATAACACCCTGTTTTCAGCTGTATAACTTTGCCAAATTGTAACCATTTGGGCTGAAATGTTCTCTGCCAAGTGTCTGCGTCAGGCCGATTTTTGGTTGGTTGTTTAAAGTTTCAGCAAAAAATGTTCTTAGAATGAGCTAAGGGAAAATATATGTCGTTTTACCCTGGTTAAAAACATTCATACAGTTCTTTGGTTGAGAAGTGCACGTCTCTGCAGGGATGGACTTGGAGCAGGGCAGAGGGGTTACCCTGGTGTGGTGTGAGAGACGTGCTTCTTGCAGTTCCTAGGAAACATACCCACATTTGGTCAACATCTGTGTCTTTGAAAGCATCTCAGTCTGCAGGTGCTCAGCAGAGACTTGATAGTGTTTGGCAGTTAAATTCACTGAAAATTAACTGCACTGAGGCTGGTTCAGTCCCACACGGCAGGAACCGAGCAGGACCTTCCCTGCAATTGCTACTCCCTGCTGTTGTGGGCTGCTTTGAGGTTCGGTATGCAGGAGTGGCACCAGGGTTTTTGCCGCCCTAGGCAGCAGCGCTCCTCCTCTGAGCATTCGGCTGTGGGGATCCTTCCGCTCCGCGTCTTCGGGGCACTTCGGCGGCGGGTCCTTCACTCGCTCCGGGACCCACCGCCGAATTTCCACCGAAGACCCGGAGCGGAAGGACCCCCCGGCGCCGAATTTCCGCTGAGGGTGGCAAAATGCCGCCCACCAAATCCTGCTGCCCTAGGGTCGCCTAGTGGAAGCGTCGGCCCTGTCGGTATGAGAACTGAGAGCATGAAGATGTTCTCTCTCTCTCTCTCTCTCTCTTGTGCTCGCAATGCCAAGCAGTGACGGAGAAAGCAGCCAGACTCAATCGTGGAGGGGACAAGAGAAGGCCTGAAGGTGGGGTAGTCGGACTGAAGGAGGAGAGAGTAGATTGGGCCAAGGCACCTTGGACTGTGAGCTGGGAGGGGTGAGACTGGGAGTGGCTGGGCCAGGAGAGTGGGAACCAGTGGGGGATGGGGACAGAACTGGAAGCCAGTGGGGGGGGCAGGCAATAGATTGGATGAGGAATGGGAGGGGATACTGGAACTGGCTGGGGAAGGAGACTGGGCCAGGGAGTGTGTGTGTATGTGGATACTGAGATCGGATGAGGAGCCTGGATTGTGGGGGGGAATGGGACTGGCTGGGCAAGGAGCCAGAAGGGGGACACATGGAGGCTCTTGCATATGGGTAGTAAAGCATCAGCTTCAACCCAACATGTAGTTGTCTCCAGATCACAAACCTGGTTGCTGGCAGCCATTAACCCCTTCTCCAGCATAACACCCTCCCCATTTCTGCTCTGCTCACCGGCCCAACACAGGTTTAAAATCGAGACAGCCTTAATGATTTCTCTCTCAGACAGGAGAAAAGCAATGAGGGTTGGAGGAGAAGAAGAGGGTGCCCTGGCAAGGGGGCACACTGAATCCCTTGCAGGACAGGTAAGGGGGGCACCCAGAGTCCTTGGCATGAGGGGGAGAATGGGAGACCATAGTATGGGGGAAAGGAAAGCTGGGGATACACAGAGTTCCTGGCATGGGGGGAATGGAGCAAAAAAGGGGGAGACAGAATCCTTGGCATGTGGTGAAGGGGAGAATGGGAGACACACAAAGCCCCAGACATGATGGGGGGAAGCATTGCTGTGAGTCCCTGAAACACTGGGGGATGGGAGGGTGGCCCACAGGGAGCTTATTGTAGGAAATGGAGGAATGCAGGGAACTCCTGTTGTGTACATTGTGCTCATGCTCAGCCTACAGATACTACAAAGTGTGTGGCCCTCTAGCAAATTAGGCACAAAAACGGTGTTAGCAGAATGCTAAGATTGCAAAGTCAAGCATTCCAAAAAGTTAGGAAATGCTAGAAATAAGGCTGCCAGTGCACCCTTAATTTGGCCCCCTGTGTGTGGATGCACCATGATACAGTTTCTAATTACATGATCACTAGTATTTTTTCCACATGACCCATGACATTCAGTGCAGAGGATGCAGCTAGTCAATTAAAGTTAAACTCTTTAAAGCCAACAGGACCAGATAACTTAAACTCAGGACTATTAAACAATATAGCCAAGGAGCTCTCGGCATCATTAATGTTGATTTTTAACACATTTTGGAACATTGGGAAAGTTTCAGAAGACTGGGAAAATGCTAATATTGTGCCAATATTTAAAAAGCATAAATAAGATGACCCGGATAACTATAGGCCACTTAGCCAGACATTGATCCCAGGCAAAACTGTTGGAAAGGCTGATGTGGGTTGCCATGAGTATAGCATATTTGATGCCACTGAACATGCTTTGATGGAAAATAGGTGCTCCTGGGATGAATCGGAGCTGGGTGGATAGTACAATGATGAGTGCCACAGAAAAGCCTATGAGAAAATTAAATTTTATTTGGAGCAGAGTTTGAATAGTGTGCTGTAAATAAGGCCTGGGGTCACACATTAGACAATGTTGAAAAACTGTTGAATGAACACCAGCCATCCTTTTGTGCACTGAATGAGGCAGGAACCCTGTGGAAAAAAACAGTATGTGATTGTGTAATTAAGACTGTTTCATAATGTGTGCACCCAAGAGGGCTGAGATAAGGTTGCACAAGCATCCTTAATTCTAGCATTTCATAACTTTTAAGTGCTTGACTTTGGAATCTTAACATTATTTTTTTAAAGTTGGCATATAAGCTCTTTTGGGGCATGGTCTTGCTCTTTACTTGTTTCCGTGAGCCACCCAACACGCTTCTAAACACTTTAAAAATCATAGCAATAAAAGTCCAATGGATTTCCTGGAGCTCTACAAAATGGCAGCTCAGAAACCTCTTCCAGGAAACTCAAACTGCCTCAGCTAGCACAGCACTTCCAGCTGCCCATATCCCTCCAGCTACAAATGAAAAGAAAATGAAATATCAAAATCTGAATGGAACAGGGTCTCTTCTGGCTCCATGAGAGATGGGTTCAAGCTGGGATGTAACTGGGCTCAGCTCTTGGGCACCGTTATGGCCCAGGAACAAGTTGCCACAAGGTAGCTGACCCCAATAAGCAGTGCTGGTCTAGGTCCCTAGTTTCAGAGCAGCAGTGGCCAGTGAAGCCAGTCTGGTTGGTCGGAGTTAAACCAGGGGCTATAAAGGCCCATCCGAGGACAGGAAGGGGGTGAGTTACTGGAATGGCTAAATAAGGGTTCCTGGAGAGAAGCCACCAAGGCATGCTGCTAACTCCTGTGGGGTCCCTGCAGCAAGTGGCAAGTTGCCCAGCAAGGTTGCTCTGGAGCTGCTGTTCCAGAGGAGTAATAAAGCTGGCTGATGGCAGCTGTCTGCAGACCTGCAAGGAGTAAGAGGCGAAAGTGGCCACTTGAGGGAGAAGTTGGCTAAGGCCCTAGAGCTGGCTAAATTACAGCCCAGCCCAAGGCAGAGAACTGGGCTTCTGCCAGAAGGAGAGACAGGGACTGTCTGAAGCACAACCCAGCTCCAGGAAGATGATGGGGTGAGGGGTGTCTCCTGATCTGGGACAAAGAGCTGACCAGGACTCTTATAGGGACACAGAGCAGGGTGACCTGGGGCAACTAACATAGCAAGTTACCTCTATAAACAACTGAATAAGGCAGGCCCCATGAAGCAGGTGCATGTTCTGGAGCCAGCCTAAGTCTGGTAATTGACTGAGAGAACCTGACGGGGGCGCACAGTGCACTGGCAGGGCCACAAGGGGGTAAGCTGGAGAGGCTCAAACCTTGACAAAGTGATGTCCCCTTGCCTTATGAGAAGGTCCAGGGTAAGACTCTGGGATGCCAGCACTAGAGGCTCTGAAGAGTTCACGTTTGTACTTGCGATGCTTCCCCAAGAGCACTGACCACTCTGTATCCAGTACAGGTGTCCATCAGAGGGGCCACGAGAATGATTAAAGGATTAGAAAACATGCCTGATAGTGAGCTCAGCTTGTTTAGCTTAAAGAAAAGGTTAAGGGGTGACTTGATCAGTCTGTAAATGTAACAGACCCCAGTTGTCGGCAGGCAGGATTGAACCTGAGACCTCTGGAGCTTAGTGCATTAGCCTCTACCGCATGAGTTAAAAGCCAACTGGCTCAGCTAAGGCTGTAGAGCAGACTCATTTTACCTCTCTCTCTAAGGCCTTGGCTACACTTGCGCGTTACAGCGTTGTAAAGCCGCCCCCAGCGCTGTAACTCACTCCCCGTCCACACTGGCAAGGCATTTGCAGCGCTGTATCTCCGTGGTTGCAGCGCTGCATGTACTCCACCTCCCCGAGAGGAATAGCGAGTATTGCGCTGCCGCTGCAGCGCTGCGGCACCAGTGTGGCCGCCCAATGCGCTGTGAATGGCCTCCAGAATTATTCGGCAGTATCCCACAATGCCTGTTCTAGCCACTCTGGTCATCAGTTCAAACTCTACTGCCCTGGCCTCAGGTAACCAACCATGTGACCCACCCTTTACATTCCCCGGGAATTTTAAAAATCCCCTTCCTGCTTGCTCAGCCCGGCATGGCGTGGAGTGCTATCAGCGAATCTTTCCAGGTGTCCATGCCTCCACGCGCCAAGCGAGCCCCAGCATGGAGCAATGGCGAGTTGCTGGACCTCATCAGTGTTTGGGGGGAGGAAGCTGTCCAGTCCCAGCTGCGCTCCAGCCGTAGGAATTACGATACCTTCGGGAAGGTATCAAAGGACATGATGGAAAGGGGCCATGACCGGGACGCCCTGCAGTGCAGGATTAAAGTGAAGGAGCTGCAGAGTGCCTACCGCAAAGCCCGTGACGCAAAGGGCCGCTCGGGTGCTCCCTCCGCGACCTGCCGATTCTACAGAGAGCTGGATGCGATACTTGGGGTTAACCCCACCTCCACTCTGAGCACCACCATGGACACTTCAGAGCCGGTGTGGGGGGGGGGAGGAAGAGGAGGAGGAAAACGAGAGTGATGGTGGTGGGCCAGATGGAGACACCCCGGAATCCCTGGAGCCATGCAGCCAGGAGCTCTTCTCGAGCCAGGAGGAAGGTAGCCAGTCGCAGCGGCCGGTACTTGGTGGAGGACAAACAGAAGAGCAGGTTCCCGGTAAGCGGGTTTTTTTTTCGGGAAGGAATTTTTTCGGTGCGGGCTCTTTGGGAGAGGAGGGTTAGGCATGCATGCCTAGATGCGGAATAGTGCATTGATGTGGTTTATCACATCGCGGTAATCGGCCTCGGTAATCTCCTCGAATGTCTCATCCAGAACGTGTGCAATGCACTTGCGCAGGTTTATCGGGAGAGCCACCGTGGTCCTTGTCCCAGCCAGGCTAATGTGTCCACGCCACTGTGCCGCGAGGGGCGGGGGGACCATTGCTGCACACAGGCAAGCTGCATATGGGCCAGGGCGGAAGCCGCATTGCAGTAGAAGACCCTCCCTTGCTTCCCAGGTCACCCTCAGCAGCGAGATATCGTCCAGGATGAACTCCTGTGGAAAATGTTGGGACAGTGTTCAGTGTAGGTGCCCCCTGAAGCTGTTGGCTCTCCCCAAGGCACAGAAACCCAGAGGACAGTGCAGACCTGAAACAATCAGTCCCCCTTACTCACCATTTTGAGGCTCCCGTGGGATGTGTGTGCTCTGTTTCGGACGGGAAAATTATGCTATTGTGTAGACCCTGTGTGTTTTCTACTCCTTAAGTGCGGGGGGACTCATTACTCTGTCTGGTATAAACAATGCTGCCTCTGTTAAATGTTGCATTTTGCCTATACAGCAGCATCAACCTTGAGACCTCAGCTGTCCCTCTTATCGCCTGCTCAGAGACTGCAAAGACTCAGGAAGAGACCACGAAAAAGCAAAGAAGACATGCTGCAAGAAGTGATGCGGCAATCTATTAAAGAGAATGAGAAAGCACAGAACTGGAGGGAGAGAGAAAGCAGGATCCGCCAGGAAAACGCAGCGCACCGGCGGTAAAGCACGGAGCACCGGCAGCAAAGCACGGATTGGCTCATAAGCATCCTGGAGCGCCAAGCAGACGCTATCCAGGAGCTTGTAGCCATGCAGAAAGCGGAGCAGTACTGCAAACGCAAACGCCACCCCCCCCCCCCACAGTCCTTGTCCCAATACTCTTTCCGTTGTGCCCCACTGTCACCTCCAACCCATTTTCCCCAACTTCCGTGTTCTTCACGCCACCCGCTGCCTCCAACACCAGTATCTTCACCACCCAGCCCTGAAAACCACGACCCTTACCCTCTGCACTCAACCCCCATCACCATGCAGTATAGCTATCCTGAAGTGCAGCACTCACTGCACAGCACACCAGACAGGACATACGCGAATCTGTGATTGTACCATTCCCCACTCCACCCCCTTGTTTCTTTTCAATAAATAATGTTTTTTTCTTTTCAATAAATGGATTCTTTGGCTTTGAAAACATTCTTTATTATTGCATAAAGTAAAGGACTCCTTAGCCCAGGAAATAAACAGGCACTGCAAGTCTGCTTGTCCGCTTATCAGACACTGATTCCTAAAGATTGGAACTACTGCACTTCACTCCCATGCAGGGCACCAGATATCACTGCTGGTTTTCAGCCTCAAATTGCTCCCTCAAGGCATCCCTAATCCTTGCAGCCCCGCGCTGGGCCCCTGTAATAGCCCTGCTCTCTGGCTGTGCAAATTCAGCCTCCAGGTGTTGAACCTCGGAGGTCCATGCCTGAGTGAAGCTTTCACCCTTCCCTTCACAAATATTATGGAGGGCACAGCACGCGGATTTAACTGCGGGGATGCTGTTTTCGGCCAAGTCCAGCTTCCCATACAGAGATCACCAGCGGCCCTTTAAACGGCCAAAGGCACACTCCACAGTCATTCGGCACCGGCTCAGCCTGTAGTTGAACCATTCCTTGCTGCTGTCAAGGCTCCCTGTGTAGGGTTTCATGAACCATGGCATTAACGGGTAAGCGGGATCTCCAAGGATCAAAATGGGCATTTCAACTTCCCCTACCATGATCTTCCGCTCTGGGAAAAAAGTCCCAGCCTGCATCTTCCTGAACAGCCAAGTGTTCCCAAAGATGCGTGCGTCATGCACCTTTCCGGGCCAGCCTGTGTTAATGTCAATGAAACGCCCACGGTGATCCACAAGCGCCTGGAGAACCATAGAGAAATACCCCTTCCGATTAACGTACTCGGATCCTAGGTGGGGTGGTGCCAGAATAGGAATGTGCGTCCCATCTATCACCCCTCCACAGTTAGGGAACCCCATTTATGCAAAGCCATCCACTATTTCCTGCACGTTACCCAGAGTCATGGTTCTTCTGAGTAGGATGTGATTAATGGCCTTGCAAACTTGCATCAACACGATTCCAACGGTCGACTTTCCCACTCCAAACTGGTTTGCGACCGACCGGTAGCTGTCTGGAGTTGCCAGTTTCCAGATTGCAATAGCCACCCGATTCTCCACTGGCAGGGCAGCTCTCAATCTCGTGTCCTTGTGCCACAGGGTGGGGGCAAGCTCCTCACACAGTCCCATGAAAGTGGCTTTTCTCATCCGAAAGTTCTGCAGCCACTGCTCGTCATCCCAGACTTCCATGACGATGTGATCCCACCACTCGGTGCTTGTTTCCCGAGCCCAAAAGCGGCGTTCCACGGTGCTGAGCATGTCCGTGAATGCCACAAGCAATTTCGTGTCATACGCGTTACGCGGCTCGATAGCATCGTCAGACTCCTCACTCTCACTGTCACTTTGGATCTTAAGGAATAGTTCGACAACCAAACGTGACGTGCTGGCGAGATAAGTCAGCATACGCCTCAGCAGTTCGGGCTCCATTTCCCGCAGACAGATCGCGCTGCACAGAAACCGTTGAAAGATGGCGCCAAAGGTGAACGGAAACAAAGGGATTTCTGGGATGCGAAGCGATGCATCACAGGGCGTTGGGACAGGACCCAGAATGCCCCGCACCCACGCCCCCTTCCCACAACCCACGGCGCCAGAATGGGAAAAGGTGCTCTGTGGGATAGCTGCCCATAATGCACCGCTCCCAATAGTGCTGCAATTGCTGCAAATGTGGCCACGACAGTGCGCTGGGCAGCTGTCAGTGTGGACAGACTGCAGCGCTTTCCCTACTCAGCTGCACGAAGTCAGGTTTAACTCACAGCGTTGTACATCTGCAAGTGTAGCCAAGGCCTAAGTGGTCTTGAGGCTACTAGACAGGACAGAACACCACACCCAGGAAGTGTGTGAGTTACATAAGCATCCACATGGGGAACAAATATTTGTTAATGGGCTCGTCAGTCCAGCAGACAAAGGTCTGACAGGCTCCCAGGGCTGCAAGTTGAAGTGAGATTCATTCAGACTGTAAGTAAGGTGTGAATTTTTAACAGTGAAGGCAATTAACAGTTGGAACAATTTACCAAGGATCATGAAAACAACAAGGAGTCCGGTGGCACCTTAAAGACTAACAGATTTATTTGGGCATCAGCTTTCGTGGGTTAAAAATCCTCACTTCTTCAGATGCATGGAGTCATGGCAAGGATCATGGTGGCTTCTCCATCACAGGCTACGTTTAAATCAAGATTGGATGTTTTTCTAAAAGCTCTGCTCTAGGAATTATCTTGTGTCAGTTCTATGGCCTGTGTTACACAGGAGGTCAAACTAGATCAGGGGTTCTCAAACTGGGGGTCGTGAGCTGCCAGCCTCCACCCTAAACCCCTCTTCGCCTCCAGCATTTATAATGGTGTTAAATATATAAAAAAGTGTTTAATTTATAAGGGGGGCTGCACTCAGTGGCTTGCTATTTGAAAGGGGTCACCAGTACAAAAGTTTGAGAGCCACTGAACTAGATGATCACAACGGTCCCTTCTGGCCTTGGGATCTGTTAATTTACATCTTGGCACCTGAGCCCAGCTTCCAGTCCCTTTCCATCCACAGCTTGCTGGAATAAGGGAACCAAGATAAACAGAAATCTTACCCCCCAGAGATCCAGCTTTGCCTGGAAAACCTTGTCACCTTCGAACATGATATGGACATCAATCTGAAAGAAAGAAAGAAAGAAAGAAAGAAAGAAAGAAAGAAAGAAAGAAAGAAAGAAAGAAAGAAAGAAAGAAAGAAAGAAGTCTCTTAGCAAGTACAGAAGGACCAACTCTGCAGAGCTGGTGAGTGAGTGAGCATCAAAGCCACACAGCAAGGGATAGGTGTCACCTCTAGGATCTGCCTTTTGGGATAGTGTAGCTGCACAGAATCATAGAAATGTAGACTGGAAGGGACCTCAATAGATCATCTAGTCCATTCCCCTGCACTGAGGCAGGAGTAAGTACTGAGACTAAGCAGCCTGATACTGTGGTGTTTGTGTCCCCACACGACAGCCCCCGCCCATTTCAGGCCTCTGTAGTAATGATCTGATAATCCATCTCCTGCCTATCCTGAAGCTTTATGGGCAAAGTCAAACTCCTCATCCTCAGGTCCCAGGCCCTGCAGCATCTAACCCCCATTTGTGTGTTCTGCAGAAGGAGGTGAGGCTGAGAAGGGGAACCAATAATTACACAGATGCTGAATTATGTAATTGCTTATTGTCTTGTTATTTACAGATTGCAGCAGTGGGATATGGAGCCTAATGCTCTTAACTCAAAGTTATCAAAGACCTTTGTGGAGGAATTGTAATAATACTGGATTAACAAACCACCCAAAGCCAAGACCATAATTAGAGCTGATGTGGCAGTTAAATGAAGAATTTCTTTCCTTGCCACACCTAGGAACTGCAAATTAACTTTGCTCTCTCCACCTTTCCCGGCAGCCAAAATCTGAAGTAAGTGAGATCTGAAGCCTTCAGGAGATTTTAGAGATGCCAAGGTGCTAATCCCCAAGGTGCCAGATTTTTGTGCTGATTCAGGGTGGCCGGGGTTAACCCTTCAGCTTCACTAACAGACTCCCCACTACTAACAGAGGACTTACAAAACAGTACTGCTCATGTGGAAACTAGCTGAGAGGGTAGAAGAGTTTCAGGACACAGTGATGCAGAGGAAAGAATATGGCCACGTGGGACAGAAGCCACTAAACTCTCAATGCAAAAGGAGAAGGCCGCAGATGGGGCGCACTGAGCGTGTTGCTGGAGGGTTACATTACATGGACCAAAAGGGGCTGAGGGTCAAAACAGACTCAGCGTTATAATATCATTATTTCTGGACTTAATGGGAGAGACAGATTTCCCAGTGCCAGTAGCAAAAGAACAATCCAAACCCCATCCAGGAGCTCAGTCCAGGTTGCGATATGCAAACTACTGTGCTGTCAAGCTAGGGAACCAATCTTAGTCTGTGCAAGGAGGAGCCGCAGAACTACTTAGATTCCAGGACCCTACTCAATAAATGTTGCCAGGGTTTAGTTATAAATATAAAAATAAATCCAATAAAAGGCACCTCACACTTGCTCCAGGTGTCTTTCGACTCCACCCGTTCCCAGTTCAATGACCCCTCTCCTCTTCCCCCGATAAACAATATTAAAGAAGGGGGGGGCAACCTCATCCTATTAACATTAACCAATCAAAACATATTTTGAAAATTTTTAATTATAAGCATTTCTTCCCTTTCTAGAATCTTTTAACCCACCATACCAACCCATGACTTTACCAGGAGCCCTCAGCACAGATTGTTTTTGATGCAAACAGTTCAGTTTGTAGCAGTCTATTTGTCTCCAACTTTTGCTAACTTTGGTGAACAATTTAATGTAACAGGGTGAGCTGGACTTTTGTGACCTTGAACAACTGCGAGTACAGGCCTCTCTTTGCCAGGAGCTGGGACTGGACGACAGGGGATGGATCACCCATAACTGCCCTGTTCCGTTCATTCCCTCTGAAGCACTTGGCACTGGCCACTACACAGCTTCATTCGCACAGTGAGAGACAGTGACAAAACTGCTCCCTGTGGCTGCAGCTCCATAAAGGACAGCCCTCAGGGGAACCTACACCACAGAAATTAACAAAGGCAATCCTCGGCTGCCCAGCCACTCCTCAGCCAGGGCAGCAATATTCTGAGCAACAGTATCTCTAAGGCAGCCAACAGATAGAACACTGTCAGCCTGAGATGTTGTCTCACCCCTTCAGCAGGAAGCAGGGTAGTCCTATTCATATCAGGGTTATCCCACAAAAACAGAGACAGATGGCAACTCCCTGCAGCAGATAGTAGAAGGAAGAGAGAGATGGACCAAGCCAAGGGGAATTACATTTTCCTTCTCAGGAGCACAAGGTCTACCCTAAGAGTCTATATTAGAAGTGGGGTGTTTAAGCGACTGTTCTGGAGAGCATTAGCATGCATACAAAGGGCACTGGCTGGCTTTGACAGCCTGCACAGGCCTCGAAGACTAGTACGCAGCAGGACAGCATTTTGCATTTCTAGGTCTGTTAGACCTGGACCCCACATACCACAGTGCGACTGGCCGTCACAGAGCTGAGTGCTGGCAGAGGATTCTTGGAATAAATCGTCACCACCACTTGGCTGCTGGTTTGATGCCAGTCTTGTCGACAAGACACCAACTTCTTATCCTGGTGAGAAAAGGAGCCTGTTACTGAGGCCAGCCTCCAGCACACACGTCTCCTCCCCCATTGCAGAAAGAACAAATCTAGCCAAGGAGCCCTGCACCGTTCCTCCTGGCTGATGTGTTAACTAAAGGCTAGAGTCCCAGCACAGCGCTAGAGGCCAAGCTGGCCCAGCACGTCAAATGTAACACTGGGTTCTTTACATTTAGACTAAAGCCATTTCCAACCCAGTCTGCAGCCCAATGAGACTAAAGAGGGTCTCATCATTGTGTGCAGGAGGCAGGGTCACCAAAGCAATTACATCACTTTTAATATCCATCCTCCTCCTGTTCCACAGCAAGATCCTCACCAGGTTTTCCCAAGCCCCACAGTGATTCCCCAGGGAATCAGACAGGCCTGGCTCCAAGGTACACAATTCAGTCTTCCAATCAGTGCTGGTCCTTCCTCTAAAACTAAACCTCTGTTTCCAGCTGTGAACTTGGTTGGAGAATTCTCTCTCTCTCTCTCTCTCTCTCGGACCTTAGACTGGCACTCATCACCCCAGAGCTGGAATACTTTGGGGGCGACACTTCTGAACAAAGCCATCTTAGGGAGCAAGTGTAATTCAACTCAGACTGACACTGGCACTGGCAAGTATCTAACACAGAAATGTTTGGTGCTAGGAATATTTTGAGAGGCTTTTCCTGCATTCAGAAGTTCAGCTGCCTGTGTGATCCTCACGCACGAAGTCCAGGTCAGTGTGAGGCTGCCTGTCTAGGAAAGGTTTGAAGATGAACAGGCCCATAAATGCTACATCCAGTTCACTTGTTTTAAACGTTCCTCTTAACCTGTTCTGTACCTCAGCCAGAGCCTTCCACACCCAAACTGTTACAGCCAGAGAAATGCTTCCTGCTCAACCTTTCCCTTTGACAGTGCAGACACTGGGCTAGCTGATCTCTCTCTCCTAGTCACAGGGGACATTAATCTCCAGAGAGGGGAGGGGAGCGGAGGCTTGGGCCAAGAGACCTTCCTCTCTAGCCCACTGCTGCTTATACTTACCCACCAGCCCATCTAAGCAGCAGGGCCTTGGCACTCAGGGTAGCTGGGCTCAGTGCCCCGCTCTTGCTAACTAACCCTGCTTAACTTTTTTATTTGTCGCCCACCAGTGGTTTCTAAGGTGTTAAAACCAAGGGCTGCACTTTCAGCCTGCCCCATCTAAAGGAAGCTATGCAGTAGCCATGCAAGGAGAGCAGCGTTCAATTAGGGGAAATGACAGTTATGTATCTCGTGTTATACCAGTTGCACCAGACACAATTCGTAAGAATGGCCCAGTTCTGTGTTGCTGCCTGCTTTAGAAATGGGCGGAGTAATAACCAGCCGTGCCAGTGAAGATGACTACCCTGTAGCAATCAGAGGGGTGTATGTTAAGAGGTAATAGCAGGATATTTCAAAGGGCAGGCTTGTGTTGGCCTGATTTTGTCCTCTCTCATGTTTTTTTTTAAACAGCTAAGCAGGGCTGGGTCTGGTCAGTCCTGAACTGCAAACCTTCAAGGGAAAAATCCAGGTGGGCATGGGGACCCCCTTTGCATTTGCTGACAGGAAGAGCAGACTCTGTGTTAGCTTGGAAGTGCCTTCAAACTTTGGGTGCAGCTTCCCCAGTCCCCTTGCCTGTTGAAATTGATTTAGCCTCCCTTGGAGGGTCACCCATGGGGAGACTGTTCATATTCTGCACTGCCTGTGTCATGTGTATTTAGTTTTGCTACCATGCCCTGACTTTTTAGCTCATTTCCATTAGGTTTGGCTGAGATAGCATTTCTTTTTATGCATCTATCGCTAGTGGTTTGAAACACCTGCCTTCTGAGCTAAGCTGCTCAGACCTGGTCTCAGACAAGAGGGAAACGTTTAAGAAAAGTTTGAAAAAGGATCAGAGATTCAAATACATTTTTAAATACGTTTTAATTTATCCTCAGTTTAAAAAAAACCCTCAAGAAAGTTATATGCACAAGCCTATGTGAGTGAAGGCAGCATGTGGTGAAAGGGCTGCAGTCACTAAATGCCAGAAATGCAGTTAAGGCCCTCACAGACTGTCATGCAGCCCCATTCTTCATAGGCGCTACAGTATGGCTTATCCCATGCGATCATACAAAGCCTAATAACACCTGTATGGTGGTTTCCCTCTTCAAAGCCCTGTGCTGTATAAATATTATTGGAGTCCTTCTACTGGGCAAAGTGACACATTATTCAGCAAACGACAGACTAAAATGGAGAGGACATTAATTTCTCTCCATCCTGGGTCTGCACTAGCCCTTTAAAGAAGGGACACAGTGAGCCAGTCCTGGCCCAGTCCCACTCTCCCTACAAGGAGGGATTATTTGCGTAAACAGCACTAACAGGATTTGGCTCTTCATGCCTACTCTGCCCCTTTGCCTATCACCCTGATGCTCCAATGGAGGCATTTGTGTTTCTGCCTGTGCTGTGTGATCAGGAAAGGAGACTCGGGTAATGCACATTCAAGGCCTCAGAATTACAATGGTTTCAGCCATAATATTTTTTGCATGTGATATTTTAAGAATCCATTTGGTCTGTCATGCCCCAGTGACGAGCAGATGCCACAGTTACCAGCACAGAGGGGGGAGCAGTGACAGTTCAGGATTCCTTTGCTGTCTGCTCACTGCTCTAAGCCTTGCCACAGTGGCATACCTCCTTCTTTATCCAGCTGTGTTTCCCAGTGCTGCAGCCCTCTTGCTCCAGAAACGCACTGAAGTCTGTAGTTTTAATGCCACAGCAACTCCAGTACTTCATACTGGGGAAAGAGCAAGAAACAAATTAATCTAGGAATGCCAGAAAGGGACACATGAGTCCAAGGAAGATGGGAGCTCTAGGGGTTTAGAGGTAGAGCTAGGTGGAGGCAGGGAGACCTGGGGCACTCAAGATGCTGAGCATGGGGGATATGGGACTGACAGCTCTAGTCTGAACAAATTCAGAGGGACCAAGAGATGTGGCCATCTGCTAGCCTGTCTGTGTGACATGAGCTGGGGTGTCACATGGCCACAGGATAAAAATAACCAACACAACTGGCCATCTGGTTGGAGGAGCTGCGGACTGAGTGGGCCTCCCCAGGGTGAGCGTCTCTCCTTGTGGGAAAGCTTGCTGTGCTGCTGACTGATCTGCCACTGAAGAGCGGAGTCAGGGTCCAAGGCAGGCAGGCAGTTTTTACAAGTATGGGGATAAAAGTCTCCTGGTTCCAAAGGATGTTTCTTACCCCTCATGGAAGACAGGAACTCCGGGGTGGAAAATACAAGCCTCCGTCTCATTCTCTGCCCCCTTGTAGATCTGCCGGGGAAGAGGCAGTGGCAGTGATCAGCACAGCATACTGATGAAAATGAAACCTGACCTGAACCTTTAGGGGAAGGCGGAAGGAGAATTCTTTGCTTAAAGTGCAGCTGGTCCCCGCAGTGTCCTGCAGGACATGGCTGGAGCCTCAGGACCCTTCACTGACTGCCCCTTCCCCAGTTCTCCCCTCAAACACATGCAGCATGGGATGGGAGGCTCAGAAACCAAGGGGATAGGGACAGAGACATACACTCACTATTAGCCGTTCTCAGTCCCCATGCCCGTCACCTTTCCCTCCTTGCCATTTCCATGCTTCCCCACATTGTGTGTTTGCTCCCTGCTGGTTTTGCTACCCTTCCCACTCCCGCCAGGCACTCCCTGTGCTGTGCTCTCCCTCCTTCTCCTTGCCCTCTCAGTCTCTCCCTACACCGTTCAATCTACTTCCTTCTGGATCCCACTCACCCTAATCCCTCCCTCCTTCCAGCCCCTTGAACCCCTCCCTTCTCCCCATGGTTACAGGCTTCCCAGCTGCACTGGGATGAGCACCCCTGCTCCAGGGTTCTGGGGTTGAAAGGTTACACGCCTACACAAGCCATCAGTGTGCAATGCTGGTGTGATGGAATTGCTGTCTGCCATGCAGACCATTCCAGGAGCCTGCTCTCCTGGCCAGTGGAGGCTGTAGTAAAAGCTTTTTGGGAAGCCTGTTGGATTTCGGTGACGGAAGTGGGGATGCCAACTTTGCTGTGGGGCCAGCAGATTCCACCCGAAACCTTCACTGTGGCTGAAGAAAATGTAGCTAGATGTTCCTGTCGTAAGTCCCAGGTGCTGACACTTACTATTTTTGGTGGGCACTAGAGAGATCGTGAAGACCCTCTCCCCCCAGTTGCCAAACCCAGAAAGCTGGTCTCTGCCAGTGCGGGGCACTGAGCCAGAATCAGCAGGGAAGGGAGCATGTGTCCACAGAGCTACGCTCCGAGGACTGATTCCCCAGAGCCTGGGACACCCTGACCTGGACTTTGGAACACAAAGCCAAGGGTGCAACTCACCACCTTACAGCCTGAGTTCTTACAGGTGGTGCCAGTTCTGACCTCCGGAATGGCCTCTGCTGTAATCAACACACATAGCACAGAGCTCTTTATCAGGCTTAGACATTCACCCAGGGGTTCCACTCACACGCCCATCACCCAGGACCATGAGCCACATTATTCTTCACCAGGATACCAGTCCATAGCCCCCCAGTGCACAGCTCCATCTTGGCATATAACCCTACAGCCTGCCACAGCCTGCAATCCCTCTTCATGATACACATACCTGCTTCTAAGTTTCAGAGTAGCAGCCGTGTTAGTCTGTATCCGCAAAAAGAACAGGAGTACTTGTGGCACCTTAGAGACTAACAAATTTATTAGAGCATAAGCTTTCGTGGGCTACAACCCACTTCTTCGGATTGCTTCTAAGTTGTGCACCCTCCATGCTTCCCATAATGCACAGCCCAAGACCACCCTGCCAGGCCCATCCCCATCTTCTCACCCCTGTACAAGGAACCTCCCTCTGGGCATTGGTTTTTGGAGGCCAGCTTCAGCTTCTCCAGGGTCTGCTCCAGAGACCTGGACACTTTAATCAGCAGTGGCTGTCTTGGCTCATCAGAGCTGGAAAGAAAAACCACACACAACATAACAAAAAACAGCATTGTTTCCCTCAACACTCAGATTAACCTTCCCTGCCCCATCTTGAGAGGGAAGCAGGGGCAGGGCCATCTACATGGCCAGTGCCTGACTCACCTTGGCCTTTCACGCTGCATCTTCTCAGCTGATTTGGGGCTTTGGACGATGAGTTCTGTGCTTGGCTTGGCCTTCAGCTTGTCTGAGGTATCCTCTGGCCGGAAAGGCTCGGGGGGCTTCTCATTGCTGTGACACCCCTTCATGCAGCCCTAAGGGGAGGGACCAGAGACAAGCCTAACACTCCTTTTGACCTCCCCACGCAAGGGGCTTGTAGGTCATGGTCGTAGACTCACAGACTTTCAGCCAGAAGGGACCAGGGTGATCATCTAGTCTGACCTCCTGCACATCACAGGCCACAGACCTCCCCCACCCGCTCCTGTAGGAGGCCCATAATCTCTGGTTGAGTTACTGACGTCTTCAATTTGTGATGTAATGACGTCAAGTTACAAAGAATCCACCATTTACTCTACTCCAGAGCAGTAAGTGACACGTGCCCCATGCTGCAGAGAAAGGCTGCCCCCGAACTCCACAAAGCCAGGACACTAAGCACACTAATGTGTGGGGCACCGTGCAAGGAACAGTCCCTAACCTCAGCAGCCCAAGGGAGCAGAGTGTCATGCTGTGCCCAACTCCATTAACTGCCAGGAAGTTGTGCCAAAAGCATCCCAACAGCCTAGCACTACAGTGCAGCAGGAGGGGGTGGCTCAGGAACCTCTGAGTGCCAATGGGCAAGGGGAACAGAGGGGTGCCTGGGTGACAAGGATCTCCTGGGTCTGGGACATACAGTCTATCTAGGTCACCAAAGAATGTCGTCTGAGGTCTCAAAGAAAAGCCAGCGTCACACTGGTCATCAATCTAATCACAAACGGCACATACAGATGCTGTGTAAGGAGTTACGTATATACACTGGCAATTATGTACTTAATGTCTGTGTCTAGGGCTGGCCACTAGCAAAGGTAAAAAAGCGGTTTCTGTTAGACAAGAAGTGTCTGGCTCTTTAGACCTAAATTAAATACCGTATAGTTCACAGCAGGTCGCCTCTCCCTAGTCTGAACCGAATGCTAATGAAGCACTGTGAAGTGAGAGAAAAGTAACAGGAAGAAGCAAACAGCCGTGGAAGAGGGATGGGAGAAGAGAGACCCCATCTTGAGGTGCACGTCAAAGATTTGCTCTAGAATATTTGGGGGACAAAAAATGACACCCTAGCATCCTTCCCCGAGGCAGCAAACGAACAGTCAGTTTGCTTTGTGAAAGAGGGGTCTCAGCCAGGCTTGGCTGAAAACGCTGGTGAGAACGATGGGTGAGACAAGCTGTTAAACAAGAGGATAACTTGTTTTAGTCTCTAGAAAGCATGTTATGATTTTGATTTGTATGTAACCCATTTTTCCAGTATTCTCACTATCACATGAATCTCGGTTCTCTGACAACAAACACATTCTTGTTTTCATTATAACTAGATCTCAGTGCTGTGATGTTAAGCAAAGTGCTGAACCTGAGTTGAGTCTTACAAGCTGGCATACGGTTCCTTAGGAACTGCAGGCCTGGTAGCCCTGTGAGGGTTCAGTGGAGGGGGCTAGACACTACAGGGAACACTCCAAGGATCTGGCAGTTGGTGTGTTGCTACCTGAACAGAGAGACCGAGGCCTGGAATGCTCTACGTGTGCTGCCACAGGCTGGTGGTTTCAAGGAACTGATCCACATCAGGCACAAACAAGACTTCCTCATGATCAGGGCCGGCTCCAGGCACCAGCTGAGCAAGCTGGTGCTTGGGGCGGCAGATTGTTGGAGGCGGCATTCTGCCCAATCCTAGGGCGGCATGGCCGCTTTTTTTGTTTTGTTTTGTGCTTGTTCCGCTCTGGCCGCCCTGTAGGGGGCAGCGGCGCAGAGAACCAGAGCGCCCTGCAAGGCAGTCCTCTTCCTTCCCTCCCCGCCGACCGGAGCAGAGCCCTCGCGGCAGGAGGCAGGAGGCGGCGCAGCGGGAGGGGCCGCGTGGCAGCGCCCCTGCTGTAGCCCTGGCCGCCCCCTTCTCTCTCTCTCCCGCCCGCTCCCTCCCCCCAGCCGGTCCCCCTGCACCCGCGTTCCGGCTGCGCTGCAGGGTTTTTTTTTGGTTTTTTTTTGCTTCGGGCGGCCAAAAAGCCAGAGCCGGCCCTGCTCATGATGAGGCTAGGTGGTGGTGAGGTGCCTCACAACCCTGGGCACCTCTGGGGAGCATTGCAGAGAGGCCTCTGGCTCTTCTTTTTGTGTACCAGTCCTTTGCTGGGGAAGCGCAATGTGCATAACAGTTAGCCAGAAAGGCAGACATTGCAATAATCAACACTGGAGATCCCAGGGCCTGAGCAGGAGTGTTAGCTACTGCGACGGAGATGGGTGGGAGATTTTTGATACGTTGCAAATGAAGAAATGGCAAGATTTGGGCTTGACCTGGATGTGATGGGAGGAGTGAGAGACAGCCCCCGGGTTAAGTGCTTGAGTGAGAGCAAAGAGAGTTGTGAGTGAGGAAGTGGAGCGAATTTAGGAAGGAAGGAAGGAAGGTTTTTTTCATCCATCTTAAATATGACTGGTAAGCCATCCAGGAGCAGTCCGTGAGAGACTGAGAAGCAGGACTAGGCAGAGAAAGTCAGATCCATATCCATCAACCAGTATCTAGGACTCAGATGAGCAACATCATTAGGCTGAGAAAAATTCCCACTAGAATAGGGGAACCAGGGGAGCTGGGTGGGACTGGGAAGGACCAGATGGTGGACAGGGAATTGGATGGGGGGGAGACAGGCTGGATGGAGACAGGGAACCAGCCGGGAGAGGGACAGACTGGCCAGGGCAGAGATGGGGAAATGGACAGGGTGCGGACAGACCAGGCAGGGATAAGGATCTGACCAGGGAAGTGGACGGGACAGGGACAGACCAGCAAGATATAGGGATCTGGCCAGGGATGGACCAGATGGGGATAGGAATCTGGCCAGGGAAGTGGACAGAGCAGGGACAGACTGGCCAGGGATAGGATCTGGGCAGGGAAGTGGACGGGACAGGGATGGACCAACCGGGAATAGGGATCTGACCAGGGAAGTGGACAGGGCAGGGACAGACTGGCCAGGGATAGGGATCTGGCCAAGGAAGTGGACAGGGCAGGGACAGACTGGCCAGGGATAGGATCTGGACAGGGAAGTGGACGGGACAGGGATGGACCAACCGGGAATAGGGATCTGGCCAAGGAAGTGGACAGGGCAGGGACAGACTGGCCAGGGATAGGATCTGGGCAGGGAAGTGGACAGGGCAGGGACAGACTGGCCAGGGATAGGATCTGGCCAGGGAAGTGGACAGGGCGGGGACAGACCAGACAGGGATAGAGATCTGGGCAGGGAAGTGGACGGGACAGGGACGGACCAGCCGTGGATAGGGATCTGGCCAGGGAAGTGGACAGAGTTGGGACAGACCGGCCAGGCAGCCAGAGGGTGAGGGTTCCGGTGTTTTGTTTTGGGGGCCAGGTGTGTCTGGGAGTGGTGGAGACTGGAGCGCCTGTAGAGGTGGGTGGGTTACATACCTTTATGGAGAGGAATTCTGAGAAGTCTGTGGTTCGTTTCTTGCAACAAGACCAGCCCTGGACACAAGAATAGGATGTATATGGTCAGGTACGGAAAACCATACTGACCTCTCAATCCCCACATCAAACACACACTTCCCTATATCCTGGATCTCCCTTTGTCCTGGATGGACTGTCACCCATACACATGGAAACATGGACTGTCACCCATACCTCACGTAGGCAGCTGTTTCTGGCACCTGATTCTGAACTTATGACAAGAGCTGTCCCTTTACCGCTGCACTCACCTTTAGGACATCATGGAATATGGGAACACCTGGGTGGTACACACAGGAATCTATGAGCCAAAAACAAGAACATAAGAACATAAGAATGGCCAGACTGGGTCAAACCAAAGGTCCATCCAGCCCAGTGTCCTGCCTTCCAACAGTGGCCAATGCCAGGTGCCCCAGAGGAATGAACAGAACAGGGAATCATCAAGTGATCCATCCCCTGTTGCCCATTCCCAGCTTCTGGCAAACAGAGGCTAGGGATACCATGCCTGCCCATCCTGGCTAATATCCATTGATGGACCTATCCTCCATGAATTTATCTAGTTCTTTTTTGAACCCTGTTATAGTCTTGGCCTTCTACAACATCCTCTGGCAAGGAGTTCCACAGGTTGACTGTGCATTATGTGAAAAAATACTTCCTTTTGTTTGTTTTAAACCTGCTGCCTATTAATTTCATTTGGTGGCCCCTAGTTCTTCTGTTATGAGAATGAGTAAATAATACTTCCTTATTTACTTTCTCCATACCAGTCATGATTTTATAGACCTCTATCATATCCCCACTTAGTCATCTTTTTTCCAAGCTGAAAAGTCCCAGTCTTATTAATCTATTCTCATATGGAAGCCGTTCCATACCCCTAATCATATTTGTTGCCCTTTTCTGAACCTTTTCCAAGTCCAATATAGCTTTTTTGAAATGGGGCAACCACATCTGCATGCAGTATTCAAGATGTGGGCGTACCGTGGATTTATATAGAGGCAATATGATATTTTCTGTCTTATTATCTATCCTTTTCTTGATGATTCCCAACATTCTATTCACTTTTTTGATTGCCACTGCACATTGAGTGGATGTTTTCAGAGAACTATCCACAATGACGCCAAGATCTTTCTTGAGTGATAACAGATAATTTAGACCCCATCTCTCAAAACAGAGTCAGCGCTTCAGGACACAAATCCCTATTGGTCAGCCAGCGCTCCTGCCCTGCTCCCTACAGCATCCCTGTGACATACCCGGGGCACAATCCAGACTAATGAGTAGCTGTGTCACCCCTTCCCCTGTTAGCTTGGGTGCTTTATGATGCCTTGCTGTAGGAGCTCCCACCTGGGCCGCTCACAAACAGCCTTCCAGGGCTTGCTGGTGAGCAGCTGCTGCTGCTTCCTGTTCGTTCAGCTCCATGGCTCACCGATGGTCAGCTTCCAGCCGCTGATCTTATGCCTGCTTTTCTTTGGCTCACTTTCTCTGTCTCTCTTCTTTCTCCAATCTGGCCAGCTCTAGCTTTGAAGTTCTGTCGCTGCTACTCATTTTTATGATTTACTGTTTCTATTTCCCTTATTCGAAATAAGCAAACAGAAAACAACAAGCTGTAACCTCACTGTGACTGTTTCCAGCCACCAGTGCTATCCCAATGCTTGAAATGCAACAAGCTGTGCACAAACCTAGTACCAAGGTACAATCCAGACTAACGAATAGCAGTGTCACCCCGTCCTCTAACCTGGGGTGCCCTTTGCCATGCCGTGCTGCTGTAGCCTCCAGTCTGGCCTGCTCACAAACAGTCTCCAGCATGTAAGTCACTCCCAGCTATGTCTGTGTGCTGCAGCCAGCCAGCCACACTGTGGCTCTTACCAGCCTTGATTATACTGCAGGGTGACCCCAGCACACCCCCCGTCTTAGGTTTTCCCCTAGAAATAGGTGTCCTGTAATCCCCAACGCTCTCCTGGACAATACAAATATGATAAGTCTGTTATTTTTAAAGATAATTATATGCCATCTTATTATTTTAAATAGTTCTTCAGACACTTCAGTTTAAACACACTGGATTAGATAAAACAGTAAAAAGTTTATTAACTACACAAAGAGATTTTAAGTGAATACAGGTAATGAGGCATAAAAGTCAGAAATGATTTACAAGAAAAATAAAGATAAAACGCAATTCGTGCTGAACGTAACAAACTATACTAAATTCAAAGCAAAGTTTTTCTCAGCACATCCTCTCAACAGTCTTGTTGACCAAACTTTTCAGCCAGGACCCCTGCTTCCTTTGTCCCTTCTCATGTGGTGAATCAATGGACAGAGAGCGAGGGAGCAGGGGGAGTGTTCCTTGAGGTGTTTATCCCTCATTTTTATAGTGTCAGTCCCCCTCTTGAAAACATTTCCAGCTGAGATTCAGGACAGAGAGCAGGTTGCCCAACCTACTGACCCTCCGAGCCGCATATGGCAATCTTCAGAAGTTCGAGAGCCAGGGCACACCTGCCAGGACTCAGTGCTTCACCCCCATTGGAGGCGCCTGCTGGGGCTCTGGTTTCAGCCCCGCTCCTGCTGAAGCCCTGAGACTTCTCCCTCCCTGCTGGGCCGAAGCCCCTGCCCCACTTCCCTACTGCAAGGCAGAGGCCCCAAGCTCCCCCACGAGTCTGATAAGCGGAGAGTGGGGATGTTGTGGGGAACTCCAGGAGCCGCACTTTAATGGTAAAAGAGCCGCATGCAGCTCACAAGTCACGGTTTGGCCACCCCTGACATAGAGATCCTATAGGGAAGGATGTTCCCTGCTGCTCTTCCTCACTGGTTGGAGCGTCTTTTGTTTCCCTTCCTGCTTGATGACTCTGTTTATTGCTTAAATGCAAATTAAGCAGAGCACGCAATCCTTTGTTTGACACAGACCTGTTTGCCAACCTCAGTTTGGAACATATGTTAAGATCACCATACAGGGGAATCTTATAATGTCACAGACAATGTTGCCTCACACATTTTATCAGGACAATACAGACCAGCAAATATGAGTTTTCAGATGGTACCTCACAAGGCACACTCTATACAAAGATTATTACAACAGTGAGTAGGGTGTGGACACAGGGGTGCATTCTGTCATGGCCACCCTGCTGGGAGAGGCTGTGACTGAAGTAGCTGGGACCAGGGCTGTCCTTAGGATTTATGGTGCCCTAGGCGGGATTATTAAACTGATGCCCCTGTGCCTGACTTGGTCTTAGCAACACAAACATAAGCCTGCTGCCGCTCTGGGGTTCCAGCTGCCGGCCCCTTGCCAGTCGGGGTCCCAGCCGCCGGCCTCGCTCAGCCCGCCACCAGCCCCGCTCAGCCCGCTGCCGGCTGAGTGAATGGAACCCCAGGCCAGCAGTAGGTTGAGTGGCTCAGCCAGGGTCTCAGCCGCCGGCCTGCTCAGCCTGCTGCCAGCCTGGGGTTCCTTGGGGGTCCCCAGGCCAGCAGCGGGCGCTGAGTGGGGCCGGCGGCCGGGACCCCGGCTGGCAATGGGGCAGCAGCCGGAACCCCAGAGCGGCGGTGGGCTGAGCCGCTCAGCCCGCCGCCACGTGCCATAAAAAATCAGCTCGCGTGCCACCTTTGGCACGTGTGCCGTAGGTTGCCGACCCCTGCTCTATACACTAGTAAGGAGATGAGCATATTACAGTTGTTGGAGGGCTCTATTCAGCAGTAACAGGGCTATAGGAAAGTCAGTCAACATTTTTTGTTTCTCTGATGAAAACTGGCCCACTCCCTGCCCCATACCAAACTTGTCACAAATAATTGTCAACAACTTAATTTTCTGTTTTTGGCAAAGATATTGATTTAAAAAAAAATATATTGAAATTGAATTCAGGATTGTTCGCAAGCATTTTTGGCAAACAAAGTTGTTAAATGGCAACACAGTCCTGCTTTCATGCTTGGCTCACCCCGACCTGCTGGTCCAACAGCTGCAGGAGAGGAGGAGATAGGTGGAAAACCGCAGGACCCCAAAATCCACCTCTTGGGGTGCAGAGTGGCAACAGCAGCAGCAAACCCTCAGGTCTGATCACACACCACTGGGCACCACCGCCAGCCCCACGGACCATGGTGAAGTTAGCACAGCATCTGATCTCAGGGCCGGGGCACCCATGGAGCCACAGCAACTCATCCTGCCCTGTGCAGCTCCCCCCGGATGAGATGGATCGCTGCCAGCCCGGGGGAGAGACGCGCTTCCCAGCTAGGGTGACCAGATGTCCTGATTTTATGGCCAGTCCCAATATTTGGGGCTTTGTCTTATATAGGCACCAATTACCCCCACCTAGGGTGACCAGACAGCAAGTGTGAAAAATCAGGACAGGGGGTGGAGGGGTAATAGGACCCTATATAAGAAAAATACCCCAAAATTGGGACTGTTCCTATAAAAGTGGGACATCTGCTCACCCTACCCCAACCCCCTGTCCTGATTTTTCGCACATGCTATCTGGCTATCCCCAGCCCAGCCATGTGTGACCATTCCAATCCTGGCTGGCTGCCGAGGAAGTGAGTTACTTTCACTTTCATTCCTCAGCAGGTAGCCAGTCAGCCTCCCCCCCCCACCCAGGACCTCACCCAACCCAGCCCTGCCGGAGGGGAGGGGAGGGGAGAGAGAGAGAGGGGTGCTCCTTGGGGGGGGGAGAAAGGGGGGGTGCTGCGTGGGGTGGGGGGGGGAGAAGAATGGACGTTATGGGGGACAACAAAGGATACTGGTGCCAGAGCCGCCCAGCCTGCCTCACCTCATGCCGGGGGGGGAAAGAGTCACACTCACAGGTGAGTTCCTTCCCCCACCCCTACTCCCTCCCCTTCCCTTCCCAGAGACCCCAGCAGCCAATCCCCTCCCTCAGACTGTGCTGCATTCGGCTCTCTCTAGGACCCAGCAGCACTGCTCTTACATGCTCCACTGCTTCCCGTCTGTCCGGGCTCCCGGCAGAGCGGTGCCCCCAGGTAGAGTGGTGCCCTAGGCGGCTGCCTGTTCTGCCTATGGCTAAGGACGGCCCTGGCTGGGACATCCCCCATGCATCCACAGCCAGTACGTCTGCCCTGTTTCCTACAGGGTCTCCTCCTGGGCGAGGCTGGGAATGGAGTAACTGGAGCTCCCACACAGCCAGAGCTCCTGCCTTGATCACTGTGGTGGACCGGCTAGGAACTATTGGGACGAGAGCACTGAGTTTCCCTTCTGCTGAACAGAGTGTGCATTCTTGAAGCCTACTCCAGCCGTCAGTGAGGTGCTTGTCAGAGCAGCAGGTCCCTGTCTACAGGAGTGAGTCAGATTGCAATGAGAAGCAGTGCCTGCTGCTACCCCTTTCTCTAGCTCAAGCGGTTGGGCCAATCAGGCTATTAGTAGGAGGCCTATTAGAATGAGCATTGCCAGCAGATCAGGGGAAGTGATTATTCCCCTCTATTCGGCACTGGTGAGGCCACATCTGGAGTACTGCGTCCAGTTTTGGGCCCCCCACTACCGAAGGGATGTGGACAAATTGCCGAGAGTCCAGCAGAGGGCAACAAAAATTATTAGGGGTCTGGAGCACATGACTTATGAGGAGAGCCTGAGGGAACTGGGTTTGTTTAGTCTGCAGAAGAGTGAGGGGGGATTTGATAGCAGCCTTCAACTACCTGAAGGGGGGTTCCAAAGAGGATGGAGCTCAGCTGTTCTCAGTGGTGGCAGATGACAGAACAAGGAGCAATGGTCTCAAGTTGCAGTGCGGGAGGTTCTAGGTTGGATATTAGGAAACACTATTTCACTAGGACGGTGGTGAAGCACTGGAATGGGTTACCTAGGGAGGTGGTGGAATCTCCTTCCTTGGAGTTTTTTAAGGCCCAGCTTGACAAAGCCCTGACTGGGCTGATTTATTTGGGGTTGGTCCTGCTTTGAGCAGGGGGTAGGATTAGATGACCTCCTGAGGTCTCTTCCAACCCTAATCTTCTATGATTCTATTTCCAGGTCTGGTCCGCAGGGTAACACTTCTCAGATTTGCATTTTACGCCCCTATGAGATACTCAGCTCGGGACAGGCACCTGCAGATGCCCTCTGGACAGTCAATGCCCTACCTGGTTCTCATGCACCTCAGGAACCAGAGACTGTTCTGGGCTTTGAAGAACCCAGACTAGCTAAGAGCAGAGCCTAGGGCCCCCGAGTACCTGGAACTCCATCAACAGCTGCAATGACCTTGACCTCAGCGATTCAACACCTGTCTGGAAGGGAGTTCTCATTGACACCAGTTGCCTCCATTTACCTGAACTTCACTAGACCCCTCACTTAGGCTCCTGGCTTACTCAGAGAATTGGCCCTGGAAAAAACATTAAAATGCTGCCAACTCAATGAAATACTTCCAGGGGATTGGATAGGGGAAGGGGGCTGAATTTATTTTCATGCCTAGGGCCCCAGGTTAGCTTAACCCTACCACGCAATTCAATGCAGATTGGTGTCAGCTCATGGGCAGAATTTGCATCCCCTTCCACATTTTCAGGCACCATCTATTAATTAGCCATGGTTTTCCACATGCAGCTGAATGCTGCTGACTCAGATTGGCATTTCCAAGAGTCGGGGAATCTGCTAGAGCAACTGGCTCACTGGAAATCCCAGTAGTTCAACTTCTGTTACCTGACACAAGGGCAAGGAAACGTAACAAGATTGAGGAAAAAAGCTCAAATCTCAGCTCACTAACTCCTGGAAAACAAATCCACTTACCCTCAGAGTTCTTATCGGCATCAAATCTTTGCCCACAGCCCTTGTTGTAACACAGCAAAGCCATTTCCAAGGCTCGAACAATTGTAACTCCTGCCCTGTGGTGCAACGGGCCTGTGCACACTTTCCTGTCCCTGCGCTGATTAATTACATTGCTCTGTAAAGCCTGCAGCAGAGAGAGGCTGGAAGGAGAGATGGGCTGGTTCTATCTTTAGGCACAGCCAGAGAGGGGTGGTCTGGCAATCAGAGAGCAACCCAAAGATGGGCACACAGGCCCAGCAGCTGAGCTGGCTGGACAGGTCTGTCAGCTTCAAGTGTCACTGTCTGAGCAGACATTTCTGTCCTGCCCCCCTCCTGAGAGGGGAGGGCCCACAGCAACTGCAGGCGGGGAAAGGAACAAAATAAGAAAGAAGCCAAATTTATCCCTAGTGCAAGCCCACAAACTTCCATGCCCTGGTGTGAATAATGACATAATCCCTGTGCTAGGAAGGCAGCTGCTGCAGCCAAGGTTATGTTCAGTCAAAAGGCCTTTCTTTGTCCTCCTAATCAGTGACTCCACTGCACAATCACTCATCTTGCAGCAGCACAATTTTTCCAATGATCCGCTCAGTCTGACTTTTGGGAAACCAAGCTGGGTTCTTCTCCCTGCCCCACCACCATCCCTAAGAAGAATGTAGCTAGTGAATCTGTTGTGGAATCCAGCACATCCATTTATGTGAGTGTGAACAGTAAGCAAAGGTTGATGTTATTTATTACATGTACAGTATCATTGGTGTGGGGGTGGAGGAACATCCTTAGACTAGCAGACAAACAGTTTAAATGATGCTTAAGCACAATTTCAGTCCCAGTGCAGGTGTGTAGCCAGGCAGTATTAGAACGGGGCTTGGGCAGGTGCTACTTTTACATTAAAATTTTCTAATCATATCCCTACTTTTAATTCCTTACACAGTGACAAGGAGGAGACTGGGTTATGAGGCAATACATTTAAGTATCCTGAACTTTACTAATAGGAAAAAGAATATTTCCAGCAAGTGATTCTAAGTCTCAACCTTGGTGTATGGAAATATTTGGCCAAGGACACAGCAGGGTTCAGATAATCCAAACGTTACAGAAAGAACCAAAGGTTTCTAGCAAACCAAGGGAAGAGACATTCCAGAAGGTCCCAAGCGCATGCGTTGAGCCTCCTGAGTGACACAGCTGTTCCAATGACTAAGGAGGCTGGGGGAGGAAGGTGCCGGCTATTACTAGATACACAGATGTCAGTGTACAAAGGCACCAGCTGGACTTTAGCAAAGCAACTCAGACAGGGTCTCCTGAAATCCAGCCTGGATGGAATGTACTGTGATAGAGACAGCAGTGTCCAGCATGTGCTTGGGAGACCTCACTGAATTCATTGTAAGTATCTTTGGGGTTCATTGTATTAAATGCAAAGTTTATGTATTATTGTGGGCCAGGATTGTATGTAACCTCTTGTAAAGGGTTCACTCACTGCAGGAGTGCCGCCTCATGGCCAGGCATGGCATAGCAACTGTCTTCCCACATGGCACCCCCTGCTAATGGCTGTTCTATCACTGCAATGGTCTCTCTCCCCACAACTTGTCCCTCTGGACAGATCATGCTTTAGTCCACCCCTCCCGGGGTAACAGAGTGTCTAATGACCTTACAGCAGGTCTTCTCTCTGCCTCTGGCTCTTTATACCCCTTACCTCATGGGGTTTCACCCCACCTTCCTCAGTGGCTGGTAGGGGAACCCAGGCCCACCCTCTACTCTGGGTTGCAGCCCAGGACCCACTAGCTGGCAGCCAAGGGTCCCTCAGAGTCTTTGCTGCCCCCCCTGGACCACTTCGTACCTCTTCTATATCCCACTGAGTGACTGAAGACTCTCCCCCTGCAGCCCCTTTCTGCTGCAAATTTCCTGACTTTATAAGCACCACCCAGCCCCTCCCCAGCTGTGCTCCATCTTCAATCAGGCCCACATTAATCCATTCAGGGCTTGTGTGGAGTACACACCCCATTGCACCTCTCTAGGGGGGAGATGTGATCTGAGGCCTGCAAGTTCAAAGGACTACCACTGAAAATGTGCAAGACAAGAATGGACTTTTGGACAAGAATAGACAATAAGCGTTAAGTGGGTTTCCTGTAGAGTACCTGGAAGGCAGGGGGAGGGTTGGTTAATGCAAATTCCCCACTTCTGGTTATGCACAAACCCTGCCTTTTGAAGCTTTGCCCTGAGGGGCGGGTCTTTGACTGCTGGTTACCTGTTCCCGAAGATTAGAGATCAAAGGCCCAAGCTGTATAAAGAAACAGATGAACTGCCCAGCTGGTCGTTCTGGTTCAGAATTTGAGATAGTCATGAACTTGCAGCCCTGTGGGTTTTGAAGGACTGATGTCCACCAGAACTTGCGGCTGGAGACGGAGGACCGCCGTTGAGCATTTAGAATGTGTGAGGGTTTTTTATTGTTTTCTCTGTAATGCTTTCACCTTAAAAATAAATGTGCTTGCTTAGAAAGATCTGTGTGGTGACTGGTGATTGCTGGTAATTACTCTGTTCACAGCCTCAGGAGAGGAAGCAAAGCAAAGCACAGATACAATTTAGAAAGTCTCGCTTGCTGGGAATATCACAGTGTAGGCAAGGAACTCTGCAGCCTGGAAAAATCCCAGTCTGGAGGGAGAGAGACATGAGTCTCCACCCAAGAGAGGTGACAGATGATGATCTGGGAGCCTAGAGTGGATCCCTTGGTGGACCACAGAGGGGAAATACTGGTGCAGTTGCCCTGAACTGAGGGGTCCAGACAATCCAAAAGTTACAGAAATAACCAAAGGCTTTCACCAAACCAAAGGAAAAGACATTCTGGAGGGTCCCAAGTGCATGCCTTAAGCATCTGAACTGATATGTCGAATCCAGTGAATAGGGGTGGCTGCTAGGAGGAAGGTGCTGGCTACTGCTGGACATGCATACATCAGTGTACTAAGGGAGCATATCTGGACTTCAGTAAAGCATTTCATACAGGTTCTCATGAAATCCAGCATGGGAGCATACTCTCTGGAGCTTCCTCGAACATTCCACTGTCATCACTGAGGTCACAGGAGAAAAGAGCAAATGTTATACAATATTCTACAAGTCCCAGACTGAGTTTGCCCAGATTCTTCCTCCTCCTGATTCTCTAGTCCCAGAATCCCACCACTCTCCCCCATCAAAACAGAGAAACCCTCTCCAGATTAGAGATTTTAATTTATTGCCACAAAAATCTAGGAACGTTTTATTCTCATTATATCTATGTACATAAAGACAAACATATCATATTAGACACCATTGCCTGCTGGGGCATGCTTACTTCTCTGCTCCATTTCAGCAAACACAGGTCACTTGGGTTTGATCAGAAATGCAGATTAAAGAGTAGACTTTTAGAAAGGAGGCACACAGGGAACCCACTAGAGAAGGAAATCTATATGATTCAGTTTTGCATTGCCCAGGGGTTGAACCCTGTCCCCATCCCTTTGAAATGCCTGTGAACATAATATTACTCCTTAAATGCCAGCCTGCTCAGTGCCTGCTGACATCTGGCCTTCCCAGGCTGGGAGGTGTCAAAAGTCCAAAGGCACTGAGAACCATCCAGAAAGGTTTGGCCACAGCAGCCAGAAAGGAGTCCCAAACTTAGTTCAAGCTGCTTTATAATGCCACCTTCCAAATCAGGCCTTGACCTCTGACCTCAGGGTGTCCTATCAAGCAGGCCAGTTAGCTTTTTCCTCGTCATTTCATAGGCTAGGAAGAGGGCACCGTTGGAGGGGAGTGCACGTATCACTGTGGGCATCAGTCCACAGTAAAGAGCCGTGAAACCTACAACACAAACACCACAATCAGGTGAGCTCACCAGGCCTTTGACAGACAAACAGAACGTCCCCTACGGAGCCCACAACGGCCTCAGCTTGGTGAGATTCTCAACCAGAGCAAGATCTCAAGGGAAATGCTCCCAGGCAGGAGAGACCAAACCTGGGGAATGCCCACAGCCCCTTTTCGAGTAGGGGAACCAGAGATTCCAAGGCCAGAAGGGACCGTTGTGATCATCTCGTCTGACCTCCTGTGTGACAATTCCCAAAAATAATTCTTAGAGCCGATCCTTTACAGAAACATCCAATCTTGATTTAAAATTGTCAGTGATGAAGAATCGACCACCTTGGTAAGCTGTCCCAATGTTTAACTGACAAATTTTACACCTTATTTCCAGTCTGAATTTGTCTAACTTCAGCTTCCAAGTGTTAGACCTTTCTCTGCTAGACTGAAGAGCACATTATCAAATATTTGTTCCCCATTTAGGTATTTATTAGACTGTAATCAAATCAGCCCTTAACGTCTTTGTTAAGATAAATAGATTGAGCTTATTGAGTCTTGAAAATTAATGTTAATGGTCCAGAAAACTCTTTAGCCAGCTCTTTCAAAACTCTTGGATGCAAATAATTTGGACCTGCTGATTTTAAAATGTCTAACTTTAGAGATGGATTCAGTGAATGAAGCTGTTTGTGTGTCACCTACCTTCTGTCCTCAAGATGTGAAGAAAGGAGAGCAGGAAGCCATCTTGCCGCCCTGCCATGGAAAGCACCTGGATCCGAGACTTCACTGAGTCAATGGGATAGACGGCCAGCCAGAAACAGGCCCCCCCCATCCCACCGCTCACTGTTAGGGGAAGAGAACCTAAAATTCAACACAGGGAGAGAGACCTCAGTGTGCAAAAGGGGAAAGTCATTGGGGAACTCCCAGATCCTGCAGAGAAATGCGAGCAAAGGAAGAGAAAATGTGTGCAAGCAACCAGCAGCCCTGGGACTCAGGGGGGAGAGACCAGGCCAGGCACATGAATTACATGAGGGCTTTAAACTAGGTTCGACGGGGACAGGTGAGCAAAGCCCCCAGGTAAGTGGGGAACATGGAGACCTGGGAGATGGGTCGGAAACGAGAGGGAGTGTGGGCTATATTGGCAGAGAGAAAGGAGGGTCAGGACAAAACTGGGAGGAAAGATCAGACCAGTATCTTAGATGCCTATATACAAATGCGAGAAGTATGGGTAATAAGCAGGAAGAACTGGAAGTGCTAATAAATAAATACAACTATGACATTGTTGGCATCACTGAAACTTGGTGGGATAATACACATGATTGGAATGTTGGTGTGGATGGATACAGCTTGCTCAGGAAGGATAGACAGGGGGAAAAGGGAGGAGGTGTTGCCTTATATATTAAAAATGTACACACTTGGACTGAGGTAGAGATGGACATAGGAGATGGAAGTGTTGAGAGTCTCTGGGTTAGGCTAAAAGGGGTAAAAAACAAGGGTGATGTCATGCTAGGAGTCTACTACAGGCCACCTAACCAGGTGGAAGAGGTGGATGAGGCTTTTTTTAAACAACTAACAAAATCATCCAAAGCCCAAGATTTGGTGGTGATGGGGGACTTCAACTATCCAGATATATGTTGGGAAAATAACACAGCAGGGCACAGACTATCCAACAAATTCTTGGACTGCATTGCAGACAACTTTTTATTTCAGAAGGTTGAAAAAGCTACTAGGGGGGAAGCTGTTCTAGACTTGATTTTAACAAATAGGGAGGAACTCGTTGAGAATTTGAAAGTAGAAGGCAGCTTGGGTGAAAGTGATCATGAAATCATAGAGTTTGCAATTCTAAGGAAGGGTAGAAGGGAGAACAGCAAAATAGAGACAATGGATTTCAGGAAGGCGGATTTTGGTAAGCTCAGAGAGCTGATAGGTAAGGTCCCATGGGAATCAAGACTGAGGGGAAAAACAACTGAGGAGAGTTGGCAGTTTTTCAAAGGGACACTATTAAGGGCCCAAAAGCAAGCTATTCCGCTGGTTAGGAAAGATAGAAAATGTGGCAAAAGACCACCTTGGCTTAACCACGAGATCTTGCATGATCTAAAAAATAAAAAGGAGTCATATAAAAAATGGAAACTAGGACAGATTACAAAGGATGAATATAGGCAAACAACACAGGAATGCAGGGGCAAGATTAGAAAGGCAAAGGCACAAAATGAGCTCAAACTAGCTACGGGAATAAAGGGAAACAAGAAGACTTTTTATCAATACATTAGGCCTGGTCTACACTACGAGTTTAGGTCAACTTTAGCCGCGTTAAATCGAATTAAGCCTGGACACGTTCACACGACGAAGCCCTTTCTTTCGACTTAAAGGGCCCTTTAAACCGGTTTCTTTACTCCACCTCCGACGAGGGGATTAGCGATAAAATCGGCCTTAGTGGGTCGGAATTGGGTTAGTGTGGACGGAATTCGACGTTATTGGCCTCCGGGAGCTATCCCACAGTGCTTCATTGTGACCGCTCTGGACAGCACTCTCAACTCAGATGCACTGGCCAGGTAGACAGGAAAAGCCCCGCGAATGTTTGAATTTCATTTCCTGTTTGCTGAGCGTGGAGAGCACAGGTGACCACGCAGAGCTCATCAGCACAGGTAACCGTGATGGAGTCCAAGGATCGCAAAAGAACTCCAGCATGGACAGAACGGGAGGTACGGGATCTGCTCGCCATATGGGGAGATGAATCAGTGCTGGCTGAACTCCGAAGCAGTAAACGAAATGGCAAAATATTAGAAAAGGTCTCCAAGGCCATGAAGGACAGAGGCCATAACAGGGACGCACAGCAGTGCCGCGTGAAAATTAAGGAGCTAAGGCAAGCCTACCACAAAGCCAGAGAAGCAAACGGAAGGTCCGGGGCTGAGCCGCAAACATGCCGCTTCTACGCGGAGCTGCATGCCATTCTAGGGGGTGCAGCCACCACTACCCCAACCATGTGCTATGAGTCCCTCACTGGAGAAACACACAGGGAAGCGGGTTTGGGGTACGAGGAAGATGAGGATGAAGATAATGTAAATAGCTCACAGCAGCAAGGAAGCAGAGAAACCGGTTTCCCCAACAGCCAGGATATGTTTATCACCCTGGACCTGGAACCAGTAACCCCCGAACTCACCCAAGACCCTGGGGGCACACAGGGGACCTCTGGTGAGTGTACCTTTGTAAATATTACACATGGTTTAAAAGCAAGCGTGTTTAATGATTAATTTGCCCTGGCAATCGCGGCCAGTACAGCTACTGGAAAAGTCTGTTAACGTGTATGGGGATGGAGCGGAAATCCTCCAGGGACATCTCCAGAAAGCTCTCCTTCATGTACTCCCAAAGCCTTTGCAAAAGGTTTCTGGGGAGGGCTGCCTTATCCCGTCCGCCATGGTAGGACACTTTACCACGCCAGGCCAGTAGCACGTAGTCTGGAATCATTGCATAACAAAGCATGGCAGCGTATGGTCCCGGTGTTTGCTGGCATGCAGACAACATCCATTCCTTATCGCTCTTTGTTATCCTCAGGAGAGTGATATCATTCACGGTCACCTGGTTGAAATGGGGCAATTTTATTAAGGGGACATTCAGAGGTGCCCCTTCCTGCTCTGCTGAACAGAAATATTCCCCGCTGTTAGCCACGCGGTGGGGGGGAGGGGTGAAGTGATCATCCCAGAGAATTGGGTGTGTGGGGGAGGGGAATTAGTTGGGTTTGTGCTGCATGTTAACCCTGAAACCGCAGCCCCTCCTTTTACATTGCAAACCCATTTTAAATGGCCAACCCAACGGGTGCTTGGTATGGTTAATGAGAGCAGTACTGTTTGAAACCATCCCCACATGTTAAGAAGGTTAAAAAAGCCAAAACACTGTGGCTTACCATGGCTGCCTGCAAGCTGAAATCTGTGGCCTGGCAGTGCGTGAGTTATCTCTCACACCAAACCGGCAGGCCCTCAATATAAGAGGAAAAATGAGACCTTGTAACGAAAGCACATGTGCTGTGTAATGTGAACAGCAAAATTTAACGTGAAAGAGTGTACCCATTGTTCTCTAAAATGTGTCTTTTTTAACCACCTCTCCCTTCTCCTCCACCAGCTGCAAATCTTTCTCCTTCTCAGAGGCTAGTGAATATTCGAAAGCGAAAGCGAAGGACGCGTGATGAAATGTTTACAGAACTACAGACTGCCTCCCACGCTGACAGAGCACAGCAGAATGCGTGGAGGCAGTCAATGACTGATTATAGAAAAGCCCAATATGAGCGAGAGGAGAGGTGGCGTGCTGAATCGCGGGCTGAAGATGAGAGGTGGCGTCAGCTTGCACACAGAAGGCAAGAGTCGATGCTCCGGCTGCTGGAGCATCAAACTGATATGCTCCAGCGTATGGTTGAGCTGCAGGAAAGGCAGCAGGAGCAGAGACCGCCGCTACAGCCCCTGTGTAACCAACAGCCCTCCTCCCCAAGTCCCATTGCCTCCTCACCCAGACGCCCAAGAACACGGTGGGGGGGCCTCCGGCCACCCAGTCACTCCACCCCAGATGATTTCCCGAGCAATAAGTGTTAAAGTTTTAAAGTTTTAAACTGCAGTGTGTCCTTTTCCTTCCCTCCTCCCCCACCCATCCCGGGCTACCTTTGCAATTATCCCCCTAGTTGTGTGATGAATTAATAAAGAATGCATGAATGTGAAGTAACAATGACTTTATTGCCTCTGCAAGTGGTGCTTGAAGGGGGGAGGGTAGGGGAGGGTGGGGTGGTTGGTTTACAGGGAAGTAGAGTTAACCGGGTGGGTGGGGGGGCAGAGATTTCATCAAGGAGAAACAAACAGAAGTTTCACACCGTAGCCTGGCCAGTCACAAAACTCGTTTTCAAAGCTTCTCTGATGCACACCGCGCCATGCTGTGCTCCTCTAACCGCCCTGGTGTCTGGCTGCGCGTAATCAGCGGCCAGGCGATTTGCCTCAACCTCTCACCCCGCCATAAATGTCTCCCCCTTACTCTCACAGATATTGTGGAGCGCACAGCAAGCAGCAATAACAATGGGGATATTCTTTTCGCTAAGGTCTGAGCGAGTCAGTAAGCTGCGCCAGCGCGCTTTTAAACGTCCAAATGCACATTCTACCACCATTCGGCACTTGCTCAGCCTGTAGTTGAACAGGTCCTGACTCCTGTCCAGGCTGCCTGTGTACGGCTTCATGAGCCATGGCATTAAGGGGTAGGCTGGGTCCCCAAGGATCACGATAGGCATTTCAACATCCCCAACGGTTATTTTCTGGTCCGGGAAGAAAGTCCCTTCCTCCAGCTTTCGAAACAGAACAGAGTGCCTGAAGACGCGAGCATCATGTACCCTTCCCGGCCAGCCCAAGTTGATGTTGGTGAAACGTCCCTTGTGATCCACCAGGGCTTGCAGCAGCATTGAAAAGTACCCCTTGCGGTTTATGTACTCGGTGGCTTGGTGCTCCGGTGCCAAGATAGGGATATGGGTTCTGTCTATCGCCCCACCACAGTTTGGGAATCCCATTGCAGCAAAGCCATCCACTATGGCCTGCACGTTTCCCAGAGTCACTACCCTTGATATCACCAGGTCTCTCATTGCCCTGGCAACTTGGATCACAGCAGCCCCCACAGTAGATTTGCCCACTCCAAATTGATTCCCGACTGACCGGTAGCTGTCTGGCGTTGCAAGCTTCCACAGGGCTATCGCCACTCGCTTCTCAACTGTGAGGGCTGCTCTCATCCTGGTATTCTGGCGCTTCAGGGCAGGGGAAAGCAAGTTACAAAGTTCCATGAAAGTGCCCTTACGCATGCGAAAGTTTCGCAGCCACTGGGAATCGTCCCACACCTGCAGCACGATGCGGTCCCACCAGTCTGTGCTTGTTTCCCGGGCCCAGAATCGGCGTTCCACGGCATCAACCTGCCCCAGGAACACCATGATTTCCACATTGCTGGGACCTGTGCCTTGTGAGAGGTCTAGGTCCATGTCCATTTCCTCATCACTCTCGTGGCCGCGCTGCAATCGCCTCCTCCTCGGCTGGTCCTGGTTTTGCTTTGGCATGTCCTGGCTCTGCATATACTCCAGGACAATGCGCGTGGTGTTCCTAGTGCTCATAATTGCCGCGGTGATCTGAGTGGGCTCCATGATCCCAGTGCTAGCTATGGCGTCTGGTCTGAAAAAAGGCACGAAACTAGTATCTGACGGACCAGGGGAAGGAGGGAGGGAGGGAGGAAGGGGCGAGTGACGACATGGCGTACAGGTACAGGGAATTAAAATCAAGAAAGGTGGCTGTGCATCAGGGAGAAACACAAACAACTGTCACACAGAATGGCCCCCCCCAGAGATTTAACTCAAAAGCCTGGGTTTAGCAGGCCATTGATTTGACGGAGGGAGGGGGGAAGGAAATGAATACAGAACAAATCTATTTTTTACATCTTAAGACGACAGTGCAGCATGATTGATAGCCCTCGGCATTTTCTGGGTGCTTGGCAGCAAATACTGGGCGCTTGGCAGTTAGCCTTCAGGCCTATTGCACGATCTGCTGCTCAGGGAAGACTCTGCTAACGTGCGATGAGCCAACAGGGCGCTTGGCAGAAAATGGCATACTACGACTGATAACCATCATCATCAAGACAGTTCCATAGGACTGAGCATGTCTGCCCAGGTGCCCATGATCGACAGCCACTGCTGTACGACGAGGACGGTTACCAGTCGTAATAAACCATCTACTGCCAAAAGGCAAAAGGCAAGGGGCTGGTGCAATGCAGCCCCACGGCTGCCAGCCCCACGGCTGCCGGCACCCAGATCGCCAATGAAGGCTACCAGTCATGCTGCACCATCTACCGCCAAAAGGCAGTTAGCTGCTGCTGCTGTGTAGCAATGCAGTCCCACGTCTGCCGGCACCTAGATGACATATGGTGACGGTGAGCTGAGCTGAGCGGGCTCCATGCTTGCCGTGGTATGTTGTCTGCACAGGTAACCCAGGTAAAAAGGCGCAAATCTATTGTCTGCCGTTGCTCTGACGGAGGGGGAGGGGCCTGACGACATGTACCCAGAACCCCCCGCGACACTGTTTTGCATCATTCGGGCATTGGGATCTCAACCCAGAATTCCAATGGGCGGCGGAGACTGCAGGAACTGTGGGATAGCTACCCATAGTGCAATGCTCCGGAAGTCGACGCTAGCCTCGGTACTGTGGACGCGGTCCGCCGACTAGAGCACTTAGAGCATTTTATGTGGGGACACACAAAATCGGCTGTATACAACCGATTTCTATAAAACCGGCTTCTATTAATTCGATCTAATTTCGTAGTGTAGACATACCCTAAGGGTATGCAAGAGGCAAGACCAAAGACAGGGAAGGCCCACTGCTTAGTGAAGAGGGAGAAACAGTAACAGGAAACTTGGAAATGGCAGAGATGCTTAATGACTTCTTTGTTTCGGTCTTCACCGAGAAGTCTGAAGGAATGCCTAACATAGTGAATGCTAATGGGAAGGGGGTAGGTTTAGCAGATAAAATAAAAAAAGATCAAGTTAAAAATCACTTAGAAAAGTTAGATGCCTGCAAGTCACCAGGGCCTGATGAAATGCATCCTAGAATACTCAAGGAGCTACTAGAGGAGGTATCTGAGCCTCTAGCTATTATCTTTGGGAAATCATGGGAGATGGGAGAGATTCCAGAAGACTGGAAAAGGGCAAATATAGTGCCCATCTATAAAAAGGGAAATAAAAACAACCCAGGAAACTACAGACCAGTTAGTTTAACTTCTGTGCCAGGGAAGATAATGGAGCAAGTAATTAAGGAAATCATCTGCAAACACTTGGAAGGTGGTAAGGTGATAGGGAACAGCCAGCATGGATTTGTAAAGAACAAATCATGTCAAACCAATCTGATAGCTTTCTTCGATAGGATAACGAGTCTTGTGGATAAGGGAGAAGCTGTGGATGTGGTATACCTAGACTTTAGTAAGGCATTTGATACGGTCTCGCATGATATTCTTATCGATAAACTAGGCAAATACAATTTAGATGGGGCTACTATAAGGTGGGTGCATAACTGGCTGGATAACCGTACTCAGAGAGTTGTTATTAATGGTTCCCAATCCTGCTGGAAAGGCATAACGAGTGGGGTTCCGCAGGGGTCTGTTTTGGGACCGGCTCTGTTCAATATCTTCATTAACGACTTAGATATTGGCATAGAAAGTACGCTTATTAAGTTTGCGGATGATACCAAACTGGGAGGGATTGCAACTGCTTTGGAGGACAGGGTCATAATTCAAAATGATCTGGACAAATTGGAGAAATGGTCTGAGTTAAACAGGATGAAGTTTAACAAAGACAAATGCAAAGTGCTCCACTTAGGAAGAAAAAATCAGTTTCACACATACAGAATGGGAAGAGACTGTCTAGGAAGGAGTACGGCAGAAAGGGATCTAGGGGTTATAGTGGACCACAAGCTAAATATGAGTCAACAGTGTGATGCTGTTGCAAAAAAAGCAAACATGATTCTGGGATGTATTAACAGGTGTGTTGTGAGCAAGACACAAGAAGTCATTCTTCCGCTCTACTCTGCTCTGGTTAGGCCTCAGCTGGAGTATTGTGTCCAGTTCTGGGCACCGCATTTCAAGAAAGATGTGGAGAAATTGGAGAGGGTCCAGAGAAGAGCAACAAGAATGATTAAAGGTCTTGAGAACATGACCTATGAAGGAAGGCTGAAAGAATTGGGTTTGTTTAGTTTGGAAAAGAGAAGACTGAGAGGGGACATGATAGCAGTTTTCAGGTATCTAAAAGGGTGTCATAAGGAGGAGGGAGAAAACTTGTTCACCTTAGCCTCTAAGGATAGAACAAGAAGCAATGGGCTTAAACTGCAGCAAGGGAGGTCTAGGTTGGACATTAGGAAAAAGTTCCTAACTGTCAGGGTGGTTAAACACTGGAATAAATTGCCTAGGGAGGTTGTAGAATCTCCATCTCTGGAGATATTTAAGAGTAGGTTAGATAAATGTCTATCAGGGATGGTCTAGACAGTATTTGGTCCTGCCATGCGGGCAGGGGACTGGACTCGATGACCTCTTGAGGTCCCTTCCAGTCCTAGAATCTATGAATCTATGATTAGAGGCTGAAGAGACCTGTCTGGAGTTTAGCTTTTGTCTTGGGAACAGGGAGTGGAGGCAGCAGTGCTAGGGGAGCCTGATAAGTGCTGATGCCTCACCAAAGAGGCACTGGGCTTCCCAGGTCTAATTTCTCTGAGGTGCTTTCCTGGCCTCCCTCACTGTCGTATCTAAGCGCCTCACCATCAATAGTGTATTATCCCCACACACTTCTGAGGTATTGTCCCCACTGTACAATGGTGATTGTGGCCCGAGAAACGAAATGACTTGCTCAGGGTCTCACAGGAACTCTGCAGCAGAGCAGGGATTTGAACTCAGATCTCTCAAGTCCTAGGGTAGCATCTTAATCGCTGAACCAGCCTTCCTCTTGAACCACTGGACAATTCGTCCATCCCAGGCCACCCCCAGAACCCTGCCCCCCACCTCCTCAGTCACCCCCTGGCTAGCCCCATATCCTTGCTCACCCCCCGTAGTTCCTCTAGCATACCATGCAGCAGCTCACTGGAAAGCCCAAGGGAAGTGAGTGTCTGTGCGGATAAGCAGGGTTGTGTGTGGCTTGGCCTGGGAATGGCAGAAGGAGGGGGAAGAGAGCAGTGGGGGTGAAGCTCTTCTCTGGTGACCCGTGCACAAGTTCAGCCCCATGTCCCTCACAGCACTGCTTCCCTTCCTGGCCCCATTGCAAAGCTGCGCTCCTCCCATGTCCCCTCTCATAGAGCTTCATTCTTCCTGCACTCCCCATGGGGGTTTTTATAGCTGCTTTCAACAACTACCAGGATGGAGCAACAATTACCAGGTCTGGCAGGGGAGCCCATGTCAAAGCACAGGGGAGGTATAAAGAGGGTGATACATAACAACACAGATCGCTCTCCATGTGACTAACTATCAGCATTGCTACCTATTTATTAAATATGCTTTGAGGTGCATATCTCATCAGTACAAACCATAAAAAGCAAGGAAATCAGCAGTTACATCTTTCCACAACTCCTCAAGTTCACCTTCTTCTTTCCAACATCTGCAGCCCAGCCTCATCATGGGAATATATGTCATCCATACATCCAGCACTGAAACCCAGCGACCTCTGAGCTAGAGCCCGGTGTGGGACAATTTTTAATCCTGCTCCTGTCCCACCCCGCAATACTCACTCCTACTCCCACCCACTCCCGCTATTATGGCAGCGGGTCCTGCGGGACCCATGGGATCCAGGTCCTGCTGCAGGGCTCTACTCTGAGGTGGAAGACCATAGATATTTAACAGCCCACAGCAACCCTTCAGCAAAGGACAGGAAGCAAAAACAACTCCTGTATCCATTTGATACAGTGCAATTTAGGGTAGCAGAAAAAATGGTTATTAAATTAAATTAAAATCTTATCTACCTTTCGTAACTGTTCTTCGAGATGAGTTGCTCATGTCCATTCCATTCTAGGTGTGTGCGTGTCCACGCGCACAATTGTCGGAGATTTTTGCCTTAGCAGTATCCGTAGGGCAGGCTGTGGTGCCCCCTGGAGTGCCGCCCTCATGCATCGGTATATCAGGCACTGCCGGCCCTGCGCCCTCTCAGTTCCTTCTTGCCGGCAACTCCGACAGAGGGGCAGGGGTGGGTAATAGAATGGACATGAGCAACACATCTCAAAGAACAACAGTTACGAGAGGTAGGTAACCGTTTTTTCTTCTTCGAGCGCTTGCTCATGTCGATTCCATTCCAGGTGACTCACAAGCAGTATCCATTGAGGGGGAGTTCACGGTCTTGCAGCTTGCAGCACTGCTCTGTCAAAGCCAGCATCATCTTGAGCTTGCTGGGTAAGCGCATAATGAGATGTGAACATGGGCGTCGGATGAACCAATGGTTGGGGGGACTAGCCCCTGGCCGGCCCCTTCCCCAACACCTGAGGACCTGCCCCCTCTCCCCCGCTGGAGGCCCCCCCTCCCCATCGCCCCCCAGCCTCTGAGTGTAGGATGGGCAACGTGTGGCACCCGTCCCCAAGCGCAGGGCAGGCAGGCGGCGCGCAGCCCCCGCAGCCCCAGCGCCCCCAGCCTAGGGTTACCATACGTCCGGATTTCCCCAGACAGGTCCGGCTTTTTGGTGCTCAAATCCCCGTCCGGGGGGAATTTTCAAAAAGCCGGACATGTCCGGGGAAATAGGGAGGCATAAGCCGGGGTCCGCCCGGCCCCAGCACGATCCGCCGGGTCCGCAGCGCAGCCCAGTCGCCCCGGCTACATTGTAGCGAGCTCGGGCGGAGCGGGGAGGGGAGGGAAGGGGAGGCGGGGGCGCAGCCGCACAAGGCGGCGGAGGGGCCGCTGCTGCCCCCGGAGGCTGGGCAGACCACGCGCCCCAGCCGAGCCCACAGGACCACAGGGAGGCCGGGCCCAGCCAGCGGCTCGGGCTTCCCTCGCGGGCAGGGACCCCCCGGCCACTGGGGGACCCTTCCTGCGGCCCCGGCGCCCCACGTGGCTCAGAACCTGGCGCCACGGGAGCTGTTCCAGCGGGCACAGGCCGGGGAACGTGCTCGGCGCCGGCAGGAAGGAGGCGGTGTGTGCCGGGGCTGCAGGGACCCACACCGCCCTGGTCGCCACTGAGCCTCCGAAGCCTCCGCCAGGCAGAAGCTGCCGGGTGAGCGGGGGAGCAGGGCAGGCGGGGGGGTGCAGAGGCTGCAGGGCGAGGCGGAGCAGGGCAGGTAGGAGCATAGAGGCTGCAGGGGCAGGGGGGCGCAGAGGCTGCAGGGGTGGGGGGGGCAGGGCAGGCAGGGGGTGCAGAGGCGGCAGGGGGCGCAGGGGCAGGGCAGGCGGGGGGCGCAGAGGCTGCAGGGGTGGTGGTGGGGCGAGTGGGGAGCAGGGGTCACAAAGGCTGAAGGGGCGGGGGGGTGCAGGGGCTGCAGGGTTAGTGGGGAGCAGGGGTCACAAAGGCTGCAGGGGCGGGGGGGTGCAGGGGCTGCAGGGTGAGTGGGGAGCAGGGGTCACAGAGGCTGCAGGGCAAGGGGGGGTACAGAGGCTGCAGGGCGAGTGGGGAGCAGGGGTCACAGAGACTGCAGGGGCGGGGGGTGCAGGGGCTGCAGGGCGAGTGGGGAGCAGGGGTCACAGAGGCTGCAGGGGCGGGGGGTGCAGGGGCTGCAGGGCAAGTGGGGAGCAGGGGTCACAGAGGCTGCAGGGCAAGGGGGAGTACAGAGGCTGCAGGGCGAGTGGGGAGCAGGGGTCACAAAGGCTGCAGGGGCGGGGGGGTGCAGGGGCTGCAGGGCGAGTGGGGAGCAGGGGTCACAGAGGCTGCAGGGCAAGGGGGGGTGCAGGGGCTGCAGGGCGAGTGGGGAGCAGGGGTCACAGAGACTGCAGGGGCGGGGGGTGCAGGGGCTGCAGGGCGAGTGGGGAGCAGGGGTCACAGAGGCTGCAGGGCAAGGGGGGTGCAGGGGCTGCAGGGCGAGTGGGGAGCAGGGGTCACAGAGGCTGCAGGGCAAGGGGGGGTGCAGGGGCTGCAGGGCGAGTGGGGAGCAGGGGTCACAGAGGCTGCAGGGGCGGGGGGTGCAGGGGCTGCAGGGCGAGTGTGGAGCAGGGGTCACAGAGGCTGCAGGGCAAGGGGGGTGCAGGGGCTGCAGGGCGAGTGGGGAGCAGGGGTCACAGAGGCTGCAGGGGTGGGGCGGTGCAGGGCAAGTGGGGAGCAGGGAAGCACTTAGCAACCCCCAACCAAGATCAGAGCGGGAGGGAGGAGGGGGAATGCAGGGTGCTCAGAAGAGGGGGCAGAGTTGGGGCAGGGACTTTGGGGAAGGGGTTGGAATGGGGGTGGGGAAGGGGCGGAGTTGGGGCAGGGCCAGGGCCCCCATGGAGTGTCCTCTTTTTTCAGTGTTGAAATATGGTAACCCTACCCCAGCCCCCCCAAGCACAGGGCTGAAAATTGCAGGGTATAGCCCTGAGATTCTATGTCCAGCACCAGTGGTCGAGGTGACCCGCGACCAGGCCGAACGATAGGGATGAAGACGGTTGAGGAGAGAACAAGTTGGATCTGGGGAATTGACTGGGGCGTTGCTCTCGAGCGCACCTTCAAAGCGAGCTTCTGGCCCCCGGCATGCTTCATTCGCCAGGCCGGGCTGTGCGGGTGAGCGGGAGGAGGAAAGGCAGCGACGACTAAAGCTTGTGTCTCGGTCCCTGCTCCTTGCAGACCCCTGATGAGGCTGCCAAGGCCTTGGCGACGGGGGCGGCCGGAACTGCTTCCGTGCAGACTGCGGCGTGTGCATTCCCAGCGAGTGAAGGGTGGCCTGAGTGTCCTTCAACCCATGCAGCCTCACGTCAGTCTGCTCCGAAAATAGACCGTTCCCATCGAAAATAGACTGTTCCCTGGATCGAGGTCTGCATCTCGTGGGACAGGCCGGCGGTCTGAAGCCAGGAGTTGCACCTCATAACCACTGCCGACGGGACCACCCTGGCCGCCGAGTCGCACGCCCTCTGGGGAGAGCACCTAGCCACAGGGTGCTGAATTCCTGGGCCAAACCCTGCGGGAGGGACTCCTTGAAATTACGGAGGGAGTCCCATAAGTTACAATTGTACCTGCCCACGAGGACCTGATGGTTCGCCACCCGGAATTGCAGGCTGGCTGTTGAATAAATTTTTCTCCCAAAAAGGTCCAGTCTTTTGGCCTCTTTATTTTGGGGAGTTGAGCTGGTGTGCCCCTGCTTATCCTTTTCGCTGTTCCACAGCCCAATGAGGCTCAGCCTGTTGTGTTTCTGGGGTTTGACAATGTACCCAGCTGTGCTGAATGTGGTCCCTCCCTAATTGTTTGATTGTTGATCCTGATGTAGGAGAGAAAGAAACTTCCCCATCAAACCGACTCTGCCTCCTGCTCCCCAGTCTTCAGCCTGGCTGAATGTTGATGGACAAGGGTGTTCCTGCCTGCCTGAGAGCAGGGCCGGTGCTACCATTAAGTTGAACTAGGTGGTTGCCTAGGGCGCCAAGATTTGGGGGCGCCAAAAAGCGGTGCCCCCAATTTTTTTTTTACAGCGTTCCTCCCCGAGTGCACGGTCGCCGCTCCACTTCTCCCGCCTCCCAGGCTTGCAGCGCCAATCAGCTGTTTGGCGCCGCAAGCCTGGGAGGAGAATTAGAGCGGGGGTGGAGTGCTCGGGGAGGAGGCGGAGCAGAGGTGAGCTGGGGTGGGGAGGTGCTGCACGGCTCCCCGGGCCGGAGGGGTGGGGAGCTGCCACGGGGGTGCCTCAGGACGGGGGTGGGGGGGAGCTGCCGTAGGGCTCCCCACCCCAGCTCACCTCTGCTACGCCCCCTCCCCGAGCACGCCGTCGCTGCTCCACTTCTCCCGCCTCCCAGGTTTGCGGCGCCAATCAGCTGTTTGGTGCCGCAAGCCTGGGAGGAGAATTAGAGTGGGGGCAGAGTGCTCGGGGAGGAGGCGGAGCAGAGGTGAGCTGGGGTGGGGAGGTGCTGCACGGCTCCCCGGGCCGGAGGGGTGGGGAGCTGCCACGGGGGTGCCTCAGGACGGGGGGGGGGAGCTGCCGTAGGGCTCCCCACCCCAGCTCACCTCTGCTACGCCCCCTCCCCGAGCACGCCGTCGCTGCTCCACTTCTCCCACCTCCCAGGTTTGCAGCACCAATCAGCTGTTTGGCGCCACAAGTCTGGGAGGGGAGGAGAATTAGAGCGGGGGCGGCGTGCTTGGGGAGGAGGCGGAGCAGAGGTGAGCTGGGGTGGGGAGCTGCTGCACGGCTCCCCGGGGGGGAGCTGCCGCGGGGGGGCAGGCGCCTCAGGGCGGGGGAGGAGCCATGGGGGGGCGCCTCAGGGTGAAGGGGAGGGCGGGGAGCTGCCGCAGGGCTGGGGGGGGCGGGGCGCAAGGTGGAAGTTTCGCCTACGGCGCTAAACTTCCTTGCACCGGCCCTGCCTGAGAGAGGTGCCAGCTCTGCCCTGAGGTAACCACTCTACAACTTCACACCTGCATCTGACCATATCAAAGCATCTCTTTCCTTTTCCCTCCTCTCCTGCCTTTTCTCCTTCTGTGTCTGTTTTTGGTTAGGAGGAAATTGATGTAACAAAATCACAGCTTTGTAAGCAAGCTGAAAGCATATTGTTTGCTGCCATCATAAACTTAACAAATGTCATCCTCATCATGTAAGAAAGGTGTAATAGACTGAGCTGATTTTGTAAGTTTTTTTCTTTGAGCACATCATTAATAAAATGGAAGGTTTACATTATGTGTGGACATTAAGAAGCTAATACCTGAGCTAATGGAAAAGAACCCTAAAATATAGTACTAGCCACGGGGTGCAAAGTAACATCAAAATAATCCCATAACCACAACATTTCTTCTACTCTCTCTAACAAGAAGTTGTCACCAGCAAAGTCAGGAAAGTCCTGGCTGCTATGTCCTTTGCTGCACTTGTTTACCCTAGTTGTAATCTAGATTATAAACTGTTCGGAGTAGTTCTTTTTAATTTTTTTGTTCAATACTTTGTAAAATGGGGCCAGAATCCTGAAAGGAAACCTTAGGCACTACTGTAATACAAGTTATTGTTGTGCTGGAGGGTGTTGGCAGCTGCCAGCAAGTGTGTCTTTGATTTATGGGCAATCACAGACATTGCTGAAGCTGATGAGTGTGTTGGCTGCCTTTTATTCAACCTAAATGGAAGAAATAATTAAACTCCTTTATGGAGTTAGATAGCTGAATCAATAGAAACCACCGCTCAAAGTGCTGGCCTGCATGGGAAAGCCTGAGCAAAAACTAACTCATGGAGAATAAGAGATTGGTGGAGCTGCATGTGTCAGAAAGCAGCAGAAAGCCTAGAGAAAGCCAGAGAAGCACTGGTAGTGTGGCCCTGACAGGGAGCAGAAACAGAGCTCCTTGAGACACAGGACTGTCTGGAAAGCAGGCATGGATTACTCAACAAGGCAACTGCCTCCTGTTTTTTGTTCCCACTGTGTTCAGGGAAACCAGACGTTGTGGACATTCTCTGTAAATAAAGAGGACTGAACTGAAAAAGTACCTGACTCATATAATCAATTTCTTGTTCAAATGGAAACAACTCAGCAAGGCCACAAATATTGGCTAACCACTTGGTCAAATAGGCAACACTGGTGTCAGCACTGGGATAGAGTTTCCAAGGAGAGAAATTATGAGTTCATATTACTGTGGAACCAAGATGGAACAAATAATGGAAGTGCTTGCAGAAATCAGAGATAGCCAAAAGGAGTTAAAACAAGATTTACAACAAGAGCTGAAGATGTCTCAAAAGAATTTAAAACAGGAGCTGGAGATTTAGTGAAAGGAATTAAAGTGACATCTGGAGGTTGCCGAGCAATGACTGAGAGGTGACCTGCTGTTGGAGATAAAATGTTCATCAGGGCAGCAGCTACAAAGTGTCCTGGCAATTTGGCAGCCCAACTACAGAAACTGTCCGTCTGGACTGGCAAGGTGGATCCAGGATGTTACCAGCAAGAGGAGAAGGAGGAAAGGGTATTCCAGGAACCAGGGAAGGTCAGAAAAGCTTTGGCCAACTTAGAACTTGCTAACACAGATAAGCAGCACTGAGGACTTTAGGAGCTAAAAAATTAGCTTCAGAAGGAAATCAAAAGGTCACAGGCCACAGGAAAAGCCACGGCGAGGAATCAGGCCAGCCAGAGAACTTGGGAAAGACAGAATATTTACAACAGTTCTCGATCCTGTTTGTAGCCCACCCAGGCCCAGACAGGAGAGGTTGGATTGTTCCAACTCAAGTGGTACAAAATCCCACTATCTGTGAGGGGAAAACTCCCTGGGAGGCTTATGTAGCTCAGTGCAATTTCACAGCCCCAATGAATGGCTAGTGAGATGAACAGAGAGGGTGGTTTCTAGCAGCCAACTTGAATGGCCCAGCTCTGAAGGTGCTGCAGGATTCACTCCCAGAAAATAAATGGAGTTATCTATATCTGGTGCAATCCCTTGACATGACGTTTGGAGTTAGTCATCAACCTTAGCTAACCAAGCACAGCTAAGAGCTAGAGGGAGTGTGGGGGAAAGAGACCACATGTAAGGAGATTTGTGTTCCTGGCATATCTAGGTGCCAGGAGGACTTCTAGAATATATTAGCAACGCACCAAGTTATAGATGCTCAGATGGACGTGGATTTGCAGATCAAGATCAGTGAAAGAAGGCCAAGGTCACTCTGAGAGGCTGTGGAATTTGCCTCTGAACTTGACTCTTTCCTTGCAGCAGCCCACCCAGAAGAGGAAGCAGACGCTGGTGAGAAGGATGGAAGCTGATCACCAGGAACCCTGTAAGTGCAGCTTTATGTCTAATATGTGTGATGGAAAAGGGGATTCTAATGTGGTTCATGACATTATTGAACAACTGAAAAAAATGCTTAATGTGGTTTATAAAAGAAAGGAAATTGGCAAAGATGCAAAAAACAAGGGAAACCATTCAGTTAAATGCTGGTACTGTAAAAAAATTGGCTGCTAAAGGAAGGATTATTATACATTTAAAGCAGCCCAGGACAGAGCATCCTGAAAGTCTAATGAAAGCCCCTTACCCAGTTTGGGAAATGGGGGGACACCAAGCTGAAAGTCAAGTATCAGAGGGGTAGCCGGGTTAGTCTGTATCCACAAAAACAACAAGGAGTCCGATGGCACCTTAAAGACTAACAGATTTATTTGGGCATAAGCTTTTGTGGGTAAAAACCCCACTTCTTCAGATGCATCAAAGTGCTGAAAGTGCTAACCTTGGAGGAACAAGAACTACTCCCACAGTTTTTGATTAGATCTGGCCAGTTGAACAACCATAATGGGAGTTTGGCTATTGAGTATGTAATAGGATCTGTGAAATGCACAAGAATAGCGGACACTGGCTCACACATAACAGTTATTAGACTAGACAAGCTAGTAATGTTAGGGAATAGGGAACCAAAAACTGATGTCAAATGGAGACAATGATGGGAACATGCACTTGTCCAAAAATAGGGAAAACTCGGTTTGAAAATTGAACCTCCGCAATTTGAGCAAGATGTTGGGTAGCTGAGTTAGTGAATGAGCGAGTCGTTGTTTTGGATTTTATTATGTCCAACAGCTGGAATCAATGCCAGGAAAGGAGTCCTACAAATTCAGTCTGGAAAGTCCCTTCAAAGAGGTGGCCCAGATTTAAAAATTTTTTTATAGACAATTGGTTTGCAGTGAACAAATTGTTCTGCCTCCAGGGGGTCAGAAACCGAAACAACAACTACATGCTGTGGTAGCTTTCCAGCAAGGAAAGATGGGGATTGGTTGAGACCTGCATTAAGACCTATGGTGTTGGGGGAAATTTTAGCTGCTAAAGTTATTGTGGATCTGAAGCAGGAATGGATTCCTGTTCATTTGCCAAATGCTTCTGACAAACAGTAAAAAAAAGGGAACCATCGTTGCAAAATGGGAACCAGCAGATCTAGTAAATGTGACTGTAGAAGAAAACTACAAGGGGAAGGAGATGAAGGTAAGTTCCCTAAATTTCGACTGGACTTGTTCCAGTGCAGTATTTCATATTTAAATGAGAAGCAGCAGAATGATCTAAGACACTTTTTTGGTTAGAAATCAGAGGTTATTCTCCAGTTCCATCAAAGGTAGAGATTGTAATGCACTGGTCCAGCACAAGATTGATACTGGGGAAAACTGACTCATTAAACAGCCACCTGACTATTTATCAGTTGCTAAGAGGGAAGAGGCTTTGCAGATCATTAAGGAAATGTATCACAAAGACATAATGGAGCCTTCAACCAGTCCTTGGGCCTCACTCATGATTCTGGTTAAGAAAAAAGATGGCAGCATCACATTCTATGTGGACTATAGAAAACTAAATTAAGTAACTTTGAAGGATTCTTACCCATTGCCACAAAAAGGTGATAGTACGCTGCAGCAAATTCAGTCTGTTTTTCCACACTGGATTTTAAAAGTGAGTATTGGCAAGTGAATCCAAAGGACAGGGAAAAGACTGCTTTCAGAACAGAACAGGACTTGTGGCAATTTAAAGTGATGGCTTTCAGCTTGTGTAATGCATCAGCCACGTTTGAGAAGCTTATGGAGAGGGTACTGCATGGCATGCCTCTCTCAAAATGCGTGTTATACCTAAATGATATCCCGGCACATGGAAAGATCTTTGAATAGAAACCAGTACATTTACAAAGGGTCTGTGATAAGCTTAAAGCTGCTAATCTGAAACGGAACCCAAAGAAATGTGAGTTGTTCCAAAAAGGTAACCTACCAGGCACACACAGTCAGTGAGGTGGGAATTTCCACTGACAAAAAGAAAATTGAGGCTGTGCAAAACTGGTCAGCTGCCCAGACACTAACAGATGTGCAGAGTTTTGAAGGACTTTGCTCCCATTAAGAGTAGGGCTGTCAAGCAATTAAAAAAAATAATTGCGATTACTCGCACTGTTAAACAACAGTAGAATACCATTTATTTTAAATATTTTTGGATGTTTACTACATTTTCAAATATATTAATTTCAATTACAACACAGAATACAAAGTGTACAGTGCTCACTTTATAGTTATTTTAGATTACAAATATTTGCACTGTAAAAAACAAAAAAATTGTATTTTTCAATTCACCTCATACAAGACCTGTAGTACAATCTCTTCATCATGAAAATTGAACTTACTAATGTAGAATTATGTAAAAAAAACTGCATTTAAAAATAAAACAATGTAAAACTTTAGCGCCTACAAGTCCACTCAGTCCTACTTCTTGGTCAGCCAATCACTCAGACAAACAAGGTTGGTTACAATTTGCAGGAGATAATGCTGCCTGCTTCTTGTTTACAATGTCACCTGAAAGTGAGAACAAGCATTCACATGGCACTGTTGTAGCTGGCGTTGCAAGATATTTACGTGCCAGATGCGTTAAAGATTCATATGTCCCTTCATGCTTCAATCACCATTCCAGAGGACATGCTTCCATGCTGATGACGGGTTCTGCTTGATAACAATCCAAAGCAGGGCGGACCGACGCATGTTCATTTTCATCATCTGAGTCAGATGCCACCAGCAGAACATTGATTTTCTTTTTTGGTGGTTCGGGTTCTGTAGTTTCCACATCAGAGTGTTGCTCTTTTAAGACTTCTAAAGGCATGTTCCACACCTCGTCCCTCTCAGATTCTGGACGGCACTTCATATTCTTAAACCTTGGGTTGAGTGCTGTAGCTATTTTTAGAAATCTCACATTGGTACCTTCTTTGCATTTTGTCAAATCTGCTGTGAAAGTGTTCTTAAAACGAACATGTACTGGGTCATCATCCAAGACTGCTATAACATGAAATATATGCAGAATGTGGGTAAAACAGAGCAGGAAACATACAATTCTCCCCCCAAGGTGTACAGTCACAAATTTAATTGACGCATTATTTTTTTAACAAGCATCAGCAGCATGGAAGCATGTCCTCTGGAATGGTGGCCGAAGCCTGAAGGGGCGTACGAATGTTTAGCATATCTGGCACATAGATACCTTGCAACGCCTACTACAAAAGTGCCATGCGAACGCCTGTTCTCACTTTCAGGTGACACTGTAAATAAGAAGTGGGCAGCAGTATCTCCCATCAATGTAAACAAACTTGTTCTTCTTCGCGACTGGCAGAATAAGAAGTAGGACTGAGTGGACTTGTTGGTGCTAAAGTTTTACACTGTTTTGTTTTTGAGTGCAGTTATGTAACCAGAAAAAAAAATCTGCATTTGTAAGTTATACTTTCACGATAAAGAGATTGCACTTTAGTACTTGTATGAGGTGAATTGAAAAATACTATTTCTTTTGTTTATCATTTTTATAGTGCATATATTTGTAATAAAAAATAATAATATAAAGTGAGCACTGTGCACTTTGTATTCTGTGTTGTAATTGAAATCAATATTGAAAATGTAGAAAAACAAAAAATATTTAATAAATTTCAATTGGTATTCTATTGTTGTTATAAGTGCGATTAATTTTTTTAATTGTGATTAATTTTTTTGAGTTAATCACGTGAGTTAACTGCGATTAATTGACAGCCTGAATTAAGACTTATTTGTGGGTTTGCCAATATTGTAAAACCATTGCATAAGCAGGGTGAGAAAGTGAAACTATTTCATCAGCAGAGTATGAGGTAGCATTTTCTGAACTGAGAAGAGCTCTTGTGTATGCTCCTGTCTTAGCCTATCCGTGTTTCAAAGCCCCTTTCATGTTTGACACTGATGCCAGTGCTTATGGATTGGGGGCGGTATTGGCGCAAGTACACAAAGGACTTGAGAGGGTGGTGGCTTATTACAGCAAAAGTGTAAATTCTCAAGAAAGAAATTATTGCACCACCTGAAAGGAACACCTGGCAATGATTAACTGTATAGAACATTTCCACCACTATCCAGATGGGAGAAAATCTGTGGTCAGTGCAAACCTGCAATAGCTCTTTAGCTTCAGGAGCCCTGAGGGACAACTGGCCAGGTGGTTGGAAAAGCTGCAATGTTACTGATTTCACAGTCACATCTACACCTGGCCTCTCTCCCATCATCTGAAGAAGTCCTAATGTTCCTGGTCCATCCACTAGGATAGTGGCAGTGGGCTGGAATAGACTCCAGACCAGTTAAAGCCTTTTGAAGAGAGACTCCTGATATCAGAATAATGTTTGACTGGAAAATCAATTGGCAAACACAGCCACCGTGGAATGACTATCACAATAAAGGCTTTCTGATGATACTAGGAAGGCTGGGAGTTCAAAGATGAAATATTGTCTAGGAGACAGGAGAAACCAGTGGTGATTGGCTCAGGTACCAGATACATTGGCAAAGGAGGTTCTGAGGGTATGTCATGATTTTAAAGTTGCTGGACATTTTGAGGTTACAAAAACCTTGGCTAAACTAAGAGAGAATTTCTCTTGGGCAAAATGCAGGCAGGATGTAGAATACTGGTGCAGGACATGTGATGCTTGCATTACAAAGAAGGGTCTCCCTAAGATAGGGAGAGCCCCAATGCAGCCGTATCTCATGGGCCCCAATGGAACACATTGCTGTTGATGTACTGGGCCTGGCCTGGGGCAGAGGCTGGCAATCACTATGTGTTGGCTGTCACAGACTACTTTACAAAGTGCCCTGAAGTTTATCCAATAAGGAACCCAAGGGGCTGTAACAGTAGCAGAAGTTCTAGTAAAAGAATCCTTCACCAGATTTGGGGTTCCCAGTACAGCTGGGTGAATAATTGAGTTTTGGTTCTTGGCAGGTCTGGAAAATCTAAACATTTTGTTTCTGGGCATTTTTAAAGGGCTAGATTCACAATCATCATCAGCAGCCACTATTGCTGCCTCCATTATATCTTTTAAACAGTTGGTTAGAGCAGCGGCTCTCAACCTTCCCAGACTGCTGTGCCCCTTTCAGGAGTCGGATCTGTCTTGCGTACCCCAAGTTTCACCTCACTTAAAAACTACCTGCGTACAAAATCAGACATAAAAATACAAAAGTATCACAGCACAGTATTACTGAAAGATTGCTACTTTCTCATTGCTACCATATAACTATAAAATACATCAATTGGGATATAAATCTTGTTCTTACATTTCAGTGTATAGCATAGAGCAGTACAAACAAGTCGTTCTCTGTATGAAATTTTAGGTTGTACTGACTTCACTAATGCTTTTTATGTCGCCTGTGGTACAAGTAGGCAAATATCTAGGTGAGTTGATGTTACCTCGGCAGAGCTCTGCATATCGCCACAGGTACATGTTCCCTTGGTTGAGAACCACTGGACTAGGGCACTTACCTAGGCTGTGGAAGACCTGGGTTCAAGTGCCCCCTCAGCCTGAGGTGGAGCAGGGATCTGAATTTGGGTCTCCCATATTGGAGTAGTGTGCCCTAGCCAGGGAGGGTTCTGATGTGGCTCTTTCCTGATGAAGTTGTTCCACTGTGTATAACTAGTCACTGGAGTAAGGACATGATCCTGCGTCTGCTAGCTCCCAGGTGAGTGCCCGAACCAGCAGGCTAGAGTCATTCTCACTCTCCTTCCCTGGCCCAATGATGATTACATTACTCATCTTCAACGGGGGAGACAGAGGGACTCACCCCAGACTACGCTATAGAAAACATTGGAGGATAGCTTCTGACAAAATCAAAAAACCCTGGGATGTAAGGTCATATGGGGAAACTTTTAAAAGAGGGGACCTGGTCTGGTTCCACAATCCTATGAGAAGAAAGGGTGGGTGGTCTAAGCTAGATAAACCTTGGGAGGAACCCTATACAGTACTGGGAGTGGGACCCAGGACTAAACCCAAAGTTATCCATAGTTGCCATGACAGAAGGCGTCAGGGAGACAGAACATCAGCTTGGCTGCCCCAGAAAGTGAGAATGTAGCTGTGGAACCTGAGGCTGGAAGAGTTGTGACAGAGAAGAATTCCCCATTAGAACAAAATTAGCAGAGTCTGTCCCAGCCAGCAGACTCCACAGAAACACAGATGCTTGTCAGGAGCTAGCTGGAAGCAGCCCCTCCTGAGTGTCTGAAAGGAAATTGGGCAGGTTGAGAAAAGCTCCAAAGAGCTTTATATGGGAGTAGCACTGATTCAGGTCCCTGCTGTGAAAACCTCCTGACAGAAAGACAACATGTAAAGAGTTAAGATTGTATCATTTGTATATTTGTTAAATTGTTTCTTTTCCTTCTGTCTGGGATGGGTCATGCCAGACCTTGTCATTTTGGCTCCCATCGGGATGATAGGTGATGCTGAAGGCTTGTCTATACTTAAATCGCTGCTGTAGTGCTTCAGTGAAGACTCTACCTACACCGATGGGAGGGCTTCTCCCATTGGGACAGCTAATTCCTCTCCCCATGAGGGGGTAGCTAGGTGAATGGGAGAATTCTCCCATCGACCTAGTGCTGTCTACACTGGGGGTCTGGTTGGTTTAACTGCATCATTCAGGGGTGTAAAAAGAACAGGAGTACTTATAGCACCTTAGAGACTAATACATTTATTTGAGCATAAGCTTTCATGGGCTACAGCCCACTTCTTCAGATGCATAGAATGGAACATATATTGAGGAGATATATAGTGTGATAGACCTAGACCAGTTGGGAACAGCAGAGTAGCAGAAGGGAGATATACTGGCCACTGGATAAGTAGTTTTCTGTTCCCTGACCCACCAGAGCAGGGGCTGCTCCAGGCTAAGACCACCTGACTCCAATTAACCTGCTAAGAGTCAGGTGAGGCAGTTAAGCACCTGACTCTAATTAAGGCCCCTCTGATGCTATAAAAGGGCTCACTCCAGCCAAGCCAGGAGGAGCCAGAGGAGAGGAAGTGTGTGAGGAACTGGGAGCAAGAAGCTGAGAGTGAGTAGGTGTACTGCTGGAGCACTGAGAAGTACAAGCGTTATCAGACATCAGGAGGAAGGTCTGGTGGTGAGGACAAAGAAGGTGTTGGGAGGAGGCCATGGGGAAGTAGCCCAGGGAGTTGTAGGTGTTGTGCAACTGTACCAGGAGGCACTCTAAACAGCTGCAGTCCCCAGGGCCCTGGGCTGGAACCCGGAGTAGAGGGTGGGCCCGGGTTCCCCCCAAACCTCCCAACTCCTGATCCAACACAGGAGGAATTGACCTGGACTATAGCTTCTACTAGAGGGGAAGGTCTCTGGACTGTTTCCTGACCCACAGGGTGAATCTGTGAAGCGCGCAAATCTGCCAATAAGCGCAGGACCCACCAAGGTAGAGGAGGAACTTTGTCACAATATACACATACAGAGAGCATGAACAGGTGGGAGTTGTCTTACCAACTCTGAGAGGCCAATTAAGTAAGAGGAAAAAACTTTTGAAGTGATAATCAAGATAGTCCAGTACAGACAGTTTGATAAGAAGTGTGAGAGTACTTACATGGGGAGATATATTCAATGTTTGTAATGGCTCAGCCATTCCTAGTCTCTATTTAAGCCTAAGCTGATTGTATCTAGTTTGCATATCAATTCCAGCTCAGCAGTTTCTCCTTGGAGTCTGTTTTTGAAGCTTTTCTGTTGCAAAATTGCCACCTGCAGGTCTGTCATTGAATGACCAGACAGGTTAAAGTGTTCTCCTACTGGTTTTTGAATGTTATGATTCCTGATGTCAGATTTGTGTCCATTAATTCTTTTGTGTAGAGACTGTCCGGTTTGGCCAATGTACATGGCAGAGGGGCATTGCTGGCACATGATGGCATATATCACATTGGTAGATGTGCAGGTGAACGAGCCCCTGATGGTGTGGCTGATGTGATTAGGTCCTATGATGATGTCACTTGAATAGATATGTGGACAGAGTTGGCATCGGGCTTTGTTGCAAGGATAGGTTCCTGGGTCAGTGTTTTTGTTCAGTGATGTGTGGTTGCTGGTGAGTATTTGCTTCAGGTTGGGAGGTTGTCTGTAAGCGAGGACAGGTCTGTCTCCCAAGATCTGTGAGAGAGGGATCATCTTTCAGGATAGGTTGTAGATCTTTGATGATGCGCTGGAGAGGTTTTAGTTGGGGGCTGAAGGTGACAGCTAGTGGTGTTCTGTTATTTTCTTTGTTGGGCCTGTCAGGGGTGTGGATTTTTCACACCTCTGAGCAACATAATTATACCAAGCTAATTTCCTAGTGCAGACCAGGCCTGAGATGGGGTGGTGTGCTGGAGGGCTACGGGGGCTGCCGGCTGGCATGTTTGATCTGTGGGCAATCATAGACATGCTGAACCTGATTAACATACTAGCTACTTTTCATTCAGCTAAATTGGAGAAGCAATTAAGCTCCTTTGTGGAGTAAGATAGCTGGAACAAAAGAATCACAGAATCATAGGACTGGATGGGACCTCGAGAGGTCATCTAGTCTAGTCCCCTTCACTCATGGCAGGACTAAGTATTATCTAGACCATCCCTGACAGGTGTTTGTCTAACCTGCTCTTAAAAATATCCAATGATGGAGATTCCACAACCTCCCTAGGCAATTTATTCCAGTGCTTAACCACCCTGACAGTCAGGAAATTTTTCCTAATTTCCAATCTAAACCGCCCTTGCTGCAATTTAAGCCCATTGCTTCTTGTCCTATCCTCAGAGGTTAAGAAGAACAATTCTCCCTTCTCCTTGTAAAACCTTTTATGTACTTGAAAGCCACCAGCCAAGGTGCTGGACCATGTAGGAAGGCCTGAACAAGAACTAGTTCAGGGAAAATAAGAGGGGTTTCCCTTGGACTGATTGAAAATACAGAGATTGAGCCATTGATTGGTGGAGCTGTGTGTGTCGTCAGGAGAAAACCAGAGAAACACTGTTAGCATGACCCTGAGAGGGAGCAGAGAAAGAGCTTCTTTTGAGCATAGTACTCTGGAGAAACAGGATTGGGTTTCTGGACAAAGAAAGTGCCACTTATTGATTGTTCCTATTGTGTTCAGGGAAACATGACTTTCTGGGCAATCTTTGTAAATAAACAGGTTTGCACCAAAGAAATCCCTGACTTGTATAATCAATTTCTCCTCCTAATGAAAAAACTTGGTTAAGAACCTGCTTGGGCCAAGGGGCAATGTTATAAATAAAAAACTGGGGAGTTAAAATCTTCCAGGAGGGTTGGAACCTGGGATTGTGACATGTATGGGTTGCTTCTGAAGTTCCACATCCTCTCCTTCAAATTGATTTGGTGTCCATCTACTAGTACCTGGGACTCCCCCTTGTCCAGTCTGCATAAAGTGTTTCTGCTTCTGTCACCTGTCTGAAGCTCATAGCTCCATAGCACAACACTACCCCTGGAGTGGTCAGAGCAGTATCGATATTGGTCACTATTTCATTGTGAAAACAACCAGATCCTAGTTCTGTCCTTGCTCAAAATAATACAATTCCTCACCACTCCTCTGCAAAGGCCATAAGGCTGAAACTCCCTTTATCTTGCCCACATCCAACTTTACTCACCCAGATCCTCCTTGCACTGGCCAGCCTGGGTGAAAAAGCTTCTACTGACTTCATAGCCACCAAAGAAGAAGAAGTAGCCAGGCACCTCCCGTAGCCAAGTACTGGTCAGGCCCTGGAAAAATCCCAGCAGGCCCTCAGATTGAAAGATATTTTTCACAGTAGCCCAGGTAGAGCTGCAAGAGAGAACATAGGCAATGGTACCCAAAAAAGGACCATCCGGGTCCGAATGAAAACAATCACACTCAGCATTACCTTTACCAACCCAGGATGATCAGTCAACCTAGAACCATGCCATATTACCCCAAATTCTCATTGAGAGTGAATGCCAGATTCGTTTTCCAGGCCAAACTGGGCGGTGGAAGGAAGAAAGGAGCAGGGGGACTTGGTTTAAACTCATGTATCTGAGTGGGCTCTGGCATATCATCCACTGACCTCCCTTGCTCCCTTATCTGCAAATGTTCTCCACAAATTGTCCTTTGGAAACATGGGATTAATTTGGGACATAGGCACAAAAATGGGGGAGCTGGGTAGCCTGGCAACCACAGCAGGAATGATCTGCACTGTGCCATGGGAGAGATGTTGTCTGCCAGCTCAGCCACAATACAGTGGCCAGGAAGGAGAGGAGGATGTTTGGTTGTGACAGAGCAGGGGTCGGCAACCCTTCAGAAGTGTAAAAAGCAACAAAGAGTCCTCTGGCACCTTATAGACTAACAGATGTATTGGAGCATGAGCTTTCGTGGGTGAATACCCACTTTGTCAGATGCTACCCCTCTGATACTTGACCTTCAGAAGTGGTGTGCCGAGTCTTCATTTATTCACTTTAATTTAAGGTTTCGCGTGCTAGTCATACATTTTAACATTTTTAGGAGGTCTTTCTATAAGTCTATAATATATAACTAAACTATTGTATGTAAAGTAAATAAGGTTTTTAAAATGTTTACAAAGCTTCATTTAAAATTAAATTAAAATGCAGAGCCCCCCGGACCGGTGGCCAGGACCCGGGCAGTGTAAGAGCCATTGAAAATCAGCTCGCCTGCCGCCTTTGGCACACGTGCCATAGGTTGCCTACCCCTGTGATAGAGGAAGGCTTCGGGTATGCTGTGTCATGCAGACCAACAGGCAGGCAGTCTGGCCAGGAGGGACAGAAGGAAGCTGCAGGGCCCTGCCCAGTAAGCACTTCCTAAGGAATGTGTTTGCATTGTCTGGGTTTAGCACCAAGCCAGCTCTAATCAGCTGGGCAGTGTGACACCCTCATCTTCCTGGGCAAGAGGGAATTCAGACCCTCTGCCTCACTCTCAAACCTTCCCCACCAGGGCTCTGTGTGACGTGTGTAATTCACCAAAGCCTGGCCTGCTTCCCAAGGCTGTGACGTACCTGTGACGTGCTAGTGCTGTTCGCCCAGTGACCTTCATCTCATGTAAGGCCTGCATGCGGCATTTCACCAGCTCCGCAGGGCACAGCACCATAGAGGAAAAGACGGAGGAGAACGAGCCGGCAAGCGCACTCTGCAGGTCGCTTTCACCATAGGGCGCGAGAACACAGATGTTAGAGCCGACGCTCACCCCCCACAGGCCCAGGCTCTGCAGAGGGCTGAGCAGAGGCCCTCATCACCTCTACCCTAGAGGAGGAGCGTGACCTGCCTCCCCAACCCTGACTATCCCCTTGCTCAGGGACGTCCCACAGCCTTCTCCTGGGCTGTCACAGATGGAAAACGTGGGTGACTCGGCTTCCCAAAACGGCGTCACCCTGAATACTGCCCAAAGTGCCCCCAACCTGAGCCCCCCAGGGGGGCTTACAGCAGCCTCGCCATGCAGCCCCACCCCCTCTGGTGTCCCCATGCCGCACACCCGCAGGGCCAGGCCATACCTCAGCTCCAGCACACTGCTCAGTCCAAACAGCTGCCTCACCAGCTGCTGACAGAAGCCATAGCAAGCGAAGAGCACTGCGTTCTCTGCCACGTTAGCAAGCAGGGCTGGAGTGGTGCCCTGGTACAGCCCAGGCAGCCCTTCCTGCCGGTACGTCCGGACTGAGCAGTCAAAGAAACCCCGGTACATGGTGGGGAAGGTCTGCATCTTCACCTTGATTGTGTCAAAGGGCTGCCCGCTCACCACACATGCCACCCCGCCTGCAGAGACAAACCCACAGTCACCTCAGTGCCCCCCTTCGCCAGTAGATAAATCTCTGCATTAAGCATCTTCGCATAACTGTATCATTTTCATATGACTTTGTATTATGCCTCTTCCTATAACCTTGTATTAAGTCTTTCCATCTATAACCTCTATTTTCATACAAATTTGTAGCAAGTCCTTTGATATAGGAACTTTGTATCAAATCCTTATATAGAAAATTTGTATTGAGCTTTGGTACACCTCTACCCCGATATAACGCTGTCCTCGGGAGACAAAAAATCTTACTGCGTTATAGGTGAAACCGCATTATATCGAACTTGCTTTGATCCACCGGAGTGTGCAGCCCCGCCCCCCCGGAGCACTGCTTTACAGCGTTATATCCGAATTCGTGTTATATTGGGTTGCATTATATTGGGGAAGAGGTATATAATGTTATAGCCCCTAAGGATAGTTAAGGTAGAAGAAAAATGTCTTTTCACTAGGAGTAGAATAAAAGGGGGGGGGGGGGGGAGAGAAGAGATCTTAATCAATTGCCCTGTTGAATGAATGAGGTGTGAATGAGTAAGGCATGGAAGGCAAGCACCTCCAGCCAGCTGCAACAGTTGGAGGGGATAGAAGCCAGATCCAAGAACAATAAAACTTGTCAAGTGGGCTCATTAAAGAAGATCAGACATATTGACAGCCCTGGGAGTTAGAAGGGAGCACCATCTTTTGAAAACACCCTTTTTGAAAATAAATGTGGCAGCATTAAGACAATACCCAGAAGGAAGCGCCACAGATGACCAACTGACACAGACACAGATTTTGCATCTGGTATAGATTTGCATGAGGGAAGCTGCTATAAATGTGAGGTGTCTTGCAGAGGATCCCAGGTCTCGTCTTGTCAACATCGGAGCATCGATCCGGACCAACAGAAGCCCAGCTCCACCCCTCCCCCATCTAACTCACCTGGCCAGTGCAGTTAAGGGGAGCAACTAGTTGGTAACAACAAGACGGAGTTTGTGGGTGAGTGTAATATATCTCTTATGCATATGATACAGTGTAGATTGATACATGTACTACCAATAAATGTGGCGCTTTGCATTATCCCCCCTGAAAAGATCCTGTGCAGTACTTTAAGTACAACGTTTGCCCCTGCCCCAGGGGTAAAGCCTCAGAGCACCTCAGTGCCAGCACCTCACCCCCAGCCCACAGGGCAAAGCCCCTGGGTACCTCAGTGCCCCCTTAACCCCTCCACGGGGCAAAGCCCCCAGGTACCTCAGTGTCAGTTCTTCACCTCACCCCCAGCCCACAGGGCAAAGCCCCTGGGTACCTCAGTGCCCCCTTAACCCCTCCACAGGGCAAAGCCCCCAGGTACCTCAGTGCCAGTTCTTCACCCCACCCCCGACGGGGCAAAGCCCCCAGGTACCTCAGTGTCAGGTGCTGGGGGTTGTAAGTCTCCTCCTCCCACAGCTGAGAGGCCCAGGATTGCAGGTGTCCTCTGAGCTAGAATTCCTCCCTCCGATAAGTTTTAACTTGCTCCTGAACCGCGGTCCTGTCTTATTTCAGGGATTCAAGTCCAACTCCTGCTGCCTTCCAGGCCTCACCCCACTTCCTGTTGGGGCCCTATCCATGCATTTGGCTCAGGGCTCCCCTTCTCCCCAGCCGGGTATCTTGCCCTTCTGAAGAACCCAGCTATGCTCCCAAATGATTCTACCTGCCAATGCCCTCCGCCCCTTGCAGAGGACGGGCCCCAGCTCCCAGACTCACCTGCTGCCCCTGCAGTGAGGTGAACCAGTGCCTGTACCAGTGGGTGGGACTTGGCTGCATCTGCAGACATCTCAGCAAACTGGACCACGCTGGACCCTAGAGCAGGAACCAGGCTGCAGTCAACCCGCTCCCAGCTCAGTGATGCAGGGAGCAGGGAGCACAAGCAACAGGCTTCAGAGGTCACCCTGCTGCAGAACCATATTGCTCGAGTTTTCTTTGTCCCCTTGGGAATCCAACAGCAACTTGGAGATATCTGGGTATTTGGGGTGGAGGCCTGGGTGTAGTCTTTAAAGAGGGATTCGAGTTAGGGGCATAGGGATTGGGAAGTTTGTGGGGGCTGTGAAGGAGGCTATTGTGGGTACTGGGAGAGTACAAGAGCTGTGGGGTGGGGAGGTTGTGGGGGACACAGGGACTGTGGGGATATGAGGGGGCTGTGGGCACAGAGGCTGGAAGGCATGTAGGGCAGCTGGAGGGGGCACAGAGGTGGTGGGAGCTATTGGGTGGTGGGAGAGCATTGGGGAGGCTGTGGGACACAGGGGCTGTGGAGAGCATATGGACTAAGGCTACTAGGAAGGTTGGAGGGGGGCACAGGGCTGGTGGGAGGAGGCCTGGATGGGGGTGCAGGTCTGCCTCACTGACCTGGGTCTGAGTAGCATGGCACCTCAGCATTGTTGGCAGCACCTGAGTCCTGCCTCAGCTGCAAGGAGTGGGTCAGGAAGTGGTATTGGGCAGAGAAGTAGCCAGGGGCCCTGGGCACAACTCGGGATTGCTGAGGGGTGCTGCACTTCCCTGGTGCAGCTTGGGGTGCTGGGGCAATGGGTGTGTGTAACAGGGTATCAAGGCAGACGGTGGGGGAGGGGGCATCTGGGCAGAGGAGGGTAGTGGGAACCTGTGTAAAAGGGCAGCAGGACAGAGGGAGAGTGTGCAGCATTGGAGCGGGGCATAGAGGGGTTGTGAGTGTGTACAGGGTGTAGTGGGGCAGAGGGTGGGTAGCGGGAGTGTGTACAGGGTGTAGTGGGGCAGAGGGTGGGTAGCAGAAGTGTGTACAGGATGTAGTGGGGCAGAGGGTGGGTAGCGGGAGTGTGTACAGGATGTAGTGGGGCAGAGGGTGGGTAGCGGGTGGGTAGCGGGAGTGTATGAGATGTAGTGGGGCAGAGATCGGTAGCGGGAGTGTATACGGGGTCTAGCGGGGCAGAGGGTGGGTACTGGGAGTGTGTACTGGGTGTAGCAGGGCAGAGGGGGGTAGTGTGTCTGAGTGTGGGGGCTGATGAGGCAGAGGGTGGGTAGTGGGAGTGTGTACAGGATGTGGGGCAGAGGGTGGGTAGCGGGAGAGTGTATGGGGTGTAGAGGGGGATAGCATCTAAGTGCAGGGGGTATTGTGGTAGAGAGGTAGTGTGTGTTTGTGTGTGAAGATGGGGCAGTGGGCGTATGGGCAGATGGGGGTTGTGGGGGCAGGGGTATCAGGGTAGTGAAGAGGTATATAGTGGGGGATCCAGGCAGGAGCAGGGAGTGGGGATGTATTTAAAGGGTATCGGGGGAGTGCAGGGTTGTATAAAGAGGTAGCAGGACAATGGATGTGTGCGCGGGGGTGCATTGGGTAGAGTGGATAGTGGAGGTGTGGGTAAAGGGGTGTCAGGACAGTAGGGGGTATGGCAGGTATTGGCAGTCGGATGCATGTAAAAGGCTATCAGGGTACTGGAGAGATGTGTGGTGGCTGGCTCCTTGGATACCTTTGAGGAGCAGTGGGCACTGTCCAGGGTTCTCTGCTCGGTGTCCTCTTCAGGTTCCCTAGTTTTGGCCCTTTGACCCTCACACTTGTTCCTGTTTTTTTCCTTTGTTGTCTCCCAAATTTAGTTGAGTTCTGGGCTCAGTAGCTCCTCCCCAGGCTGGGGAAGGGGCTTTTAGTTGTGGGCGGGTTTACGCCGCCTGCTTCCCAGCACCCAATAAGATACTCAGCAGAGATCAGTAAGTACAGGGCTCAAGGGAGAGACGTGTCCCTGAGGAGAAAAGTGGGGTCTGCACTAATCCTTCTAATACCTGCCCACATATGGTGAAATGGATACATTAAATCAGTGGGTGCATTCTCCCTGTCGGAGACTCACAGAGCTTTCCCTGCTCTCCCCAAGGTCTGGCCTGCACTTCACCGTGGGCTGCAGTGGGGGAGGTGTTTTTTTCTTAATGTCCCCATCCTTCCTCCTTCCCCCCCCAAAAGTTCCAGGTATACTAACCCCTGAGAAGCAGGTTTGGGAACAGGGTGTGGGAATCTCGTGTATCTGTCACATTTCAAAGCTAGCAAGTTCAAAGCCCGTTAATGACATGAGTCTTTAACATTCTTTATCAATTTGGTTTTAGATGAATTCCTACTGTGTTTTTAAAGCAAGAGGTAAAACATCTTGGGCCTTCAAATATCATTATTTTGTAATACTTGTGCTAAGAGTCCTTTGGCTCTATATATGTAAAAGGCCAAGTGAGAACCATATTTTCATGAGCACCTGGAATCTCTATAAAAACAGCAGAACTCAAAAAGGGAAAGCAGTTTAAATAGACAAATCAAACAACTGAGGCTAAAAAGATCCCATCCTATTTCAGAACCATGACTTCTAGGAGGAAAGAAGTTTAATGTGGCAGTTTGTGTAGATTCAACATCTTTACATGGTTGAACTATTCATTTCTAAATACAGACTATTCTCTTTCCCTGGCCAGCTCTACCTCTCTTCATATCTAATAGGTCTGGCAGAGGCCTTTAAAAGTCTTACAAGGTATTTGTACTGCACGCTATCAATCAAGTTGTTCAAATAAGTCCTTTTTCTCTCCATAGAGCAGATGTATAAGGATGGTGGAAGCAGCTTCCTCAATGCTCGTTGGAGGGACTTGACATTCCTAAACAGGTAACTACTATTTGTTGGAGTGGATCAGTCTCTACCTGTCCCAGCAGCCAGATCCCTCCCAAAATATGGCACTAAGTTCCAGCTAGGAGGTTGTGCAAATGAGAGAGGCAGGACAGGACCAACTGTGAGGTGTCCTTCAGCAGACACGTTTACAGGGCACAAGCATTGCTGTTCAGGCTGATAGCTGCCATTAAGTAACTTGAGCCCTCTCAGTATATGCTCTTGATGGTCAGTCAGAAAATAACCCAACAAACCCAAAAGCCCAATAACAAAGTACCCTAGAACATCCATAACCCCCAACTCAGCCTGTAGAAGACCAGCTACAATTAAAATCACAGCTAATGTAAAAGCAAAAAAATACACATGCAAAGCCCCCTGACTGATGGAACTTACAGTGCCTTCTGTAGTAAGATGAGGCCCTGAAACATAAACCCTTATATCAGAGGCCCGGTATGAGGCCTAAGGCCTGAACTAAAGTAATGGTCAAGACTTTGCTAATATAAAGCAAAGTTAAGTTGTGAGCAAAAGGCAGGCCCTGCTCACAGAAGCTGGCAAGAAGAGGGCTGATGTTGCAAAAATACACATATCTAAAAGGTACCAGAACACTCCAATACTTGCACATTCCACACAGATAACAAGGACAGGGACAAAAGGGGAATATGATGGATAGAGTTGTTTTGTTTGAACCAACATGTACAAGGTGAGGGGTTGCACCTTACTATGTAAAGGGGTTGTACCTTGCTACGTAGAGGGGTTGCACCTCAATACGTCAGGAGTGAGGTGTAACTTGTTTGTACCTGTGTATAAGAATGTACCCCTGGGGAGTTGTCTTGGTCTGAACTAGGGGGCAGTGGTAAATCCCGCCACTGACTGAGCTGTGTCCATTATCAGGGAGCACATATGTACTAGCAGAACTGTAGACATCTGATCCGGGGAGCTAGAGACTGTTTCGTTTGGCAATAAACCTGGCCAGGTGCCTTCGTACCTTATCGGAGTCTGTGGTCATTGGGTGGTTTGCTCGAGATCTGCTGTGCCAGCTATCTGCGCAGAGCTGGGACAGCACACAGGGAGAACACCCAGCCGACTGTTACCAACATTGGATAGAGCAGAGCACCACACTGGTGACGTCTGACAACCCCTTCGGCTGAGCAGAGCTGCAGGGCTATAGAGAGTTAATGACAAGGGTGCAAGCAGCCAGCTGTGTTACAGCTGCTGTCATTCCAGTGTACAGTGAGTGGTGTCTCAATGACCAAGGCTCATTGGGTGAGTATTGGGAGGACTCTGATAATTTCAGTCCATGCCCAAGATGAAATGGGAGTGATAACCAGACAGCGTGCAGTGAATGAGTAGCCATGGTCATAGAAACACTGATTTGAAGAAGTCATGACAGGATAGAGACCCCGGAGCCAATACCGAGGCAGAACAATCAGTTCTGTCTGCCTCCTCTGAGTAATCATTCCAGGGACAGAAAGCTCCATTGATGGAAAAGTAAGGGAAGTGCAGAACTAGGAGTAATGAACATGGAGACTAAATTCTCTTATCTTCCCAGAATAGCTTCACAGTACAGTTGGGAACTTCTGTGGGGAACAGTGTGGGTTGAAAGCCAGAACTGAATGAGCATGAATGCAGATATCAATGAATGCAAGTAAATCACACAAAGGGAACCAGAGATTAGAATATTGCAGGGCTCGCACAATCTATTTCCCATTAATGATTGGAAAGTTTCCCAGGTGAATGGGGGACTAAAATTAATTGGTTTAGGCAGGAGTTCACTTTGAGGCACCCGGCTTCAGGAACCATCTCTGCACCGGCCTCTAGGGCAGTAGTTGTCCCAGTCAGGGAGTTGTCATGGAGTGGACCATACCTCAATGTGCAAATTGTTTTATGGACATCTGCTCTCCCAGTCATTATTGCAGACCCATCTCCCCTCCCGCTAGTGATGCAATATTATCCCTGAGGATAACTGCTGACATGGAAGAGTGATATTAGGACAGTATTTAATGTGTTTTAGATTCTTTTAATGTGATTTGACATCTAGAGAAAAGGAGGCAAGCCAGTATCATGTGGCTAGCCAGCATTCTGCAGACCAATTTGCAAACCATTGGCCTAGGTGATCTAATGTGAACGCCTGGCCTTCATGATCCAGCTCTGATTTCTAATTCCAGAATTGACCAATAAAAACATGTAGTTACATTCTTGGGCACTTGCACAACCTATAACCTGACACCCAGATTCTGGTGGCTTTGGACTCTATCCTAAAGCAGGGCTAAGGATTGTTAGGCTCCATAGTTTCTTTTCCATGGAACTGTAAGAATAAGGACCCATTCCCCTAGAGCATCATCGCTATCAACACTTCCCTGCTCTGATTCACTCTTTCTTCTATAGGTGGCTCCCTCTGTGTACAGAGAAGAGATTAATTTCTACACCCTAGACACTAAGCAGAAAAATTAGTGTTTCGGCTTCCCTCTGTGGTGGCACTATTTAGACCTGCCTGCCTGCGAGCATGATGCTAAGGCATAGGGAGCGGATTATCTAAACACAGCCAGACTAGGAATACAGAACATAGGAAGAGGCATTCTGGCTCAGAACTCCTGTCCCTCTAGTGCAGTGTCCTGTCTCTGACATTTGCCAGCACCACGTTTCAGAAGAAAGTGTAAAAAATGAAATTTACTTACCTGTAACCGAGGTCCTTTGTGCATCCTCTGCATATTCCCACTCCTGGGATGTGCCAACCAGTGCAGCCTGAACAGTAAAATTCTACTAGCAATAGCCGTTGGAGCATCCACGCAACTGCCTCCTTACCTCTCCCACACCCCTGAACTCTGGACATTCTAGGGCAAGGGTTTAGAAAGGAGCATGCCACTCCACTGCCTCAGTTCCATCCCCCAGGATCCCAAGTTCTTTGATAAGTAGGACCTCAAGGTAGTGTGGAAAGATGGGCAGGGAGTGTGAATATGCAGAGTCTGTTTTGAAGAACCTCGGTTACAGGGAAGTAACCTTAACTTCTTCTTTTGAGTGTCCTATGCATATTTCCACACATGGGTCAGATTAATAAACAGTACTGTGACCCAGGATAATGGGAGCTGGAGTTCTAGTTAAACAAGGAGTACACGAATGCCCTGCCAAACTTTGCATCCGATCTAGATTGCAGGTCTACAGAATAAGGTTTAGTAAAAGTTGAACAGAACACCAGGTTGCTGCTCTACATCTCTCGAACAGGGGAACATGTCTAGAGAAAGCCATGCAAGATGCCTTTGATCTAATTGAATGAGTTCTGATGCCCTGTGGAATGGATAATCCCGACTATTTATAAGCTTCATAAATACCTAACCTACAGGGAGTCTGTACAGAAATAGCTTTCCTTTGTTTTTTGGTTCATGAGCTATAAACAGCCTTGAAGACGGTCTAAACTGTTTAGTCCTGTCTAACTAAAAAGATAATGCTCTTCTCACATCTAATGTGTGTAATTTAGCTTCTCCATCCGGAGTATGGGATTTGAGGAAAAATTATAGATTGATGTGTGAAAATCAGACAATTTTTGGTAAGAACTTAGAATGAGTGCAAAGAACCTCTTTATCCTTATGAAACATAGTAAATGGTGGATCAGCCATTAATGAATGCAATTCACATGCATCTTATGGAAGTGATTGCTATCAAAAATACTATTTTTACAGATAAACAAAATAACAGCTCTCCAGAGGTTCAAAGGGAGGTCTCATTAATTGTGCTAGTACTACATTAAGATCCCAGAAGGTATAGGAGTTCTTATTGAAGGATACAAATTATTAGAGCCATCTATAAAACTCTTAACTGTATCATTAGTACAAACTGATTTTCCCCCTACAGATACATGATATGCTGATATGTCCAAGGGTACGTCTACGCTACCCGCCGGTCTATTGGGGATTGATTTATCGCGTGTAGTGTAGACGTGATAAATCGATCCCTGATCGCTCTCCCGTCGACTGATGAACTCCAGCTTGGCGAGAGGCAGAAGCAAAGTCGACGGGGGAGCCACGGCCATCGATCCAGCGCCGCGAGGACGGGAAGTAAGTCATTCTAAGTCTATCTAAGATACGTCGACTTCAGCTACGCTATTCTCGTAGCTGAAGTTGCATATCTTAGATCGATTTCCCCCCCCCCCCCCCCAGTGTAGACCAGGCCCGAGAGATTAACCTTAACTGAAGATAATGAAAGAGGTGTCTTCTTAAGATACAATAAATACTCTAATATATAATTAATTGTTGCCATATACGAATCCACATTACACATGGAAATCCACAATACAAACCTTTCCATTTAAGACTATAGCATTTCTGTGTGGGTTCTTTTCTAGAATATAACTGTAAATGCTGTACTTCTAATTAAAGGCTTTCTTCTAGTCTAGCTAAAGGTCTACTCCCCATGCAGTGCAGAGAAGGGATCAAAGGTCCAGATGATAGACTTTCCCTGCTTGTTGTGACAAATCTGACATCAGTGGACAGATGTATCAAATCTGGATACCACTATTGTCTCTAGGCCATAATGGTGCCATTAAAATCACCCAGGCTTTGTCCTGTCTTAATTTATCACTCTGAATAAGAGGATATGGGGGGGAGCATACATTAAACCCTGATCCCACTGTATCAGAAAGCATCCGATATTGATTCCTTGCCTCTGTCTGCCCTGGAACAATATCTCTAGCATTTCCTGTTGCTGCAATGGCGTTGTGTTCCCCTGCTACGTGAATTGCTACTGGATGACTATCACATTCTATACAAAGACTCTTGGTCTCTCTGCATAATTTCAGAGTAAGTGCCCATTTGCTTGTTTAGATAGGACATTGTCATAGTCTGTTACTACCTGAAACTGCTTTGTTTCTGAGTTGAGGTAGAAAAGACCAAAGGGCTAGTCCGATTGTCTCCATTCTAAAATACTGATGTGTAAGTTCCTTTCCTTTGGTGACCAATGATCTCTGACCAACATTTTGATGTTCAGATAGGCTCCCCATCCTAGGGTAGATGCATGTATTACTGACAGGGTAGGGGGATTGAAAAGAACACCCTTTATTGCATTATGATGGTCTGCCCACCACATTAATGATGTTATGGAATTAATATTTTTCAATGCATGCTGTTTAAATCTGATTTGTAATTCTTTGGTAACCACTGCTGAAGGTTCTCTCATCTAGAGACGAGCATAAGGAATCAGTGCTGTGGTTGATGCAGCAGACCTGGCAACCAAAAGAAGAAAAGAATAGATTGTCTTGGTAACTGGTGGTGGTGATGTATATCTCTTTTTATTTTGACATCTCTCTCCTCTTGGAGAAAAGCTCTCCCCACAGTTGAATCCAATATGGCTCCTACAAAAAGAATCCTTTGACTACGGTTTAGGCATGACTTTTCCCCAATTTATATATAATCCCAGGCTGACAGTGAACATATTTGACTTACATGTAGTAAGATCTGTTCCCTGGAGGATGCTTTTGTTAACCCATTGTCTAGGTACACGTATACATACACCCCCTGCCTTCTTAGATATGCTGCCACAACAGACAGGCATTTTGTAAACACCATGGGTGCTGTGGACAACCCAAAAAGGAGGACCCTGTACTGAAAATAGTCCTCTCCAGTAATGAAACACAGGTACTTCCGCTGACACGGTCTTATAGAAATGTGGATGTATGCACCTATTAAGTCCAGACCTGCAAACTAATCCTGGAGGGAAAGAGAAGGTATTATAGAAGTTAAATACAACATGCAGAAGTGAAATTTCTTTCTAGAAGTGTTCGAACTCCTTCAATCCAAAGGTCCCCCATCGGTTTTTGGTATTAGAAAATAATGCACGTAAAACCTCTTCCCTCTGTGATCTTGTAGAACTACTTCTATTGCATCTAATTAGTAAAGACAGAACCTCCTTTTTTCAACAAATTGAGAACTTTGATCTCTGTCCAGATATGAAGTAAGGTGGTTGCTGAGGGAAAGGTTTTGAACTGAATTGCATAACTGCATGAAATAACTTCTAATATTCATCTGTCCAATATTATTAACTCCCACTGGTAATAAAAAAAGGACAAGCAGTCCCCAAACTGTGCATAAATAAAGTCCAAAGGGACTGGTTTGAAGCTCTGTATCCTTATGTCAGATTTGATGTCTTGGAGGAACCACAGAAGACAAAGATGACAAAACTTTCCCTTTATTATTGCAAGGTTTAAATTTCTTCCTCTATTGTAGCTGGTGTTGTGGGGTATAATGTTGAGGTTGGCAATGAGATGGCGTTCTCTGAGAATTGTAATGAAGTGAAGGAGATGAAGAAGGAGGGTATTGCCTATGATACTTGGGTAATGGAGTCAAATACAGCCTCTTCCCTGTATTAAGGAAACCCTGGCAGTAGATCTTATATTGTTCCTGTTCTCTAGAACATCATCAGTCTGAATACTAAACAGACCTTCTCCTTCAAATGGACGGTCCTCAATCCTTCTTTTTATCTCGTGAAGGAGTCTCAACAATCTTACGCATCCATGTCTCCTTAGTGAGCCAAAGCTACAGAACTTGTTGAAGTATCTGAGGAGTCAAAAGCCACTCTCAACTGTTGCTTAACAACATTCTGTCCTTCAGTCAAAATGGCATTTGATAACTTTGTGTGTTCCTCTGGGAGCACATTAAGGAAAGAGGGCTTTTTGCTCCAGAGTTGGTATTGGTACCTCGTTTTGACAACTTCATTAGTTGAATATGCGCATGTTTAATGTAGCTGAAGAAAATATTTATTTCCCTAATGCCTCCAGCCTCTTCCTTTCCTTATTCAATGGAACAGAGTGAGCTTGGGCACCTTTTAATCTATAAAGTGCCACTTCCACCACCAACAAATTAGGAGGTGGATGGGTATGAAACACTGCAAGTCATTCTTGAGGGAACTGATATAATTTGTCTGCCTTCTTAGACAGGCTAAGTGGTTGAGGGAGTTTTCCAGACTGTCTTTGCTGACTGAAGCAATCCCTCTAACAAGAGAAGTATGACTTGTTGACTAGCTGCTGCCCCTCAAATTTTGAAGATGCTGTGGAGCAATCATCGCATTTTTGACATTCAAGATACTAACTCATGAAAGGCTACAACATCTTCCGTTGGTGATGATACTGAGATGTCCTCTACATTTTCATCCAGAGAAGGCACATCCCTTAATTCTGAATCTTCCAGCTCCAGTTCCTGCTCCTCAGATAATATTTCACCTATCTCCATATGTAACTTGTTCTGAGTAAGCTGCATTGGCTGGTCCTTATCCCTTAGATGTGACAATTGAATGTCCTCCTCATACTGACTTGGTGAAGGTCTGACCCCATATGTTGGTCCTTCCTGATAAGGTGCCAGAAATGGCCAGTGAGACCACTTTGCCCAGGGAGGTACCTGCCACTTGGATCAAAACCCCACTGATGGATCTGGCTGGAAATACCTCTATGCCCGGGGATCCAGTGGGGCTGCAGTGAACTGATTACAATAATTTTTTCCTGGTTCTAACCTGCAATCTGCATTGCTCTTCTGGCCCCAATCCATTTGCAGCTCAGATGGGAACAGAGACAATAACCTTATTGAAAAAGGAGAGCACAGAGCAGCTCTTCTCCAGGGATCCTGAAGGGGTCTTAGGAGAAGACAGCAGCACAGGGCTCCTGACCCTTTCCTCTTCTGTGCTGTCTCTCAGAGAAGCAGTCAGCCTGACTGGGTGTAGTACCTCATGTGACGTGTCCTGAGACGCAGTACTGACTCAACTGTCAACAGAGCCATGGACAGAGTTGCCTGATGAATTACTCCTTTAACTGTAATGCTATGCAGTGGCATGCTAGTTAGCAAACCCTCTTCAGTTCTCTTAATTGGATCCTTAGATCTCACCTCAGGACAGGCTCCTTCGGATCTGATATTGTTGGATCCATGGATGACTCCTAACTCTGCACTGAAATCTTGAATCAAAGCCTGGCTCCGTTATGAGATTCTATTCCGGTAAGTCCTTATCCCTCCGAGTAGCTCTTTGTAATGAGGCCGACCCCAATGAGGGCTGCACACTTTTCCTCGGTACTGCAACAAAGTCTCTCTGAACCAGGACAGCTCTGGAAACACAGGTTGTCACTGATCCAGACTCTCTCTTCTTTGTCGGACCCTTAGCTCTCTTGGATCCTGCGTCTGACACAGAAGCAGAATCTTGCTTCTCCCTGGCTTATTTGGTTAGAGGCGGAGCTGAAGCTGGTCTCTGAGAACTGGCCACCGCCATCAGCGCTTCTTGCAATGGAATTGCCTGGAGCCAGTTTTGTCCCTCTTTGCCCTTGTGGCAAATGTTGAGCAGATCAGACATTTAGAGGGAGAATGCCCTTCCCCAAAACATGCCAAGCATCTGGCATGTGCATCTGACACTGGGAATACTGCTGGGCATGAGCCACATCTTTTTAAACCAGACTCCTTAGCCTTCTGATCCAGCATGTTATACTTTAACTAACTAGCTCTAAATAACACCATGTACTTATATAACTACTCACCTAATACAGAAACATAAGGATCCTACAGCAACCATGTAACCATCCAGCTGGTCACAGCTGAAGGAACTGAGGCAGTGGAGTGCTTCTTTTTAAATTCTTGCCCTAGAAAATTCAGAGAGTTTGGGGGGTAGAGGGGAAGAGGCCAAGGGAGGCGGGTGGATGCTCCAATGGCTATGGCTAGTAAAATTTTGCCGTTCAGATTGCACTGGTCAGTGATCCCATTGAGTGGGACTATGCAGAGGACACTTGAAGAAAGAACTCTTGGCAATGGCAATTATGGAATAGCTAGTCCATAGGAGAATTTTCTTCCTAATTCCAGGTAGCTAGTGGTGGGTTTATAACTCTTACACATTTTTATCCTATCTAACGCAATTGTGGATATTCTTATTATTCATGTAAATGTTTAACTTTTTAAAATTCTGCTAAGCACTTGGCCTCTATTATATTATAGTAGTGAGTTCCATAGGGTAGGCGGTGGGTTTTTTTTTTAAACAGTTTCTTTCCATTACTTCTAAATTTGTTGCCTTTTAATTCCTTGTTCTTCACCTTGAGTAAGTAAAATAGGAGCTCACTACTGAACTTCGCTAAAATAATGAATTGTGTATGTGCTTGTCATGTCCCCTCACATTCATCTTCTCTCTAAACTAAACTAAACAGTCCTAATCTTAATCTTTCTACATAGAGGTTTTTCACACCTCTAATCTTATAGACTAAATGTAAACATGCAGAGATGGGATGACCAGAAGTGAATTCAGTTTTCAAAGTCCGAGTATGTCATTCGTTTATATAGTGACATTATACTATCTTTTTTTTATACCTTTCTTAATGCAACCTAACATCATCCTTGCTTTGTTGACCTGGAACTAGAAAAATGACTAAAATTGAAGTCTCCTGACACCATCTTGCACCTCAAAAAATTCTGTGCTATTAAAACACATCAGTACTAGCTTTTCCTGGCCTGGCATTTCTCTTACCTTTTCCTTTTCACTGCATGTGACTCAGGTGACTATTCCTTTCCTTGTTTTAGATCAGTGTGCAAAGCACATTCGCTGCCTTTTCGTTCCTTTTTCTTTGACAGAATTTATTGAAAATATCAATTAATACAAACATTCCTGAATGAACAAAAGCAATTTCAGATCAAGTTGTTTGTAATGTCTAAAAAGTGAGTTACAGGATGTGTGTTGTCTTACAAGAGTGTTGACTGGGTTGGAATTGTTTCTTACGGATCCTTTGAATAGATCTGATGCATGTTTTAGTTCCTGGGTTGTACAGGTCAACAATCTAGTTTTTGATCTGGGCAATACTCCATGAACAGGGGAATCAGATTTGATCCTGGTCTTTGGCTTATCCTCTTCTCTAGAATATGCCCTTTTGTGTTTCCTTTCTGATTTGTTGCAATTATGATTCCTTAATGGTTGTGAACATGAAGTATGCTCTTGGGTACTTGTACAAAAGCAGTCAGCACACTCAGGGCCGGCTCCAGCATTTCTGCCGCCCCAAGCGCGCAAAAAAAAAAAAAAGCCACGATCGGCGGCGGCAGTTCAGCGGCAGGTCCTTCGCTCCTAGAGGGAGTGAGGGACCTGCCGCCCCTGAATTGCCGCAGGTGCCGCCCCTCTCCCTTGGCAACCCCAAGCACCTGCTTGTTAAGCTGGTGCCTGGAGCCGGCCCTGAGCACACTATTACTTCTGCCTTCACTCTAACACTACAGACCAATGTCCATAAAAATGCCCTTGCTCTGCTATTTCTTCTTAGACCTATTTAGGGGGCATCCACACTTTGCATTCAATAAAGGCCCCACTGGCAATCTGACAGAAGTTTGAAAACTGCACTTAATGTGCATGAAATGCAGCACTTTGATGCCACCCCCTCTTTATAATGAAAGGGTGCTAAATCTTGATGCAAGATTAAAGATGAGGCCATAGTCTATCTACATGACAGACTTGTCAGCTGTACTTTGCCATCTATCCTACATGATCCCATGCTCTGTAACTAGGCTAAAGGATAGATTAGGAAGAGTTACTGTAGACCGATCTGAAATGGAATGTAATGACTTTCCTTTTGATGTGTGACCCTCTCTGTAGACTGTTGCCTCTACTTCAGTGTAGAAAAGCATTATAGTTCCTCTTTGCGCACCCTCTTCTATCTAAGCAGGTACGCCACACTCATCACCGTGGTGTCTGAGTGCCTCCTTTGGAAGATGAACAATGTAATAAAGACAAAGCACAGGGGAACATCATCAGGAGCCTGCCATCTTGTCTAAACCTAAGTAAGTGGTGACTTTTTTTTTTTTTTTTGGCAGATTTTATCATGGGCAAAGTGCTGATGTTGACAAAAGACTAGGTGGCTTGTAGGACTGGTGGACAAGCACAAAATGATGTTGGGGAGACAATCTCATCACCAAGCTTTCAGGGACTGGGTGTGGATACAACAGTGTCTCCCGTGGTTTGGCAGACTCTGCAGTACTGGGTTTACTGCCTGACACAGGAAAATTATGAGAAAGGAGTGAAGAAAGTAAAGAGAACTACCAAGCAGAGGAGCAAAAACTTGTATGTGTGGGAAGGAAGAGTGAAATGGGGAGGGCCATGGTTGAAATCTTGACTGGGGGAAGAGAGAAATCCTGAATAAATCAGATATATCTTTTCTTTGTTGAATTCCATAGAAACACAAGAAAGGAGATTCATCAGTGTCTCTTCCCTTGCAATCACAGACAAGTGTGTGTGGGTACACTGACCTGCTCCAACAAATGTTAGAGATGGAAAAGATCTACCAGTTCATCCAGGTCTCCTATTTCACCCATTTACAGTACTATCTTGCCCTCACTCATTGTAAATTTAATATTACAAGCAATGGGGTTTCCATCACTTTCCTTGAAAGATTGTTCCACAGCCGGATACAATTTGCAGCCACCAAGCTTTCCTGGTATTCATCTTCTTATTCCTTTGCAGCCTTGTCTCACCTTAATGATTCTTCTTCCTTTCTGGTGTTTATACTCTTCAAATATCTGTGGACATCTGCCTTCCACTCTTCCCCCTCTAGTCACTGCTTATCAGTCTGACATGCAGCAGAGTATGGACTATTTCTCTGCAGCTTGTGACAATGTTGGTCTCACAATCAACATCAAGAAGACAGAAGTGATATACCAGCCTGCACCAGGAAAGCCGTACGTAGAACCTGCTATCACAGTGAATGGCCAAACCCTCCAGGCAATGGAAAGTTCACCTACCTCGGCAGTATGCTGTCACATGCAGTTCACATCGATGATGAAACCAAGGCCAGAATTGCCAAAGCAAGTGTGGCCTTTGGCAGACTACGTGCAAATGTGTAGGAGCACAGAGGCATCAGTCAACAAACAAAACTGAATGTCTACAAAGCCATCTTGCTGCCAACTTTGATACATGCGAAACCTGGATAGTGTACAGACACCATGCTATGAAGCTGAATCACTTTCCTGTGGACTGTCTGAGGAAACTGCTGAGGCTAAGATGGCAGGACAAGGTTCCAGATGCTGAGGTTCTCCTACGGGCAGGCATTCCAAGCATCCACACTCTGTTGATGAAATCACAGATGAGATGGGCAGGCCATGTCACCAGAATGTCAGATGAGCGACTGCCGAAGAACAACTTTTATGGTGAGCTAAAGGAAGGAAAGCACTCTCAGGGAGGCCACAAGAAACATTTCAAAGACTCCCTCAAGTTATCCTTAAGGTGTTTCAATATTGACCCAGAGTTTTGGGAAGCTCTGTTATGATTGTTCTACCTGGCAAAGTTTCATCCACACTGGAGCTACAGCCTATGAGCAGAGAAGAACTGCTGAGGCAGAGCAGAAGCACCAACAGCATAAAATCTCACAACAGCAGTATGTCCACTGTTAATCAAATAACCCATAGTGGCATCTCTTATTCAGTGTGCCACAGACAGTTCAAAGCTCAAATTGGCCTGGTCAGCCACTCATGTGTTCAAAGAAACCAAACCGATCAGTGATGTCATGGTCATCTTCGAACTAGAAGGACGAACAACATAATCTAAGTTATATTTCTTTGCCTCTTAGTCCCTCTAGCCCCTGGATATTTTTGTTGTTGTTCTCTGATCTCCTTCCAGTTTATTGGCATCTTTCTGGTATGAAGATGACAAGAACTAAACATAATATTACAGATCTGTGTGCCTGCAAAATCATAGAATCATAGAATATCAGGGTTGGAAGGGACCTCAGGAGGTCATCTAGTCCAACCCCTTGCTCAAAGCAGGACCAATTCCCAACTAAATCATCCCAGCCAGGGCTTTGTCAAGCCGGGCCTTAAAAACCTCCAAGGAAGGAGATTCCACCACCTCCCTAGGTAAAGCATTCCAGTGCTTCACCACCCTCCTAGTGAAATAGTGTTTCCTAATATCCAACCTAGACCTCCCCCACTGCAACTTGAGACCATTGCTCCTTGTTCTGTCATCTGCCACCACTGAGAACAGCCGAGCTCCATCCTCTTTGGAACCCCCCCCTCAGGTAGTTGAAAGCAGCTATCAAAATCCCCCCTCATTCTTCTCTTCTGGAGACTAAACAATCCCAGTTCCCTCAGCCTCTCCTCATAAGTCATGTGCTCCAGACCCCTAATCATTTTTGTTGCCCTCCACTGGACTCTTTCCAATATTTCCACATCCTTCTTGTAGTGTGGGGCCCAAAACTGGACACAGTACTCCCGATGAGGTCTCACCAATGTCGCATAAAGGGGAATGATCACGTCCCTCGATCTGCTGGCAATGCCCCTACTTATACAGCCCAAAATGCCATTAGCCTTCTTGGCAACAAGAGCACACTGTTGACTCATATCCAGCTTCTCGTCCACTGTGACCCCTAGGTCCTTTTCTGCAGAACTGCTACCTAGCCATTCGGTCCCTAGTCTGTAGCAGTGCATAGGATTCTTCCGTCCTAAGTGCAGGACTCTGCACCTGTCCTTGCTGAACCTCATCAGGTTTCTTTTGGCCCAATCCTCCAATTTGTCTAGGTCCCTCTGTATCTGATCCCTACCCTCTAGCGTATCTACCACGCCTCCCAGTTTAGTGTCATCTGCAAACTTGCTGAGAGTGCAGTCCACACCATCCTCCAGATCATTAATAAAGATATTAAACAAAACCGGCCCCAGGACTGACCCTTGGGGCACTCCGCTTGAAACCGGCTGCCAACTAGACATGGAGCCATTGATCACTACCCGTTGAGCCAGACGATCTAGCCAGCTTTCTATCCACCTTACAGTCCATTCATCCAGCCCATACTTCTTTAACTTGGGGGCAAGAATACTGTGGAAGACCGTATCAAAAGCTTTGCTAAAGTCAAGGAATAACACATCCACAGAGCCAGTTATCTCCTCATAGAAGGCAATTAGGTTAGTCAGGCACGACTTCCCCTTGGTGAATCCATGCTGACTGTTCCTGATCACTTTCCTCTCCTCTAAGTGTTTCATAATTGATTCCTTGAGGACCTGCTCCATGATTTTTCCAGGGACTGAAGTGAGGCTGACTGGCCTGTAGTTCCCCGGATCCTCCTCCTTCCCTTTTTTAAAGATGGGCACTACATTAGCCTTTTTCCAGTCATCCGGGACCTCCCCAGATCGCCATGAGTTTTCAAAGATGATGGCCAATGGCTCCGCAATCACATCCGCCAACTCCTTTAGCACCCTCGGATGCAGCGCATCCAGCCCCATGGATTTGTGCTCATCCAGTTTTTCTAAATAGTCCCGAACCACTTCTTTCTCCATGGAGGGCTGGTCACCTCCTCCCCATACTGTGCTGCCCAGTCCAGCAGTCTGGGAGCTGACCTTGTTTGTGAAGACAGAGGCAAAAAAAGCATTGCGTACATTAGCTTTTTCCACATCCTCTGTCACTAGGTTGCCTCACCCATTCAGTAAGGGGCCCACACTTTCCTTGACTTTCTTCTTGTTGCTAACATACCTGAAGAAACCCTTCTTGTTACTCTTAACATCTCTTGCTAGCGGCAACTCCAAGTGCTATTTGGCCTTCCTGATTTCACTCTTGCATGCCTGAGCGATATTTTTATTCTCCTCCCTGGTCATTTGTCCAATCTTCTACTTCTTGTAAGCTTCTTTTTTGCGTTTAAGGTCAGCACGGATTTCACTGTTAAGCCAAGCTGGTCACCTGCCATATTTACTATTCTTTCTACACGTCGGGATGGTTTGTTCCTGCAACCACAATAAGGATTCTTTAAAATACAGCCAGCTCTCCTGGACCCCTTTGCCCTTCATGTTCTTCTCCCAGAGGATCCTGCCCATCTGTTCCCTGAGGGAGTCAAAGTCTGCTTTTCTCAAGTCCTCCTCATCTGGTGCTTTACTCCCCATTCTTTATAGCTGTTGCTACTTACTTCAGCATGTTCACACTCCCCACAGGGGTAACTGATCTGAAATTGGGTCAGCTTTATATTGGCAACCTAGTCTCATACAATTTTCCTAGTTTCCATACCCTCTTACCTAGCATTCTCCCAGATTGTGTTGCATGTAAGATCCCAATCAGAAAGAAACCTTTGTTTGGAGTTGGGCTTTCCCTTAAAGGAAGAAACCAAAGGTGTTCTCTCTACATATGTACACTTAATATTATTAATTAAGTATTGTTGAGCTGAGTAACTACTTGCTGAGAAAGCTCTGCCAATCTAAAGGATCTAGCTTTACTTTCCATAGGCTCTGTTAGACACTCCTACTGGAATGGTACAGGGTTTTGGCACTACAGATACTCCCGGGATGGGAGCTGTAGGTTTATCCATCTGGATACTGATATCTTCAGGGTGGGTGCCAGCACTGCTAGTGTTTATGCAGCTGGCATAGTTTAGGCACTAGTCTGCTCAATATAGATCGTATGGCAATTCCCAGTAAGCTATGTCAGTCATCCCCCGTTGCTGTAAATTAATGAAGCTGTGACCTGTCAAGTTTGGGTGAGGCCAACTATGGATGCTGAGTTGGGATTCTTGCCTCTCTCCTCCAAGAAAGCAGCAGGGGGAAGGCACCTGGTACCTGCAGCGCTAGCTGCATGACCATGTGGGACTTACGAAATGCAGCCCACAGCAGCTCTATATTGAAGAGTAGGCTGCTGCTGAAACAGGCGGGTGGGAAGAATGAGGCCATGTCTACACTATGGGTGCTATAGCCATGCCGCTGTAGCCCTGTCATGTAGACATAGGGAACTGCAGCAATGGAAGGGGTTTTTCTGTTACAGAAAGAACTCCACCTCCCCAAGTGACGATAGCAATTGATGGTAGCATTCTGCCAGTGACCTAGCTGCATCTACGCTGCTGGTTAGTTTGCCATAGCTACAGCTTTCATGGGTATGGATTTTTCACACCCCTGACCACGATAGCTATGTCAACCTAAGTTTTAAGCATAGACCAGGCCTGATGCTTGCTGCTCTGTGTGCCCTTCAAACTGCAATAGAGGAGGGATCAGGAGGAATCTGTGCTGGAATGTGGCCTGGAATTAACAAAATCATAGTGTTGACCTTAAGCAGGAGCCCAAATGCTAGAATTACCTTTTTCCTCCACGCCTTCATTTGAACTCCAAAACCACAGTTTAACCTGTGGCACTCCTTGCCAGAGGATGTTCTGAAGGCCAAGACTATAACAGGGTTCAAAAAAGAAATAAGTTCACGGAGGATTGGTCCATGAATGGCTATTAGCTAGGGTGGGCAGGGATGCAAAACCATGCTCTGAAGTGTCCATAGCCTCTGTTTGCCTGAAGCTGGGAGTGGACGACAGGGAATGGATCACTTGATTACCTGCTCTGTTCATTCCCTCTGGGGCACCTGGCATTGGCCAATCGGAAGACAGGATACTGGGCTAGATAGACCCTTGGTCTGACCCAGTATGGCTGTGCTTATGTTTTCCCCTACATGATTTACCCTTTTTTATTACTACTGGATCCTGAGCACAAGAAGAATAAATCTTCCATCCTTTTGCAGTACTGTACCATAGAAGCTCTATGGATAGAAATTCCATGCTTGAATAATAAGAGTATAGCAGTAGGAATATACTGCTGACCAGGAGGGTGATTGGGAAATGCTAGAAATTAGAGGGAAATTAGAGAGGCTATAAAAAAGAAAACTCAGTAATAATGGGCGATTTCAACTATTCCCCTATTGACTGACAGCACGTCACCTCGGGATGGGATGCACAGATAAAATTTTTAGACACCATTAATGACTACTGCTTGGAGCGACTAGTCCTGGAATCCATAAGGGGAGAGGCAATTCTTGATTAGTCCTATATTGAACACAGGGTCTAGTCCAAGAGGTGAATATAGCTGAACTGCTCAGTAACGGTGACCATAATGTAATTAAATTTAGCATCCTTATGAGGGGGAAAATACCAAAGAAGCCCACCACAGTAGCATTTAACTTCAGAGAGGGGAGTTACACAAAAATGAGGAAGTTAATTAAATGGAAATTGAAAGGAACAGTCACAAGAGTGAAATGTCTGCAAGCTGCATGGAAACTTTTAAAAAACACCATCACAGAGGTGTACTCCCAAATAATAAAAAAAGTAAGAGGACTAAAAAAAATACAACCATGACTAAACAGAGTAAAGATGCATTAGAGGCAAAAAGGCATCCTTTAAAAATCAGAAGTCAAATCTTACTAAAGAAAATAGAAAGGAGCATAGACTCCAGCAAGCCAAGTATAATTAGGGAGGCCAAACAAGAATTTGAAGAGCAACTAGCAAAAGACTCAAAAACTAATAGCAAAAAAAATGTTTAAGTACATCAGAAGCAGGAAGCCTGCCAAACAATTAATGGGACCACTAGATGATCAAGGTGCTAAAGGAGCACTCAAGGAAGACAAGATGATTGCAAAGAAGCTAAATTAATTCTTTGCATCAGTCTTCACAGGTGAGGATGGGAGGGAGATTCCCACACCTGAGCCATTCTTTTTAGGTGACAAATCTGAGGAACTGTCCCAGATTGAGGTGTCACTAGAGGAGGTTTTGGAACAAATTCATAAATTAAACAGTAATAAGACACCATGACCAGATGGTATGCACACAAGAGCTCTGAAGGAACTCAAATATGAAATTGCAGAACTGTGGTATGTAACCTATCACTAAAATCAGCTTCTGCACAGGATGACTGGAGGATAGCTAACATGATGCCAATGTTTTTAAAAAGCTGCAGAGGTGATCCTGGCAAATACAGCCCAGTAAGCTTAACTTCAATACTAGGCAAATGGGTTGAAATTATAGGAAAGAGCAGAAATATTAGACACATAGCTGAACACAATATGTTGGGGAAGAGTCAACTTGGCTTTTGTAAAGGGAAATCCATCTATTAGAATTCTTTGAGGTGGTCAACAAGCATGTGCACAAGGGTGATCCAGTAAGAAAGGCTGTGACAAGGTCCCTCACCAAAGGCTCTTAAGCAAAGTAAAGGGTAGGAATAAATGGTCAGTTTTATAATGGAGGAAGATAAATAGCGGTGTCTCCGAGGGGTCTGTACTGGGCCCAGTGCTATTCAACATATTCATAAATGATCTGGAATAAGGGGTAAACAATGAGGTGGCAAAGTTTGCAGAGTATACAAAATTACTCAAGATAGTTAAGTCCAAAGCAGATTGCAAAGAGTTACAAGGGGATCTCACAGAACTGGGTGACTGGGCAACAAAATGGCAGATGAAATTCAATGTTGATAAATATAATCCCAACTATAGAAGGACTTGGACATTTGTATGGGTATCAAGAATATTCAGCATTAGAATAGTTACTGCAGTAGAACCTCAGAGTTACCAACGCCTCGGGAATGCAGGTTGTTCGTAACTCTGAACAAAACATTATGGCTGTTCTTTGTCAATGTTCAGTTGTAAACTTTTGAAAGTTTCAAAACTGTATTACTATGCAGAAGAAAAATGCTGCTTTCCTTTTTTTTTTTTTAGTAGTTTGTTTAACACAGTACTGTACTGTATTTATTTTTTCCCCCCTTTGTTTCTGCTGCTGCCTGATTGCTTATTTCTGGTTCCAAATGAGGTGTGCGGTTGCCTGGTCAGTTCATAACTCTGGTATTTGTAACTCCGAGGTTCTACTGTACTAACAAATTTAGGAAGGGATATTAAACCTCACGCTTCAGGGCTTAAGCCAATCTCTAACAAGGGGGAACAAGCACAAGTCAGAATAAGCAACGAACACATTAAAGAATATTTAGATAAGTTAGATGTAATATTTAGGATTATCTCTGAGAATTCATGGAGAAAGGTGAGGTCCCAGAGGACTGGAGAAGGGCAAACACAGAACCTATCTTTAAAAATGGGGACAAAGAGAACCCAGGGAATTATAGTCAAGTCAGTCTAACTTCAGTACCTGGAAGGATACTGGAACAAATTATTAAACAAACAATTTGTCAGAGGATAACAGTGATAAGGAATAGCCAACATGGATTTGTCGAGAACAAGTTATGCCAAACCAACCTAATTTCCTTCTTTGACAGAGTTACTGGCTTAGTGGATAGAGGGGAAGCAGTACACATGATAAAAAGCAACAGAGGGTCCTGTGGCACCTTTAAGACTAACAGAAGTATTGGAGCATAAGCTTTCGTGGGTGAATGCCCACTTCATCAGACGCATCAGCTTGCATCTGATGAAGTGGGCATTCACCCACGAAAGCTTATGCTCCAATACTTCTGTTAGTCTTAAAGGTGCCACAGGACCCTCTGTTGCTTTTTACAGCTTCAGACTAACACGGCTACCCCTCTGTTACAGTACACATGATGTATCTTGATTTTAACAAGGCTATTGTTACAGTCCCAAATGACATTCTCATAAGAAAACTAGGGAAATATAGATGAAATTACAATAAAGTAGGAGCACAGTTAATTGAAAAAACATATTCAAAAGAGTAGTTATCAATGGTTCACTGTCAAATTGGGATGATGTATATAATAGGGCCCCACGGGGGTCTGTCCTGGGTCTGGTACTACTCAGTATTTTCATGAATAACTTGGATAATGGAATGGAGAGTATACTTATAAAATATGTGGATGACACCAAGCTGAGAAGGATTGCAAGCACTTTGGAGAACAGTTTTAGAATTCAAAATGACCTTGACAAATTAGAGAATTGGTTTGAAATCAACAAGATGAAATTCAGTAAAGACAAATGCAAACTACTGAGCTTTAGGAAGGAAAAAAAAAATCAAATGCACAAATACAAAATGGGGAATAACTGGGTAGGCAGTAGTACTGCTGAAAGGATCTGGGGGTTACAGCAGATCACAAACTGAATGGGCCAAAAATGTGATTGTGACAGGTATGGCAATTTCCTGCAGTATCTTTGGGAGATCTTACTATATTAAGACTATGTATTATTGTGGGCCAGGAACCATACGTAATTCCATTGGAGAAGATGGCCACAGCTCCTCCAGGAACTAACACCACTAGGGGCGGTTTAGGGCAAATTCACTTCGTTCGTAACACATCCAGAGAAGTACCACCACCTGGAGAGGCTTGCATATCCTGGTTCAAATTGGATTTAGACAAAGAAAGGACTTTTAGATAAAAAGCCTGAGTTTAAACTGACTCAAGGCCTGCTTTCTGATCAAACAAATGGACAGGATCTTCTGTTCAAGGGGGACCCCAATCCTTCCTGGGAAGGGTTGGAAGGACTTCAGCCTAGTGAGGTGAGGCCCCATAAGACTGAGGGGTGATCTCTGGTAAGGTTTTAGCATGCATATAGGAACTTTAATTGTTTTATGTTTTAGCCATGAGAAAAGAAGACTGAGGGAGAACCTGGTAAGAGTCTTCAAATATGTTAAAGGCTGTTAGAAAGAGGACGCTGATCCATTGTTCTCCACGTCCACTGAAGGTAGGACAAGAAGTAATCAGCATATCGCAGCCAGGCAGATTTAGTTTAGATATTAGGAAAATCTTTCTAACTATAAGGGTAATTAATCCTTAAGCCTCCCGTAGAAGCCTGTGGCATCCCACCACTGGAGGTTTTGAGAACAGATTGGACAAACACCTGCCAGGGATGGTCTAGGTATCTTTGGTCCTGCCTCAGTGCAGGGGGAGGGACTTGAAGATCTCTTGAGGTTCTTGCCACCCTGCATTTATACTGTTAGAGACCAGGAAAAAACCTGATGTGTGTGGCTGGGCAGCTCATCCTACATGACTGCTGAGGGATTTTTCCACCTTCCCTCAAGCATCTGCCATTGGCCAACGTTGAAGAGAGGATACTGGACCAGCTCAGTTCTCAAACTGTGGGTCAGGACCCCAAAGTGGGTCATAACCCCATTTTAATGGGGTTGCCAGGGCTAGTGTTAGACTTGCTAGAGCCCTGGGCCAAAGCCCGAGGACGTCAGCCCTGGGCAGCGGGGCTCAGACTACAGGGCCTCCACGTCAGGTGGCAGGGCTCAGGTAGGTTCAGGCTTTGGTCCTCCCTCCTGGGGTTGTGTAGTAATTTTTGTTGTCAGAAGGGGGTCAGTGCAATGAAGTTTGAAAACCCTGGGACTAGCTGGACCTTTGGTCTGATTTAATATGGCAAGTCACATGGTAAAAGGCAGGCAGCAGAGGGAGAGGCCTCGAGTTTGCAGCTGTAGCTTCTGACAGTTCATTATGGCATTGCTAGCACTAATAAGATCCTCACACTGCATCAGAGCTTTGAGGAGCTAATGCTGCTTGGAAGAGGGAGGACTAGCAGTCATTTCCTGTACCACACTGGGAAAGAAGGTTAAGCTTTAGGACTCACAACCATCATAGTCAGCATTCTGTGCCGAGAACAAGAGTAGGCTTACGCTCCTGTTCCACAATAAGACCTCCTTCAAGACTAATTTCCTGCCTGTTTTTCTCCCCACACTGGAAAAGGCACTAAGGGATTGAGGCACCTAATTCCCATTGAAATAATTAGAGAATTGGGCATCGATCTTTGAAGATCCGGGCCTAACTCTGACACACTCTCTAGTACCTTCTTAGCAGAGGGCTACTCTTGGCTTCATGCCAGCTACTCCTGCTGACTGTCAGGCTGACAGAGAGGTAGAGGTTGTGCCCAGCTAGGCCCAAGTCCAAATCCATCCCCTTCTGCCAGTAGCCATGGTTTCTCCTTGGCAGAGAGGCGCCAGGAAAATTCAAGATTAGTTTTAATATAAGTGGCCCACCTCCTCCAGCCAGAAAGCAGGGGGCTGGGTCTGAATTCAAAATAAAACAGGAGATCATGCTGAATGGGCAGAGTATGATTAGCTGTGACCAACACCTGTGGCAGAGCCTGCTGTGAACCTGACTGCTTGGGAATTGAAAACAAGGCTTATTTATTCTGTAGTCATTAAATTTGTATTACAGCAGAAATAGTAGCATTAGCCCCATTTTCCTCAATTATAATCAGATTATCTTGTGAAAAAAGACACCAAAAACCATGGTAAATTTGTCTGGGTGGGAAACAAGGGCAATGGTGTTTATTGCTTAACAGGCAGGAGTTAATACAGATGGTGAGTGCAGATGTTTTACTGAGAAACAGGTTACTGTATAATTAAGTTTAGTATCAGAAGAGAGGGTAACTCACCTCACAAGATACTGAAAGTTAACAGCCCAATGCCCCAAGGCTGCACACTAAGTGCAGCAGTATTGAAAATACTAACAATCATAAAAGGGATGGCAGTGATGGCAGCAATATTTGCAGATGGAAGTTATTTATGTTAGTCAAGTCCAGAGATGATGGAGGAACTTCACAGGTTCTAACCTACATTAGTGGGCAACACCATGACAGATGAAGTTCAACATTGATAAATACGAATTAGTGCGCGCGTGTGTGTGAGTAAAATGAACTACTCATAACTCTTACTAGAGTTAATTTAGTATCAACTCAGGAAAAGGACCTGGGCATCCCTGTGGCCAGCACAAATGAAGACAACTGCCTTTCTGAATCAGACCCATAGTCCACCCCATCCGATATCTTGTCCCTGACTGTGTCCAGCACCAGGTGCTTCCAAAGAAGCTGCAAGAAACACCACATTAGGCAGATCTGGGATGATCAGCACCCCCTTAAATCTAATCCCTTTTCTTAAAGATATGTTTCAGGCCTTAAGCCAAAGGTTTAATATCTCTTTCAAAAGTGTTAACTATTGTAATGACAGATATTCTTATCTCTATAAATGACCAATCCCCTTTTAAGTCTTCCTAATTTTTTGGCCTCAATGACACCCTGTGGCAATGAGTTCTACAGTAATTGTTGCGAGAAGACCTCTACTCAACATGCACTGTGGTAGGGGAGGAAAAAAAAAAAAAGGCTGCATGAGGAAGGGGATAGAGAATAATACACAAGAAATGTTATAAAAATGTATGGTTCATCTAGATTCTGTGCAGTTCTGGTCATCCCATCTCAGTAAGTATATTGCAGAGGGTTCAGAGATAAGGGATGAGAATGATTAGGAGCCTAGAAATGCTCTGACATGTAGAAACATTGAAAAGACTGGACTTGTTTAACTTAGAAAGGAGACAAATAAGAGGGGACGTGATAAAAGCATATAAAACAATGGTCCAGGGAAGGTACATAGGACTAACAGCAGGTCCTAGTCTCATAACACAAGAACAAGAGGACATTCAATTACATTTAAAAGTGGCAAACTCAAAACTGAAAATACTTTTTCACACAACAGGTAATTAGACAAACTCACTGTCACAGGATGTTGTTGAGGCCACGAATTTAGGAAGATTCAAAGAGGGACTGAACATTTATATGGATAAAAATATCTAAAATTATATTAGTTAATGCTAACAAAAAGGCCCAAGAAGGAATTTAAGCCATATGCTTCAGTGCTTAAACCAATCTCTAACAATCAGGGGCTAAGAGGAGACTTTCATGGAGACACATTATCCTACATATGCGTATTGTGAGCTTTCTTACACCTTCCTCTGAAGCATCTGGTGTTGACCACTGTCTGAGATAAGACACAGGACTAGATGGACTATGAATCTGATCCAGTACGGCATTTCTATACAAAATAAACAACAGTTTGGCTGCGGCCTAAAGTAAAAAAAAATTCATATGAGTGGCTGGAGTATATTTAAAATTGCCTCTTAAGAGACAGAATTTGTATAGCTTTGGTGGGAAGGGGGGAATACTTGGCTAAGTCGAGACAGGCAGGAGTTTATTAGGGCTTTTTTAAAAGGCATTTTTTCAAGACGACAACCTGGAAATCTTCCTTCAAAAAATTAAAATCAGTCAGGACCCAAACTATGGCAAGGTGTAAAAACAAGCCAAAAACATTAAATTAAAAAATAAAACCTCTTAAATTTAGGGGAAGCAAGGCTGCACATGTGCCTACAGGTACCCCCATAAACCAGAGAATGAGGGACGTTAAAGGATAGTACTGTAGCAGAGAAAATAAGCAAACTTACTGTAGAAGCCAACAAGGAAATGCTTATTCCAAAACAACTTTTCATGAGAAATCAGACCCTTTTTTTATAGCTGAAAAATTTTTTGAATCAAGGGGCACAATCACCAAGAACATCTAGTATTGAGCCCAAGATTCTGAAGAAGATAAAATGTAAAATAGCTGTACTAGTAAGAGATGCAATATCCTTAAACAGCAGCTGTTTTAGGAGACCGGAAAGATGACGAGATACGGTTTGTACGTAGTACAGAGCCAAGGGAAATAATTGGCATCAGCTGGGCAAATCTCAGCTCAGTTCTAACAGCTGAATGAAGGCTACAAGAGCACAATGTGTGGATAACATGAGTGGGTCAAACCAGCACACTTGTAGGAGTTCTTTGAAAAGTTAATCAATCAGCAGATAACGGTAACATGGGGCAGGTTAACTTACATGACTTTAAAAAAGCTGGTAAGTCTTTTATGAGATGCACTTTAAGGGAAAAACCACCACAACATAATGGGAAATATAGTATCAGATTTAAGTCATAGGAAATGCTGTCACTGTGAATGGCTGCCCCTCAATTTCTTCCCAGAAGAGAGGGGGTCCTGGAGTTCAGTACTAGGTTTCCTGCCTACCTACTCAAGCAGGGGAATATGGTGCCTGGATTCTTGGCTCACCTTTCCTCCCTACCCACTCTTAAAAGCTGCTGCAGTGCTGATCAGGGCTCATCTCTGTGCAGGAAAGAGCTGACCACCAGGGGACCTCGTCCACGACATCCTCCTAGAAGCATAAAATAGCTCAACTTGGTTCCATCTGGGTCCAGTATGGAGACCATTTCCTTAACCCTTTCCACTCTGGAGGACATAAGAGAAACTGGTTTTCAGCCAGATCTGTAAGCACAACATGGGTCTCACTGGAGTGATGTTGATGGACAGTGAGAAGCATTTTGAGGATCTGGTGAACTCTGCCCACTTGCTCAGATGATGGCGAATACCAGTGCTGGCAATCTGGGAATCTTACCAGACCTCATTGTTCTTGGAGTCCCAGGTAGCAGCAGAGTACAGAAATATATCTTTAGCTTGTTAGTGGCCAAAAGACTATTTTTCCTCTCAATTCAGTCATCTCTCTAGGCTACATTGCTGCAATATGCTCTTGGTAGGGCTAATCCTGATGGACACACAGAAATGAAGATTACTTACCAGTTGCTGAAGTTCTTCACATAGCCTTTGCAAATTCACACTTGTGGGATTAAGGTGCCTGCATTGCAAGCTTCTGGAGAGCAGTGTCCATCCCAGAGCCACTCTCTCCTCCCTCCCAGTGTGGCTCTGAGAGTGTAAGGGGGAGTGGCCAGTTTCATCTAGTAATTAAGGAATTCTTACCCTCAGACCATGGTGAAAGTGGGCAGGTAGTGCCAATGTGCAGAGTTCATCTAAAGGAACTGCCTGAATGAAAATCAGCTCTGGATGCCAGGTCTAAAACGTCAGACCTTCCTCTTCCCCAGACCAAGCCTCCGTGAGGGGGGGGGAAAGCTACATCACTTCCTAAACTTTCTGGCCGCCTCACCCAGAAGGTGAATGTGCACTGCCCGGGTGGTTTATGTAACACTTGACAATTGCATTGCCCTTAGAATCTGAAGGCATCCTTCAGCAGAAGCAGGAATTCCTTGCAGGCTAGACCCACTCTAGATAATTATGTGATGACTGGTCTTCTCCTGCTGAGGTCCAGGGATTATGAACTGATGCAGGTGAGGCCTCCATACTAGATGATCAGCAAGAACAAAAAGAATCCTGACAATGGTATTGGTCCATTACTAGATAGAAATGGCAGAGTTACCAACAGTAATGCAGAAAAGGCAGAGGTGTTCAATAAATATTTGTTCTGTATTTGGGAAAAACTGATGATTGTAGTCATACCATATAACACTCATTCCATTCCACTAGTATCTCTGGAGATTGTAAACAGAAACTACTAAGGTTAGACATTTTTAAATCAGCAGGTCCAGATAACTTGCATCCAAGAGTTTTTAAAAGAGCTGACTGAGAGGCTCGCTGGACTGTTAATGTCGAGCACTGGGGAAGCTCCAGAAGACTGTAAGAAAGCAAGTGTTATACCAATATTTAAAAAGGATAAACTGAATGACCTAGGTAATTACAGATCTGTCAACCTGACATCAATTCCAGGCAACATAATGGAACAGCTGATGCAGTACTCAATTAGTAAAGAAAGAAAGGAGGGTAAAATAATTAATGCAAATCAACATGGGTGTATGGAAAATAGATTCTGTCAAGCTAACTGAATTTTTTTTTTTTGAGATTATAAATTTGGTTGATAAAAGTAGTAGTGTTGTCATTATACACTTAAGACTTCTGTAGGGTGTTTAACTAGGTAACATTTTGATCAAAAAAGCAGAATGATATAAAATTAACACAGCACATACTAAATGGATTTAAAACTGGCTAACTGATAGGTCTCAAAATATAATTGGAAATGGGGAATCATCATGAAGTGGGTGTTTCTAGAGGGGTCCTGCCAGAATTGGTTCTTGGCCCAACACTATTTAACATTTTTTATTAATGACCTGGAAGAAAAAATCATCACTCAGTTTGTAGATGACAAAAAACTGGGGGGAAATGGTAATTAATGAAGAGGACAAGTCACTGATTCACAGCAGTCTGGATCACTTGGTAAGCTGGGCACAAGCAAACAATATGCTTTTTAATATGGCTAAATGCAACTGCATAGAGCTAGGAACAAAGAATGTAACCCATACTTATAAAATGGGGGACTCTATCCTGGGAAGTAGTGATTGAAAACATTTTGGGGGTCGTGGTGGATAACCAGCTGAACATGAGCTCACAGTGCAACACTGTGGCCAAAAGAGCTAATGCCATCCTGGAATGCATGCACAGAGGAATCTAGAGTAGGAGAAGTTATTTTACTTCTGTATTTGAAACTGGTACAACTGCACATGCCTATCATGTGAGCGAAACCAATCACCATGCTCTGGAATGAACTCACACAGGAAATTGAAAAAAAAAGACAAAAACCCCATCACCTGCAGGTGAACACTTTTCACAAAGGGATCATTCTATATCTGATGTACCAGTCCTCATCCTGAAAGGAAACCTGCATAACATTTTCAAAAGACGAGCCTGGGAGCTTAAATTTATTATTTAGCTTGACACTAAAAATCATGGATTGAACAGAGACACTGGATTTATGGCTTCTTACAACTTTCTGTAACTCATTAACCCACCCTCCTGCCCCTTTTGGTCCTATGACTGCAGAGCTGTTAATGGTCCAGTCTACCTTGAATGGTCCCTTACAATATGTGCTAACTACTTATGCTAAACAATCTCTTCCACCTTGCATTTTGTTGCTATGCTGGAAATAGCTTTCCAAGACCTGAAGAACAGCTCTGTGTGGCTCAAAAGATTGTCTCTGTCACACACAGAAGTTGGTCCAATAAAAGATATTGCTTCACCCAACTTGTCTAATCTCTCTCTACAACCGCACTGCATACTGGAATACTGTGTACAGTTCTGGTGTCCACAATTCAAGAAAGATATTGATAAACTGGAGAGGGTTTAGAGAATAGCCATGAGAATGATTAAAGGATTAGAAAATATGCATTATAGTAATAGACTCAGGGAGCTCAGCCTACTTAGCTAAACAAAGAGAAGGTTAAGGAGTGACTTGATTACAGTCTATAAGTATCTGCATGGGGAACAAATATTTGATAATGGGCTTGTCAGTCTAGAAAGGAAAGGTATAACACAACCCAATAGCTGGAAGTTGAAGCCAGACAAATTCAGACTAGAAATAAGGTGTACATTTTTGACAATGTCAGTAATTAATCATTGGAACAATTTACCAAGGGTGACAGTGGCGTCTCTGTCATTAACAATTTTTAAATCAAGGTTGGATGTTTTTCTAAAAGCTCTGGTCTTTGAATTATTTTGGGCAAGTTCTATGGCCTGTGTTATACAGGAAGTCAGACTAGATCACATTGGTTTCTTCTGGCCTTGGAATCTATGAATCTGCAAAGTCTGCAATTATGTATCTGCTAGTAATCTTGAAAAGTATGCTCTGTTCTTATGCACACAGGTTGAGTTTGGCTTGTCAGAAGCAAAAAAAATCCTTCTCTAAAGTCCTGCTCCTTGGATGGCCTCTTAATAAAAGCCATTTCTTTCAGCATAAGTTAACAATGTAAGCCCAACTGCAGCATCTCCAGCCACCATTCTTATTTTGAGTTGTCAGCAGCAGAGAGACCCCTAATGAAACAAAATTTCATCAGCATCCAGCATGAGCTCTGAAGTCATCCTGTCCTTAACATCCCACCTAATGCACAGCACCCTTGGAAATTATCCCACAACTGGTCTCTGCTGCCGTTTCTAAGTGCATAACAATCCCTTGTTACTGATTTTCCTGACAGCTCCCTAGTCTGCTCCCCACCTTGCTTTAAAAGGAATTCAAATGAGAATAAAACTATCTCAGAAACATACATACCACAGAGAGGAGTTTTGGCCTCTAGTTGCGTAGCTGCCAGTGGATGTATCCTTCTAATCTCCACGACGGGGCTGGCTTGCGAGTAAGATGAACTTTGAGCAGTGCTAAGTCCCCCTTTCCCTGCCATCCTCTCACACCCTGTTTTTGTTCCAGTACTCTTAGAAAAAGGTTAGCCAGTCTAGCCCTTATCTTACATTATTACTGTGGTGAAGGAAAATGTCACAACAGCGGACTCCACTGCTTGAGCAGTCCCCGTTTTCCTAAGACATCTTTTCCTGCTTCTGCAGTTCAGTAGGCAAACAAGCAGAGAAGCAGCATGGCAGAAGTTATCAGATTACCTAGACATTTCATCTTGCCTTTGCCACACACACTGTGAAGTTAGAAACTCTAGGTATTGATCACACCACATGGTACACGTTTCAGCCCTATGCAGAGAGGTGGGGCAGATCAGCTGTAACTAAGACACAAGACCCTATTGTCCCATCAGTAGGGTGTAGAGGAAAGATTAGGCAGCTTTCCAGCCAACTCAACTACACAGCATTGCAGGACCTCAAATACCTACCAAGCCAAGGTAACCCAAAGAGAAACCGGTGACAAAACTACTGCATCAGTTCAAATAAAAACATCTTAGCAGCACATGATGTAGCTGCAGAACCCACTCTCTCTACTATGGTTAGAAACGGGAATTGCCATATTAGATCAGCTCAGAGGGCTATCTAGTCCAGTACCAGGTGTTTTGGAGAAAGGAGCAAGAAGCACTGCAATAATGGAAGCAGGAAAGGCTTCTTGCTAGCCACCCCATTAATGGAGGTTGGTTTATACCCTGAAACAACATACCCTGGGAATTCTGTGATTAGTTAAATAGGTTTATCATAATTTCAAGCTTCTACTTACTGAAGCAAAATCATTGCAAACAGTGTACTGGCACTCGAGACAATACAGTTTCCATCTCCTGCCCCCATTAGGGCTAGGCATTGGGAACTGTCCTGATTCGATCTCCTGTCTTATTTAACAGCTCTGGCAAGTTACACATGGTCTCATGTTGCTCACTCACCTTCTCCCCTGCAAAAAGTATCCCTTGCTGAAGCAACCTGTTTGCTTCCCACACAGCAAAACGGAGCAAGGCGCTTGAGACTTCAGGATACAGCATCTCAGAATACTCATATTTCCAGTTTCCACCACATCTTAACAAGAGAAAAAACTTCTACTAGCTCTGTGTTGGAAGCAGGAATAGCAGTTCTGGTGAGGTGGAAATAGGAAGAGCAGAAGAGTCTGAAGAGATCTAAAAGGCACAAACCTCAGTGAATTCCCCGAGCATAGCCACTGAAGTTGAGATTGGAAGGCTCCAACCAACTCAAAGTTCTATAAATAAAATGCCATCTACGACAAGGATAATGCTGTTGGAGAACTCTCAAGGGTTAGACAGGTTCTGCACTTTGTGGATGAGGACAGCAATGCAATTTTGCTCCAATGACTGGGGCTTCATGTGCCTCAGTCTGCATGTACCCAGAAGCTTTATTCAGGAACAGAAGAGACTGCACACAAGATAAAAAAAGGCTTAAAATCCACTTTAATAATGCATTCCTGTAACATTCCTCAGACAAACTCAAACTTGTTAGTGGGACGATTACAGCTCGTGTTCAAACAATTTACACTAAACGAAAATTTTGTAGTAGTTCTACACAATAGACAAGCAAGATTAAGGTTATACAAACAATAGTTTCAGTTAAGTCTTCAGCATGAGATACAGTATCTTTGTCCAATAGATTGTACTTTACTACCAGTAAAAATAAACAGCGGTACAACACATATCAAAGATCCATTCAATCAAGAGCCTTCCAGCCATTCAGGCTGCACATGACGGTCCACTACTTTAAAGAAATAAATGGTCCAGGGAAAAAGTAAAAACTACAAGTTAAAAAACATAAAACCCTCCTGGTTTCACTACATGATGGGTCATTTGGAGCTATATAAATTTACAGAGCCGCTGAGGGCTGCAAAAGATCCAAGTGCTGCCTTAGTTCTCCAGAGACTTGCCTGTGCTCTCAAAGGAGCCGTACTGGACGAATGCTAATACTCCGATTGTATCTAAGTTAGTCTCAGGACTGCAGCTGCATGTAGGAAACATGGAATGGTAAAGGCATCAGGGTTCTATCGGGTCTTACTTTTACTGCACAGCTACTGAAGCCTCCCAGAATCCACTTTTCACATTGAAATTATAGGAATGCACCATATTAAATTTACTAAAACCTTTACCAGTCAGACTGCACTCCCCTTTTCCTAGAGTGGCTTTGCCAAAGCAGGCCCTAATTAAAACTACCATGAAGAGTCACCCCCAAGTAGAACCCTATGTGGCCTGCCAAGATTCCTTTCCTCTTTGGGGGGGTTGGTAGGGGGTAGCTTAATCCTGTTAGTATCGACGACGTTTGTTAGGGCCAAAGTCCCCCCCAGGATTTCCTCTGTTGAAGCCAGGCGGGTTTCCTCCCATAGCTCCAAGTCCTTCCATTGCGCTGCCCTGGCCAAAGCGATCAGTGGGCGGTGGCGGTGTCTTGTACAGGGCGAGAGCGCAGAAGAGGCAGAAAGGAGAAAAGACTTAAGTTAGAAGCAATTCCAGTCCACCTGGGTCTGATCAGGACTCCGCAGAACCAAGTGACTACCAACTCAAGTCATTAAGTAACTGGAAAGCAGCGAGTTCAGAATCTTCCCTACTCTATGAATATAGAGCAAACTCTTAATTCCAGATTTACTGAGGGGAGTGCCCCAAACCAAGACTGGACTGACAGGGATGTGATCTCAGATAACTAAGTACCACAGGAACAAAGTCAGCGTCCCCACAGAATTCAGGGCCAAGCATACTGGAAAATAGCCGCACAAACCCATAGACTAATGCCCTGTAGTGGACTGTCTGAGTAATGCAATCTGGGATCCTGAGAATTTCACAATTCCACCATACTCCCCCAAACCGAACACCATTCCTGGACACCCAGCCCCAATCATCATTCAAACTACAAATGGGGATGATCAAGGGTTTGGAACCCTGACACATGCTGCCAGTGTTGCTGAGGGTTTTACACAACTAGGGGGAGTAAAATGGCAGCCCCCCCTTGTACTCTCCACACAGAAGAGAAAGGGTCTGGAACAGCCTTGCTCTTGTCCTGCAGGCCACGTTCTCAAAGGCCCTACTTGAGGGAAGGATTGGAACCACTGTCAGTGCCAGGAATGGGTGAATGCAGGACCTGCACCTTATCAGACCAAGAAGCTGCTCTGGGACACAGGGCTCCATTAACTCCCAGCACCAACATGGAGCCAGTATAAGCAGGGTTGGCTTCCAAAGCAGCCTATAAAAGCCTCCTGGCCTCTAGAAGTCCCTCCCCCACACACACACTCACCAGAGACAATATTTGTCCTCCTTTTCAACAGTGTGCCTAGACTCCCCTCCTTTCACTCTCTTGCCTATCCCTTTCACATTTCCCCCTCACTGAATCCATCCTCTCCCCATCATCCAATCCACCAATCTCCCTGCCCCTTTACCCACACAAACTTGGTCACCACTTGAAACACTAATGTTATCACAAGAGAACTGAAGAAGTCTCAGATAATAATATATGCTACATTGGCAACTAGAGCAACTGCATGACCTTATTTTGGTAACCTTTGTCCTCTCCCTCCCATCCCCTGGCCTGCCTCCCCCAATGGTCACTAGTCTACAGCTTAGACTGTAAGCTTTCTGAAGCAGAGTGTCTCTTATTTGGTATGCAAAATACCTAGAACTCTTTAGACACCAAATATTTACTCAGCTGCTATGCTCATGCTGCAGATGTGATACTGTGCCTCAGGCAAGAGCAGAGCTCTGTGGAGCAGATGGGAGAGAAATATGGAGGGAAGACATGGCCCGTTCTGAAGCTGTCACATTAAAGCCTTGTAGCCATCACTGGATATTATCAAAACCAGATTCTTTACAAGCTAATCTAGTTCAACCCTCTTAAGAGTCATCACCATTCCCACTCCATTACCTTCCTAAGACTAAATTACTCACACAAACTTTGTTAAACTAAAGAAACCCCAAACATCTGAAAGCTTAGAATTGAAGTGAAGACATGCAACAACCTTAACTTTGCCTCTACAGCAACCTAGCTTTCATATCTTTGTTCCTTGCATCATTTTTATAAAGGCTTTAAGTAGACCACATACAATGGCTGTGGCTATCTTATTAGGCAAATATATTGCCTTGATACAACTTGCAGATGTAGTATCAAAAATATGCACCAACAAGCACTGGTTTTATATATGGTTTCATACTCGCCTACTTGGTGGTCCAGTGAATCTTAAAGAGTGGAGGAATAGCTATATTTAGTATGCTGTTTGTTCAGTTAGAATTCAAAAAGTGAATATATGGACTGGTTTCATTATGTGTGGACATAAAGGCAAAAGTTGGTATAGCCACTGCCTGATTCAGAGTAAAGCATTCAAGTTTGTGGTGACTGCTGAGGTAAAATGTGTGGATGGATGACTGCCTGATTTGCTTTTCTTGTGGCCTTGTTGCTGAAGCACAGTTTGGCTGCGGGTTTCTTTTAAGCAGAGCCTTAATTCTGGATTTCTAATTCATGGAATTTTTAACCTTCTGGTACTGATAGATATTCAACATTAAGAGTTTTTATCTGACATTTCCTTTGGGTTTTTGCATTTTTAAACGGTTTAAAATGATACTGATGGAAAGCAAGGAGCAGGATACCTGAAGAGCTCCTAAACTTTATAGAGCATTTAGGGAGAGGCGGGGAGGAGAAAAGTCAAATAACTATGAGAGGCTATGAAGCCCCAATGATCCCTCCATTTATTTCCACTTACAGGGAAGTGCGGGGAAGAGAATGAAAATTCCCCAGCATCCACTGCAGAGGAAAGACACCAGTGGAAAGGACAAAAGGAGATACTGCCATAGGCAAGACAGTGCATTCACAAAATTGACTGCTGGTGATGGGGGGGGGGGGGTGTCTCTTTTTTCTCCCAATTCTTCCTCCCCATCTCAAAACAGTCACAACGAAAAGCCTCCATTAACCATGGTTTTTCATTTTGAAGGCTCTTTGCAAGGAAAAGCTACCATTTAGGCAGGGAAAAATAAGCAAACATAGGTCTCCAGTCATTCTGTGCCCTTTAATGGTCAGACTTTCAGAAGAGCTCAGCAACCCACACTGTTCTCACTTTAGGGGGATTCTCCATTGTTCTCAATGGGAACTGCTAGGTAGAAAGCTCTTGAAAATTTGAACCGTATAGTCTGCCAGAACCCAGATCCCCAATTCAATGAAGTTTCCCAAATATACCTTTCCCCACATAAAAGATCTGTCACATGCAAAAACTGTTACTGAGATCTTTCAAATACATTTTAGGGCAAGTTATTTTTGAGGTACAATATGACAGAAAAGTGTTAGGAATTCTGATTGAGTCACCTCAGATTGTGGCAACAAGTTCCATGCTGGCCACATATCATATATGAACAATGACCTCTGAGGATTTGAGAGGGGGCCAAAAAGCAGGTCTATGATGTAAAGCAAGTCTCAGCCTTACCAACAGAAGCTACTAACTGAGTCTCCATAGCTAGCCCCACACTGTACTCTTTAAAACGGTTCAAAAGAGAGTAGCTAGAAAAATAATGCTGCAGATACATTACCATTCCCATGGCTCCATCAGGCATCATAGCTCCAGGACCAGCTGCAGGAGGTGCACCGGCGGGGACAGTGGTGGCACCCATAGCCCCTCTATTGTTCATACCTATGGCACCTGAAAGAGAGATCTGAAGAATATTCCTGGCAGAGACATAAGGGAATTGGGGGACACGTCTCATAGTAGTGAGACAAGACCTACGCAAGCTTCCTGCTGTGTTCTATCCCAGAGAGGGAGTCCTAACCAGTCAGGCTGCCATGCATTTATCAGATACAATGGTGAACCAAGCCTAACTACCCTTGCAGTCAAAACTCAAATCAACCCAAAAAGCACAGATAGCTGACAGCCATAAAGATCACATTTCAACATCTATTAATCATCCAATACATCTTTTTTCACTGATTTCTGCCCAAGTAGCCTAAAACTGAAGATTGTGAACTAGAAATAGGGAAATACAATCAATGGGTTATACTTATTACCCATCTGACCTTTTTGTTTGCTGAGCTCAGCATCTCTCTGCATATTTTACCTATTCCTAAAGTAGACACAAGTCTCCTTGGGAAATCTTAATTCCTCTTGGACTCTACCTACAATTTCACCTGAAATTTCTGCTTACTGAGCTAAGCCCTCTGCAGACATACCTTTCCACCTAAAGTAATTTCATTACTGTATCCACCAAATACTTCTCACTTTGATTGCTGTGAACTGTCACATGCTTTAAAAAGACTATTTTATATAAACTTAAGAGAACAGACATCATTGGTAAGTTATTTACAGCAAGTTTTAAGTGTACTAAATATGGAATTAGCAAAATGAAACACTCCAAGAGCAGGTCAAGTGTCTGCAGACAGGGGAACTGAACACGCATAGAAACAGAGCAGACAGATAACCACAGGCAGCTCTTACCTCCCATGCCCATCTGTCCCATGCGCATATCCGGTGGCTCCCTCTGAAAGAGAGACTTATTTCACACCACATCGTTTAAGACATTGTCTAATATAACTTAAACCCAGAGAGTTTCAATAGACTTTATCATTGAAGACTGGATAGAAAAGTCACTCCCTAGGAAAAATTGCAAAGGAAAATGAACCATCCACCCCACTATTCACTGCTGAACAAATAAGATCTCAATTTAAAGGTATAATTCTGCAGGATAGTTAGCCACCTGCACTGTGAAACATCCAACAGAAGCAAAGCACTGTGCAATTTTAAAGCACAAGTGTTGGTATACAGAGATGTCTGATGCCTAGGTAGAGAGATCTGACATTGTTGGCTGCTCAGACTACTGCTAACACAAGGTGAAATTCACTCTACCACCTCATCAAGGTCAGGAAACAGCATACTTTTAAAAAGGAATGCAGATGCTTTTGCTATTAGCATAGGCTAGTGAGCCCAAAAAGGAGCTATTCTGCTTCAAAGCCAACAGTGCCCCCTTACCCCAAGAGCAGTTCACAAGAAGAAGCAGAGCCAGTTTCATTTTCCCTCATTTGTATGCCCAGGACTACTATTTATTATTTGAATTGCAGTAACATTTAGAGGCCCCGATCAGGGCTCCGTTGTACTGGGTACTAGGCACATAGTTTAGGCCTGATAAATCCTGTACAGAAACTGTGTACAGGATTTAACTATTTCAGTTAGGTGATGATTTTGTACAGATAACCCAGGATACCCTCTAGTGTGGATACAGTTATGCCACCTTTATACCAGTATAAGTGAATCCATATTAGAGGGCTGCATCGGTTTCTAAAAAAGAGTTAAAGCAGCTCAAAAACGGAGCAGATCATCCCACAGAGACCATCTCTACTCCAAGGAGCTTACATCTAATGATATAACAAAACAATAGGGGGAGATAAATGTGGGAGAACATAGGAGTGTAATCATTGGGCTTCAGAGTCAATATTAACGAGATCAATGTGGACCAAGGAAATTCACAGTCACTGTTTCAAACTGTCTGCAGCCTCAGGAAGACAGTACTGCATCAGCCATGCTGTTTACACTTGGAAAGTTTTCTTCACAACCACGAAGAAAAGAAACATCAAAAAAACCCTGGATGTCATGTAGGCCACATAAAAAGTTCAACCTGCATGCATACAGTCCACTTGCCATATATGACACCACTGCTTTCCACCCTGTGAAAGCACATTCCAAGCTATTAGTATAAGGCACTGTTTACAATTTCTAGCTCCCATGGTTCGAGGTGGTAGCTATTACAGCATCAGAAATAAAATAGATTAAAAGCAAGGTGGTTTCTGAAATGAGATTTTAAGAGCCGATCTTGCAAACTGCCAGAGCTAGAAATGAGTGAATTCCCAATAGTGTTGTTTTTAGCCCTATTGATCTGTGAAACATGTGGCCTTAGAACTAGTGCTACTGGTATCAAGGAATCAGTTATTAGAGACATCTGCCATTCTAACGCTTGGGGAACTGCAGTACCCAATATCATTGTGAGGTAACTTGACAAGTACTGATTTTTAATGGCAACCACACTGTCATGCCAACAGTGGTCCCTAAACTCAGCAATGTTTAGACAAACTGCCAAGACGGGATGCAGCAGTCTTCAGACCAATGTTATTGCGGCCAGGCAAGTGACTCCTTGTGGGGCTCTGCAGAGATCTTCATGAAAGAAATTTTTAATCACTGCTCCAAGAATAGGACCTGTTAGCATGTGCTCTGCTGCAAAGCAAGACTGACACACTCTGGGTCCTACATGGACAGCAGCAGGAAAGTGAGTTCCCATGAACAGTTGGATTTCCCATACGTATAGTCCCAGACCAGGGGACGGCAACCTTTCAGAAGTGGTGTGCCGAGTCTTCATTTATTCACTCTAATTTAAGGTTTCACGTGCCAGTAATACATTTTAACGTTTTTAGAAGGTCTCTTTCTATAAGTCTATAATATATAACTAGGCTATTGTTGTATGTAAAGTAAATAAGGTTTTTAAAATGTTTAAGAAGCTTCATTTAAAATTAAATTAAAATGCAGAGCCTCCCAGACTGGTGGCCAGGACCTGGGCAGTGTGAGAGCCACTGAAAATCAGCTTGGGTGCCGCCTTCGGCATGCGTGCCATAGGTTGCCTACCCCCGTCCCAGACAAAACTGCATTCAGGTGAAGTTAAGACAGAGTACATACCAGTAATGTAGGGTAAATTACATTAGAGATGATGTAATTATCCCAAAGCCAATCATTAAAAACACTCCCAAGCCCCCCTGAAATTAAAGATTGAACAAAAAAAAGGGAAACACAGTTAAGGCACTTGAACAATCTTAATTCTGCCTGTAGTGAGACCATGTAATAACCATGAGTATGGTTAATTTTAGTGTTTGTGATCCTCAACAAGATCAAACTGATTTGTAAAAAGACAATCCCATCCCCATCTTGTTGTGTTACTTGTACCTCCATACAAAGGTACTCTTCTATAGAAAATATATGCCCAGTTATATTCTTATCAACAGAAATCCTGCCGTGTCTGGACAACTATCCTTCTGACAGAAGCCATGTGTGAATCAAAAGGTAGGAGAACTCATACCGCATCAGCAAAATTCCCTTTAAAGCCCTCTTGCTGGCGTCTCATCATCTCCTCCTGCTGCCGCCTCATCTCCTCCTCACGGCGCCTGCGTTCTTCCTCCTGCCTGCAAGGAAAGGATTCTAGAGTCACTCAGCACAACATAAGCAGATTCTGTATCACAGGGGCAAAGTGCTACACGGTAGGCATTTGTCAGCAGTAAAGATGACACTGTTCTTCCAGACAAGTGCAGCATTAAGCCTTTCAATATGATAAATTTCTACAACTCATGAAAACTACAATTATTTCTCATCCCTTTCAATTCTAGTGAGCTTATTAGAAAAAAAATCTCAGTCAGAGAATACGCTAGGCTTCTAAACAAATGCTATCCATACGTAATCAGGAAACATTAGCCAAGTGGTTCTCAAGCTGTGTTCCACAAAGAACTGGTCTGAAGATCTTCCTGGTGGCCTACAGATTTACCTTGAGAACCAAGCAGTAAGACCATAAAGGAGTTGAGAGAGGAGAGAGTCTCTCATATATCCTTAGGTGACAGGAAGAATGAAAAAGTTGAGGCAAGGGCAAGAGTTTCCCCACCTACAGTGCTAGAGCAATCAGAGTTGCTGCAAAGACACCTGGCTTTTGTATATACATCTGAAAGCCAAGCAGTAAGAATCCAAACCTGAGTCTATCAGTGAAAAAACAAGTACTAGTCAGTGTCCTTCAAGGTCACTGGTATACCCCCTAAACAATCCTGCACTCTAAACCTACTGTAAACTTTGCTTATGGATGAAGATGACCCAACAATATTTGGAAATGATATTGTTAAATTGTGTGTCCAACTGCTCTGGATAATGCTCTAGCCCCGGTCTAAGGGGATGCATTTAATTCACAGCAATATCAATGGCCAGCACCTCCCTTTACCTGAGCTCCAGCTGTTTACGTTTCTGCACTTCTTGGTTATGCAGTTCCTCCATTCTCCTTAGTTCTTCCTGGCGTCTCATTAAGTCTGGAAGAGGTGACAGTAGAAGCCAATCACTGGGCCAATTGTCATTCCCTCTGCAGGCTGCTAGGTGACCAGACTAACATTACCTCCCCCAACTTCCGTGAATCTCTACCTGAACTTAACTTACCAGTTCGTTTCCATACCAGGGGTAGCACATTAGTAGTTTTTCTAGCCTGAGCTCATTGTGCACACCAGGGGCTCCTTGCAATCCTCCACCCTCCCCCAAGAGGTCCCTGGGTGCTACCCTTACATCCCCCTTTATTTTAGTGACTCCATGCAATTCCCTGCACTCCTTCCTTCGTGACTGGGGTTCTGTGGGGGCCCGCCCATTCCTTCCTTCCCCCATACCAGGGTCCCATATTCCCTCCCTGCACGCCTGAAGTTCTGTATGGTCCCCATTTCCTCTCCTTCCATAGCAGGGGCACCCATTCTCCTCCTATGCCAGCAGCTGTGTGTGCACGCCATTTCCACTTCCCTCCATGTCCTCGGTTTTCCACAGGACAGGGGTTCTGTGTGCCCCCATACTATGGTCCCGAAATCTCTCTATGGTGGTGATCCTGTGTGCCCCTAGTTTCCTTATGCCAGGGGCTGTCTGCCTCATTCTTTTCTCCTCATGCTGGGTCTGTGTTCCCACCTGCCCCGTACCAGGATCCCACAATTTCCCCTGCACTGCCAGGGTTCTGTACACCCCCCACTCCATGGGCTGTGTGCATGCTCCAATTCTCCCTTCCCCCCCCGCCCCACCCCTTTATTATTTGTCTGGGAGATAAGTCATTCAGCCTGTCAACATGTTAAACTCTACTGGGGGGGCACACAGAGATGAGACACAAATATTTGGTTATACTGGAAAGTGTGAAAGAGTGCCATTCAATCAATCTAATCTATGAACAACTGCAGAAGTGCTTGAAGCTGTGGCTGTACTAAACAGACAGTAGTGGTTATGGGTGTCCCTCATTTCACTTTTCAGATTTCCAATTTCCCCCAAAATCAGTAGGGTTCTCACCATTGATATATAGGACATTCCCTGGGATTTTGAAATTGATCAAGATACAGCATTCAAAAGTTACTGCATTACAGACATACACAAAGAAATGCCATCAAGTTAAGTCAGGGGTTCTCAAACTGGGAGAACTCAGGGGGTCACGAGGTTATTACGTGGGGGGTCGCGAGCTGTCAGCCTCCACCCTAAACCCTGCTTCACCTCCAGCATTTATAATAGTGTTAAATATAAAAAAAAGTGTTTTTAGTTTATAAGGGGGGGTCGTACTCAGAAGCTTGCTGTGTGAAAGGGGGCACCAGTACAAAAGTTTGAGAACCACTGAGTTAAGTGTATGGCCTCACAAGCGTGGCCAACTAGGACTCTATAGCTGCCATCCTACAAAAGATAGCAGAACACAAGTCTGTTATGCTGTACAGCAGATCCATTTAGCTTGCCAGACAGTCATTGTCTATCAGTCAGACATCCATCCCCAGGCCCATCTTCAGCCAACACTGCTCTGGTTACTGTGCTAGACGCTCTTGGCTTTAAGAAGAAATCCTAAGAGTGGTCTTGGGCCAATGTTTTATTGGTCTTTGATGATCTTGGCTCTCACCTTGCCTCATGAGCATAACTTGGTGCTCATGGCGAGCTGCTTCCATCTCCATTTCCAGCTTCTCACGTGCTTCCTTGATGTTGCGGTCCACCTGTTCTTGCTGCTGCTTTTCCATTTCTATTAGAGCCTTCCAGCGCATGGCATACTCATACTCAAAAGAACCAGGCTGTGCAAACCTAGGAGGCTGTTCACGCTCCCTGCAGGAGAACGGGGAGATAAAGAAACGTGAGCAAAGCCAATGAGGAAAATAAAGATTCATACAAATGAAATACGAGACATTCTAATTAACAGCTACAAAAGGGAGCGATCAGTAACACACTTAGAATATCTTATCCAAGGAGCTGCCATCTTGTCAGCCTGACACAGAAATAGAATTCTAACTGCAATGAACGGGAAGCTGCTCTTTCTGCATCTTGCTATTTTCCAGCAGAGGATCCTATCTGAAGCATTGGCATGTCTTCTCCCCATCATTGAAGAAAGAAACTAAAAGGTAGTCCTAGTTACTCTCTGCCCTTCACCCACCTCCCTAGTGTAGGGGCAACTACTCATGAAAAGTTCAGCTGCCTGAACAGAAATGGTGCATTCTAGAGGCATGCAAAAGTTAGTAAAGAAACATATATTTAGGATTAGGAAAAGAGAGAAATGTACTAAGGCAATAAAAAGAGCCTTTTACTAGCTTGTGAGGATGCACTCTCCCAAAGATTAAGACACCAATCTCTTGAATGGTCCACCACTAACACCCCTCTTCCTTCCTTAATGGACACATACTTGTGAAACTGCTGGTTTTTGATGACCAATTTCTCCGGCAGTCCCTCCTCATCATCATACTGGTCCATTGGCTCCACAGTGACAGGCCGAGGAAATCTGGAATGAAAAGAGACCACATGATTTCAGTGTTACCTAGACAATGGCTGCACTGCAGGCCAGCTTCTGTGTGTTTTTTAATCCTAGCTGGAGCTATAAAATACTGTTCTCTCTCTACCAATGAAATTTCAGAATAAGAGGGCCTAAGAAAACCATCTAAGACAATGACAGCCAGAATACAAGTGAAAGCCATCTTCACACCCAAGTTATACATTGGTACTGTCTGGGTTTTGAGTGTGACTTGTTTGAAATTGCTTTCACAATCCCTTAAGAACATAAGAATGGCCATACCGGATCACACCAAAGTCCCATCTAGCCCAGTATCCTGTCTTCCGACAGTGGCCACTGCCAGGTGCCCCAGAGGGAATGAACAGAACAAGTAATCCATCCCCTGTCACTCATTCCCAGCTTCTGGCAAACAGAGGCTAGGGACACCATCCCTGCCCATCCTGGCTAATAGCCATTGATGGACCTATCCTGCATGAATTTATCTAGTTCTTTTTAGAACCCTGTTATAGTCTTGGCCTTCACAACATCCTCTGGCAAGGAGTTCCACAGGTTGACTGTGCATGGTGTGAAGAATTACTTCTTGTTTGTTTATTTTAAACCGGCTGCCTATTAACTTCATTTGGTGACCACTAGTTCTTGTGTTCTTTCTTTAAGATAGCTACTTCTGAGTCCTGAATCAGCCAGTGATAGTTACTAAACAAAGATGTGATATGAGTGAAGATTTCCAAACAGTCTGGGCAGAGTCCAAAGACCCTCCAATTGTAGCCCAGTTGTAGTGCACCATTGGCTTCTCCCAGACATATATTGGAGAGGCTAGCACAGAAAAAAAAAAAAAAAAAAAAAAAATTGAACTGAACTGAGCTGCTTTCTGAAGTTGAAGGTGTTTGTGTACTGATCTCAGGGTATCCTAGCAGCAGAATGAAAGGTGCCATCTACAAACCTTCTGGAACAAGGCAAGGTATGCAAGGATGATGGCAGTGAGGGAACAGGGACAGCAATAAAATGTTACTTGGAAGAGTAAGTGGATTATAAATCAAACGCAATATACCCTGTGCTTTAATAACTGCTGTTACCAAATTAACTGACTTTTTTTTTTAAACCCAAAAAGGAAACAAACAAACTACACAGTCGGCTCAGCATTCCCCAAAATAGCGACCCAGCCTAACCAAAAGCATTGGAGCGATGGGCCTTGTACCATAAATAAAAGGTTCGACTCACTGGCTGTTGGGACCAATGGGGCAAAGCACATTCCAGATTTAGTTCCACTCCTAAGAATGCAACACCACTCCCAGAAGGCCATTGAAATCTGCAGACCTGCTAGGTGCCCCGGAACACACAAGCATGGAGGCTAGTGTGCTGCAGCCAGAACAAATGCACACATGCACACAATTTAGTCATTTAAACATCTGAAAGTGAATCTGTGCCTGCTGACAGGATTGGGTGCAACGTTCTATCACAGAAGTACCCACTGCGAAACAAAAGCCCATTTCCATAATAAATTCTGGGGTGATCCAGACTGCACAGTTAACATACACAAGCTTTATTCACTTGCCAGCCATATTTTAAGAGGGGAGGAATAGCCTTTGCTTCTTCAGGACTACTTGAACTGCCCAAAGAAGGTTTTGTCTATGAGGAACCACAACAGCAGCAGCTCCCAGATTAGCATACTCAATCCCATGGGCAGCCTCCAGGAAGCAAGGTGGTTTTGAACATAAGCCTGTGCACAGATTTATTCTAACATGGTCCAGATATGAGACAGGAAGTTTGTCATTATAGAACTTAAGTTTAAGTACATACTGCCTTCTGCCTGCCCCATACCACACATAGCCCCACTCTAGTGTTAATGCATCAGTGTTTCACAAGCCAGCACCCGCCCTGGCCAAGCTGTGCACTTTCCAGAACAGCACTTCTCATCCGCCTCACTTACGTGGTTAGCAGGAAAGACCCTTCACTACATCTGTCCAGAGCTTTCCTAGCAGCAGGTTTCCCTGAAAACTCCACAATGCCTTTCCCAGATGATCTTCCTCTGTCATCCACAATAACCACAGCCCTTTCCACCTGGCCGAACACAGAGAAGGCCTCCTCCAGGAGCTCATTTGACACAAATTGAGGCAAGTTTCTGACAGTCAGTGATGCGCTGTGGCATGCGAAGCGCACTCTTAGCTGCTTCCCACGGAGAGGCATGTTGTCTAGTTCTACCTTCGCAATCTCGGCTAGAGTGCGAGTTTCCTGAAGACAAGAAAGTTATTAAAATTTGCAGTGCAGTATGGAAACATGTTTCCTGCCACAGAAGCAGAGGACAGGGTCACTAGCCTGTCTTTCCCTGGACAAGCACTACAGTGAGAAGAACAAACAACTCTTTATACCACAAAGGATGCCTTAGTAATGTTTGTAATAAAATAAAGTCTTCTGACCATTATCCAAGGTGCCCGTTAAACTAGTTCAGGGAGCACATGTGAAGTTTGGGGAGAGAAAATAAAAAGAAAGCAGATAACATCAGGTACAAAACTTAAAAGGAATGTTGCAAGGATTACAGACAGTAGCTAGGAGTTAATATTAGTTAAGCACACATCTATGAATAGCACTAGGATCACAGCGAGAACTGCTACTTTCCTGATTCTTCCCAGTAGTCTAGTCTGATGACGGACACAGGAACTGCTCAGTATATGAAAGTACAAGAAAGGCAGGAGTCTTTCAAAATCTTAAGATCTGTTACCTGACTAATGACTTCTTGGAAAATATGCAAACTTGCATTATATACTCATTATCTCCATAGTACTTTTAAAAGCTTCCAGCTTCTCACCATGCTGCCCATCTTGTGTTTCAAGACAAATAAGCGTCAAGATGGTTCCTTCCTGTTTCTAGATGTTCAATATAAGCAAAACACTTGTATGGGACTCAAAATATAGGTTTTGTCACAAGCACAGCTGTTACCCCAGTTTTACATCTTCCTTTCCTAAATGGGATGCCAAGACACTAGTTTGGAGGATGGGCAAGACCTTATTCCCATGTCTGGAGTAGCTGTCTTGAAATAAATTAAGTATCCTTGTTTAATTCATATAACTGTAAGGCAGCTAACCTGCTGTATAATTCAAAATATTAAAAATCTACGAACCAACCACCAGACAGGTACAAGACAAAACAGAGATCAATTTTCAACTAAGACGTGAATGGGGGGGGGGGGGGGAGAATAGAAGGGGGGAGGAGGAGAAGAGACAGGACAGAGGCAACCTCAGCTGCTATTTCAGTTAGTAGCAAGCAATTTTGCTCTAAGCTACTTCCCTCAATCTGATCAACTAGAGACCCACCAGCCTCAAGAATGTCCATCACTAGCAGTAATTATAGATGCTGGTCTTTGTATACAAACAGCTTCCTCACATCCATCAAGAAAGATGATGAAGTCAATGACTTCCACCTAAAGGTACCCTGCTTTTTGCCAGTTTCACCTGTAACAGCAAACTTGTATCTCCTTTCTCTCCAGCCACAATGAGACCTTAAAGGCACTTGCATATTATGAATAGCTGGAATTGCAGTGAAGCTGATTGGCACCCATACTCTCCCTCCGAACAGGCTCCCATCCACACTAGCTGCTTAGATTGGTTCCAATGTATCCCATACTCCAGATCACCAGAATTAATTTTAAACATCTATGTGAAGATACCAGCTTGATTAGCAAAATATGTGAACATGGTTACTCTTTCCAACGAGCACCACTCTCCTAATGTCAGAGCACTAACACAGGACACCCCAAAGGTAGCAATAACGACTCACCAGCCTGATAAATCCAAAGCCTTTGTCCTTGTGTATGAAGACTTCACCTGCCTTCCCATACTTTTCAAACAACTTTCTCATCTCCTCCTCAGTAATATCTGGGGGCAGGTTCCCCACAAAGAGGCGGCTCCTCTGGGTGAATGTCTTTTCACCAGGTTTCCGGAAATTCTTCAGGTCAATAGTGAGGCCTTCATCTGAGGGGAATAAGGTACACAGTCGCTCTACAATTGGGGGGATAAATTCCACTATGTTACATCACAGCGAGCATAAAGACATACAACAATAGCTAACTCCACCCACTCACCCAAGTCTCAAACATCTCCAACCAACTCCATAACAACAAGGAGACAGTATTTCAGCATGGGCCAACATTCTGATGAAAGATGAAGTTTGCAGGAACTGCACTGCTTCGTAACAAGGCATCGGCCACTATGTGAGGCAGAGCCCAAAGCGGGAAGTAGGGACCTTGGAGGAATGCAGCAGCCTTCCTAACTTGACTACTGCATCAAAAGATGCTTAGTCCACAGTAAGAGTAGCTATGTTCGGCACGTGGACTTCAAGACCACAGCTTAGCTATCTACAGAAAAGCTGCAGTGTCATAGGCTGCTAGAGGATTATCATCCTGGAATGAATTCAGAACTCAGCAGTGATTCAGGAAAACAAACATTCAAAAGATACTTACATTAATAAGTCTTGCCTAGTACAACAGATGCAAAAGGGGGAAAAAAGCAGGTAACATTTCAGCCACCTACAGCCTGGGAATGCACTAGAAAGAGTCTGGAACCCAGACCCTATCTCCAAGCTGCAGAGAAAGCAGCTGGAAGCTATAAAAGCAGCAATATGGATGGGACCTCAGAAAAGTCAGCAAAGTTAGTCAAAGTCTATATTCAAGTAACACTCAGTGGCTAAAACAGAACCAAAAAGCCAGCAAATTAATGATAAATTATAAAATATAGTGAGGCAGGGAGTATGAAAGTGCACAGATACAATGGTGGGAAAAAATATGCGAAGTGCTCTGGCTTATGGTCTCAGGCAATAATCACAAAAACGGTATTTTGAGATGACCTGTAAGACACATGAATAGGGACTTGATCTCCCATTGTCACTCTATTCAGCTTTTAATGGGTGAGATTAGAATGCAAGGGTAAAACTATCCCACTCTAGTAGGGAGAAGGCTGGCCAACCTCTTTATCACACACACTACTTAAGCAGGTCTATTTTTTAACAACACTTGTGCTTTGAATGTGGAATCTACTACATAACATAACTATCAAATTAACTGATTTATCACTGTAACCAGACACCCTCCCAGTCATCCATAAAATGCAGCTTCAGACCCTCACCACTACATGCTTCTGAACCATTAAGTTAGATCTGTTAAGGCCCCAAAGGTCATTAAACCCCACTTCTCCAGCTCAAGATCACTATCACCAAAACCCAACAATCCCATAGAGCTCCAGCCCATATTGAACAAGGGTAAACTTCAGTGGATTGGACTTACTGGCACAGCAACCCTGACTGGTACTATTGGCCCTCTGATGCTGGAGTCTCAAGCAGCCAAGTCAGGAGACCATCTCGCTCAAAAGTTTTGATGTGATGTGTGATTTGATTTGATGTGTGATTGGGGAACACTACAACAACCTTCCTACTAGAACTGCATCTATGCTGACAGCAACTCTATCCCACCAGTACCTAGGAAGGATTGTGCTAGGTGGTCCTCTGGTACAGCGTTGGGAAGAAGGGTGAGGGCGAGAGAAAAGGAGGAAAGAGTGCCAGTCACAGACAAGCCACTTCTTTCTTGTAAAATCCACAGTGATGACACTGAAGGACTGGAGAGATCTGCAGTCCTCCAGGTAGTTAGATTTACTGGAAGATCCTATAAGCAGCAAGGAAGGAATCTTTGAACATGCACATTAATGGCCTGATTCAGAACCACTAAGCGCCAAAAATCTCAATGAAACCCTTGGGAACTGCCAGCATTCAACACATTTGAAAGTCAGGCCATAAGACAGGGGTGGCCAATCTGTGGCTCCGGAGCCGCATGCAACTCTTCAGAGGTTAATATGCGGCTCCTTGCAGTGCTGGAGCTACAGATGCTAACTTTACAATGTGCCGGGGGTGGGGGGTGCTCACTGCTCAACCCACTGCTCTGCCCCAGGCCCTGCCCCCACTCCATCCCTTTCCTCCAAGGCCCTTGCCCCTTCCCCTGCCATGCCCTCGCTCCTCCCCCACAAAGCCTCCTGCGCACGCGAAACAGCTGATTGCGCCAGGCGGGAGGTGCTGACTGGAGGGGCTGCCAGCGGGTGGGAGGCACTGGGAGCTGTTGATGTATAACTGTGGCTCTTTGGCAATGTACATTGATAAATTCTGGCTCCTTCTCAGGCTCAGGTTGGCCACCTCTGCCATGAGAGCAGAACTGAACTGACTGAAAGCGTAATCCTGAATGCAATCTCCTCTGTTTACAGATTTAGTAAAAAGCTCTGGGTTTATTCACAGGGCAAGGATTGGCAATAAAAAGTCCAGAGGAACTTGACAGCAGAAGAGGATCCAAACTAATCCTATCTCAAATAGGGAAAAGAACCTGTGACAGTTTAAAGTGAAACTTAAGTCAGGGCCTATGCTGATGGCACTTCAGCAGCCCAGAGGGCTACAACAACCAAGATTGACTTGTGTAATCTACTCACTCTGGCTGTTGGCCTGCTGTCCATTAGCAGGAATAGGTGGTTGTTGATGTTGTTGCTGATGCTGTTTTCTTGGAGCATGGTTTTGCTTCTCCATGTTAAAGCCTTTATTTCCTTGCATTTTTCCAACCTGAGAGCAAATACATCATCGGTTATATATCCTCAAAGTACAAACCAGCAACCTCCAATGCACACAACACTACAGCTACTTTCCTGGGCACAACCACAGACATAATTATCAGAACAGAAGTATTTCCAGTCTCTGCAACCCCAGACACCTGGGGGAAACAGACAATACGAGGGAAATACAATTTGAACATAGTACATCTGATTTAAATTAACCTGTGTAGCCAATAATATTTCCAACTAAAGTGCTCTTTCTGACCTATTAGCCACATAAATACTGCAAAACCAAGAAGAGATCCGCCTTTAGTCGGTTTTCAGTCCTGATTCCGAGTCCTAATGCCAACCTCTGCAGTTATATTTTCCTATTTTTTAAGATCATTTCTCTCATGTTAATATGTGAAAGAACCACATACACGGGGGAAAGTGAAATACATGTGAAGCACTCAAATGCAAAAAGAAAACTGAAAAAACTCTCTAAGCATTCAATTCTAATAAGATGTATTCCTTGTAACAGTAGCAAGTAAAAATTCAGGCCAGGGTGATTTTATGTTAACCATATCCCTTTTTAAAGTACATCAGAAGCAGGAAGCATGCTAAACAACCAGTGGAGCCACTGGACAATAGAGATGCTAAAGGAGTACTCAAGTATGTTAAGGCCATTGTGGAGAAACTAAGGGCACATCTTCGCTGGCAGCGCTTTAATGTGGCTTGTGTGGTCACGGCAGAGAGCACTCTAAAAAACCCACCTTCATGAGGGGAATAGCTACCAGCACTGGTGCACGGTCTACACTGGCACTTCACAGCGCTGAAACTTGCGTTTTTTTCACCCCTCTGAGCGAGAACGTTGCAGCGCTGTAAAGTGCCAGTGTAGACAAACCCTAAATGAATTCTTTGCATCAGTCTTCACGGCTGAGGATGTGAGGGAGAGTCCTAAACCTGAGCCATTCTTTTTAGGTGACAAATCTGAGGAACTGTCCCAGATTGAGGTGTCATTAGAGGTGGTTTTGGAACAAATTGATAAAGTAACTGTAATAAGTCACCATGATCAGATGGTATTCATCCAAGAGTTCTGAATGTACTCAAATGTGAAATTGCAGAACTGTTAATTGTGGTATGTAACCTATCATTTAAATCAGCTTCTGTACCACATGACTGGAGGATAGAGAGCATGACACCAATTTTTAAAAAGGGCTCCAGAAGCGATCCTGGCAATTACTTCAGTACTGGGCAAACTGGCTGAAACTATAGTAAAGAACAGGATTGTCAGACACGTAGATGAACATCATTTGTTGGGGAAGAGTCAACATGGTTTTTGAAAAAGGAAGTCATGTCTCACCAATCCACTACAATTCTTTGAGCGGGGTCAACAAGCACGTGCACAAGGGAGATCCAGTGGATAGAGTGTACTTAGATTTTCCGAAAGACTTTGACAAGGTCCCTCATCAAAGGCTCTTAAGCAAAGTAAGCTGTCATGGGATAAGAGGGAAGGTCCTTTCATGGATCAGTAACTGGTTAAAAGATAGGAAACAAAGGGTAGGAATAAACAGTTTTCAGAATGGAGGGAAGTAAATAATAGTGTCCCCCAGGGGTCTGTACTGGGATCAGTCCTATTTAATATATTCATAAATTATCTAGAAAAAGTGGCAAACAGTGAGGTGGCAATATATGCAGATGAAACAAAACTAGTTAAGTCCAAAGCAGACTGCGAAGAGTTACAAAGGGACCTCACAAAACCGAGTGACTGGGAAACAAAATGGCAGATGAAATTAAATGTTGATAAATACAAAGTAATGCACATTTGAAAACATAACCCCAACCATACACATAAAATGATGAGGTCTAAATTAGCTATTACCACTCAAGAAAGAGAGCTTGGGAGTCATTGTGGATAGGTCTCTGAAAACATCCACTCAATGTGCATCGGCAGTCAAAAAAGCTAACAAAATGTTGGGAATCATTAAAAAGGGATAGATAATAAGACAAAATATCATATTGCCTCTATATAAATCCATGGTATGCCCACATCTTGAATATTGCATGAAGGTGTGGTCAGGCCATCTCAAAAAAGATGCATTGGAATGGGAAAGATTTGAAAAAGGGCAACAAAAATGATTAGGGGTATGGAACAGCTTCCATATGAGGAGAGATTAATAAGAGTGGGACTTTTCAGCTTGGAAAAGAGACAACTAAGGGGGGATATGATAGAGGTCTATAAATGATGGGTGTGAAGAAAGTAAATAAGGAAGTGTTATTTACTCCTTCTCATAACACACGAACTACGGGTGATCAAATAAAATTAGGCTAATTAGGCAAAACAAAAGGAAGTATTTTTTCACACAATGTAGAGTCAACCTGTGGAACTCTTTACCAGAGGATACTGTGAGGGCCAAGACTATAACAGGATTCAAAAAAGAACTAGGTTTCAGAGTAGCAGCCGTGTTAGTCTGTATCCGCAAAAATAGAACTAAAAAAGAACTAGATGAATTCATGGAGGATAGGTCCATCAATGGCTATTAACCAAGATGGGCAGGTATGGTGTCCCTAGTCTGTTTGTCAGAAGCTGGGAATGGGCCACAGAGGAGGGATCACTTGATGATTACCTGTTCTGATTACTCCCTCTGAAGCACCTGGCATTGGCCACTGTCAGAAGACAGGATACTGGGCTAGATGGACCTTTGGTCTGACTGAGTATGGCCATTCTTATTTTATATATATTATGTTTAGTGGCTGTTATTTTGATGGTTAATAGAACTTATATAAGATAATCAGACTTCAAAAAAAACAAAAAACAAAAAAACCCAGAAATATTTCCCCTGATGATACTGTTTGCTATAAGCATCTGTGCAATCAGTACTCGTGTTTTAATGCTTAGAAAGCTGCACCATAGTACTTGTTTAACTAAAAAATTACCTTGGGCATCCAAGTTCATTTGCCACTAATTACTTCCATACTAAGTTTGCTCCGTTTAGAAGTGTTGGAGAGGCCTAACATAAGAATGGCCATACTGGGTCAGACCAAAGGTCCATCCAGCCCAGGATCCTGTCTACTGACAGTGACCAATACCAGGTGCCCCAGAGGGAGTGAATCTAACAGGTAATGATCAAGTGATCTCTCTCCTGCCATCCATCTCCACCCTCTGACAAACAGAGGCTAGGGACACCATTCCTTACCCATCCTGGCTAATAGCCATTAATGGACTTAACTAGATAAATTCATGGAGGTTCTCTTAAACCCTGTTATAGTACTAGCCTTCACAACCTCCTCAGGCAAGGAGTTCCACAGGTTAACTGTGCACTGTGTGAAGAATTTCCTTTTATTTGTTTTAAACCTGCTGCCCATTCATTTCATTTGGTGGCCCCTAGTTCTTATATTATGGGAACAAGTAAATAACTTTTCCTTATTCACTTTCTCCACACCACTCATGATTTTATATACCTCTATCATATCCCCCCTTAGTCTCCTCTTTTGCAAGCTGAAAAGTCCTAGCCTCTTTAATCTCTCCTCATATGGGACCCGTTCCAAACCCCTAATTATTTTAGATGCCCGTCTCTGAACCTTTTCTAATGCCAGTATATCTTTTTTGAGACGAGGAGACCACATCTGTATGCAGTATTCAAGATGTGGGCGTACCATGGATTTATATAAGGGCAATAAGATATTCTCCGTCTTATTCTCTATCCCTTTTTTAATGATTCCTAACATCCTGTTTGCTTTTTTGACTGCCGCTGCACACTGCGTGGACATCTTCAGAGAACTATCCATGACTCCAAGATCTTTCCTGATTAGTTGTAGCTAAATTAGCCCCCATCATATTGTATGTATAGTCGAGGTTATTTTTTCCAATGTGCATTACTTTACATTTATCCACATTAAATTTCATTTGCCATTTTGTTGCCCAATCACTTAGTTTTGTGAGGTCTTTTTGAAGTTCTTCAGTCTGCTTTGGTCTTAACTATCTTGAGCAGTTTAGTATCATCTGCAAACTTTGCCACCTCACTGTGTACCCCTTTCTCCAGATCATTTATGAATAAGTTGACTAGAATTGGTCCTAGGACTGACCCTTGGGGAACACCACTAGTTACCCCTCTCCAGTCTGAAAATTTACCATTTATTCCTACCCTTTGTTCCCTGTCTTTTAACCAGTTCTCAATCCATGAAAGGATCTTCCTTCTTATCCCATGACAACTTAATTTACGTAAGAGCCTTTGGTGAGGGACCTTGTCAAAGGCTTTCTGGAAATCTAAGTACACTATGTCCACTGGATCCCCCTTGTCCAAATGTTTGTTGACTCCTTCAAAGAAGTCTAATAGATTAGTAAGACATGATTTCCCTTTACAGAAACCATGTTGACTTTTGCCCAACAATTTATGTTCTTCTAGGTGTCTGACATTTTTATTCTTTTGTTTCAAGTAATTTGCCCAGTACTGACATTAGACTTACCGGTCTGTAATTGTCGGGATCACCTCTAGAGCCCTTTTTAAATATTGGCATTACATTAGCTATCTTCCAGTCATTGGGTACAGAAGCTGATTTAAAGGACAGGTTACAAACCATAATTAATAGTTCCGTAATTTCACATTCGAGTTATTTCAGAACTCTTGGGTGAATGCCATCTGGTCCTGGTGACTTGTTACTTCTAAGTTTCACAGTAGCAGCCGTGTTAGTCTGTATCCGCAAAAAGCCCACTTCATTGGATGCTCAAATACATTCGTTAGTCTATAAGGTGCCATAAGTACTCCTGTTCTTTTTGTTACTGCTAAGTTTATCAATTAATTCCAAAACCCCCTCTAGTGACACTTCAATCTGTGACAGGTTCCAAGCTGGTCAAAGTGGTTGTAAGGTAACCAGACAAGATATTTGTAATCATTACACAGCATGCTCAAACTATGCACTCAGTCAAAAGAAGTTATTTTACTCATGAAGCACCATACACATTGTACCTAGGAGCTGCAGACAGTTCAAATATATACCAAAAAACAAAACAAAAACAAAAAAAACCTGCAACTAAAACCTGGTTAGCAGCTTTTAGAATGCATAAGACAGAATGAATTGCAACTTGGATAATTCTCCCGAGCTGGTGCATCTACGGAAAGTAAGTGTGTGTGTGGCAGGGTCAATGGAGGCAGGAACATGAGGGGTAGAGGGCTATGCAAAGCGGTAAATTTATCTGCAATCACCTACAGAACGAATGACAAGCGGGGTACTGTGCCTACAAGAAGCATAAGGGGAGGTAGTAAAAAAGCAACATATAATTTGTGAAGCCACCAAGAAGCACTGGCACAAATAAGTCGTTTACTTACAGTTAACTGAGGAGCCGCGCAAAAGCAACCGGGGAAGTTGCGTGGGAGACAAGGAGCAGACAAACAGGCGGGATTAAGGAAGGTTTGCGATGCACCGAGTGGGAAGAAAAGGGCAAGTGTGTGTGAAAGCTAGCGAGGCTGGAGGAGAAGAGTGAAGAGCAGGCAGGGGTGACGGGGCCGGGCGGCACGCCAGCCAGGGAAGGAGCAACTAACTGGGAGCGGAGGGGGGCACACGAGGAAGTGGCACCAGTTTATCCTGAAGTGGGACTTTAAAATGAAGTTGAACCGGTGCCGCTTCGTGTGCAGCCAAGGCCTCCCGCCGGCGCGGCGCGGCCCCGCTACGAGCCGCTGCTGGAGGCGCATCAGCCGGACACCACGGCTTCGCCGCGCGGGCCCAGCAGGGCGGAAGGCTACCGGCAGCCGAGCCCACGGGAGCCCGCTACGCCCCCGGACCGAACCGCCCGGAGCCTCTGCCTCCCGCGCCGTGGGGTGGGGCCGTCCGGAGCCCGGTGTACCGCTCACGGGCCGCCGCCACCCCCCCCCCAGCCTCACCTGTTCCTGGGCCCTCGCTCCCACAACGGATTGCGGCCTTCTCGCCTTCTAGTAGCCTAGAAAAAAAGAGCGCGTGCGGCCGGAAATCGGACAGCCTAACCAGCTACCCAACGCCCGCCCATGTTGCTGCCCCATTGGCCAACCTTCTCTTCACACCTTCCGTTCAGTGGCTCATAGCAGTGCCAATCACAGAAGGAATGGAGCACGGCGGGACCAAAGACGAGATCGCACCTCTATTCGGAGTTTATTGGCTGAGCAGTCTTCGCAGCCCGCGAAACTAGCTGCCACTCATCCCCTCAGGCACCAAGCTTAGGTGAGAGCCGACGTGGGGACAAAGGAACGAACAAGCCAATCCCTGAGCGTGCGCAGGCTCATTGAGATCGGCATATGCGCAAGCGTCGAGCGTGGGGATGCTTAAAGAGACAGTGCTGCAAGCATTGCCTAGCGTGCTGTCAGTCCACTGCAGTGAATGCGGGGGCCGGCGCCGCGGCCCCGCCCGCCCCGAGCGGCGGTTGAGCTGTGACCGTTCCTCCCGGCGCGAGCCCGCCCGAGCAGAGGGGGAGCGGGCCCCGTGGGGGGTGGCTGGGGCCTCCCTGTCCCTGAGCCCACAGGGCAGCGCCCCGCCCGCTGCCAGCTTCGGCCGCCGGCCCCTGTGTGCTGGGGCGGGAAGCCGCGTGGGGCGCCCTGACCGCTGGGCTGGAGGGTCGGGCGGGGGTGTGCCCAGGGCCGCTTCTGTCCCACACCGCCATGGTCCCCGCGGAGCGCGCCCGGCCCGGTCTGCGCGGCCCCGCTCGCTCGCTCCCGGCCGGTCCCTCTCCTACAGCGTGGAGCAGCTTCAGCTGCCCCCTGGGAGGCACCACCTCAGGCCCCGGGTTAGGCCCCATCCCTCTCCTGGGCATTTCCTACTGGCTCGCTGCGGGGACTCCTGCCCAGCATGCTGCTGGGGCCTTCAGCATCTAGCTCTGCTACTGCATTGTCTGGGAGCCCGGGCACCCATTGGGGGTTCTGGATTCCGCTAGGTGGCAGGGTCTGTAAAGTTAGGGTTTGCAATGTAGATCCTAAGTCCTGTTTGTGGGGTAAATGGGAGCTAGATCCACAGCCCAGCAGCCAGGGATTAAATATCAGCCTGCCTCAGAGAGCTCATAGTTGAGTGGTAGGCAGCAGGGGCGTGAGCTAGAGAAGATACTAAGGCCAAAAGGAGCCTTGTGTTCATCTAGCCTAACCCAAGTAACACAGGCCATTCAATGTCACTCCGTATTTCCCACTAGAGCAGATCTTTTTAGAAAAATACCCAGTCTTGATTTAAAGACTCCATGTGATGGAGATTTTACTGCATCCCTTGGCAAAATTATTCTAATAGGTAATTAAATTTGCATCTTATTTCCAATTTGAACTTTACTGAGTTCAAGTTCCAGTTATTAGATATTATTCTGTCTTTGTCTGCTAGATTCCCTCTATTATCCAGTATTTTCTCCTGTGTTGGTAATTATAGATCACAACCAAGTAGCTTCTTTGATAAACTAAATAGATTGATCTTAAGTCTCCCACTCATTCCACTCCTCAATTTGCTCTTGTGGCTCTTCTCTGAACCCTCTCCAGTTTTTCAGCATTCTTTCTAAAGGATGCATCCATCAGTAGTTGACACAGTAGTCCAGTAACGATCTCCCCAATGTGGTATGCAGGGGTACTGTAACCTCCCTACTCCCGATGTATATCCCCCTGTTTAAGGACTGTGTTAAGTCCTTTTTGCTACAGCTTTGCTCTGGGAGTTCATAATCAGCTGGTTACCTACAATGGGCCCCTACATTATTTTTGATGTCACTGTGTTCCAGGGTACAGTCCCTGACCCTGTGTGACCTAAATTCTGTGTTCTAGATGTAAGACCTTGTATTTGGAAGTATTGGTAGAGGATTGCATGCTTTGTAGTTTCTGTAGGCCAAGTACATTACACACATCAGGAGCTCCTACTAGCATCCTTCATTCTCCCTGTCCCCAAGATCTGTGGGTGGGTGTCACCCTCCCATCCCCCTCTATTTCAGGAACTTGTTGCAACTTCCCACAATCTCCCTCCAACTAGGCGTTCTGTGTGCTTTCCAGGGCCTTCCATTCTCCTCATGGAAGTGTCTCTGTGTGCTCCATTACTCTCGTTCCCCTATGCCCCCCATTTCTCCTATTCCAGGGTCTTTCAATCTTCCCCAGCCAGGGATGCTATGTGCCCTCATTCCCTTTTCCTCCACCATGCCGGGGCTCTGTGTGGCCCCCTTTTCCCATTCCAGAGTCCCCCATTCTTCCCCCGGGTCAGAGAGACTGTGTGAAATCTCATTAGCCTCTTCCCCCATCTCCCCTCTTCCTGCATGATAGGGTTTTTGTCTTTCCCGCATGCCATGGGCTCTGTGTGAGCCCCTTCCCCACACCAAGTTCCCCCAATCTCCCCACGAGTGGCTTTTTGTGCTCCATTTTCCCATTCCCCCATACCAGGATCCTCATTCTCTCCTCCCTCATGCCAGGGGCTGTGTTCACATCCCAGCCTCCCCCACCACCACCTCCATTCCCTCACAGTTGTTCTTTCTGTCTGGGAGACTAACATTTTGACATCCTGAATGATTTAACTCTGTTGGGGAGATACACAGCAATGAAATAGGAGTATTGTTATGCTAGAAGGCATTAACGGGTGCCATCAACCAGTTGTTTGATCTATAGTCCATCTGTTAGTCTTAAAGGTGCCACAGGACCCTCTGTTGCTTAGTCCATTGCAGAGGTGCTTGCATTGGTTGGCTGTGCTAAAGAGCTGACAGGAGCTTTGTGTCTCCCCCATTTTTCTGATATCCCCCCCCCTCAAAATCAATACAGTTCTGGCCATTGATGCCTAGAGCATTCCCTGAAATTTTGGAATTGATTGTGTTACAGACAGAGAAATGCTGAGTGAGAACTTCACAAGCTCAGACAGAAACACATGTAATTTGATTGCATCCAGTTTACAAATGATCCAGATTGTTCTGAAACAGTGATCTGTCACCCTCATTTACTAATCCACCAACCTTAGTCTCATCTGTAAACTTTATCAATTATTTTATACTGTAGATCATTGATTACAAATATTAAATAGCATTGGGCCAAGAACTAAGGCCTGAGCAAGCCCCAGTTGATAATAGTTAATGAACAGGTATGTTTTCATATTTATCTGTTAGCTCTGAATATATTTAATATGACCCATGTTGATTTTGTTTAGTGCTTGTTTTTAATCAGAATGTTGTGCAGTACTTAGCTGCTTTACAAAAGTGCTATCAGTACTATTACCTTTATTAACCAGACTTGTAATCTTGCCTGGCTGCAGGCACAGGTTTTTTTTTGGGGGGGGGGGGGGTAGAGTGTTCCACAGGGAAGGTGATGAGGTTACACAATCTGGCTGGGGACAGAGGTTGTACAGTTAGTGTGGAGGGGAGCAAAGGTGACAGTAGTGGGAATACAGTTCAGCTCCGGGCCTCCTAGGGCCTGCAGCAGCAGGATAGGAGATGGGTGGAGGGGAAGCAACTGGAAAACACAGGTAAGGAAATGTGTGTGTTTTCAACCCAAAAAATTTTAAGACCTGGTCAACAGCTGAAATTTCTACTGATGTAACTATTTTGGTTATGGATGTGACTTGTATAATTATTTTGCTAACAAGTAAAAGCCTACTGTATATTCAGTTAAACCACTATAAAGGTGACTTAAACAAGTAGTTATTCCCCTTTGTGTACAGGAATAAAAGCACCTCTACACTAATATAACTGCATCCACACTAGGGAGATGGTACTGCTTTAATCATACAGTTATAGTTAATGTGGTGCAAATTTTGTATGTAGACATGCCCAAAGTTGACAGTGTCCCTCTGTGGGAAACAAACTCCTAGGAAAATGTATACAGAGAGAAAGGGAAGGAATGTAACACAGGACAACCAGTAGTTTAACAAAGGTATTATTGAAAATAATTAACAGAACCCCCCAATGAGGTGCCATTTAATATACTTTGGGTAAGCAGTGCCCCATGTTGGAGACACTTCCCATGTTTTGTCACCAGTCCCTATTTTGCATGCTGAGAGGGCTACTGCTCACTCTGGCCTGGTAGTTTCAGGATGAGGAGTTAGGGAGGATGAAAATCCATCTTTGCTCCACTCCCCAGCACTACAAGAGAACGAACCCCTGCTTTCCCAGAACTCTACCTCCTGGCCAGGAATGATGGCTCATCTGGGAGGCAGGATACTGGCTAACTTTTAACATTCCTGCCTGGTAGAAAACTCCAACTCACGTATTTCAAACAGAGAGCTAAACTGAGGGCAGGTCTACACTACAAATTTACACTGGGGCAGCTGCACCAATGCAGCGTGTCTGGTGAAGATGCTCCAAGCCAACAGAAGAGAGCTTTCCCGTTGGCTTAATAATCCACCTCTTCGAAAGGCGGTAGTTATGTTGGCGGGAGCTCTCACACCGAAATAGCACTGTCTACACAGGTGTGTGTGTTAAGATCAGTATAACTACGTCACTCAGGGGTGTGGATTTTTCACACCCCGAGCGACATAGTTATACAGAAGTAAGTATGTAGTGTAGACCAAGCCTGACACAAGTAATTTTGGTCAGAGCTGCCTCAAGAGAAAAAGTGATTCACACACCTCCTGTCTGATATCTAACTGGCATGTGGCATCACATAACTATGTGAACACCTCGTAGTTTACAATGCACATTAGGCCTGGTAAGAGCACTTTGTACTAAGTTTTATACTCTATTAGTAAGACTTAACTGTAACAAAAAAGGGAACATTTCCCTTACCTAATTCTTGTGCAGTTATGTTCACAGCCTTAATGTTGCATTCATGGAGTCTTTTTGCATTTAATTTCCTTGATTTTTTGGGGGGGAGGGGAATTAGCTTCACCAGAGTTCTCAGGAGATCAGCAGTCATTGCTAGTCTTACAGAAGCCCCATGTGTGCAGATGCACCTGCTACAATATAAGCAGCAGCAGCTAGCATCAAAGGGAGAAGCTAGGAGGCACTGCATCCCCCAGCATGTAGATTCCATCTCTGTAATACTAGCACTAGCAGTGTGAAGTGGAGGAGACATTCCTCTTGACCTCTGTGATGTTTCAGCATGTGTGTGGGTTTCATGAGAACAACACTGACCAAATCCCAGGAGAATAGAAGATCTGAGAAATTGCCTGTGCTTAATGGCATTAACATTTCAAAGTTCTGAAGGTGGGCTGAGTTGCCCCTTTGTACTGCTATTGTTTGGCTGGGGACAGTTTTCTGTAGGGCTCAGTCAAAAGGGCAGGAGTGCTTTAGGCTGTGCTAAAGGCAGTTGAACCTTCAGTACAGAACAAGAGCAACTTTTGGCTTGTCTGAACACAGAATTGTACCAGTTTCACTCAGGCCATGTCTATACTATGCATACTATACTGGCATAACCACATAGTGCAGACACAGCTTGCGGTGACAGAGGGTTTTTTCTGCAGGTGTAGGAACACCATCTCACCAAGCAATGGTAGCTAGGTTGACAGAAGCATCCTTTCATCAGCCTGGGTGCATCTACACTGGAGGTTAACTTGGCATAACTATGGCACTCAGCAGTGTGATTTTGTCACATCCCTGAGCAATATAGCTATGTCAAACTAAATTTTAAGTGTAGAATGGGCCTAAAGATGGGACGTTACACTGATTTAGTGAAACTGGTGCAACTTTGGGTGTGGAAGAGCTTTGTTAGCAGGTGCCCAGGAGCAGGCTCAGAGCAGATTGTCATTCCTCTAAATTCTGTTTTAAATTCTTCTCCAACCCTAGCTCACACTTGTAGGCCAGGGTTGGAGCTTTCAGAATTAGAGTGGGATTTTTCCAAAGGGTATTGGCTTAACCATTCCCAGTGAAACAAATGGTAAAATTTCCATTCACTTAAATGGGAGCAGTTACGGCAATATCCAATGCTTTTGAAAATCCCATCTTTAGCCATCGTGGGGATTTTGGTGAGTGAAAGAAGTCTTAAGCTATGTCTACACTACAGACCTTACAGTGGTGCAGCTGCACTGCTGCAGGGTCTCCTGTGTAGCTGCTCTATGCTGACGGGACAAAGCTCTTCCATCAGCATAATTAAACCACCCCCAATGAGCAGCAGTAGCTATGTCGGCAGCATCTCCCACCGACATAGCACTATCCACACCTGTGCTTTTGTCTGTGAAACTTATGTTGGTTGGGGTGGGTTTTTTTTTTTTTTTCCACACTTCTGTCCAACAAATTGCTAGTGTGGACATAGACAGACTCTGAAGAGTGACCGTAAACATCGCATTGTGGGTGTAATACCAGCCACTGGTATCAGTGGATAATGACTACTGCCATGTGACCGCTGAAACACTGACCCAGACCAGGTGGGACTGGAAATAGAGTTCAATTTCTTCCCAGCATGCCTGGTGTTAGATTTTTATTCTATTATAGTTGGCTCAATTTTTATCAGCTCTCGGTGACTCCATCTTAAATCGGCTCAGAATGGAGTATGGGCTCCTTCTCCCAAGCCTTACAAAACCAACACAACTAAAACTTAGAATAAGGTTATGTGGTCCCCAAAGGCGGTAGCACTGATTTGGATGTACATATTTTGTTGACAATAACTGAACTTTAAATACTATTTAAATAGAAAAACAATCTGTTTCTACTCGGATAGATTAATAAAGGCTGGAGGGAGTTCTCATAAAGCTGTGAGACTACAACAGGGGTTCCTAACACCTGAGTTTTTGCTACCGTGAACTTTGTGTTCACCTGTGACGTCTCCTAGCTTCTAACTGCCTCCAATCCTGGATCCAAGCCTGTCTCCTCGTCTCACTCCTTCCATCACCATTATTCATTTTCTTTCTTCCACCTTCAAGAATGCTGCTACTTCACCTAATGTTTCATTACGTGGAACCAACTTCTTATCAGAAAGATTGTCTAATGGACACTTCCCACCCATTAGTGATTCATAGAATATCAGGGTTGGAAGGGACCTCAAGAGGTCATCTAGTCCAACCCTCTGCTCAAAGCAGGACCAATTCCCAACTAAATCATCCCAGCCAGAGCTTTGTCAAGCCTGACCTTAAAAACCTCTAAGGAAGGAGATTCCACCACCTCCCTAGGTAACCCATTCCAGTGCTTCACCACCCTCCTAGTGAAAAAGTTTTTCCTAATATCCAACCTAAACCTCCCCCACTGCAACTTGAGACCATTACTCCTTGTTCTGTCATCTGGTACCACTGAGAACAGTCTAGATCCATCCTCTTTGGAACCCCCTTTCAGGTAGTTGAAAGCAGCTATCAAATCCCCCCTCACTCTTCTCTTCTGCAGACTAAACGATCCCAGTTCCCTCAGCCTCTCCTCATAAGTCATGTGCTCCAGCCCCCTAATCATTTTTGTTGCCCTCCGCTGGACTCTTTCCAATTTTTCCACATCCTTCTTGTAGTGTGGGGCCCAAAACTGGACACAGTACTCCAGATGAGGCCTCACCAATGTCAAATAGAGGGGAATGATCACGTCCCTCGATCTGCTGGCAATGCCCCTACTTATACAGCCCAAAATGCCGTTAGCCTTCTTGGCAACAAGGGCACACTGTTGACTCATATCCAGCTTCTCGTCCACTGTAACCCCTAGGTCCTTTTCTGCAGAACTGCTTCCTAGCCATTCGGTCCCTAGTCTGTAACAGTGACTGGGATTCTTCCGTCCTAAGTGCAGGACTCTGCACTTGTCCTTGTTGAACCTCATCAGGTTTCTTTTGGCCCAATCCTCTAATTTGTCTAGGTCCCTCTGTATCCTATCCCTACCCTCTAGCGTATCTACCACTCCTCCCAGTTTAGTGTCATCTGCAAACTTGCTGAGAGTGCAGTCCATGCCATCCTCCAGATCATTAATGAAGATATTGAACAAAACCGGCCCCAGGACCGACCCTTGGGGCACTCCGCTTGAAACCGGCTGCCAACTAGACATGGAGCCATTGATCATTACCCTTTGAGCCTGACGATCTAGCCAGTTTTCTATCCACCTTAAAGTGCATTCATCCAGCCCATACTTCTTTAACTTGCTGGCAAGAATACTGTGGGAGACCGTATCAAAAGCTTTGCTAAAGTCAAGGAATAACACATCCACTGCTTTCCCCTCATCCACAGACCCAGTTATCTCCCCATAGAAGGCAGTTAGGTTAGTCAGGCATGACTTGTCCTTGGTGAATCCATGCTGACTGTTCCTGATCACTTTCCTCTCCTCTAAGTACTTCAGAATTGATTCCTTGAGGACCTGCTCCATGATTTTTCCAGGGACTGAGGTGAGGCTGACTGGCCTGTAGTTCCTTGGATCCTCCTCCTTCCCTTTTTAAAAGATGGGCGCTATATTAGCCTTTTTCCAGTCCTCCGGGACTTCCCCCGATCGCCCTGAGTTTTCAAAGATAACGGCCAATGGCTCCGCAATCACATCCGCCAACTCCTTTAGCACTCTCGGATGCAGCACATCCGGCCCCATGGACTTGTGCTCATCCAGTTTTTCTAAATAGTCCCGAACCACTTCTTTCTCCACAAAGGGCTGGTCACCTCCTCCCCATACTGTGCTGCCCAGTGCAGCTGTCTGGGAGCTGACCTTGTTTGTGAAGACAGAGGCAAAAAAAGCATTGAGTACATTAGCTTTTTCCACATCCTCTGTCACTAGGTTGCCTCCCTCATTCAGTAAGGGGCCCACACTTTCCTTGACTTTCTTCTTGTTGCTAAAATACTTGAAGAAACCCTTCTTGTTATCTTAACATCTCTTGCCAGGTCATAGCTCTACCATTGGATTAGCCCTACTTCCCTTCCCACTGGAGGCTGCCCAGCCTTACTTTCCTTCCTACTGGCCATTACCCATCCCCCCATCTCCTCTCCCACTGATGATCACTAGGCTTTAGCTCCCATTCCATGTGCACAGACCCCTCTCCTCTGATGTGATCAGTTTCCTTCCCAGCTGCCTGTACCTTCAAACCCCATAACATACCAGTGGTAACTACAACTATTATCTCCATCTGATTGCATTTGTGTGTGTGCGTGCGTGTCTGTATACACACAAACACTGTTCTAAGTCTAGAGCAGTGGTTCTCAAACTTATTTGATTGGGGCCCCCCTTCTTTGTGTCTGTAGTCATTTATGCCCCTCCCCCCCAGTACATATACTACCACCCAATTCTGAAGGCAGAGCAGAGAGCAGTGGCTGCTGGCCGGGCGCCCAGGTCTGAAGGCAGCACCCTGATTTGTCAATATCACTTTTCACAACAGACTTAGCGCCCCATTGCCACCCTTACTTCTGTGCTGCTGCTGCCACCCCAGGACTGAGAGCCAGAGCCCCGCTCCTCCAGGTGAAGGATATGTGCGGGGGGGGCAAGGAGAGCCTGAGCCCCCAGGGTGGGGCTCTGGCTCTCCCCACCTCCTGGGTGGGCACAGCCCTTCTTCAGGAGCCCAAGCCACAGGGGTGGGGGTGGGTGGCTTGACAGTCAGAGCTATTAAAAAAAATAAAATAAAAGCACACAGCTCTTGCCTCCCTTGACACATTCTCTGGCCTCCCTTGGGAGACCCGCCCCATAGCTTGAGAACCACTGGCTAGAGTGTAAATCAATAAAACACAAAGAGGTGAAAATCACTTCAGGGAAGTATTTATATATTTTAGCTCTCTTGAGAATGTGACAATTAAGTTCTGCATAGATCATGGTTTGGGCACTGCTGCCCCAGAGGAAACTTCTCTGTGATCCCAATTCGCTTTCTAGCACCCCACTTCTTTCCTACATCTTGAATGAGTTCTCTGTGCCCAGCGCATTGACCTCCTCTTCTTCAACTCCCTCCTTGATCCCCTCCTCCCCTGCTTCTGTTCTTCCCCTCCATGTCTAAAAGTCTCTTCTCCTTTCTTATTCTCCTCAATCTCACCATAGATCCCTCTCTTACTCTTTGAGGCCCTCTCTTTCTTGGGGTTTAATGGCTCTGTACACAAAGGGCCAGTGTTAAGGATGCACAAGTGCTTCCTAGATTTTGAGTGTTTCACTTTGCAACCTTAATATTTTGACATTTTTTTGTATATAATTTAATATATTTACATTGCAAATAGGCCTCAGAGGTCAAAATCGGGATCAGGGCCCCATTGTACTGCACATGTAGGGAGAGAGTCATTTGCCTTATGAAGCTTACCATCTAAGACATATGTCATATGAAGGGTGGGGATAGAGGGATACACTGTTTATATACATACAATAAAGCAAGTATTTTTTCCTATCTTGCAAATGATTTATTCCCTTCTCCCCCTCATCTCAGCTGACACCAACTGGCAGATTTCTTCTAGACTTGAGTGGAGATTTAAAGCAGGAGAGGGCAGTTACTGGCCATCCAGATCAGTTGAGGGAGGTGTTCAGTGAAAAAGGGGTGGCATGGAAGGTGTGAGAAGCTGATGAACAGGTAGGTGAGCTGGCATTGCTGGTGAAGCAGGTTATCTTGTGACTCTACCCATTCCTCCTGTCCAAGTTATCTTGTCTTTCTGTATCACATCTTTAAACATTTTCTTCCTCTTCATCTCTGCTGCCACAACCCAGGGTCATGCCTTGGTTCTCTTTGGCCTGGACTCCTGTAATCGCCACTTCTTCAGCCTTCCTGGCTCTCCCTTCTTCCATCTAACACACTGCAGCTAAAATCCATTTCCTTCCCTGCAGCTTCAGCCATGCATCCTCCTCCCTGTATCCTATTACTGCCCTCTGCCTTTCTGACTCCAGTCCCAGCTCCTTGCCTCACTTTCTTGGTGCCTGCAGTGCAGCCCTTTCTCACTGTGACTCCCTATTGGGTTACCCCCCCTTGGGGGCATGAAATTGGAGGGGGAGATGTTGGGTGAGGGGATGGGGTTCCCCAGGGAAGGAGTGGGGAAGCAAGTGAGAGGATGGGGGGGGAGTTGTGGGTTGGGAATTGAGAGGGCAGGTGAGTGTCCTTGGGAGGGGATTGGAGTGAGGAGGGATGAGGGTGTTTCCAAGGAGTAAATTGAGGGCACATGTGTGGGGATCTCAGCTGGAATCAAGGGGAAGAGGATGGAAGGAATCTCAAAAGATGTGTGGAATTGTGGTGAAGGGTGTGTGTGAGGGAATAGGGAGGATCAGTGAGTGGTGGGGGATGGGTGAAGGGATGGGGGTGTTCCCAAGAAGTAAATTGAGGGGGTTGATGGGAATCTCAGGGAAGAATCAATAAGGAGGGCATGTGAAAGGTATTGGGTTGTGTGGAATTGGGCAGATGGGTGAAGGGAGGTGGGTGTACCAGGAGGGTGGGGGTGGGAGTGAGATGGGTGTGTACACAAGGGGAGGATGGGTGAATGGATGGGGGAAGATGGGGGTGTACCCACGAGAATGGGGGAGAGGAGGCAGGTACACCAGATGATGGGTAAGGAAGGGAATGGATGTGTGTGAGGGGTGGGGGTGACAGGCAATAATAGCATCCAGAAGGGATGGGTGTGTGAGAGTGGATGGGGGTTTTCATGTGTGGGAATAGGTCCATGTGAGAGGATACAGGTATTCATGAGGGAGGACAGGAGTGGAGGATGGAGGAATGACAGGAAACAATAGCGTTCAGAAAGGATTATGTGTGTGTGAGAGAGGATAGGGGTGTACCAGGGAGGTGTGCAAGGCAATGGGGCCATCCCCGAGGCATGGTGGAGGAGAGGGTGGTGTGTGTGTGTGTGAGGGGCATCCAAGGTAGGGTGGGGGAGGGGAGTGTCCCTGAGGGGAGAGGTTGTGTAAGGGGACGGAAGAAGTCTGGGCAGAAACGGTGTGTGTGAGGGGACAAAGGGATCCCCAGGAGATCGGGGGTGTGAGGGAGGGAGGCGGGATGTCTCTGGGGGACTGGAAGATGTGTGAGGGGATGATGGGGTGTGCTCTGGATGATGGGATGTGTCCTGGGGGGAAAGGGGTATGTGTGTGTAGGGGAAGGGGGAGTGTCTCTGGGGGGTGTCCAGATGAAGAGGGGTGGGTGTGTGAGGGGATGGAGAGGTCCACAGGAGATGGGGTGTGTGTGCATGAGGGGATGGGGGGTGTCTCCAGGGGATAGGAGGATGTGTGACAAGATGGGGCGGGGTCTGGGGGAGAGGGCTGGGTGTATGAGAGGGGATGGGACATGTTTGGGGAAGAGGGATGTGTTTGTGAGAGGGGAGGGGGGAATCCTTGGGGGGAGAGCGGTGTGAGAGGGGATGGGGGGTGTCCACGGGAGTGGGGGGGGAGGGGCACGATGGGGAGTCCCCAGAGGCAGAGGGGAGTGTGTGTATGAAGCGGTGGGCAGCCCCTGGGAGGGTCCAGGAATGATGGGGTTATTCAGGGAGAGAGAGGTGTGTGTGTGTGTGTATGTATGTGTGAGAGGAGATGGAGGGGTGTCCCTGGGGGGAGAGGGGTGTGTGTGTGAGGATGGGAGAGGAGGGAAGGATGTGTGACGAGATGCGGGAGGGTGTGTGGGGGGATGGGGTGTATGAGAGGAGGGATGGGGTGTCTCGGAGGGTGTGAGGGGAGATGGGGTGTCACTGGGGAGTCCCTAGGAGAATGGGGAGGATGAGGGGGTGTGAGCGAAGGGGTGGTCTCTGGGGGCGGGCTGTGAGGGAATGGGATGTGGGGTGGAGGGGACAGCTGAGAGTGGGTGGGTCCCCGCGGGGCGGGTGGAAGGGTGTGCGTGTGTGTGTGTGTGAGAGAGAGAGGTGGTGGGGAAGAGGGTGTCTGGGAGTAGGCGGGTTCCTGGGGGACGGGGCAGAGTAAGGTTGGGGAGTCCAAGGATATGTGTGAGGAGAGATGGGGTTGTTTCTGAGGGGAGGGGGACTGTGTGGAATGGGGTGTAGGGGGAGGGAGGATCCCCACGAGGGGCTGGGTCCCCCCACAGGGATATGTGTGAGATGATGTGTCCCTAGAGGGTGGTGGGGTGTCTGGGGTTGGGTGTCTGGGGGGCAGGGGTCCAGGGTGTGGGTGAGGAATGGGGGGGGGTTCCAGGCAGGATGGGGGTTTATGAGGGTGTAAGAGAGGTGAGGGTGTCCATGGTGGGATGGGGAATACCGGGGAGTGGGTGGGTCCCAGGGGTATAAGGAGAGGTGGGGGGTATTGTGGGTTGAGAGGACCCAGCAGGGCGGGGGTCTGGGGGTGTGAGGAGAGCTGGGGGTGTCCCGGGAGGGGGGGGTGGACCTGGTGGGGTGGGGAATGCTGGAAGTGGGCAGGTCCCAGTGGAGCAAGGGTCCAGAGGGGTGGGGAAGGGGTCCTGGGGGGGTCCCCATAAACGGGAAGGGCCCAGCAGGGATCTGTGCGCGTGTGAGGTGGAGGTGTCCCTGGGGGAGGGGGCCCATGGGAGTGGGGCAGAAGAGGCGGGGGGGTGAGTAGAGTCGGGAGTGTCAGTGAGGTGAGGGGGCCATGGGGGGGGCGGCAGTGGGCGGGGCCCGGCGGGTGAGGAGAGTCGGGGTGTCCATGGGGGGTGGGGGGTGAGGAGAGTCGGGGGTGTCAGTGAGGGGAGGGGGCCATGGGGGGTGCCCGGCAGTGGGCGGGGCCCGGCGGGTGAGGAGAGTTGGGGTGTCCGTGGGGGGTGTCAGTGAGGGGAGGGGGCCATGGGGGGTGCCCGGCAGTGGGCGGGGCCCGGCGGGTGAGGAGAAGTGGGGGTGTCCATCGGGAGCGGGGGGTGAGGAGAGTTGGGGGTGTCAGTGAGGGGAGGGGGCCATGGGGGAGCCGACAGTGGGCGGGGCCTGGTGGGTGAGGAGAAGTGGGGGTGTCCATGGGGGGCGGGGGGTGAGGAGAGTCGGGGGTGTCAGTGAGGGGAGGGGGCCATGGGGGGTGCCCGGCAGTGGGCGGGGCCCGGCGGGTGAGGAGAGTCGGGGTGTCCGTGGGGGGTGTCAGTGAGGGGAGGGGGCCATGGGGGGTGCCCGGCAGTGGGCGGGGCCCGGCGGGTGAGGAGAAGTGGGGGTGTCCATGGGGAGCGGGGGGTGAGGAGAGTTGGGGGTGTCAGTGAGGGGAGGGTGCCATGGGGGGTGCCCGGCAGTGGGCGGGGCCCGGCGGGTGAGGAGAAGTGGGGGTGTCCGTGGGGGGCAGGGGGTGAGGAGAGTCGGGGGTGTCAGTGAGGGGAGGGGGCCATGGGGGGTGAGGAGAAGTAGGGGTGTCCGTGGGGGGCGGGGGGTGAGGAGGGTCAGGGGTGTCAGTGAGGGGAGGGGGAAATGGGGGGGCCCAGCAGTGGGCGGGGCCCGGCGGGTGAGGAGAAGGGGGGTGTCCGTGGGGGGCAGGGGGTGAGGAGAGTTGGGGTGTCAGTGAGGGGAGGGGGCCATGGGGGGGCCGGCAGTGGGCGGGGCCCGGCGGGTGAGGAGAAGGGGGGTGTCCGTGGGGGGCAGGGGGTGAGGAGAGTCGGGGGTGTCAATGAGGGGAGGGGGCCATGGGGGGGGCCGGCAGTGGGCGGGGCCCGGCGGGTGAGAAGGGGTGTCCGTGGGGGGCAGGGGGTGAGGAGAGTCGGGGGTGTCAGTGAGGGGAGGGGGCCATGGGGGGTGCCCGGCAGTGGGCGGGGCCCGGCGGGTGAGGAGAGTCGGGGTGTCCGTGGGGGGTGTCAGTGAGGGGAGGGGGCCATGGGGGGGGCCGGCAGTGGGCGGGGCCCGGCGGGTGAGGAGGGGTGTCCGTGGGGGGCAGGGGGTGAGGAGAGTCGGGGGTGTCAGTGAGGGGAGGGGGCCATGGGGGGTGCCCGGCAGTGGGCGGGGCCCGGCGGGTGAGGAGAGTCGGGGTGTCCGTGGGGGGTGTCAGTGAGGGGAGGGGGCCATGGGGGGTGCCCAGCAGTGGGCGGGGCCCGGCGGGTGAGGAGAAGTGGGGGTGTCCATCGGGAGCGGGGGGTGAGGAGAGTTGGGGGTGTCAGTGAGGGGAGGGGGCCATGGGGGGGGCCCGGCGGGTGTGGTGAAGTGGGGGTGTCCGTGGGGGGCGGGGGGTGAGGAGTGTCGGGGGTGTCAGTGAGGGGAGGGGGAAATGGGGGGCCCAGCAGTGGGCGGGGCCCGGCGGGTGAGGAGAAGTGGGGGTGTCCGTGGGGGGCGGGGGGTGAGGAGGGTCGGGGGTGTCAGTGAGAGGAGGGGGAAATGGGGGGCCCAGCAGTGGGCGGGGCCCGGCGGGTGAGGAGAAGTGGGGGTGTCCGTGGGGGGCAGGGGGTGAGGAGAGTGGGGGGTGTCAGTGAGGGGAGGGGGCCATGGGGGGTGCCCGGCAGTGGGCGGGGCCCGGCAGGGGAGGAGAAGTGGGGGTGTCCGTGGGGGGCGGGGGTCCCTGGGAGTGGGCGGGCGGGGGTCCGGGCGCAGCCCAGCCCGGGGGCGGTGCCGTGTCCCGGGCCCCCGCCGAAGCCCCGCCCGGCCGCGCTGTCACTCACCGCCCGGGGGAGACGCTCCAGCTCCAGGGAGGCGGCGGCGGAGCCCGGAGCGGGCCGGGCGGCTCCCGAGTGGCGCAGGTAGGGGCCGGAGCGGGCCGGGGCCGGGAGCCGTCTCCCGCGCGCTCGCAGGGCAGGGCCGCCCGGGGCCGAGGCGAGACATCGCGGGGCCCGAGGCGGGGCCCGTTCCGCAGCGGCCTCTCCTGGGCCCGAGAGGGTTAACGGGGCAGACGGCTCCGGGGGGGGGGCGGTACTCCCGCTCCGGCGGCAGGATCCGCTCCGCACTTTGCGGGCAGCCCCCAGGAGGGGACGATGCAGACGGTGCCGTTCCTGATCCCGGGTTCCGCGCCGGGATTTCACCCCACAAGCGAGCATGGGGGGCAGCTGCGGAGGCAGCGTCCCTTACCGGGCCCGGCTGCCACACCGAGTTTCCCGGGCTCCCCCGATTCTGGGCTATGCTCCAGCTTCTTTGGGCTTTATCCTCCGATCCGAAAATCCATCCCGCGTTTTCGGGCCGCCCTGCAGATCCCAGGTTCTGCCTCCGATCCCGGACACTGCAGTCCGCTCCGGGTTTTCGGGGCTGCCCTCTGAAAGGGAGTCTCGCGAGCCCAAGCTCCGCCGCAGCCAATAGGGAACCACCCCCCTCCCGCCGCAGCCAATGGGGAGTCGCCCCCGCCCCCCCTTGGGCTGCAGCGCGCTGAGGGCTCGGAGCGGCGCCTCCATTTAAAGGGGCCGCGACCCGAATCCGGGCTCCGGGCAGTGCGGGCGGCGCGGCGAGCCAGGTACGAGCCGCGGTCGAGCTGGGGGCGGGTCCTCATTGGTTGCGGTGGTTTAGCGCGGCCTGCGGGGCGGCGCGGTCCCGGATAGGGAGGGGGTGGCGGCTCCAGCCTTCGCCCGCGGGGTGCCTTCTGCCTCTGCTCCCGGGTGGGGGCGGGGCTGGGGTACCCGTGCGGAGAGGGGCCGGGCCCCTGGGAGGAGGGGCCCCCTCTGGGCACAGTGACGGGCGCGCGCCGACCCTTATCCCCTTTCCGCGGATTGTAGGGGGCGCGCACCGACCCTTCCCCCGCCCCCTTTCCGCGCAGGGGGGAGGGGGCGCGCACCGACCCCGCCCCCTTTTCCGCGCAAGGGGGAGGGAGGGAGCATATATGTGTAGAGCCGCTATGGGGGAGGGGGAACAGGGTTGGGAGCGCAGGGGCGGGTGCTGCTCCCCTCATGTGGGAGGGGAAACAGGGTTGGGAGCGCAGGGGCGGGTGCTGCTCCCCTCATGGGGGAGGGTATCTGTGTCCTAGGGAAGTGGGAGAGAAGATGGTAGGGGTCTATGGGGAGAGGGTGGAGCAGATGAAGAGCTGTCTCTAGGATTGTTTCTGTCTGTGCTGGTGGCAGGTGGCCGCAGCTGAGTGTTGATGCCTGCCAGCACGTGGGGCAGTCTGGGTCCCCAGTCTGCCCCACTGCCCAGTATTTCAGACCAGTCTGTGCTGGCGTTGAGTGCTTGCTCTGGGTCTCCAGGAAATAGTGTGTGTCTCTTCTACCCCCATGTCCTGACATCATTAGAAGCCCTGCAAGCCTCTGGTTAGCCCAGCTAAGATGGCGCGTTGCCCGTGGTTGGCTGTACAGTGGTTGATTGTAGGTTGTGCTTTGGCCTTGGGGACTTCTTGTTTCCCTCAGACGCCAAATGGGATCAGAACATTTACACCTATTGAGCTTGTTTTCCCAATACCTTTTTCCACATCAGAGTCAAGCAGGGCTTTTTCCAAAGCCCTTTCCCCTCCTCTTCGCCACCTGGTTTGCATGCCCTTTGGGCAGAGACTTTATCTGCAGAGTGTCCCATGTGCTTGGCTCTCCACACATGAGAATAAAAAGTTTGCATTTGAAAGTGCCTAAAAATACTGTTGCTGCTGCAGGAGTCACACTAGGGCTTCCTGAGCTATGTTGTAGGCCCTAGAGTGGGAAAAAGGAGGAGATGCCTTTGTGTCCCTAAAGCAACAGCTCTACCCAGAGGGTGTGCCTGGGGGAGTAGGAATGGGGTGGGGCAGGGCAAAGCTCTGACTGGAGGTTGCTGTTGGATTGGTTGTGGTTGGACATATCTGCTGGTGGTGCCTGCAGAACATGCTTGCAAGGGGTGGGCTGTGGCTGTTGATGGGAGGGGGTATGGCTCTGTGGGGTGGAGGTGGGGTTTTACCTGCCATGTGGGCTTGTTCAGGGTAAGGGTTGAGATGTGGCTCTGGGCTGCAGGGAGTGGTCTTGTGGGATGGGGTATGGTACATGGCTCTGGGATGCAGGGTGGGGATGACCCTCTCAACTAAGTCAGAAGGAGCCATTATTTGAGTTACTTTTCTGCCCCAGTAGAAGCTTCCTCTCATTTCCTGATGTGTTGTTCCAGCTCTGATTCTAGCCTGCAGCTCACTCACTTCTCATCAGTCTGCTTCTTCCTTGTAAACTGTGCTGCCATTCCCTCAAACTACCTCCCAAATTCAAAGCTCCTGAATAGAGCATGACTTTGTCATCATCTCCATCCTAGCTCCTCCTTACCTGAGGAGGTTGTGAAGGCTAGGACTATAACAAAATTTAAAAGGGGACTGGATAAATTCATGGTGGCTAAGTCCATAAATGGCTATTAGCCAGGATGGGTAAGAATGGTGTCCCTAGCCTCTGTTCGTCAGAGGATGGAGATGGATGGCAGGAGAGAGATCACTTGATCATTGCCTGTTAGGTTCACTCCCTCTGGGGCACCTGGCATTGGCCACTGTCGGTAGACAGATACTGGGCTAGATGGACCTTTGGTCTGACCCAGTACGGCCTTTCTTATGTTCATTTCTCATCTTGAAAGGGACAGTAGCACATTTGCCCTCTGGGGTTGATGGAGCAAAAGCCAAACCAAGCTGCACCCCATTGCTCCAGCCATGCCTCTTGCCCATTCACAAGCCCAGGCCCCATTCCATGTTCCCTTTGTGCCTACAGTCATTTCTGCCCCCCACCCCCCCGGCTGCTGGGGGCAATGTAACAATCCCACCCAAACAGCTGGTCACTCCAGACTCCCAATAAAAATCTGGCATCTGGGACAAAGGACCAAAGTTAGGTCCTATAGCTTTAAATTGGGTGGGTGGGAGAGAAGCCTAAGATTGTGTCTAGGCTACAGACTTCTGCTGGCGGAGCTATGAGTTTGAGCTGTGAAGTGGTGTGATCCCTGACTGATATAGCTGTGCTGGCAGCAGCCTGTAGGATAGACACAGTGGCAAAACTGCGCTTTTACTAGTCTAGCTTGTTTTGCTCAGGGTTAGAGGGTATAGCCGAGTCCACACTAGGAGCGCTTTGCTGGTATAGATCTGGCGTAAGAGACCCCATCCTCTACCTCTTCCTCCTTCCCCAATGAAAAGTGTTCTTGGTTGATGGGCATGGACCCTACCAGCAGCTTCCTGTGGCTATCCCCTGGCCAGAGCTCATGGGCCTCTCCAATTGCCCATACTTGAAGTTAATCAACGTAAAGGAAGAGAAACCTAGGATTTACCAAAGTGTGTGTGTGTGTGGCGGGGGGGGACACAGGGACACACTGGTCTATCCAAACCAGCATCCTGCTTCTTCCAATTCCTGATGCTCTCAGGAAAGGTGAAAATTCCCTGTAATGCCCCTGGCCAATTGTATACACCTGCATGTGGGGAGAAAATTCCTTTTCTAAGAATCCAATCTGTGCTGGATTCTCACTGATGGGTCTTTGGTTCCTAGCTCAAGACTCGTTAGAACCCTCTCCCAGCTCTTCAGGTTTTGGGGCCCTAGAAAATAGCATGGCATCAGTGCCAGGCTGCTTACTGGCAGTTTTGTTTGCCATCCCCACGGAGTATAAATGTCTCCAAATGTTCAACATCACAGCTAGTAAATGAGCTTGCTTCAGGGACTGCACCTCATCAAACCAGCACTCTAGCTCTTCCCCATGTCTCAGCTATACTCATCTGGTGGTGGTTTGTGTCTGCAACTGCTTTCCAGGCAGCTGTGGTCATCTGTGGGAAGTTCTGAGGCCATTGCCTTGGCATGTTGGCATGGTGGTGCATGTTTGGGCAATTTCCTTGGCATTGAGGAGCCACTATTCTTTGGCCTTTTCCAGGGCTCCAATACCTGTTTTTGTCTTTTGGCTGGTGACTTGACACTGAGCGACATCCACTTAAGTGTCTCTCTCAGTTTGATGCTTGTTCTTCACTCACCCTGATTTTGTGTATGGTATTGTTTTGGAAGGTGTCTTTTGGTGGCAGGTTTTTGGTCTGCGAAGAAATGCTTGTGGTGGTGTTTGTTTTACAGGTGAGGTTCTGGGTAGAGGCAGTGGTTCTTGGAGAGGGAGCTGTGCAAGCTGCAGGAGAGTTTGCTTTCTGCCTTGGTCTCTGACTGGGGTCAATTCTTGAGACAGAATTGCTCCCTGGGAATCAGGCATTGGAGTTGGGCTGATATTCCTGAAAAAAGGGATTGCCTGCATGTCTGTTCCGGGGCTGGTGTATGTATGCAAATAAAATGAGTTACACTTAGAATGCACCAAGATTCCATATTGTTCACTTCTCCACTGGGAAGCTAATGGGCAAAGACCTAATATCTGCCATCACTTGGCAAAGAGGTGACATAGGTATCAGCAGAGGGCCGTTGGTGTCAGAAGAAGGGAAAACAAGGAGGAAGGAGTCTGCTCCTCTGCTCCAAAATCTGTCACAGGCTGCTGAGCATGCGGATATTGTCTGCCTCAGAGTTTATCACTAGTGCCGAGGTGTTGGACACATCAGCGGATGTACCTGAGTGGTGAAGAGGCGTGAGGAGTGCCTTCAAGCCCTCTGAGGCATCCCAGAGTGGCCCTGTAAGTTGGGCTTTCTGACACACCCTGTCAAAGCCCCAACTCTGGACAGCTCTGCCTTAAGGCTTCTGGATTTCACCCTCCTGCATTCATTTGGCTGAAGCAGGGAGGAGGATAAAGTTTCTGTGTATATTCTGGGCAACCTAGTTTGATTACTGCTGCTCTTGTGAAACTATCCTGAAGCCTACAATGCCGACTTCAGGGCATCCTGTTGCTCTCTCTTGGCAGGTGTACGATCACTTGATGAATCAGAGTAACTACTGCACCAAGACCTGAGGCTTGAACCCCAAGAGTTTGGTGCTCCAGGTGCAAGAAACTCTGGTCTTGGTGCTGGTGTCCCTGGCACTGATAGTTGTGGCAAAGCCAGTGATGGTGTTTTCCAGAGAGCTTGGGATGACCCATATTGTGTAGACCATTCCAGCTGCATGGGGGGGGGGGGGGCAGGCTTGAGGGATCATGGCGTGGATGGCTGCTATTTAGACTCGTATGAGCTAGAAGATTGGTACAGATTCAAAGGCCAGGAGCGGACGATTGTGCTCATCTAATCTGACCTCCTACATAACTCAGGCCAGAGAACCTCACCCAGTGATTCCTGCATTGAGTCCAATAACTTAAGACACTGGGAATGTAAAGACTGCAAATGATGGAGAATCTCTGTTGGCCAGTGGTTAGTTACCGGTGCTGTTAGAATTTGTGCCTTACTTACAGTTTGAATTTGTCCAACTTCAGCTTCTAGCCATTGGATCTTGTTCTGCCTTGTCTGCTAGATGAAAGAGCCATCTGCTATCAGAAATTTCCCCATGTAAATATTTCTAGGCTGTGATAAAGTCCCTTCTTAACTTAATTTTCAATAAACTAAATAGATGGCGCTCCTTACGTCTCTCACTGGAAGGCAAGCTTTCCAAACCTTGTCTGCTTCTTATGGCTCTTTCTTGAATCCTCTTGTTTTTTAATGTCCTTTTAAAAGTGTAAACACTAGAATTGGACCCTATATTCCAGCAATAATCTCACCAGTGCCATATGCATGGGGGGAATGCCACTCCCTCCTCCTGCTCTCCCTGTTTCTACATCTGTCAAAGGCTACATTCCCCAGTTGCACCCTTGAAGTGGGGAAGGGCATTTCACTTACCTCCTACATCGTTACCTCGTTACTTGAAATCCCCTTCGGGATGTCCCTTCATCTGTGCTGCTTGAGTCCACCCCCTTCGGTGGGTACAGAACAATCCAAATGAAAAAAAAATACTTCCATCTCTCTCGGGGCTTTGTGCCAATAAGGGGAAGCCAGTCATTCAGATCCCCAAAGGAAGTCTTGGCCCCTATAGCTAAAGCCAAGGCTTAATCCCAGGGGTTCCAACACAGGCTGGTTTCCTTTTCCGTCTTCTTTCTCCAAAGGCTAGGCCAGGCAGCGTGCTCAAGCCTTTCCTTCAGTAACCTAGGGCCCGGGGCTGGGAGCCCTGTGCTCCAGGTCTGCTTGTTTCAGAGGGCCCCCTCAACTGGCCTGGATTCCTCCCTTTTAAGGGCCAACCCCAAGACCTGACAAGCCTCAGAGGCTTGTCAAATTGGAGCTGGTTGTGACCAAAGGAGTTCTGTAACACCACCTTGCCTGATGGCGGTGAGGGAGTCATTTACATCACCACAACAACCAATAATGGCATTATCCATCTTAGCTGCAGCATTGCAATGGGGGCTCATGTTCAGTTGATTATCTACAACATCCTTTGCAGAGGCTCAGCTTTCCCAGATACAGGCCCCACCCTGTAAGTATAACCTACTCTTTTGTTCCTGTATGTTGGCCCTTGCATTTGGTTGTATTAAAATGCATGGAGTTTGATTTATCAAGTGATCTGGATTTCTCTGTAACAGTGATCTTGTCCTCCTCATACCACTCCCATCAACCTTAATGGCCTCTGCCAACTTTATCAGCAGTAATAATTGAGCTATAACTATTTAAACCAAGGGGATTAGCCCAGATCTGCAGGGCTGACCACACACCACAGTTCCCTAATGCTCTTGGTGGCAGATAGGAAGGAACTGATATGTTTGGGGGCTGTGCTCCCTTGATATGAGTTATGAAACTGAATGTCAATGTCACTAAGGTCATGCAGCCCCAGTGGACAGCCCCTCAGACAAGGGGGTGCCAATCTTCCAAGTGTGAAATCAGAGTTGACTCATGAAGAACAAAAGTTACTGGTAAGTAACCTTTTACTTTTTCCAGGTCCTTGATAAAAATATTGAGTAGCATTGGGCTGAGAACCAGTCTCTCGCAACACAGTCATTCATTGATAGATCTCAAAATGTTAATGGAGAATCATCTGTTAGCACATAAGTGTATTAAAATCTGGCTATGTTAATATTGTATAGTGCTAACTTTTGAATCAGAATATTGTGTGGTATTAAGTCAAATGCCTTACAGAACTCTAGGGGTGTTTTTGTCCACCCAATTACTCTTATCAATCAAACTTGTAATCGTCTCAAAAAATAATATCCAGTTTGTTTGACAAGACCTATTATCTAAAATCATGTTGACTGGGTATTAATTATATTATCATCCTGTAATTCTTTATTGATTGAGTCACTTATCAGCTGTTCCATTATTTTGTTTGAGATCAGTGTCTTGTTTGCCCTTTTTAAATATTGCACAAGATAAGCTTTTTTCTAGTTCTCTGGAAATTTCCCATTATTTAAAGATTTACTGAATGCCACAAGTACTCCTGTTCTTTTTGCGGATACAGACTAACACGGCTGCTACTCTGAAACCTGAAAATTAACATTACTGGTCCAGAGAGTTCCTTGGCCAATTCATTTAAAACTCTTGGGTGCAAGTTACCTGGTGTAGCGAGGTGGTCAGCCCGCTCCTGCCTGAAGGGGATAAAGCAGCTGCAGTGGGGAAAGCGAGGCTGATTGGGAAAGCAGCCACAGCTATGGTCAGCTTAATCAGGGCCCAGCTGGGCCTTATAAGAGGGCTGTGGGCCAGAAGCTGCAGACACACACTCCCTCTAATTTTCTTGAGAGAGAAGGACCTGACTGCCTGGGAAGCTGAGGAGGTTACCTAGGGTGGAGTAGTGCTGGGGAAGGGCAGAGGGAGCTGGGGAGCTCCAGCCTAGCAAAGCCCAGGCTGCAGGCCGAGTTAAGAGCCCACAAAAGGTACTGGGGCTGCAGAGGGGCAACCCAGAGATTGGCAAGGGGGCCAGCTGCCTCTGCCTATGATGAGTGGTTTAGAGACTGCAGTCCGCCCCAGGGAGCAGGGGCTAGATGATGACTGGCAGTAGCCGTTGAGGCAAGGTTGGGGATAGAGGGTTGGGGGTTCCCCTGGGAGGGGAGACCCAGAGACTGCGTGGGTACTGCAGAGGGCAGAACCCCAAGACAAAGGGCACCGGGGTCTGGGAGGGACACAGGGGCCAGTGGCAGGCAAGACATCAGCCATCAGAGGGCGCTCCGAAGCTGGAGAAAGAGCTAATTCCCTGGACAACCATCAGGAGGCGTCGCACCGGTGAGTCGTCACCCCATCTCACCTGGACTTGCTGATTTTAAAATGTTGAACTTTAGTAGAAGTTGTTTAACACCTTCATTATTCTAGATACTTTCTGATAGTCAAAAAGATGAGAAATTTCCAGCACAGTCTGGATCTTGGAAATCTGAATTGGTATCTGGCAAAAGAAAAGTTTAAGATGGTTACCCTAGGAGCCATCGTGTGTGCTAGAGAAAATCAGCTGCTTGAATGCCCTGGACCTTGATGATGCTTCTGTGCACAAAGGGAAACGTCTCAAGCACTGGGAATATCTGATTGGTCGTAGGGGAACAGCATTATCTGCACTTTTAGACTGGTATCAGCACTGTGTTTTCATTAAATGCTTGGTAGTTGTGGACTCCTGGTCTCTGTAGGTAGCCCCGACGTTCCCCTGTCATGACAATTAACTGATTAAGGACACTGCTCTGGATGGTGTCAAAGATCAGTGTGTATATCCTGTGGGGTTCTTAGGATACTTTATCAAGAAGCTTAATGACCAAAGTTCCAACTTGCACCAGAAGACAATTGTCATATTCAGGAGCCCTCTTAAATACATCTCAACTCAAATCTTTCCTGCCTAGGATGGGATCCAACATCTAATTCGCTTGGCAGAAAAGATAATGAAAAGTCAGCAGGTGACAGTACAGGCCATGCTATGAATGTTCTATCTAGTGGCTACAACTGTATTTGTATTTTCCATGGCACAATCTGCACATGAGGCAACCTCAGCAGACCCTGGGATCCCACTGGAAATAAGCAACACAAGGGCTTCCATTTCATATCTGTGTAACAGATTGGATGTCTCAACACCTATCTAAACTGCAGCTGAGGGACTACCCCTTCATTGAACTTTGTCTCCTCAGGAACAGCAATTGCACATAAATGTTCTGGAGATGAAGGAGTCCTATCCTAATCCCAAAGACCTTCAGTGATCTTGTATCCCCAGTGATGGTCTTCATGGAAAGCATGGCAACCTGATACCCATTTCAATCAACAGACAAGGAGGTACTGGGCAGTCCAGATTTGGGAACAAGCTGTGTCCCTCCCATTTTTTGTCAGCAGGCACTTGGCAGGGAACATAAGAACGGCTATACTGGGTCAGACTAATGGTCCATCTAGCCCAGCATCCTTTCTCTGACAGTAGCCGCTGCCAGATGTTTCAGAGGGAATGAACAGAACAGGGCAATTTTAAGTGATCATCCTGTCATCCAGGCCCAGGTTTTGGCGGTTGGAGGTTTAGGTTTACCCAGAGCATGGGGTTGCATGCCTGACCATCATGGCTATTAGCCATGATGGACCCATCCTCCATGAACTTGTCTAATTCGTTTTTTAATCCATTTATGCTTTTAGCCTTCACAGCATCCCATGGCACTGAGTTCCATAGGTTGACTGTGCTTTGTGTGAAGAAGTACTTCCTTTTTTTTTTTTTTTTTTTAAACCTTCTGCCTATTTCATTTGGGTGACCCTTAGTTCTTGTACGTTGTGGTGTTGTAGCTGTGTTGGTAGTAGGATATTAGAGAGACAAGGTGAGTGAGGTAATATCTTTTACTGGACCCACTGCTGTTGGTGAGAGAGACAAGTTTTCAAACTTACACAGAGCTTCTCTTCAGGTCAAAAGCTTGTCTCTCTCGCCAACAGCAGTGGGTCCAATAAAAGATATTACCTCACCCACCTTGTCTCCCTAGTTTTTGTATTTATGTGAAGGGGCAAATAATACTTCCTTATTCACTTTCGCCACACCATTCATGATTTTATAGCCCTCTATCATATCCCTCCATAATTGTCACTTTTCTAAACTGAACAGTCCCAGTCTCTTTAATCTCTCTTTGTATAGAAGTTGTTCCATACCCTTAATCATTTTCATTACCCTTCTCTGTACCTTTTCCAATTCTAATACATCTTTTTTGAGATGGGACTACCGAAAGTGCATGCAGTATTCAAGATGTGGGTGTACCATAGGTTTATATAATGGCATTCTGATATTTTCTGTCTTATTATCTATCCTTTTCCTAATGGTTCCTAGCATTCTGTTGGCTTTTTTGACTGCCGCTGCATTTTGAGCAGATGTTTTCAGGGACCTATCCAGTGCTTGAGTGGTAACAGCTAATTTAGACTCCATCATTTTATATGTATAGTTAGGATTAATTTTTTCCAATGTGCATTACTTTGCATTTATCGACATTGAATGTCATCTGCCATGATGTCACCCAGTTTTGTGAGATCCCTTTGTAACTCTTCACAGTCTGCTTTGGACTTAACTCTTGGGTAACTTTTTTTTCGTCTGCAAACGTTGCCACCTCACTGTTTACCCCCTTTTCCAAATCACTTATGAATATGTTGAACAGCATTGGTTCAGTACAGATCTTTGGGGGATCTCACTATTTACCTCGCTTTATTGTGAAAACTGACCATTTATCCCTACCCTTGTTTCCTGTCTTTTAACCAGTTACTGACCCATGAGAGGACCTTATCCCATGACTGCTTACTATGCTTAACAGCCTTTGGTGAGGGACCTTGTCAAAGGCTTCCTGAAAGTCCAAGTGCACTATATCCACTGGATCCCCCTTGTGCATATGCTTGTTGACCCCCCTCAAAGAATTCTAATAGATGGGTGAAGTATAATTTCCCTTTACAAAAGCTGAGTTGACTCTTCCCCAACATATCGTGTTCATCTACGTGTCTGATAATTCTGTTCTTTACTATAGTTTTAAACCAATTTGCATGATACTGAAGTTAGGCTTACTGGCCTGTAATTGCCAGGATCACCTCTGAAGCCTTTTTTAAAAATAAATAAATAAATAAAAAATCGTTACATTAGCTATCTCTAGTCATCAGGTAAAGAGGCTGATTTAAGAGAGAGGTTACATACTGTAGTTCTGCAATTTTATATTTTAGTTCCTTCAGAACTTCTGGGTGAATACCATCTGGTCCTGGTGACTTATTATTTTTTAATTTATCAATTTGTTCTTAAACCTTCTCTAGTGACACTTCAGTCTGGGACAGTGGATCAAATTGGTCACCTAAAAAGTATGGCTGGAGATATACTCCCCCGTATCCTCTGCAATGAAGACTGATGCAAAGAATTAATTTAGCTTCTCCGCAATTGCCTTGTCTTCCTTGAGCGCTCCTTTAGCAACTCAGTCGTCTAGTGGCCCCACCGATTGTTTGGCAGGCTTCCTGCTTCTGATGTACAAATAAATAAATAAATTTCTGTTTTCTCTGTTATTAGCTGTCATTAGATAGTTACTCTTCAAATTCTTTCTTGGCCTGCCTGCCTTATACTTTTACACTTGACTTCCCAGAGTTTATGCTCCTTTCTGTTTTCCTCAGTAGTATTTGACTTCTGATTTTTAAAGGATGCCTTTTTGCCTCTAAGTGCCTCTTTTACTCTGCTGTTTTAGTCATGGTGGCACTTTTTTGGTCATCTTACTGGGGTTTTTGTTTGTTTGTTTGCTTTTTTAATTTGGATATACATTTAGTTTGAGCCTCTGTGATGATGTTTTTAAATAGTCTCTATGCAGTTTGTAGGCATTTCATCCTTGTGACTGTTCCTTTTAATTTCAGCTTAACTAGCTTCCTCACTTTTGTGTAGTTCCTCCTTTTGAAATTAAATGCTACCGTGGTGGGTTTCTTTTGGCATTTTTCCTCCTTACAAGGATGTTAAATTTAATTACATTATGGTCACTATTACCAGGCAGTTCAGAGTTACGAACTGACCCGGCAACCACACACCTCATTTGGAAGCATAAGTATGCAATCAGGCAGCAGCAGAGACCAAAAAAAAGCAAGTACAGTACTGTGTTAAATGTAAACTACTAAAAAAAAAAAGAGAGATTAAAAAAAATTTGACAAGGTAGGGAAACTGTTTCTGTGCTTGTTTCATTTACATTAAGATTGTTAAAAGCAGCATTTTTCTTCTACATAGCAAATTTTCAAAGCTGGATTAAGTCAATTGTAAACCTTTGAAAGATCATAATGTTTTGTTCAGAGTTACAAACAACCTCCATTCCTGAGGTGTTCGTAACTCTGAGGTTCTACTATATATTCACCTGTTGGACCAGATCCTTTGTTCCACTAAGGACTGAAGAAAGGAAGATGTGATTGCAGACAGATCTGTGGTAGATCCTCGAGAATGGTCCGTGGATTACATCTTCCCCCATTGAAAGGGCACCAAAGGTGGATCACTTCAGCACTCCCATGAACAATAAGCCACTAGTGTCCTGCTCGTGGCCATAAGAAAATCCCATGTTATAAAGGGACGCCTCCTGTGCAGGCCTATGAAAGGAGACTTTCTGGCAAAGTCCAGGAGAGAGAGACGCTCAATGATCCCAAAAGCCCTCTGCCCTCCCAGATAGGCATGGTTCATTGACCTGTTGCAGATCGCCAAAGCTGATCCTTGGTCTGAGAATCTGGCTTTCAGAGCATGGCTCCTGGCAAGGCAGAGATCTGTAGTCATGGTGTCTTTAAGCAGGCAACTTGTGGCCCCTTGAAAGCCACCTAGCAGAAGAACCTGCAACTCCAAGTGGAAAAAGTTTGCAGTGAGGTGCAAAGAGACCCCTTACTTCTGCCTGAGTCCAACTAACTCCATCCAGGTACATTGGGCAACTGTTTCAGCCTGCCATGAACCTGTCACAGCCAGGCACTATCTGTAGCTCCTTATCAGCCTTATGCAGGGCTTATTGCTCTTCAAACCATCCACTAAAAAGCCTTGTTTCAAGTGGTATCAGCGCGGTCCTGAGAAAGCTAATGAAACTGAACAATGACTGCAGTCATGCCCCAGCCGCTGGTGCACGTTATTCCAGGTTTTACAAGGCTACGGTGGTGCTCTGGGCTTATCTTAGAACCCTCTTTGTGGTGATGGAGTTCCGCTTCAGTAGTCTGGCCTACTAAGTTTTCCCTCACCCACATGCTCACCTCAGTGAAGCCTTTTTCTATATGCTGAAGTCCTTTAGTTGTTTTTCGATAGTCCAACTAGTTCTTTGGACACCAATATGCTAGGCAGTGTTGTTCACAGGAAGATACTGTCTGAGCTGAAGTCTTGCTGCATTTCATGTTACGGTGTCCTGACTCAAGTTCCCTGTAACCTGCCCAGCAGTCTATTTAGTGCCGCGCAGGCACTCGGGAACCCGCCCGGGGACCAGCTGGGGGAGGGGCGCACCTCCGCAGGCCTCAACTCTGCTGTGGCCCGGCCTGCCCCTAGGCGTGGCCCGCCTCACCCCCAGACGTGGGACTGGCCTGGTGGCACGACCCAGACGGGGCCCAGAGTCCTGGACCCAGGCGCAGACGGGGTGCCCCTCCCCCTTGGGCCTGAACCAACCCCAGCCTGGATCTGCTGGGACCAGGGAAGGGGTGCTTATCCTACAGCTCCAGCCCTGGAGCTGCCACGCGGAGAGAGAGCTGCAGGGAGTACTCCCTCCCCGCCGTAGCCCCAGAGCACCATCCTGCACCCCAAACCCTTCAACCTTGGCTGCACCCCAGAGCCTGCACCCCCAGCCAGAGCCCTCGCACCCCTGCACCCCAACCCTCTGCCCTAGCCTGGAGCCTCCTCCCACACTCCAAATGCCTCGGCCCCACCACATGAATTTTGTAATGTGCACCAATATGAAGGTGATGTGTCACTCAACACCTCCATATTGGTGCACATAACAAAATTCGTTCCGCACATGGGTGGGAAAAATTAGAGGGAACACTGGTCCTGACTGCCTGAAATGAGAAGACTGGCTCAGCAGAGCTGTCCCTTGGGTATGGCAAATTAGGGCGACTGCCCCGGGTCCCGTGCTTTGGGCAGTGAGGTGAGGCAGGTGGGCGAGCGGGGTGAGGAGGCGAACAGGGAGGCAAGCAGCGGGTGGCAGGCAGGCAGGGGGAGGCAAGGAGGAGCCCCCCTCACAGAACCTCCTCCTGCTCGCCAGCAGGCCACACCAATCAGCGCCTACTGCCTGCTGCGGATCAGATGTTTCGCGGCATCAGGAGGCACTGGGGGTGGAGGGGAGAGGAACGAGGTTGCAGTGTGCTTGGGGGAGGGGGTGGGGAAGAGGTGGGGGCAGGGCCTTGGGGGAAGGGGTGGAGTGGGGGCAGGGCCTGGGGGGAGCACCCCCCTGGCAGATTAGAAACTTGGTGCCTATGTCCTGGGCGCCGCACCCCTCCCCCGCCCCCCAGGGACAGCCCTGGGCCTTGGACCGCATGCCTCAACACAGGTGCCTCTACGGCCTGCCTCAGGGATGTTTCCATGGTAGACATCAGCAAGGCTGATCTGGGGTCCTCTCCCCATGCATTTACAAGGTGTTTTTATTTGGACTGGCCTGCAGGAAGGAGTCCCGTTTCAGACTTGTGCTCCAGAACGTGTTCACAAGATAGGGGAGGTCTTGTGGCATCTATATACTCCATGCTGGCTGAGGGTTCAGGGAGTTAACAAAGCAACTGCCTGCATGCTCAGCCAGAGCTGGTTTGGTAACTCCACAGCGGCAGGTAGACGCCTGGTCGACCCTACAGAGTTAGGTCAACACAAGGCAGCTTATGTCGACCTAACTCTGTAAGAGGCTACACTAAAATGTCACTCCCACTGATGTGACTTGCTCTCTATGCCGACTTAATGACGCCACCTCTGCAAGAGGTATACTAGTTAAGTCGATGTGGTGTCAGTGTAGACACTGCGTTACTTGTGTTGACTTCAGTGGCCTCTAGGAGGTGTCCCACAATACCCCACTGTGACCGTTCTGGTCATCTTTTTGAGTTCCACTGCCCAGGGGCCAGGTACACAGGTAGACACACCTCCTTTTTAAAGCCCCACACATTTTTGAAATTCCATTTCCTGTTTGCTTGGTATGGAGAGCTCATCTAGCAGCTGACCATGCCGGCTCAACAGTGCAGACACACTTCTTCCTGGAGTACACTAAAAGTGGTGGATATCTGTGGGGAGAAGAGGCGGTGGGGGCATAGCTCTGATCTAGCCGCAGAAATGTTGATATCTACGAGCAGATCACTCGGGGCATGGGGGAGAAGGGCTTTAAGAGGGACCCGCAGCTGTGCTGCATAAAAGTCAAGGAGCTGTGGCAGCGTACCAGAAGGCAAGGGATGCAAATAGTGTCTCTGGCGCAGAGCGGCAAGCATGCTGCTTTTACAAATTGCTGCATGCCATTCTCGGTGAAGACACCACTGCCAAGAGCCCTGTGGATACTTCAGGGGAGCTGGAGTAACAGGCCCCCGAAGTGAACAGTGAGGAAGAGGTGTTGGACAAGGCAAAGGAGGAGTATGGGGTACAGGCGACCAGGGTGGATCCAGTGGCATGGTGAGCAAGGACCTCTTTCTGATGTCCAGCACCGGCGAGCCTGATGCAGGGGAAGGGAACCTCTGGTAAGTATGCAATTTGCTTTGATATTGCTTTGGTATTGTCTGTTCATTTATTCTTTTTTGATCATGCTAGAAGAGGTAGTGAAATAGCTAATAGAGGTAGAGGAACTGCCCCATGCTCTATGAATCCCAAGGAGAAGTGAGAATGTAGTGCCTGTAACTTGTGTGGATCAAGGGGAGTGAGTTCAGTATGCCAAGTTTCCATTTATCTTGTGAATACACTCACAATAGTACCTTTGTGCATTGCATCTTTTGCAGCTGGAAATGTGGCCTTGAGGGTCTCTCCATCCAGACCAGCAGAGCGGCTGTGCCACATGAGGAGGAGAAGGAAGAGGACCTGGGATGATGTGTTGCAAAAGATCCTGCAAGCCTCTAGTGCTTCGGATACTGAGCACAGGGCTTAGAGGATCACCCTCATGGATAGAATGGACAGGGATAAAACGGAGAGGAGAAAAGCGCAGGAAAAGGAGAGAGACGTGCAGCACAGGAGATGCTAGTGCTTCTCAAGTGTCAAACATGCTGGAGACTCTTGTTGATCTTCAGCTTCAACAGACCCATGCTCACCTCCCTCTACACCTTATAGAGAGCTGCATTCTGGCACCTCCCCACACCCCTATCCTCCCACATTCCATGTTGTATCCAGGGCCGCTGCATTACCCCTACCACTCCCCCCTGTGACAGACAGTTGGTGTATGTGTATGTGAAATGGAAATAACTGTTCTTTCTTCTTCAAAGGTTCTTTTCCCTGTATTTATAAAGTTTCATTCAGTTACAGATATGTCTGTTTGGAATAAAAGTCTATTTATGGAAACTTAATTCATTTTTATTAGCTCACAACATATGATGGCTAGGGCTGACCTTCACAGATAATAGCAATAGGTGCATTTGCAATGTTATATTACTACACACACACAGCACTCATTACAAGGTTCATACTGGGCTGCAAAAAAACAAACAGGCAGAGCAAGATATAGCAGCACACATCACTGGGGCTCTCTATTAAAATGGTCTTTCAAAGCCTCCCTGAGTCGCATAGCTCCCTGGAGAGATCTTACAGCTCTGGTGTCTGGCTGCTCAAAATCAGCAGACAGCTGTTCCACACCTCCACCCTGGTGGAAACTTTCCCCCCTTTGCTTCACACATACTATGAAGCACGCAGCAGGCAGCTATACCTAGTGGGATATTTTTTTCACTGAGTAATCTCGTGAGTAAATAGTGCCAATGTCTTCTCAAATGGCCAAAGGCACATTCAGCTGTTATGCTGCACCTGCTGAGTCTGTAATTCAAGTGCTCCTTGCTGCTGTCAAGGTGACTGGTGTACAGCTTTGGGAGCCACAGGACTAAGGGGCAGGCTGGGTCTTCCAGGATCACTATTGTCATTTCAACATCCCCAGTGGTAACCCTCTGGTCTGGGAAGAGTCCTTGCTTGCAGCTTTCTGAACAGGCCTGTGTTAAAAATGTGTGTTATGCACCTTCCCTGACCATCTTGCGTTGATGTCAGTAAAGTATCCCTGGTGATCCATCAGCACTTGCAATACCCTAGAAAAGTAGCCCTTTCTGTTGATGTATTTGGGCAAGGTGGTCTGGTGCCAAAATAGGGATGTGTGTGCCATCTACCCCACCCTGTCACAGTTTTGGAACCCCATTGCTACAAAACCAGCCACTGTCCTGCACGTTGCCCAGAGTCACAAACCCTTGTAGCAGGATGCGATTAATGGCCCTGAAAACTTGCATCACAGCAACCCCCACGGTGGATTTCCCAACTCCAAATAGATTGCTACTGATCTGTCAGTAATCTCGCATTGCCATCTTCCACACAGCGATTGCCACTTGCTTCTCCACTGTCAGTGCGGCTCTCATTGTGGTGTTGCTGCACAGGAGGGCTGGGGCAAGCTCTGCACACACTTCCAGGAATGTGGCTTTGCCCATCCGAAAATTCTACAGCCAATGTGCCTCATCCCATACCTGCGTAACAATACAATCCCACCAGTCAGTGCTTGTTTCCTGGGCCCAGAACTGGTGCTTCCCCATCTGCAGCTGCTCCGTGAAGACTAGCAACAACCTTCAATTGTTTGTGTTCCACAACAAGCTAGCCTCCATGGAATTGTGATGTTCCCCACACCACCTCTGGTGGCTCTGCAAATGCTGCAGGATCAGGCGCATTGTGTTCACAAAATAGTGCAGACCTGTGCAGGAACCATGCTTCTCACAGACATGGCGGATGTGTGGGTTTGTGGGACTTTTGAAAAGAGTTACAGACATCATAGGATGCAGATAAAATTATGGGATGGAGAAAACTGCATCATAGGATGTTGAAACTGTGTTCCCAGTTGCCTCTGAGTGACTCATTTGCCCCCATGAGGCATTGCAAACCCTTCCCAAACCATCCTGCGCTAGATGGTGGCAAGTTGTACAGTGGGAGAGCTCCCCGTGGTGTCTGCTGTCTGCATCAGTGCAAGTGCTGGTAGTGAGGACGCACACCACTGACGCAAGGAGCGTGGTGTGGACGTGCAAAAGCAGTTTAATTACTGTTGCAGCTGTACATTGGTGTAACTTAGGCTCGACTTAATTTTGTAGTGTAGACTTGCCCTGAGGGGGACTGCAGGGAGAGGAGTCCTTCAGCAGGCTTGTGAAAAGCTGCCAAACCAACCAACCCACCCAGCAAAGGGAGGAGCAGGACAAAGAAGCTGGGGAAGACTACAGAGGTACAAGTAACTCAAGGGACTGCGGAGGACTGGTTTCTGGCTGTCCCAAACAATGGCCCTGAGCTGCAACCCAGTGGAACCCTAGCCGGGGGCTTCCTAGAGAAGAAGCTCCTTAACACGGGTGAACTAGGCCTGATTAGCCCCTATTACAGGACATCAAACTTTCCCACCACCAAATGAAGCTTTGTGGTGTTTTCATACAGTGGCTAATCTTGTCTGTGTGTTTGGCCGCTGTGGCTCATTCCGCAGGCTTGTACATTGCACCTAATTGTGGTTTTGAGAAGTGTCTTCTCCCCTGCTTTGTACATCAAATGAAACCCCTCCCTGTTCACTGGGCTGGTGTTGACCTTATTGCTGCTCGCTGCTGCGGTGTACTAACTTCTTACTCTCCAGAAGTGGGAATCCTGGTAGAGGGCATCTTTAGAAAAGGAGAAATTATTTAACTTGTTCTACTTCTTGGAAGATCTCCTCTCTGGAGCATTCTCACCTCCCCTAAGGCTCTGGACCTTTTCTTCATTGAGAGGCTTTTCTCTTGCACTCCTTTTTTTTTTTTTTCTCTCTCTCTCTCTCTCTCTTTTCCTTTCTCTGAGGCACATTTTAGATTTTATGTTCTTGAACTGGCTCATCCTGGGAGCTTTGCCCCCTATCCAGCCAGAGGAACTGCCTGGAACAGACAGAGGGCACCATTTATATTTGGCAGGAAGTAGCATGCGACAGTAGTAGGGGGCATGGCTCTCTGTTACTGGTGCCCTAATGGGACAAGGGGAGCTGTGCCAGTCTCATGCTGAAGAGATAGGGCTGTGGGAGCTGATGTCTTCAGAGAAGGAGAGTACCAAGTGACTCATTTCCCTTCCTGAGGGCAGCAGTGCTCAGCTGCTACCCTGCAGTAGGATATTTGGCTATTCTTATTTTAGTTGATAACTGAAAATGTTTACGTCTGGCTGCAGAGTCAGACTTTTACCTCCTTCTGAAGACCGTTTCTCCAGGTCTGTTCCTGCTCCACACATGTATTTCCTGCGTGTTAGTTTGAAATAAACTGTCTCTTGAGTGATGCCTGGCTTTTCTGCTGTGGGTGGGAAGAGAAGAAGGAGCTGATCGAGTCTCACTCTGCCCTTCGTCATCTTGCACTGCAAACCTGTTTGAGAGAGAGAACTATTTGGAGGGTTCATCCTTGCTGCACCCTATTTGTAGTCTATGCTGGACGGTGTGGGCTTGTGACAGGAGTGAAATACGCCCTCTCAAGAGGTGTCGGCTGCTTGATGGGGGTTACCTTCTCTTCATAGTAAAATCATCTTTGACCATATGAACTCCATTCACCTTAGCTGTGAGGTGACTTCTACACAACCAACTAGTGTGGCAGGTCCCAGCTCCTCCAGAGAGGATGCTGGACTAAAGGCTGTAATAATTCCTTCCTCGTAGGTGCTAGAGCTATAGGGAGCATCCACCAAGTGGTATTATGGCACAGGGTGAGAGGAGGAGTCTTGTGCTGGCCACAGGAACTTAGAGGACCCAGGGGCAAGAGACTCAGAGGTACTACAGATGGAGCAAGCTGAGGAGGAGCACCTGCACTCTGCTAGCTATTTTGGGGCCAGTTTAGGAGACTCGAGTGATAGAGCTGCCACAGCTTCCCTGAAGAGAGATTGGAAAAAATAGGGATTGTTACCTTTAAAAAGGAGACGTGATAAAGGTCTGTAAAATAATGACTGGTCAAGAGAAGGTGGATCAGGAGCTCCTGTTTTCCCTTCTCATGACAGAAGAACAAAGGGACATTTTAATGACATTAAAAGGTGGCAGATTCAAAACTGAGAAAAGGAAATACATTTTCACGCAATTTGTAATTAGCCAGTGGGACTTGCTGCCGCAGGGTGTCACTGAGACCAAACACTGACCATTTAAGAAGTGAGTGGACACTTACAGGGTTGAGAATGTCCAGAGTTAGAATAGTGATTGGTAACGAAAGTTGGAAGGCACATTAAACCTCCTGCCTCAGAACTTAGACCAATTTCTAACTCTTAGGGATTAGAATGATGCTTTATCCTACATCTGCTCTTGTGGAGTTCTTGTTCCTTCCTCTGAAGTGTCCGGTTCTGGCCTGTCAGAAAAAGAATGCTGCACTGGTTAGACCATAGATTTGGTCGAGCTGGGCACTTCCCAGGATCCCTCTCCCTCTTTGGTTTTTACACCTGTCATATAGTTGATGGTAGTTTTCCTTGTTTAGCAAAGACATATGTATTTCACTCTCCGTTTCTCCTCATAATTCCAGCTCCTCCAGCCCTTGATTATGTTTGTGGCTCTCCTTTGACTTCAACTTCCAATCTCTCACGTAATGAGGAGCCCAGAAGTGATCTCATTTCAGCAGGGGTAGCACAGATTAGTGCATCCTTGCTGCCCAGCTTGCTCTGTACCAGTTTCAGGGTAATTCCCCAAGGTACTAGTTTATGATTTTCTGTTATGTTTTGTCAGTGGTTTTTAGCCTCTCAGGGTTATTTCTGTCTTCACTCATAACCCGCCTTACTCCCCACTGGAAGGTTTCTTTCTGCAGAAACCAAACACTCCGCAACTCCTGCACCTATACAGCTGGGATCCCAGAGATATGTCCTTGTCTCTCTGTGCTTTTTGACTCCCAGCTCTTGGGGTTAGTCTGTCTCCATGGCGTGGGCTACATAGATTGCTGGGGATTCCTACAGTGAGGGCAGGGGAGGGGCGGCTCCTGGTGGTGAGATGAACTGGCTGGGAGAAAAGGCATTTTAAGTAGTAACAGTGGGCAGCTGTGTGAGAACTGACCCATCCTGCCCCCTGGTCTGTCTCTGGTGAAGTACTGAAGGGGCGATGGGGCACCTGTCCCACTACCGCATTACAGATTGCTGGATAGCTACACAGTCCTCTGAATTGAAACAGTTCCTCTGTAGTAGCTCACTGTGTTTCTCTGCTGTAAACATACTCACTCACCCTTGTAGTTGAATCTTGGCCGTGGTGGAGCATAGGCCTGTGTTGGTAAATTCCCAGGCAGGCAGAGCCCAAGGCAGCTTTTTGGCTCCAGAAGTTTGTAACTCCCTGTTATACTGTGAGAAGTGGAGGTGAGTCGCTTGTCTCCTGGTCTGTGCTCGATTCCCACCAGGAATCTCCTGGTACAGCCTGGAACAGTGTGTAATGCTGTATAGGGGAAAGCAGTGGATGTGTTATTCCTTGACTTTAGCAAAGCTTTTGATACGGTCTCCCACAGTATTCTTGCCACCAAGTTAAAGAAGTATGGGCTGGATGAATGGACTTTAAGGTGGATAGAAAGCTGGCTAGATCGTCGGGCTCAACGGGTAGTGATCAATGGTTCCATGTCTAGTTGGCAGCCGGTTTCAAGCGGAGTGCCCCAGGGCTCGGTCCTACATAAGAACATAAGAAAGGCCGTACTGGGTCAGACCAAAGGTCCATCTAGCCCAGTATCTGTCTACCGACAGTGGCCAATGCCAGGTGCCCCAGAGGGAGTGAACCTAACAGGCAATGATCAAGTGATCTCTCTCCTGCCATCCATCTCCATCCTCTGACGAACAGAGGCTAGGGACACCATTCTTACCCATCCTGGCTAATAGCCATTTATGGACTTAGCCACCATGAATTTATCCAGTCCCCTTTTAAACATTGTTATAGTCCTAGCCTTCACAACCTCCTCAGGTAAGGAGTTCCACAAGTTGACTGTGCGCTGCGTGAAGAAGAACTTCCTTTTATTTGTTTTAAACCTGCTGCCTATTAATTTCATTTGGTGACCCCTAGTTCTTGTATTATGGGAATAAGTAAATAACTTTTCCTTATCCACTTTCTCAACATCACTCATGAGAAAGTCCTGGGGCCGGTTTTGTTTAATGTCTTTATTAATGATCTGGAGGATGGCGTGGACTGCACTCTCAGCAAGTTTGCAGATGACACTAAACTGGGAGGCGTGGTAGATACACTAGAGGGTAGGGATCGGATACAGAGGGACCTAGACAAATTAGAGGATTGGGCCAAAAAAAACCTGATGAGGTTCAACAAGGACAAGTGCAGAGTCCTGCACTTAGGACGGAAGAATCCCATGCACAGCTACAGACTAGGGACCGAATGGCTAGGTAGCAGTTCTGCAGAAAAGGACCTAGGGGTCACAGTGGACGAGAAGCTGGATATGAGTCAACAGTGTGCTCTTGTTGCCAAGAAGGCTAACGGCATTTTGGGCTGTTTAAGTAGGGGCATTGCCAGCAGATCGAGGAACGTGATCGTTCCCCTTTATTCGACATTGGTGAGGCCTCATCTGGAGTACTGTGTCCAGTTTTGGGCCCCACACTACAAGAAGGATGTGGAAAAATTGGAAAGAGTCCAGCGGAGGGCAACAAAAATGATTAGGGGTCTGGAGCACATGACTTATGAGGAGAGGCTGAGGGAACTGGGATTGTTTAGTCTCCAGAAGAGAAGAATGAGGGGGGATTTGATAGCTGCTTTCAACTACCTGAGGGGGGGTTCCAAAGAGGATGGAGCTCAGCTGTTCTCAGTGGTGGCAGATGACAGAACAAGGAGCAATGGTCTCAAGTTGCAGTGGGAGAGGTCTAGGTTGGATATTAGGAAACACTATTTCACTAGGAGGGTGGTGAAGCACTGGAATGCGTTACCTAGGGAGGTGGTGGAATCTCCTTCCTTAGAGGTTTTCAAGGCCCGGCTTGACAAAGCCCTGGCTGGGATGATTTAGTTGGGAATTGGTCCTGCTTTGAGCAGGGGGTTGGACTAGATGACCTCCTAAGGTCCCTTCCAACCCTGATATTCTATGATTCTATGATTTAGACATTGTAACATTGACTTTCTGGCTCTTTCTCATTCCCAGTTGTTTGCTGCTTCTAAATGGATTCCAGTGAATTTCCTGGATCTTTGGACCCACTTTCTCTGCCTGATAAGCCACTGATTGGTGATCTCCCTGCTGACATGGAGTTTGGGGAAGATCTTCTGGGCTCCCAGACAGCTTCTGCACAGCAAGGGTCAGGTCTTCAACCCCCTGTGATGGAATGGGATCAGACCAAGCAGGTCACTGCAGATGGGGACTTAGACCTTTTGGTGAAAGCAGACAGTTTGTCTGACCTAAGCAAATCAAACAATCTTGATCTAAATAAACCCAGTGTCTTGGATGTTCTGGAGAAACCTGGTGTCTTAGATGACTTGGATGAAGCCACTGACTTGATGGTTCTAGATAAACCAGGGGATTTGGAGGGTCTGTACAAGGCACATTCTTCCCAGGACGACATGGATGGGCATGGGGACTCCTCTGTGCTGGCTAGGGAAGACTTTGTGCCAGAAGCTTGGAAAGAAGGGGAAGATAAACCAAAATATGACTCTGGGGACCTAAAAGATGATTGTGCTGCTGCCACTGCTGTGCTTTGTGATGGCAATACCCTGGAGTCCCCCCTGCAGCCCATTCCTGTTGCAGGGGAGCTGAGCTGTGCGCCATCCACAGAGGAATTTACAACGCAGCTCTCAAGTTTGCCAGCGGTTTCGCCACAGCCCAGTCTTAAGCAGGCAAAGAAAACAAGGTTGAAGGCACCAAGGAAAAGCTCCCCTGTGCAAAAAGAGGAGCCAGCAGCAGAAGTGGGGCTAGAACAGAGCCCTGCCCTGCCCCCTGAGCACACTGACGAAGGCCAGGCTGAGGAGGGGGATGAGGATGGTGGTAATGCCCTCAGACAAGAGAGCAGCATGCCGAAAGCACAGGAGACCACACTGTCATCATCCCCAGGTAGGTCTTCCAATGCCGGGGCGAAGTTCTTGCATGACAAGTGGTGGGCAGCCTCTGCTCCAGTAAACTGGAGACTGATCAGCTCTCGACTTACCCTGGGGTCTCCTGCCAGTGTTCCCTTTAATTTTTCCCACTCATGTGCGGAATAAATTTTATTATGTACACCACTATGGAAGTGATGTGTGACACATGACCTTCATACTGGTGCACATAACAAAATTCATATGGTGGGGGTGGGGCCGAGGGGTTCAGAGTGTGGGAGGGGCTCAGGGCTGGGGCAGAGGGTTGGGGTGCAGGGGGGGTGCAGGCTCTGGCTGGGGGTGCGAGCTCTGAGGTGAGGCTGAAGGGTTCGGAGTGTGGGAGGGGGCTCAGGGCTGGGGCAGAGGGTTGGGGTGCGGAGGGATGAGGGCTCTGGCTGGGGGTGCGGCCTCTGGGGTGGGGCCAGGGATGAGGGGCTCAGGGCTGGGGCAGAGGGTTGGGGTGCAGGGTGTGAGGGCTCCAGCTGGGGGTGCGGGCTCTCGGGTGGGGCCAGGGATGAGGGGTTTGGGGTGCAGGAGGGTGCTCCGGGGCTACGGCGAGGAGAGAGGACTCCCCCCAGCTCTCTCTCCCCGCAGCAGCACCTGGGCTGGGGCTGCAGGATAGGCGCCCCTCCCTCTGTCCCCGCACGTCTGGGCCTGGGCTGAGTTCGGGCCTGGGGAGGGGTGCCCCGGCTGCGCCTGGGGCTGGGTTGGGCCACTCTGGCCACAGCTGGGTCCACGTCGCCCTGGCCACAGCAGGAGGGGTGCCCCTTCCCCGGGTGGTCCCCAGCTGTGGCAGGTCTCCAGGCAAGTTCCCTGAGCGCCTGCACAGCTCTAAATAGGCGGCTGCGCAGCTTACAGGGAACTTAGGTCTCTTCTGTGTGTGAACGAGCATTGCCTGCTAATTGGGTGGGCTGGGGAAGTGGCCCCAATAGGAGGGATTAATAGCTCTGGCAGTCAGGGCCCTGGGTGCAAATGAGCGCGCTCATTGGCTGCCGTAGCTTGAAGTTTGCTTCTATTGGCTACTGGTCCCCCTGCCAAAGCGCTGGATTCAGCCCATGCTGGTTGCGGTTGGTGATGTCTGCGGCTACCTTGGCACTAGGGGTGGAGCAGCGTGGGCAGGGCATATCTCCATTAGGCAGGGTTCATGCCCTGCTCTCCACACCAGGCTGAGGAAGGCCTGGACCTACCCACACCTTTCCCAGGCTGAGTCTGTTCTGTGTTTAGAGAGAGGATTCGGTCGCCAGGTTGGCAGGCTGGCTCCAAAAATGTAGAAGTGACAGCTGCAGCTGCCCAGTGTCTCTCTCCCACTCTGCATGCAGGCCTGCTCCCCACAGCATGCTCCCAGGTGTGAATACCACACCTTGTATGTGGTTCTTCCTCCATGTGGCTCTGTGGTATCAAGCCTTGCTGGCATGCGTAGGCAGGAGCAAAGGCGGGTCTTCTTCCCTGTGATTTCTAGCCCCTCCTGTTTATGCAGAGGGCTGCTGTCTCTGAGCAGGAAGCTTTTCCCCTGCTCTGGAGAGAATCAGGGTCTGGGATTCAGGTGTCATCTGTATTTCCGTTGCAGGAGAAGACCTGGCCGGGAAGGGAAGCGAACAGCCAACTGAGAAGGTGAGGAGAGTTCAGACAAGTGTCTCTGTCTGAAATAGTACTTGAAGGCCACCCCTCTGAGTGAGCATGGGAAGGAGTGTGCATGTCTCCTGGGGCAGACACCTTCTCTGTGCTGTGCAGGTGGCTTCAGTGTTAGCTCCCTGCCATCTGCCAGGCTACAGCTCCTTTCTCTTAAGCCAGCTCGGTCCCCCTGCCCTGCTAAACCCAGTCAGGACCTTGGCTGGGCTTCAGCAAAGCTTGAACCATCTGCAGTTAGTTTGAAAGAAGAGCCCTGAAGCTGGGCCCTGGGAGTGGCCGAGGCTCTCTGTCCATGGTCACCCCGGAAGATGGTTGATCTGAATATTCTCTGGGTATCTTCCAGGAGCAGAAGAGAAGCGAACGAGCCAGGAGATCAGAGGCAGCCAGGCCTGAAACTGTGAATTCCTCCGAGAGCAGTAAGTAACCTAGGCTGGCCACTCGGCCCAATTCTAAGTCGGGGGAGAGGGAAGAGGTGAGGGGCGGTGTGAGCACTCCTCTGAGACGCCCCTTCCCAGCCAGCAGCACAATCCCCTGGGCAGCTCTGTCCCTTTCTCCCCACCCCACCTGGGGATCAGGAGGTGGGCTTCATTGTAGGGACTTTCCTGGGGGGAAACATCCAGTGTCTGCCTCTGAGATGCAGAGTCTAAAAGTGCTTGTGGCATCTGCTGCTCCTTCCTCTAGGAGTGGGGAGGAATTGTGCCCCTCGCACCTGCTCCCTTCTCTCTTGTGGGAAGGGGCTGGGGGGAGCTGCCTTGGTCTCTGTAATGCACAGTGGAACGTGCAGAGTTTTCTGCAGTCTGCTCTAAGTGTTTGCAATTGAACTTGCTGCTTGGCCCCAAAGAATCGTGCCTTTCGTGTGGAGACAGCAGTGCCCAAGGCTCAGTGAGCCTGCGGGTTTCCTGCTTCATCCCCTGCCAGCACATTACAGCTTTCCAAGGTCCCTTACTCCTCCCTGCTGAGGAAATTCCAGGTTCTGCACCCTGAAATGGACTCCAGAAAGCCCTGTCCCCAGTCTGGACATAGGGTTATGCTGCAGTCCCTAACAGGGAATCTGTCTCTCCCTTTCCCTGCTCACAGTCCCGGTCTCTGACGAGGACTCGGATGCTATGGTGGATGATCCCAATGATGAGGACTTTGTTCCCTTCCGTACCCGGCGCTCGACCCGCATGTCCTTGCGCACACAGATGGCTCAGCGGGCTGCCCGCTCCACCGTCACCAAGATGACTTGTGCCAACTGCCGGACCCCACTGCAGAAGGGCCAGACCGCCTACCAGCGCAAAGGGCTCCCTCAGCTCTTCTGCTCCAGTTCCTGTCTCACCACCTTCTCCAAGAAACCACCCGGCAAGAAGATCTGCACCTTCTGTAAAAAGTGTGTGCCCTCCCTGCCTTATCCGCCCTCTCGCCCCCGTCCCCCGCCTTCCATCTGACTAGCCATCCTCGCCCCCATCTCACCCTGCCTTCCTCATCCACCTACCCATATGCCCTGCTTTCACAGTATTGCTTACCCCTGCCTACCTTCCCCCGCGCCCACCCTCACACTCTCCCCAGCCCACTACCCTTCCTGCTGAATCCCTTGTCTACTCTCCCTCCGTCACCCCATCCTGCTCCCTTGCCCCCCTTCATACTCCTGGCCTCCCCCCAATACCCTATCGTTCCCCACCACAGGACTCCACTCCCTCTAACTGCACTTTCTGCTCCCCCTCACATCCCCCAGTCCTGGAGCCCCTTGCATTACGGCCCACCCTCCCTCTTTGTCCTGGAGTGGGGGTGTCCCCTGCGCTAACCAGTCCCTTCCTGCCCCCCAGAGAGATCTGGAACACCAAGGATTCTGTTGTGGCCCAGATCGGCTCAGGTGCCTCTTTCCATGAGTTCTGCACCTCTGTGTGCCTCTCCCTCTACGAAGCGCAGCAGCAGAGACCAGCCCCTCAGCCTGCAGAGGCCTCGGACACCAGCCGCTGCAGTGTCTGTCACAAGCCTGGGGAGGTAAGCAGAGCCCTGGTCTGTCCAGTGTTTGGCCCAAGAAGCTTTGAAGCCATCTGCTGGAGCTGGAGTTAATGCAACTGCCCACACCTTCCAGGTGCTTGTGAGCTACCTAATCCAGTTATAGGGGCTTGGTTGAGCCTACCAGTATCTGGGTTGGCCTGGGGAACCTGCCAGGGACTCCTATGGCCTCAGGCTGTGGCCCGTGTGCAGATTTGGGCTTGTTTTCAGATTCTTCCTTTTCCATTGTTTTCTACCCGTCAGCCCCAGAGGCGCAGCTTCTGCTCTCTTCTCCCCATGCTGCCCCTTGCAGCTCCCCGTGCCGCTCATTCCATCGTCCTGTTGGGATGGGAGCCAGCCTGCACGGGTTTGCTAGAGTAATGGCCCTTCCTGCCCAGAGGCACAGGCCAGCTCAAGGGCCAGGCCCCTGCGGAATGGCAGGGGTGGGCCTGTGCTTGCCTCTGAGGCAGTGCCTGGTGCCGGTGTATGTGCAGATCCAGCACGAGGTCAGCAATGGGAACGTGGTGCACCGGCTCTGCAGTGACGCCTGCTTCACCAAATTCCGAGCCACCAAGGGGCTGAAAACCAACTGCTGCGATAACTGCGGCCTCTACATCTACAACAAGGGATTGCCACTGGAGTACCTCTTCCACGAGGGCCAGCAGAAACGCTTCTGCAATTCCACCTGCCTCAATAGCTACAAGAAGGTGAGGGGTTCCTGGAGACAGGGAGGGGCTCCGGGGGCACCCATCTCCCTTTCCCGAGGCTTTTACCAGCCTTCCCCTGGCTCAGTGCAGGGCGCTTCCTCTGCAGTAGCAGCAACGCTGAGCAGTCTCGCTTTTGGCTCCTCCAACACTCAGGAAGTTTCTTAAGAAAAGAGATCCAAAGGCTCTCTTCAAAGCAGACCAGTGGAGGTGCACTGAGCTTACTCTTGCTGCTGGGGCTGCAGCTCCCCAGGCCTGTCCCTGTGGCCAGTGGGCTGGCTGGATAAATCAGCCTGGCCCTGGGACCTGTGGGCTGGCTGGTTAAATCGGTCTGGCCCTGGGACCTGTGGGCTGGCTGGATAAGTCAGCCTGACCCTGGGACCTGTGGGCTGGCGCTCCTGGTCACTTGCCTAGCGAGGCTGATTGTCAAAGGCAGAGAGCTGGCTCCTTATGGTGGCCAGAAAGCCCAGAGCTGGTTCTATCCTGCTGTGCTGTGCAGGATTCAGTGAACTAGACAATACCCCCACTGAGGGGCCTCTCTTGCATCCAGCCATGGGGTCCCTACAAAGCGGCTGTGTGCCCCAGGCTAGCCTGAGATCTAGGTGGGTTCTCAGATGGTAGAGGGGAGTGTGCCAGGGCCTGTGACCCAAGGGGGGAACAGAGTGCAAGCTTGTCGTCCATGTTGTGTGTTCATGTTAACCTGCTGTAGAAGAACTGCCTTGTGGAGCCATTGAAGGGGATGGGAGGAGGGAGAGGGGGTGAGGATGGGCTAGGACATGGGATGGAGGAAAGCAGGGGCCTGAGCTCTCCAGTAGCCGCCCTCTGCTTCATGCTTGCAGAAGAATACCCGCGTGTACCCCTGCATGTGGTGCAAAACGCTGTGTAAGAACTTCGACATGCTGCCCAACGTGGATCGGAGCGGCAAGATGGGCCTGTTCTGCTCCATCTGCTGTACCACCTCTCACAAAGTGAAGCAGTCGGGTCTGACTGGTAAGAGAACGTCTGCCCCAAAGGGCCCTGTGTCGCTGACCTCTGACCTGTCGGAGTGAGGCTTAGGGGGAGCCCGCAGAGAGAGAGGTGTCACACGTTTGGGGATCTCCAACATTGCCCTAGGTAAGCCTGGGTTGGTCACCAAGCTGGAGTGAGGCTGCGACCTCCCTGTCCCCTGAGGCAGCATTTCTGCCCTGGCAAAGCCCAGCATCCCCGTTCTCCTGGGATTGTTGCACCAAGGTGTCTGAGTACCAGGCCCACTATAACAGACCTGGAGAGAATGGGATAGGAACGTGCAGCCCATTCTCTCCCTCCAGTCCCACCTTCCACGCTGCTGCCATCACTGTCTCTGTCTTGCTAGGTCCTGCTAGGCCCTGCAGCTTCTGCAGAAAGAGCCTGTCTGAGCCCTGCTATTACAACAAGACTGACCGGGTTGTGTACCAGTTCTGCAGCCCCAGCTGCTGGACCAAATTCCAGGTACTGAAACATGCTTCCTGTCAGGGAGGGATCCCCCTCCCCTCTCCTCTCCCAGCAGAGGCTGCTGCTTCCTGGGACTCCAACAGGGTGGGCACACTGGAAAGTCCCAGCTGGGGCATAGGAGTAAATTACAACCAGCTACATCTTGCAGCCAGCCTAAGAGCAGAGGGTGGGGCCAGCACCAGGGTTACTTACGAGCACAGTCCCTGCAACTCGTATGCCCCAGCTGGGACTTTCCAGTGTGCCCTCCCTGTAGGAGTCCCAGGAAGCAGCAGCCCCAGATAATGTTGACCAAGAGTCCTAAGAGAGTTGGAGATCCTTGGCCCACTGACATGCATTTTTAGTGAATCTTGGAATACTGAGGAAATTCCAGAAGACTTGGAAGAGAGCTAATGTCATGCAATGGTTCAAAAAGGATGACCTGAGTAACTATAGTCCAGTTAGCCTGCCATCAGTCCCTGGCAAAGTAATGAAAAAGCAAATACAGGAATCAATCAATAAAGAATTAAAGGATGGGAATGTAAGTCATGCCAGTCATCATGGCTTTATGGGAAATAGGTCTTGTCAAACAAACCTGGTTTGGCTGATGAAAGCGAACTGTGTAGCTGTACAGTTAGACTTTAGTAAGGGGTTTGTCATAGTGACACGCAACGTGTTGATTACAAAATTACCACTCTATGATATCCGTCAAGCACATGTTAAATGGATTAAGAATGGTTAATGGACAGATCTCAAAAAGCAGCTGTCAATAGGGAATTACTGAATGGGGATGTTTCTAGTGGGGTCCCGCAGGGATCGGTCTCCTAGGCCCAGTGTTCACCATTTTCATCAATGATCTGGAAGGAAATATAAATTCTTGCTGATACGGTTTGTGGATGACACAAAGCTTGGCAGTGGTAAAAGATGTTGAGGACAGGCAAGCATACAGAGCCATCTGGTTTGGTGTTTTAATAAAACAACATGTGTTTTAATAAAGCCAAATGCAAGTTCATGCATCTAGGAACAAAGAATGCCAACCGCTGGGGAAGGGGACTGTATCCTGGAAAGCAGGGACTCTGAAGGGTTTAGGGGTCATAGCAGACAAGCAGCTGAGTGGGAGCTCCCAGTGCAAGAGATCACTTGATCGTTACCTGTTAGGTTCACTCCCTCTGGGGCACCTGGCATTGGCCACTGTCGGAAGACAGGATACTGGGCTAGATGGACCTTTGGTCTGACCCAGTACGGCCGTTCTTATGTTCTTATATTGATGCTCTGGCAAAGGGCTAATGTGACCCTTGGCTGTGTAAACGGACATAGTGAGTGGGGGAGCTGGGAGGGGACGTCACCTCTGAATAAGGCGTTGGTGAGGCTGATCCTGGACTGCATCCAGCTCTGGTGTCCACACCTTAAAAAGTGTTGAAACATTGGAGAGGGTGTAGAACAGAGCCACAACAAGGATTTGAGGGCTGGAGAAAACATGTGCTAGGGAGAGATGTAGAGGCCAATGTGTTTAGCTTGTCAGAAAGACACTTGAGAGGTGAGTTGACCACAGTGTCTGAACACCTTTGTGGGGAGAAAATACGGGGCACTCTGTGGCTCTTTAATTTAGCAGAGAAAGGCAGAGCGAGAACCAGTGGCTGGCAGCCAAAGCTAGACGCTGTTAAGGATTTTCGGGGACCCCCATATGTCTTACTCTGAATTATAACCTATTGCTAAGCTAGCAACAGTAGGCCGTGGCAGGCCTGCTTAATATTAAAGGTATAGGCGAGAGTTGTAAGCTTGTGTGGCGCAATGCAGAACCTGCATGGCTCAATCAAAAGGCCAACAGGAGCAAAAGGGGAACCAACGCCTACTGGTAGTTGGGTAACCTGACCTAAGATAACAGTAGTTTAGCTATGGAAAATTAATAAAGCAAAAGAGTCTTGTACAGTGAAACCGCAAGTAGGTGGGCACACAGTTAAAAAAGGGCCTGTTGTACAACTCTATTAGCAAATAAACGCATTAGGTAACTTAATACTCAATAAAGTAATGCAAAAGAAGGTAATGCAAGAGGGGGGCCGTGCAAGGGCCTCTAGCAATAACAGGAAAGACCCTAAATGGTATCGGGTCCAAGTCGCGGCCCCAGAAAGGCTCTGATTGGTTTGCTGATAAATATACCAAATAAGGCTAATAAGATTTGTAATGCTTCATTACGCGTTGCGGTTTTTGCCTTTATAAGCTTCAAACTGTGTGATTTATGCAAGGCGGCGGACCCCCTTGCTTGGGGATACGCCGACCTTCCCTTTATGCATAATTGTATTGTGTTACCTAATAAAGGTGCATCAGTGTGTCTGACCCAAAATCAACGGTGTGGTCAATTTTTCCACGACAACGCGTTCAGATTAGAAATAAAGCACCAACGTTTCAGGCAGGGTGACTAGCCGTTGGCACAAACTCCCCCGGAAGTGGTGGATTCTCCACCTCTTGAGGTCTGCACATGAGGGCTGGATGCCTTTCTGGAAGATCTGCTTTCAACATAACCCCATGTTCTAGGGTTCAATACAAGGGGAATTGGGTGGAATGTAATGGCCTGTCACCATCAGGAGGTCAGACTAGATGCACTAATGGTCCCCTTCTGGCCTTAAGCTCAGTGACCTTAGAATGTGCTGGCAGGCAGAGGTGGGTGGGGATATGTTGGCCAGTGAGTGTGGTGGGGCTGGGCAGGAATGCTCCAGCTGGTGGGCACAGTGGGTACATCTGCCCCCTACGTGCCCTTTCTCCTTTAACTTTCTCCCTTTCTCCCTGCAGCGCACCAGCCCCGAGGGGGGGATCCACCTGAACTGTCATTACTGTCACAATCTCTTCAGCGGGAAGCCAGAGATTCTGGACTGGCAGGTGAGAAGGGACAGCAGGGTCTTGGGCCCTGGGTACATGGGGCTGAGGCCCAAACCAGAGGGGTTGCGGAGCCTCCTCAGGTTCCTTTCCCTGCTCTGAAGAGGGAGCAGGAGGGACAGGAGTGGAGCCACCCTTGGGCGTGGCAGAGCCCAGGTCAGCCTGCTCTCGACCAGGTTAGCTGGCAGCCATAGCCCTGTGAGGGTGGCTATGGAAGACATTCTCCTGGTGTTCAGGGCACAGGCTGGGCTGGGTTCGGGGTGAGTCCCCCTTGCCCCAATTCCTACACTGGGGACGTTGTGACTCTGTCTACCCAGCACTATGATTCCGCTCCTGCTTTCCTAGCCAGCCTAGGTTTCCGGCCAGGCTGGCTGACCCAGGCAGCGGTCTCTTTGGCAGGACAAAGTGTACCAGTTCTGCTGCAAGGACTGCTGTGAGGACTTCAAGCGGCTGCGTGGGGTGGTGTCCCAGTGTGAGCACTGCAAGCAAGAGAAGCTGCTGCACGAGAAGATCCGCTTCTCTGGGGTGGAGAAGAACTTCTGCAGCGAAGGTATATGGAGGGAGCATGGGAGAGGAAGGCGCCTGCTGCCGACCCTGTGGCTTGGGGAAAGGAGAGACCTTGTAGTGGAATGGAGGGAGGTCTGTCGAGCCAGGGCAAAGGCCTTGCCTTGTAGTGCAGGGAGGCTGATTCAGGGGTGGAGTTCTGGCTGCTAGCACCTGGGAAGAGGCCTTGCCATCCAATGTCAGCTTGGGGAGGGCTGTCTCATTGCTTTTCTCTGTCTGAGGGTTGGGGGAGACAGCAGGTGGCAGCTCTGCACCTCCTGTCATCACACACCTGCACTCCTGCACCTGGGCTGGCCTGGCCTGACCTTGTCCTGCCTGGCAAGTTCCTGCACACAGGAGGCTGGAGGCGTTTGTTTGGAGTCATGCTCTTCCTAGGAGCAAAGAGATGAGAGATGGCAAATCCGCGGAGGTCCCATGTCGTCCCAGCCCCGGGGCCAGTGCAGGATTGTTCCCGACAACGTTGTGCTCTGTTGTGTCTCCACACACCTGGCTTCTGGTCTTGTTCAGGTCAGGGAGTCCCCCAGTGCATCCTGGGAAGGTTTCACTCCTATTGTTTCTCCGCAGGGTGTGTGCTTCTTTACAAACAGGATTTTACCAAGAACCTGGGTCTGTGCTGCATCACCTGCACCTACTGTTCCCAGACCTGCCAGCGGGCGGTCACCGAGCAGCTGGAGGGCAGCACCTGGGACTTCTGTAGTGAAGACTGCAAGAGCAAATACTTGCTATGGTACTTCAAGGTCAGTATCGGCATTGGCAGCCTTGCACTGACTTGCTGGTGTGGGCACTGATCCAGAGAACTGGGTCCTGCTGTGGGGAGCTGGCCCTGCTGGAGTCCCCAGCTGGCCCTGTTTTGGGGAGCTCCCGTTGCTGGAGGCCCAGGATAGCAATGGTGGGACACTGCTGTGGGGAAGCTCACAGCTGATCCTGCCAGAGCACTGCTCTGAGGAAGTTTGTACTGCGGCAGTCCACAGCTAGTGGTGGTGTGGAGAAGCTTACACTGCTGTTGTTGACAGGGCACTTCTGTGGGGAAGCTCACAGCATCTTACCAAGTGTTCCTCTTTCTCTGCATGCAGAGTGGGTGTAGTTAGTTACTTGGTTGTTTGTGTCTCCTACCACTCGGGGCTTTAGGCAGCTCGGTGCCATGCCTGCAAGCGTCAGGGGAAGCTGCTGGAAACCATCCACTGGCGGGGGCAAATCAAACACTTCTGCAACCAGCAGTGTCTGCTGAGGTTTTACAATCAACAGAACCAGCCCAACCTGGACACGCAGAAGGGGCCCGAGAGCCTGCTGAACAGTGAGTAGGAAGGAGGGAGGGAGCCAGCAGAGCTCAGCCCGAGAGAGACAGGGAGAACTGGAAACTCCAGTGCTGGGACTGGATGAGACACTAGGGAACAATCCTGCACTGGCCCCTGGGGGGATGGACTGAGTGGGACCTACTGGGGCTTCTCCATCTCTAACGTCTATGGTTCTATGACACACAGGGCCCAGATGGGAGGAGCCGGCGCCAGCATGCTGCCTGTAGCTCTCACTCTTAGCGAGGATGCTCAGGGATTTAACAGGCGACTCCAGCCTCTTTCCTCAAGTTGCCAGCTGGGAGCTTGATTTAAAGGGTTAGGGGACAGCATGGTTTGACTTGATAATCCACCTGCAGCCCCGCACCACCTCCGAGCTGTGACCTCCTCAGATCTCATAAACTAAGCAGGATTGGGCCAGGTCAGTGCTTGGATGGGAGACCTTCAAGGAACACCCAGGGTGCTGCAGGAAGTGGTGCTGGTGGTGCTGTAGGTGGGGCTCTTCCCTCAGTCAGAACTCAGCCAGTAACGGAGCAGGACAGTAGAGGGTGCTGTGCTGCTCTTTTAATGAGACATGACATGGAAGTCTTTCTGCTTGTCTGCAATGCCAGGCAGTTGTGGGTAGTGCTGGGGTTGCTAACCCCAGTGTCCTGGACAATCCTGTGCTGTGTTCCAGCAGTTCCAGTTGGAGGTTGAATTCTCTCTGCCTGTTGCCCCGTTTCCTGTAGTTAACTTGTGTAAATCAGTAGTAGGACATTGCAAAGTGCCTTGGGATCTCCCTGGATGGCAGGTGCCGATTGGTACCGTGAGGGGACACAGCTAACCCCGTCCTGGGGACACAGACGTAGCCTTGCTCTGCTTGGCTGTTGTTGGGGCCAGGACCTCCTCCTGTGTTACTCAGTTGATTTGGTTTAGGCTTGCAAACTGCCCAGGATATGTGGTGCTTTTGTAATACTGGGAGATCAAATGACTTGAACTTCAGATGGACCCAGCATCAACTTTTGCCAAATCCTGAGCCTGCTGCCACAAGCACTACACCCTTAGAAGAGCAAATATTCCTCACTGAGAAGATCCCTGGCTCACCTGCACCAAGGTGAGGAAATACACTCCAGAGACCAGGGCTCTGCCCCCAGTCTCCAGGCTCTGTTGCCAGGAGAAGGGGACAGGAATGGACCGGCACCATAAAACCGATGGATGGCAGGGCAGCTAACAGCAGAGCTGTTCCATGTACTCCTGGTGAGAAGCAGCACTCAGTAAATGGCAGCCTTTTCTGTAGCCAGTGAAGTCCCTGAGCGCTGTCTAGGGGTCACCCCACCTAAAGCATGTTGGAGCAACAAAGGCCAGGAGCAAGGGCAAGGCCCTGCACATCGGAGGGGGGCGGGAGGGCCTGCGTGCTGGAATGACCCACCCTGGCGGCCCTAGGGGCCTGGAACTTGTGGCTACCTGGATAAAGCACTGTTGGCCCTCGTAGTATTGAGACATCTGGGAGCTGAGGATCCAGCCAGGCAAGATGTGTCAGGTTCCCCCGACAGAGGGCGAGTGTTACGCCTGCCATTTCCCCTGCCATGCTCTGATCTTGCCTAGCCGGAGGGGAAGCTGATAGCTGCACTGTCCATAGCTGGTAACGTGGACTCCTCCCACCACCTCCTTCCTTGCCCTTGAGGTAGTGCATACTCTGGAGGGGCCTGTAACGCTGCCCTGTGGAGCACTCACACGAGCCGCCTGGGCAAGCAAGCCATTCGCCCCTCTGGGCCCTAGGGAAGGACCTGTTTCACACGCCATGGCCATTGCTTCTGCAGCACAGGCTGCAGGGGATCTGTAAGACTCCCCAAGCCCAGTAATCAGCCAGCCCATCAACCCGTGTTGCTGATCTTCTTTATCCCCTTTGAAAGTGATGAATAGGTGGCTCATCTGAAATGCACCCAGTGCTGTCCACCTTTGATGGCAGTGCCATTTGTATGTGAGCCCAAGAAGAGGCATGGAGCCTCCTGAAGGGAGGCTGGGACTTTACAAGGATGTTTTCTCAGCACAGAGCAGTACATACACAGGAAGTGAAAGGCTTGAAGGATCTTACTGCTGCATGCCACCCCTGATTCCCAAGATGAGCTGGGCAGGTGCTAGGTCTCAGGAAATGGGTAGGTCAGAAGCCAACTGTGTGTAGTAACTAACTAGATTCCGATCGACAGCCCACGGAGTTCAGGTCTACAGCAGGGTTCCCCTGGGGATCCCAGGTTTGGAGGGTGATATGCCTGTCCCAGAACTGATGGGTTCAGAGTGACCTGCCAGAGCACAGAGAGACAGCAGGAAAGAGCTCCTCTTGCAGGGATGTGTATTCTGGTTGGGCCCTGTACAGGTTCAGCTCCAGCAGCCCAAACCAGGAAAGGTGTTTCCTACCAGCAGTGCTCCGGGTGGTTCAGGTGACAGCACAAAGGAGCATGTTGGGACCAACACCCTCTTCCCCAGCGCTGTGGAGATGGCACCATCTCTCCAGAAGCAGCTGCAGGGTCAAAGAGATGAAGAACTCTGGAGGGCCACGAGTGGTAAGAAACCAGTGGCTGTGCCTGGGACAGACCTGGAGCCTTGTGCAGTTCTGATTCCGTCCCAGGCACATTCTTCAGGCTCTTGTGCCGTGTGGCTTTCCGGAGTTCTGCATCCCTTTGACCCTGTGGCTGCTTCTGGAAAGATGGTGCCCCTGGAACTGCTTAGCGAATTGCAGGTTGCCACTGCCCCTTCTTCGGACTAAGTCTCTGTGTGTGAGCACCAGAGCCTCGGGCTGGTTTTGGGGAGACCTGTGTCCCAGAGCTGTGGACAGTCTCTCACTGGGAAGGATTGGCTCTCCAACAGGCCCTACTGCACTTCCTCCCTCTCGGGCCGGCCAGACATTCCTATGCAGAATGGCAATCTTCCCAAATGGGGGCTTGGAGAGCTCCTGACCTGATGGCAGGAGGAACCCACGAACCAGCCAGTGTGCCTCAGAGGAGCACCTGACCCAGAAGATGGGGGATTGGTCACTTAGCTTGTGGGGCTCTGTGAGGGACCTTCTAGGTTCCCAGCCCCTCATGCAGCAGGTCCTTTCTCCTTGGCCAGGTGGGGTGCTGCTGTAGGCCTCTGATTGCTCCGCTGCAGAGATGCCTGTCACCCAGCCTAGCTCATGCCCCACAGCCCTGGCCTTCCCCGCTGACAGCCATGGTCTCTTGGAGACAGGCACATTATGGGCTCCATTCTGTCTGGGCTGGCTGCCTGTCTGCTGAGAGGTGGGAGGTCCCCCAAGAGCCCTGCAGATTCTGCAGCTGGGGACCCTTGCCAGCCCTGTGGCAGGATTCCTGGGGCAGGACTTGCCACACACACACACCCACACCCACACCCACCCACCCACCCACCCACCCACCACCACCACCACCACCCTCCCCCCCCCCCCGCTGGAATCATCAAGTGGGCTGTGCTCGGATTTCCCCAGCAGCTGTCTGTTTTTCCTAAAGAGACAGAAGATCTGTGTGGGTCAAGCACCCAAGAAGGGCTGGTCCCATGACCCCTTCTGTTGCCTGACAGGGCTGGGCCATCGGCAGCTCCTTGCTCTGCTCAGGGAGGAGTGCACTGTGGGGGACAGGTGCCTCTGTGACTCCTGCTCCTTAGCATGTTGAGGCTCTGCTGAAGCCTGCACGGAGAGCTGAGCATGCCATTGCTGCTCCAGCTTCGTTAGTACAGTGTACGGCAGTCCCTGCCCACCAGCACTCACAGTCTAATGCCTGCTGGGTAATTCTGGACACGCTGGCAGACGTGGGTGAAGGAGCTAACAACAAACTACTCCTGAGAGGGGCTTGGGGAGACCATTCGTCTCTATGGTTAGTAGCTGGTTGGCTGGTTTCCTGACCTGGTCTGCTATTACCTCTGCCAGACAGAATCCCTGAGTCAGGCCATCTGTCTTCAGAGTGCACTTGGCTATGCCATCCTCGCTCCTGGGGGGCACGGCAGGGCAGATTTTGGCAGTATTGTTAATCATTTGACCTTCTCTGCCACCTTCCTCCTGAGGATCCCAAAGCACTTTGCAAAGGGCGTACCCTGGTTTACAGTGGGGAGACTGAGGCACAGGGAGGGGAAGTGGTTCAGCTAAGGCCATGCAGCAGGTCAGTGGTCAAGCTGGGAATAAAAGTCTGGAATCTGCTGCCCACCCGCTGTGATGGGGATGGGTAGGTGCCAGGCCAGCGCTGACAGCAGGGATGGAGTGCTGGGGAGAGCAAGATAACAGTGGAGACGATGATGTGATTTTTAAGGTCCAATATTTTGCGACCTCATCGGCTAGAAACATTGGCAAGTATGGTCCAGGACTGGCTCTGGGCTAGTGAGAAGAGAGCATGTCAGTCCCTGCTCTTCTGGCCAGTGGCTGCTGCCATGTCCAGGCCCACCAGTGGGACCCGCCAGCCTGAGAGCGCAGGCGAGCAAGAATGCAGGACGTGCTCATGGTTCTTCTCTTTCCCTTGCAGGTCAGACTCCCGAGCCCAAACCTCCTGGCTCTTCCCCACAGAAAGCAGAGACTAATATGGTGAGGCCTGAGGGGGAACACATTGGGAGAGGCCCTTGGGCTGCCCTTGCCCCAAAGGGGGACTTCCTGAGTTGGTAACAAATTCTAGGATCTGGCCAGTGTTTCCAGGGTGGCCCTGGCCCCATCTGAGGCTGGGGCAGCATCTCTGTGCACGGGCAGAGGAGCCTGAGGTGTGCTGCTGGGAACCAGCCTGTGGGGAGGGCAGTACGGCTGCATGGGCAAGTGGCAATGGCTGACTGGCCCTAGAAGAGCAGACGAACGCCGTGGGAAGGCACATCAGTGTAAAGCTATGAGTGGTTCCCAGCGTTGACTGACGCATGCCCTCACCCTGTTTCCCCCCCCCGGACTGTGGCTGTTCGTTTCACTTGCGAAAGCCTGGGACCCTGAAAAGACCAAATTCCTTCCCTGCTCCCTAGGGTGGGACTGATGGGTGCTACGCTCCCTGCTGATTGGGGCTCGTTGGTCACCGGCTCTGAGCTCGCCGCTCCTTTGGCCAGGTCTGCGCCCCTGGGCAGTGCAGCCCATTCAGGGCTTGGCTCCCTGGCATGGGGTGTGTCCGTAGGTACAAGCACCTGCTGGGTGTCTGGCTTGAGAGCAGTGAATGGTGCTGGGGTGGGTACCTGGGGGTCTGCAGGTACTGCCTGAGACGGTGGCAGCAGGAGGCACCAGCAGCTTCAGGGAGAAGGGCCCTGGCCATGAGGACTGGGCCTTTGCCATGTGGGTTGTTGGGGAAGAGGGGTGTTCACTAGCACAGGACACAGACTTGTCCCTTTCTGGATCTCGACAGGTGTCTGCAAAGGCCTCCTCAGCCCAGATGTCCCCAGCCCCCCCACCGCCACCAGTTCCAGCCACGCCTCGGAAGAACAAGGCTGCTATGTGCAAACCATTGATGCAGAACCGGGGTGTGTCCTGCAAGATAGAAGTGAAGTCCAAGGGATGTCAGACAGGTAAGAGCATGTGCTGTGTCTTCCTGGGGCTGCAGGGACCACTGGGACAAGCTCCTGACTGAGTGCGTGTAAACTCACTGAACACCCAGCACCAAATTGAGAGGGGAGTGGGAGTGGCTGTAACTTCTGAGCTGAAAGCCTGGAGGGGAGGGGAAGCAACTCACCAGTAGGTGCCAGCCAAAGAGAAGTGGTCTGCCCCTGCTGAGAGCAGAGTAAGTTGGCCCAGTCTGCTTTCTAGCTTCCTCCTCGAATAGCACCTGTGCCACCTGTCCCTGCAACCTCCCCACCCCTTCCTTTGGAAAGCCAGGAAATTCTGCACCTCGTGCTTGCTAACTGGCCACCTCCCCAGCAATACCCACTGCTTAGCCCTTGCTGGTGCTGCATCCATCCCAACAGTAGCCATGTGCCTTCTCCCTAGGGCCAAGTGGGATTTTCAGCTCTGATGGATCGTTGCATGTCACTCCAGAGAGCCGGTCTCGTTTGGGGGCGGGGGGCGGGGGGGGGGGCAGGCTGACTACGCACAGGCTCTGGGCGGCAGCAACATCCGAGCCAGCCTGCCAACGGGCTCCACATAGACTGCCAAAGAGGTCTGTCCTGGCGAGCCATTGGTGTGCTTGTGGCATTCCCTTCTTGGGGGAGTCAGCAATCTAAATGCCATTAGCACTGTAAGATGTGTCCCTGGCCGTTGGCTCTCTAGGAGAGGAGGGTTTGCAGCAATAGCCCATCATGCAGGATTTGCCTGTGAGTTCAGGGAACTCGTGTCTGGGTGTGCATGCAGGACCTGGTAGCGCTGCAGTGGGTGTCAGCATATGGAGGAGAGTGAGAGACTTACAGCCAGCAGGGGGTGCTGTAAGGAATAGAACCAAGGTGGGGTGCAAGAGAGAGAGACTGGTCCCCATGCCAGCCAGCAGAAGGCGCTGACATGCCGTTTGTTCTGTGCCAGAGGCAGACTGGAAGCCACAGGTGATTGTGTTGCCGATCCCCGTCCCGATCTTCGTGCCTGTGCCTATGCATATGTACTGCCAGAAAGTACCCGTGCCTTTCTCCATGCCTGTCCCGGTAAGCAACACACCCATCTGCTCGTGCTCCCCTTCCCCTGAATCTCTTCTGCACAGGCCTCTCTGAGCCCCCCTTCCTTCCTCCCTCCTGGCTTTGGGTGCACTTGGCAGAGCCAGAGTTTGCTGTCGGGTGCAGGCCCCAAAGCAGAGGCCGTGTTTGGCTCTGACCTCTGCCTGCTGTCCTGCTGACTGATAGGTGCCTGTGCCAATGTTCCTGCCCACCACACTGGAGAGCACGGATAAGATAGTGGAGACCATCGAGGAGCTGAAGGTGAAGATCCCTTCCAACCCCCTGGAGGCTGACATCCTGGCCATGGCCGAGATGATCGCAGAGGCTGAGGAGCTGGACAAGGCATCCTCAGACCTGTGTGGTAGGTTTCATCGCCATTCCCTGTGCTGGAGCCCCTCTCAGGAGCTGGCCTGGGCTCAGCTGCTACAAAAGCCAGCCCTTCTGTCTGTGCTTCAACTTCTGCACAGCCTGGGGAGTGGGGGGGTTGCTAACTGTGGGGAGCACCACCACTAAGATGGATGCCACTGAGAATGCACCTGAAGAGCTGTGTTTCTGGCAGAGAACTGTGCCTGCAGCGCTGTCTGGTGGGGATGGGAGTACTACACATGTTCCTTAACCATCCTGGGTTCACTTCCAAATGATTTATTTTAAAATGGAGCTCCTGGCAGGAGTGCGAGTCCTTGTCCCTCGCGGGCTATGGGTGTGCAGCACTGCACACGGAGTAAGCATTTCCCAAACAGTCACCTGAGAGGTTTCTTGAGTCCTACTTTGCAGCCTCTGACTTGGTCTCCGGGAGAGGCCATAGGGCCACTCCAAGCACTGGAGAAGGCTCCGCAGCGCGGCTTTTAGGGAGGTCAGCTGCACTTTAGCACAGAGCCTCAGCCTAAGAGAGTCTGTTTAATTCTGCAAGTGTCATTTGACCCATTATGTCTGTTTCCAATTGGAGGGGGTGGGGGAGGCTAATTTGGAGCCTGAGTATCCTGAGCTGCTCTTGTGTCCGCAGACCTGGTGAGTAACCAGAGCGCGGAGGGTCTCCTGGAGGACTGTGACCTGTTTGGGCCAGCAAGAGATGATGTGTTAGCCATGGCTGTCAAGATGGCAAATGTCTTGGATGAGCCTGGCCAGGACCTGGAGGCCGACTTCCCCAAAAGTAAGAGCAGGCTGCGTGGGGCACAGGGATGCATTCAGACTGCCTTGGGGACCCTGCTGCTCAGGCAGCATTTACAGAGAAACTGTTCCTTGTCAAAGAACAAATGGCCAGCTGGGCACACAGGGCCAGAGGCAGAAGGGGCTGATACGTTTGCGGGGTGGAGCTGGTCCCTCCAACATGAGCATGAGGAGAGACCAAGAGGGCAGTGAACGTGCTGAAGTGTCTCTGCACAATTGCAGGGAAGCCAGGGAGGCTCAGCAGTGACCCTGGGCCCTGGCAAGTCAGGGTCACTGGTGCAGCCTATGAAGGGCAGGGAGTGGGAGGGCCACACTGCATGGAATAAGGAGTAATGCCAGGGAGACGCAGATGAAGTTAGCAGCAAAACCTGCAGAAAGGTGAGGCCAGGAACGAAGCGGGGTGTGGCTGTGCCAGATCCCTTGGAGATTCCTGCCTCAGCTGTGGTGTGTCTCAAAGTGAGCTTGGCTGCTCTAGATTGTGACAGTGTCCCCTAAATAGGGCTTGGCTGAAGGCTAGTGCCAAGTGACCGCTGAGCTGGGCGAGGCGACCATCAGGGAAAGGGTTAGGTCTGTCCTTCACTAAATCTGCTCCAGGGATCTGGCTGAATAAACAGCAGAGTGATCCAATGTGCAGAGGCCAGAAGCATGGGCAGGAAATAGAGCAGACAACTCCACAGGGGGCTGTAACCCAGCTCCCAGATGCCCAGGGGGACAGGAAAGCCTCGGAAGCAGTAACTCCTCTGCAAAGCCACGGGGGAGGGGGGGCGGGGGCTAGAGCCTGCCTCTTGGCATGTCCCATTGCAAACCAGCAGCCAGGCAGCTGTGGTGATGCTCCCCACTCTCCTCCCCCAGTGCCCAGGGCACCTTCCCTCAGTCGGGAAGAACACAGCATGGCAGCCAAGGTGGCCCCTTCTGGGGTGACCTGGGACTGTGACCTACTGGAAGGAGCAGCAGAGAAGGGGGCTGTTCTCAGGCATCCGCTCGCTCCTGGCTCATTGGCTCGCAGGTGTGGGTCAGAGATCCCTGGAGTACTTAGCGGAGTGGGAGACTCCAATGAGCCAAGTGCCATGAGACTGAGGGAGCGTGCCTACAGCAAGGTGCGGCCTGGCCGCAGTGTTGGAAGAGGGAGATCATTTGGGACCATGGCACAGCAGGGGAACCCCCCTCAAGAGGGTAGTTTGCTGAATTCTTTCAGAGGCCCAGGTGTTATCATGCACTATGGCTTGGTGCTGTCAGTGCTGCTGCCTGCCATTGGCGGGGGCTAGGAGATCTTCCTGGGGGGATCCCTGGGTAATGCCCACATTAGCCTGGCTGGCTCTGTCCCTTTGGGGGGATGGCGTGGCTGGCGAAATCCCACACCCCTGAACCTTCCTGTGCTGCCTTGTTTCCCGTCAGACCCTCTGGACATTAACCCCAGTGTGGATTTCCTCTTTGACTGTGGCCTGGTCGGGCCAGATGATGTATCCACAGATCCAGACCTCCCTCGCACCATCCGGAAGGTGAGCGCTGCATGTGCGTATGTGGGGCTGCAGCAGCCCAGGGCAGCTGGTGGACATTGCCTGCTGAACCCTGTGGGGTTCTGGTCTCAGTTCGGGCTGTATGGGGGGCAGGAGGTGGGCTGTGCGAGGGAGCTTTGCCACTGAATGGACTGCAGCCCGGATGCCAGGTTCTCTCCTTGGATGCAACCTAGATGGAGCTACTATAAGGTGGGTGCAAAACTGGTTGGAAAACAGTTCCCAGAGAGTAGTTATCAGTGGTTCACAAAAATGCTCGAAGGACATAACGAGTGGGGTCCCGCAGGGATCAGTTCTGGGTCCGGTTCTCTTCAATATCTTCATCAGTGATTTAGATAATGGTATAGAGAGTACACTTATAAAGTTTGTGGACGATACCAAGCTGGGAGGGGTTGCAAGTGCTTTGGAGGACAGGATTAACATTCAAAATGACCTGGACAAACTGAAGAAATGGTCTGAAGTAAATAGGATGAAATTCAATAAGGACAAATGCAAAGTCCTCCACTTAGGAAGGAGCAGTCAGTTGCACACATACAAAATGGGAAATGACTGCCTAGGAAGGAGTACTGCGGAAAGGGATCTGGGGGTCATAGTGGATCACAAGCTAAATATGAGTCAACAGTGTAACATTGTTGCAAAAAAAGCAAACATCATTCTGGGATGTATTAGCAGGAGTGTTGTAAGCAAGACACAAGAAGTAATCCTTCCACTCTACTCCGCACTGATTAGGCCTCAGCTGGAATATTGTGTCCAGTTCTGTGTGCCACATTTCAGGAAAGATGTGGACAAATTGGAGAAAGTCCAGAGAAGAGCAACAAAAATGATTAAAGGCCTAGAAAATATGACCTATGAGGGAAGATTGAAAAAACTGAGTTTATTTAGTCTGGAAAAGAGAAGACTGAGAGGGGACATGATAACGGTTTTCAAGTACATAAAAGGTTGTTACAAGGAGGAGGGAGGTAAATTGTTCTTCTTAACCTCTGAGGATAGCACAAGAAGCAATGGGCTTAAATTGCAGCAAGGGAGGTTTAGGTTGGACATTAGGAAAAACTTCCTAACTGTCAGGGTGGTTAAGCACTGGAATAAATTGCCTAGGGAGGTGGTGAAATCTCCATCATTGGAGATTTTTAAGAGCAGGCTAGACAAACACCTGTCAGGGGTGGTCTGGATAATACTTAGTCCTGCCATGAGTGCAGGGGACTGGACTAGATGACCTCTCGAGGTCCCTTCCAGTTCTATGATTCTGTGTCCAGCTAGGCGCCCTCTTGATGTAGATTTTCCTTCTGAAGGAGCCAGGCTACTCGGCTCTAATTGCAGAGGGGCCCTGAGTTCAATTGAACATAGTAGTCAGCCTGTTCTAGGGTGTAGGGCTGCCTGTTGCTGTGTCTGTACTGCTCCCAGAGCTTTGTGGGCACTAAACAAACCTTGGGAATGTCGTATGAAGATCAAATGCTCAGCTGAGCATATCACTGATCTCCCTGACCCGGAGAGCTTGGCTTTGCTGTGGGAGTTCACAGCCTCTGTTAACATGTTGAATTAGTGCCATTATTGCAGCTCCTGCTGCGTGGGAGAGGGCTGGTCTGATGGTTGGCTGTCTCCTTTTGGTGATAGCTCCGTGGCTGCCCCCGGTCTGCCCTCATTGGTAGCAGGTTTTGGTCCTTTGCCCCAGCAGTGCCTGCACCTGTCTGTTGTGATACCCTGTGATAATGGGGTGTTCCTGCATGCCAAACATGCTAACAAGGCACCTGAGCCTGGTCTCACAGCTGATTCCCCTAACCATTACTGTCGTGGGCATTCTGGAGAGGCCTTCCAGTCCTACGCTTCTATGAGCCTGTGGGCATTCTGGGATCCTTTGGGACTGTCAGGAACACCTGCCTGTGCACCCGTGTGCTCTGGATTTCCCAGCCTTACGGTGCATGTCTCTGCAGGGTCAGAAGCGTCTGGTGCTCTCCGAAAGCTGCTCCCGGGACTCCATGAGCAGCCAGCCGAGCTGCACAGGACTGAATTATTCATATGGGGTGAATGCCTGGAAATGCTGGGTGCAGACAAAGTACGCCGGCGGGGAGTCCAGCAAGGGAGAGGAGCTGCGCTTTGGGCGTAAGTGTTACCTCTGCCCCAGGGATTGCTGGGGAGGGGTTGCAGCATCAGGCTGAGGAGCCCAGTGGGCCTGGGAAGCCTGTCCCAGGAGCTCCTGAGTCCAGCGAGCCCCAGGGACCTGTCCCTGACACCAGCAGCCAGGCTCCCTTGTCAGCGCTGAGCACTCCAGCCCCCCAAGAGCTCTTGCCTGAGGTTGATCTGCTTGTCTCTGCAGCTAAGCCCATGCGTATCAAAGAGGATATCCTGGCCTGCACGGCTGCCGAGCTCAACTATGGTCTTGCCCAGTTCGTCAAGGAGATAACACGGCCCAACGGCGAGCGCTATGAGCCAGACAGCATCTATTACCTCTGCCTCGGCATCCAGCAGGTAGGGGGGCTCCCTTGGCCTCATGTGCTCCACCCCAACGCCAGGCAATGGGAGAGCGTGGGCAGGCCTTGCACCCCTCCCTCTCCCCAGTACCAGTAGGCTTTTTCCTGGGCCTCACACCCTCCCCACCCAAACCTGTACCCAGGGCAGGGGGCTCCCCTGGCCTGCTCCCCCCATGACCCCTAGTAACTAGCAGCTTCTTGTGTTCTAGCTGTGTGAGGATCGCGCTGGGGGCTCTCTCTTCAGGTGTTTTTTTCCAGGCCTCTAACTCTCCTCACCTTTCTCTGAACTCCCTCTAATTCTGCAATGTGTGTTCTGACCAGTACTAAGAACAGCCAGGCTGGGTCAGACTAAAGATCCATCTAGCCCTCTATCCTGTCTCTGACGGTGGCCAGTGCCAGATGCTTCAGAGGGAATGAACAGAACAGGGTAATTATCATGTGATCCATCCCCTGTCCAAACCCAGCTTCTGGCAGTCAGAGGGACAGCCAGATCATGGGGTTGCATCCCTGACCATCTTGGCTAATAGCCATTGATGGACCTGTCCCCCATGAACTTAGCTAATTCTTTTATGAACCCAGTTATGCTCTTGGCCTTCACAACATCCCCTGAAAACGAGTTCCACAGGTTGACTGTGCTTTGAGTGAAGAAGTACTTCCTTTTGTTTGTTTTAAACCTGCTGCCTATTAATTTTGCTGTACATAAGAACGGCCATACTGGGTCAGACCAAAGGTCCGTCTTGCTCAGTATCCTGTCTTCCGACAGTGGCCAATGCCAGGTGCCCCAGAGGGAATGAACAGAATAGGTAATCATCAAGTGATCCATCCCCTGTCGTCCATTCCCAGCTTCTGGCAAACAGAGGCTAGGGACACCATCCCTGCCCATCCTGGCTAATAGCCATTGATGGACCTACCCTCCATGAACTTATCTAGTTCTTATTTGAACTCTGTTATAATCTTGGTCTTCACAACATTCTCTGGCAAGGAGTTCCACAGGTTGACTGTGAATTGTGTGAAAAAATACTTCCTTTTGTTTGTTTTAAACCTGCTGCCTGTTAATTTCATTTGGTGACCCCTAGTTTGTGTCTTATGAGAAGGAGTAAATAGCACTTCCTTATTTACTTTCTCCACACCACTCTTGATTTTATACTCCTCTATCATATCCCCCCTTAGTCATCTCTTTTCCAAGCTGAAAAGTCCCAGTCTTATTAATCTCTCCTCATATGGAAGCCGTTCCATACCCCTAATCATTTTTGTTGCCCTTTTCTGAACCGTTTCCAATTCCAATATATCTTTTGTGAGATGGGGCAACCACATCTGCATGCAGTATTCAAGATGTGGGCGTACCATAGATTTATATAGAGGCAATATGATACCCTGTGGTAGAGTCTCTGCAGCAGTCTTCCTTGGTCAGATGCATCCATGTATTCCACATAGGTGTGTGCGCGCCCAGCGCACCAGAGCTGGAGAATTTAGCCTAGCAGTACCTGTAGGAGGTGGCACTCGTGCCTCATGCTGATAGTCCCTCCCCTGGCTATTGCAGGAAGCGCTGCCTCTACCCCTTCAGTTCCTTCTTCCTGTCCGGAGCTCTGTGTGGCTCCTAACCTCACAACCTCACTATGTCTTAGTGCCTTTCTCCAGTTGGGTCTACGTAATAGTGCCCTTAGTCTGATGTGTGTTAGCATTAGTTTCAGTATTTCCCTTGTGATGCCATCACCAGGGATTAAACATTGTCCATCGTGTGGGGGAGTGATCCCAGCAACGATCCCCACACACAGAGCTTGCTGTGCTTAGACAAAGCCCACGGCAAGGAGTGGTGTCAGTTCACAAATCATTCACCAAACGGACTCGGGTAGCGAGAGATCTTGGTATGAAGCAGCCCCTGCTTGAACAGGCCACATGGCCTGTTTCGGCACCAAGGCCTACATGGGATCGGACGTTGCCCTCAGGTTCTGAGTGCTGCTGTTTCGCACTCGGGAGCTGGCGCCTCTCTGAAGAGATGGAGGAGTCGCTCCCTCTGAGTGCGCCAAGCAAGAGGTCTCGTAAGACTGATCGTGGCTGCTCCAGGTTGTGTGGGGACTTGTCTGCCTCCTCCAGAAGGAGTGTGGACCGAAACGATGCAATGGAGCAGTTTCCTTCAACCTCTCCCCGCTACTGCACAGGGAGGTCAGAGACCCTGTCCTATTGTCTCCAATTTTGGTCCCGTGGCATCTGTTGAGTCCAGTACCGATGAGGGTGATGCCAGCACTGGCTGTTTCTGCGCCAGTGGCATAGCAAGTGGCAATGGACCTCTGCTTTTCTGTCCTGACTTCTCCCTTGGTCCAGGACTTTGCCAGGGCTGCATCGTTTATAGCCCATTGACTGGGCAGGCTGCTGCACCAAACATAAGAATGGCCATACTGGGTCAGACCAAAGGTCCATCTTGCCCAGTATCCTGTTGTGATGGGTTCGATCACAGAGACCCCCTTGGGACTGTCACCTGACGTGCTGGAATTACCTCTGAGCTCGTTTTCCACTGCCAGCTTGAGACTCCAGAACCCTGCCTTGTTGAGCCAGACACGGTCCATGCCCCCAAAGCTGCAGACTTTTAACCAAAAACTGCTCAGCAAGTCGCCTATTTCCAGCACCCAGACACCCAGTTCCCAATGGGACCCAAACCCCAAATCAATCTGTTTTACTCTGTATAAAGCTTATACAGGGTAAACTCATAAATTATCCGCCCTCTATAACACTGATAGAGAGATATGCACAGCTGTTTGCTCCCCCAGGTATTAATCACTTACTCTGGGTTTACTAAGTATAAAAATTAGGATTTAAGTGGTTTCAAGTGATAACAGACAGAACAAAGTAAGTTACCAAGCAAAATAAAACAAAACACATAAGTCTAAGCCTAATACATTTAGAAACTGAATACAGGTAAATCTCACCCTCAGAGATGTTCCAATAAGCTTCTTTCACAGACTAGACTCCTTCTTAGTCTGGGCCCAATCCTTTCCCCTGGTACAGTTCTTGTTAGTTCCAGCTCAGGTGGTAACTAGGGGATTTCTCATGACTGCAGCCCCCTTTGTCCTGTTCCACCCCCTTTTATGGCTTTGGCACAAGGCAGGAATCTTCTGTCTCTCTGGGTCCCTACCCCTCCTAAATGGAAAAGCACCAGGTTTAAGATGGATTCCAGTACCAGGTGACATGGTCATATGTCCTGTGAGACCCCAAGCCTCCATTCTTTCCGGCCTGACTCACATGAACATAGGAAGGCTTACAAGTAAACAGAGCCATTTACAACCAATTTTCCTGGTCAATGGGAGCCATCAAGATTCTAAACCACCATTAATGGCCCACACTTTGCATAGATACAGTAGGACTTCAGAGTAATACTTCATATTTCTAGCTTCAGATACAAGAATGATACATTCATACAAATAGGATGAACACACTCAGTAGATTATAAGCTTTGTAATGATACCTTACAAGAGACCTTTTGCATAAAGCATATTCCAGTTACATTATATTCACACTTATAAACATATTTCCATAAAACATATGGAGTGCAACGTCACACCTGTCTTCCGACAGTGGCCAATGCCAGGTGCCCCCAAAGGGAATGAACAGAACAGGTAATCATCAAGTGATCCATCCCCTGCCGCCCATTCCCAGCTTCTGGCAAACAGAGGCTCGGGACACCATCCCTGCCCATCCGGCTAATAGCCTATTGATGGACCTGTGTGTCTGTCAGCACCACACACCGATGTTTCCCTTCCACAGTCAGTGGAAGTGGGGCTAGGGCTGGCACCAGGCTCATCACAAGGGATCTCCTTGGTGCCAGGAGCAACTTTGGCATCCCTGTTGTCAGCGCACACTCGTCGCTCTCCACTTTGGCACCGTCAGTCACCTCGGTACCACTGCTGGTTTTGGGGTTAACACTACTTCCAGCATCAGACATTATGGAGGCGAACTCAGTGCCGGTGATTCTGTTTCCACTGTCGGCCCCAGTTCCCTCTCCATTCTGGGCTACAGGTGAGTCAGACTGGTTGCTCACACGCTCAGGGCAGGTGCCACCTTGATCCCCTGAAGCCTGGGACTCCTTGGCGTCCAGGTCGGGATCTTCCTCCTCTCGCTGTCCATCACCTGACCTGCATCGGGGGCCGTTCATGGAGCCATATGGGTACCAGGATTGGCGCTTGTCTTGCAGTCAGGATGGGGTCTCCTGGCCCAACACCTACTGGCCACCGATGCCCTATCCATACCAATGGCCTCCATGGAATCTGTGGGATGCTCCTCGATCCAGAGGTCCCTCTCCTCATCTTGCTCTAAGGTGAGATCACTGGGCAGGTCTGTGGTGGTGGCTGTTGATGCACCATAGCCCCAGGTACCTGTGAGCCTTCCCCTTGCAGAGCCTCCAGAGTTGTCCCGTCCAGGCCCATCAGTCCTGGAACACGATCCGGCATGGCCACAGTTAACCACTCCATCTTTGTCTCAGACGATTCCCAGGTGCCTGGATCTTCCTCTTTCAGTACCAGAGGATTTCAAAGCATAGCAGGACGTTTTGCGGTGTGGTCTGGCTTCTTCCCTGGGTGTTCAAGCAGAGTTCCTGCAGGAGAATACCTATACGTTGTTGGATATTAGCTATCTGCCCCTGGAAGAGTCGTCCTCCCTAGGAACAGTGCGCTCTGGAGCATGCCAGCTTCGGTGCTGCCTACTACAAAGTGTTGGAGAAACGCTACTTCATTCAGGTGCAGGGATTTGAGGGTTTCTATTCCTCTCCATCCCTATATTCCCTGGTCGTAACCAAGGTGAACAATAGGAACCGGCAGGGCAGATTTAAGTCCATTCCAAAGGATAAGGACTGTGAACGGGTGGATGTGATGGGAAGGAAGATTTGCACCTCCTCCTCCTCCTCCGTGCAGATACGGGTTGCTAACCAGCAGGCACTGCTGTCCAAATATGACTTTGTGAACTAAACAGCTATCTCTAAGTTTGCAGACCAGCTGCCCAAAGCCTCCATTGAGGAATTCCGGGCACTTCTCTCCGAAGTCTGCTTGATAGCTTAAGACTTCATTGCAGTCCACGCTGGACTTCGTGGATGCTTTTGACCTTGGCAGTGACCATGAGAAGGCTGCAGAATTCGGGCATTGCTCCCCATGTGCAACAAGCCATAGAGGATTTGCCCTTCAATGGCCGAGTGTTTTTCTTGAACAAGACAGCCGAGACGCTGCACTCCATCAAGGACTCTATGGCTTCCCTGTGGTCTTTGGGGGGTATACGCCAGCAGTGCGGAGATGCCACTACAGTGGTCGTCAGGAGCAGCATCGTCTGCAGCGCACATTTGGGCAGCCTTTCCCTCCCCAGAAACAGTGGGACTACCCCAGAAAGGTGCAGAGGTCCTAGAGGAGGAGGCATTCGGGTCTGGGGTTTGGCCAGTCAACACGCTTTCCCCCAGTGCCACCCAAGCACCCATTTTGACTCCTTGGTCTGGAGCAGTGTTCATGTCATTGTTTCCTTCTCCCCATCCCCTCCGTTTGGGGACAGGCTGCCTCGCTTTCTCAGTGCTTGCAGGTTGATCACCAGCAGCAGCAGCTGGGTCCTAAGGACCATCAGATTGGGCTATGCCATCCAATTCCTCTCCATCCCTCTCCAGGGACCCCTCTCATGAGGTACTGCTCCTCGTGCAGATTCTCTCTCTACTGGCTGCTGGAACGCCGGGGTCAGGGCCTCTATTCCCAGTACTTTCTGGTGCCCAAATCCAAGGGGAGGAGGGGTAAGACCCATTCTTGACCTTCACTGCCTCAACAGTATCAGGTACATGAGGTTCCGAATGGTCAGTCTATCAACTATTCTCCGCATGGTGTCTCAGAATGACTGATTTGTTGCTGTGGACCTTCAGGATGCTGACTTCCATGCAAAAAGCAACAGAGGGTCCTGTGGCACCTTTAAGACTAACAGAAGTATTGGGAGCATAAGCTTTCGTGGGTAAGAACCTCACTTCTTCAGATGCAAGAAGTGAGGTTCTTACCCACGAAAGCTTATGCTCCCAATACTTCTGTTAGTCTTAAAGGTGCCACAGGACCCTCTGTTGCTTTTTACAGATTCAGACTAACACGGCTACCCCTCTGATACTTGACTTCCATGCAGCGACTTGTCATAGCGGAGCGTCATTTTCCAGATATGGCGCTTCCCTTTGGCCTCTCTTCTGCCCCTCGGGTTTTTACTAAATGCATGGTCCTGGTGACTGCATGGCACCTCAGGAAGAAAGGAACCACATCTTCCCAGACCTGGATGACTGGTTACTGAGGGGCAGGTCCAGAGAGGTAGTCCTTTTTCACGTAAACACTACACTGCGCATTTTTGACCATCTGGGTCTCATCCTAAACATGGGGAAGTCAATTTTGGTTCCCACTTAGAAAATTGAGTTCCTTGGGGCCCTAATAGACTCTACAAGTTCGGGAGTGTTTCTGTCAACTGGCCGTTTTCAGGCGATTTGCCACCATTACCGCAGTCTGCAGTCTCAGCCTTCCACAACAGCTGGGTTGTGCATTGAGGCTCTTGAGCCACATGTCCACTTTCATGCAGTTGGTACAGTTTGTAAGGTTGCATCTTTCCCCCCTTTAAATGTTTCTCAGGACAGTTTACTATCCGACTCTTCACTCTTTGGACAGATTGGTCCGTCTCCCTCCACTGGTCCTGGACTCCTTGCAGTGGTGGACACTTCCAGAGAATGTTTGTCAGGGCATTCCCTTCGTCTGGCCCTTACAACCCAGGTCTGTTGTCACAGATGCTTCCCTGATGGGCTGGGGAGCGCATCTGGGGTTGCTGAAAGTTCAAAGTCTGTAATGGGAACAGGGGCCTCACTGCATATCAATGTGCTGGAGCTTCAGGCCATCTACGATGCCTGTCACACTTTTCGGGACCGTATCAGGGCTCAGTGATTCACATACTAACAATACCACCGTGTTGTATTATGTGAACAGGCAAGGGGGAACATACTCCAGGGTATTCTGCCAAGAGGCAATCAGGCAGTAGTAGTTCTCCACTGAGGAGAGGATCACTCTGATAGATGGCCACTTGCCCAGGTGTAGAATCATCTCGCAGACCTTCCCAGCAGGAATTTTTCCCTGAGTCATGAGTGGTCCCTGAAGACATGTGTCCTCTGGTTTATCTTTGCAGCTTGGGACATTTTGGTGATCGACCTGTGCTAATACCATCTGTTCTGTTCTCGAGGGGGCCTCAGTCCGGGCTCCCTGTCCGACGCTTTCCACCTTAGCTGGCAGTCGCTTTTCCCTGATCCCGATCCTCTCACAGGTCATCCTCAAGCTGAAGGTGGATCAGGCCAAACTCACTCTCATGGTCCCAGCATGACAGAGGCAGTGCTGGTTCTCCGGCCTTCTCACACTGTCATACCCCTTCCTCTCCATCCCAACCTACTCACTCAGAATCACGGCTGCACCTTGCATCCCGGGATTACCTCCCTGCATGCCATGGTGTGGCTGAACGAGGAGAAAGTGCGGTGTTCAGCCACTCTTCAACAGGTCCTATTCAACAATAGAAGGCCCTCTACCAGAATGGCGTATTCGGTGAAATGGAATGGTTTTCAGTGTGGTGGTTGAATTTCGCAGCCCAATCTAGGACATCTTGAAGTACTTGCTGCACCATCAGTCATTGGGTCTTGCGCTTAGCTCATTGAGAGTGCGTCTTGCAGCGATATCAGCATTTCATCCCCCCCATTCAGGGAACATTAGTCTTCTCCCGTGCCATGGGAGCAAAATTCTTATAAGGGCTTCTTTGTCTCCATCCTCTGGTCTGACAGCCAGTTCTTCTTGGGACCATATTGCAGTTCTAGCAGCTTTGATGGGACCTCCATTCAAACCCCTGGCATCTTGTTCCTTTCTGCTTTTGTGTCAGAAGACTGAGTTCCTGGTAGCGATAATATTCACACGGAGAGTCTGTGAATGGCAGGCTCTGATGGCAGAGCCTCATATGTAATTCTCCATGGACAAAGTGACATTACGATCACACCCAGCGTTTTTGTCTGAAGTGGTTTCTCAGTTTTATTTGAACCAGGCGGGATATTTGCCTGTGTTCTTCCCGAACCTGCATTCACTTCCGGAGGAGCAGCGTCTTCATCCATTAGATGTCAGACGATGTCTAGCCTTCTGTCTGGACAGAACTAAACCGTTTCATGCCTCGCCTGTTTGTGTCATATGCAGATCGCATTAAGGGTCAGGCGCTCTCGTCACTGACGATTTCTAAATGGATAATGTCCTGTCTCGACTGCATATGAAATAGCTTTGGCTATGCCACCTCAGTGGGTGCGAGTGCATTTTATGAGAGCACAAGCAACATCAATAGCATTCCTCAGTGACATCTGTGTTGGATATTTGCGGGGCTGCTCTGTGGTTGTCGATACGTACCTTTACAAACCATTATGCCATTACCGTATCTTCCAGGGCAGATGCAAGTTTTGGTAGATGGTCGTGTGATCCTTGTGTACGTAGACTCCAAGCCCTGCCTCCTGGGGGGGGTTACTGCTTGGGAGCCCGCTAAGTGGAATACACAGCTGCATGTACTCAAAGAAGAAGAAATGGTTCCTTCCTGTAACTGGCTTTTTGAGATGTGATGCAGACATGTATTCTACAAGCCACCCTCCATCCCCTCTGCATCAGAGTCCAGTCTCTGGGCGTTCGGTGCGAAGGAACTGAGGCGGGGGGAGGATGCGGCCACCTTAGATAGCCGGGGGGAGGTTTTGAACATGAGGCACGAGTGCTGCCTCCTATGGGTCATGCTAGGCAAAATTCTCCAGCTCCAGTGCACTGGGCGCGCACCAAGTGAAATACACGTCTGCATCACACTTATAGTACAGAACAATTCCATCCTGTGCCCGACACTAACCATGTGTTCTCTCCCTTCCAGTACCTGCTGGAGAACAACCGGATGGTGAATATCTTCACAGACCTTTACTACCTGACCTTCGTGCAGGAGCTGAACAAGTCCCTGAGTGGCTGGCAGCCCACACTCTTACCAAACAGTACGTGTCCCAAGGCTGCACGCTCCTTTATTAGCAGCCACTAAGGTCAAGCTCTCAGGCCTGGCTGGAGTTGGCCAAGCAGGGGCCACCTTTGTCCCTTCCCCTCCTCCCCTCCCCCCAGGATGCTTCCTGGGGAAGTTTGCCATGGGAGGCAAGTGGATCCTTGAATCCTCCTGAGGGCACAGAGCCAGGCCTGCCCACTCTTCTTCCTGGAGGGGGAAGGCCACTGCCCCTGCTGCATCTTGGAGCCTCATGTAACCTCCCCCCAGGACACCACAGCAGAGTTGGGCCAGGGATTGTCGGCAGTTGGGATTCAGCATCTCAGGCTGACTGAGGGTTGAATCCAGGCTAGCGGATGCCCGTGGAAACCACATTCTCTGTCCAGATACAACAGGGGACTCTCCATCCAACCCCTTTGGACCAGGCTGCTGCTTTCCATAGCAGGGGAAGGCCCTGCCCCAGCCTTTGGAAAGCACTGTGTCAGACCAGGGGGCTTATGAACCCTTGTCTGCTTCCCAACTCCCAGGCCAAAGGTTTGTGACCTTCCTGGCATAATCCAAGCAGTAACAGAGAGTCATTCGGCCCCCGGTTAGACACCTACATAAGGGCCGTGCTTTCCCTAGTGCTCGGCAGCCAGAGGGCGCCCCCATTCTGGGCCCCAGGGTGGGTGCCCTTGTCTCCATGTACCCTGATAGCAGTCGAGCTAACTGTCCCAGCCTCTTGCCTGCCAGGGGAGGCTCTTGGGCTGGAGCAGTTTGCCTTGGTTTTGCATGGGAGTTGCCTGATCCTGTCCTGCCTGCTGCTCTCCCTTTCCTTCTGATTGTACTAGCACATGCAGCTGTGCGTGACACTCAGTACCGAGGCGGGGGCCCTTGGTTTGGTCTGGGGCTGGCTTGCACCAGTTGTGCTGTGGTGGGTTAACCTAGGTTAGGTCATGGCTGGGGAGGGTACAGCGGGACAGCTCCCAGCCTGGTGTCAGTTGGCGCTGCAAGCATGGCTCCTCTGGCTATTCCATCTGGACCTGGGCACTCCACAGGGCAAGGGTCCCTGCTGTAACAGGTGTTGTCCTGCCACTGGGCCAAGCTCCCTCTGCCCAAGGCAGGGAGAGAGATCCAGGGGAGGACCCCAGTGCCCTGGCTGATGTTCCCCTGACACACATGGCTGAAGCTGGGCTGGTGGTGGCAGCCACATCCCCTCCAGTCTCCCTGCCAGGCCAGACCTTGCCGGGGAACCCGCAGCATGACAGATGCGTGTGACCCAGCTTCTTCCGCTGTGTGCTTGCAGACACGATCTTCTCCCGTGTGGAGGAGGAGCATCTCTGGGAGTGTAAGCAGCTGGGGGTGTACTCCCCCTTTGTCCTCCTCAACACCCTCATGTTCTTCAACACCAAGTTCTTCGGCCTGCAGACTGCGGAGGAGCACATGCAGCTGTCCTTCACCAATGTGGTACGCCAGTCCCGCAAGTGCACTACAGCCCGGGGCACCACCAAGGTGGTGAGCATCCGCTACTACGCCCCCGTCCGGCAGAAAAAAGGGCGAGGTAGGGGCCTGCGCGTGTCTGTCTCCCCGCCCCTGCCCCGCGTGTGCGCTGCTCTGACTTGGCCTCTGTCTGCAGACAGCAGTTCTGGGAAGCGGAAGCGAGAGGAGGAGCTGCCGATCCTGGAGCAGCGGGAGAACAGGATGAACCCACTCCGGTGCCCGGTCAAGTTCTATGAATTCTATCTCTCCAAATGGTGAGTTTCCCGGGGAGAGAGAGCCACCGCCCATCTGCTGGGGCGTCCCCTGCTCTCCTGCAGCCCCGTGTGTCCAGTCTGGCCCCTCGACTGGCTGGAAGGACATTGCAGAGCGGCCCGAGGCTGCCCCCGACATGTGCTGCCTTTGCAAAGAGCTGTGCAGAGCACTGACTGCCAGGGTCCTGCCAGTGAAGCAGGAGGCCTGAAGAGCGCGTCTCCAGGGGTTGGTTTCTCAAATCCCCAAGTCCGGCCTATGTCTGCCGTTGCCGGAGTGCTGTGATCACAGCCCCTGGGCTGAGTAACTCGTCTCAGTGGGCGCTGTCCCTCCCTCCCCTCGGATTGGCAGGAGGAGGTGGCTGTGGTGCCTCGGGACCCCCCACTCCTGCCTGCCATGAGCATTGTCGCAGGTCACCTTGGGAGAGGAGCTCCAAGCCCGGCTCATGGGCCCTTCCCTGCAGGAGGACGAGCAGTGCCCTAAGTGCTAGTGCCTCCTTTACAGACCTCAGGCAAGTGGGCTTTAGGCCTCTCCTTGTCTCCTGGGTGAATGGGGGGGCACCGGGGCCCACTGGTCCCCTGGGGGGCTTGCTGGGTTCCAGGTCAAGAGGGAAGGACCCTATGGGCTCAGGGTGGCTGAGGAGGCCTGGGCTTTCTGGCCTCTAGGGTGAGGTTCACTCTGCCCCTCTCTTGCCACAGTCCAGAGAGCCTGCGGAACCGGAACGACGTCTTCTACCTGCAGCCAGAGAGGTCGTGCATTGCAGAGTCGCCTCTCTGGTACTCGGTCATCCCCATGGACAGGAGCATGCTGGAGAGCATGCTGAATCGCATCCTGGCCGTCCGGGAGATCTACGAGGAGCACAGCCGGGGCAGCGGCTTGGAGGAGGACATGGACTGAGCGCAGGCCAGGGCTGGAGCATGGGCAGGCGGCACCCAGAGCCCGCTGGGCTGGGTCTGCTCTGGCCTGGGAAGGTGTCTCCCCTGCTCCTCGTATCTGGCCAGGGTTGCGGCATGTGAGTGTGGCATGGCACGGCATGGGGTTGTAGTGCCGCTCCCAGCCCTGCAGACGTGGTAGCGCTGTCCAGCTCAGCGCGTGTAGGACTCTGAACATCCCTGCCTGATGCTAGTAACATGCCGTCCCCCTCCCCCACCAGCCCCTGGCACCCAGGCCCTACCTGTGCTCTGCCTGACTGGGGCAGTGTCCCACTTCCCCCGCCTGTCTTCCCGGGGTGGAGATACAGAGCCAGTCCCTCTCCCAGCCAGGAGCCCCAAAGGGCACTGGCCCGGTGAGCCCTGCCTGTCCCTTCTCCCCACGGCCGTTCTCAGTCTCCCCCTGCCTGGTGTAACATGGGGAAGAGACTGCTCAGTGCAGTGGGGACAGGCTGGGCCTAGCAGCCCGCACAGGAGGCCCTGAACCTACAGTCAGCTCCCTGCCCAAGCAGCAGGAGTGGGGAAGTGAGCCATGCTCAGCACGCAGGGCCCTGGGAGGAGCCGTGCCAGCCGGGGTAGCAGGGCCATTCCTAGACGCTGACTCTGTGGGCTGGACCATTCCCAGCTCTGCTGGAGGGGGCTGCGTTCCCAGAGGGGCCTCGCTGTGCTGTCTCTGGCTCCTCATCTCATTCTCCTCTTCAGCAGCGCAGAGCTCACTGCCCAGAGGGCTCCTGGGATCTCCCTTCCCCAGCTCTGCATTAGCTGTGGCTTCACCCTGCATTGTGCACTCACAACAGCCACTGGGGGCCGTTGAAGGTCTGAATTCTGCATCGGGCATGGGAGCCAAGGGGCATCCTCGCTGCCAGAGCTGACGAGCAGGGGCCCCTCCCTTCCTCCCTGCCCCCCAAGCTCTAGCAGAATGGACGGTGCCCCCGTTGCTAGCCTGACACTATCAGATGGAGGAGGTAGCCTCTGTGCCTGGACTCATTGCTGCTGGGCCCGTCTCCTCCAAGCCTGCATTAGACTGAGAATCCTGCTGGGCCGCGCCAGGCCAGAACTTGCAAGCAGTGGAGGGGGGCCGCAGGCCGACAGAGGAGTGGAGCCTGCCTGGGTCTCTCCGCTTGCCCAGCCCCTGCCCCAGCTTTGCTGTTCCCTTCTGGCTCCCTCCCCTTGGTGTTTTGTTTTGATTTTTTATCAGCTGTCAATGGGACTCGGCACTGTCTGTTGAGTCTGTATATATTGTTCTGGGACCTGGCCCGGGGCCCTCTGTCTCCATGTCAAGAGTGAGCCAGTCACCGGTCTTGTTGTAGTGCTAACGGGGCATTAGGCTAACCTTGTGTCTCTAGAAACCATTCATTTCAAATAAAGATGCAAAAACCTGCCGGCAGCTGCTGTCCTTAATCCACTGAAGGGCAGAGCAGGGGCTGCCTCTGCTCCAGGGAGGAGGCTAGGGCTGCTGCCCCCTTGCCTGTCTCAAGGGCTCAGTCATCAGGGAGTTATGCTTGATCCCTGCCACCTTGCCCCCGCCATCCATCCCAGGGTCTGTGACGGATGTAGGACCAGGTCTGGCAGCTCACCTGCCAGGGCACCCTATCCAGCAGCTGGGAGCTGTAATTCCCAGCATGGGTCGACGTGCTAGCTCTGCCTGAGCTAGGGCCCAAACCCACCCCATGGTGGCCTGTCACTTCTGGCATTAGAAGCTATGAACTGTGGTAGGAGCCGGCCTGGCCTGCATGGGGGGAGGGAGGGCCATGGCCTTCCTGCCTCCATCTCCTATGAGCTAAGCAGGGAGCGGCTGGGCTGTGCCCTTGAGGGCGTGAGGGGCACCCTGTGTGCAACACAGCCTTCTCCAGAGGCTACAATTCTCCCTCTGGCAATCTGACCAGTCCTGCGTGGGACCTGAGGAGAGTGTGGACAGGAGACAGCCAAGCAGCCCTAGGTCCAGGTTCACGGAGCCTCCCTGCAATGAGATGAACGTGATCTAGCGCTGGGGGGCTGAAATGAATGGTGGGCCCTGCAGGCGCCGTCTCACCAGCTGCTGTCAGCCTTGAAAGAAGCTTCCTGGGCTAGCCCTAGTTCCAGCTGCAGTGGTGGTCCCTCCCCTTTTCACAAGAGAGAGAATTCAGTCACATCACAGCAGGGGGTGCCCAAATACGGGGGTCCAGTGCTGCCTTGCTCAACAGCTGTAGCTGCTGCTGAAACCTCAACATCACCTGAACATCACAGCTGCAGTCTTTGCTTCCCCACACGCGTTGCCCTCGGAGGTAGAGATGGCTTGAGAGTCGCCCCGGCTGGGGCGTGGGGCTGGGGAGGGAGCCGTGGGGCTAGGAGGCAGCAGCAGTGGGGCCTAGGCCTTCCTGCTCGGAGCAGCACCATCTTCCCTGACAGGCTGTTACAGCAGCAGCCTGCAAAGCTGTGGAACATCCAGCTGGGCCCAGGTGCGTGGCAGAGGCTATGTCCAGTCCCATTCTCCTTGCTGGGGCCTGGGAGGGTCTCTTGGCCCTGAGCAGCCACCTACTAGGAGTCTCTGCTGGGGCCTTCCTGAGCAATGTTACTGCCCAGGAGTGGAGGTCAGGCTGGGGGGAGGGCGTGGGCAGCTCTCTATCCAGAAAAGGGGAAACACCAGTGGGGCTGCCCAGGTCCAACGCAGCCCGGAGGCCTTGTCACATGGGGAAGGAAAAGCTACAGGCCCTGCCTGCGTCCTATCAAGTATAGAGCATTTACCCCCATCGGCTCCCGGCCCACTCCCTGCCTCCTGCCCCCGGCAGCCACAAGGCTGCTGCAGCGCCACTGAAGGGAGAGGGCTTGAGCTGTGCACGTCTGGCTCAGGGTTCAGGCTCCTGGACACTGGTGTCTGTATTATGGGCCCAGTATTTCCATGGTGGGGACAACATGGTATCCATGGAAACACAACAGGCTCCTAAGCCAAGCTGTGCGCCCTGTGATGCAGCCTCGTGGTAACGGTGCTTGTCTGGTACAAGAGCCCCCTTCCCCTGCCTGTCAGACCTGGGCCAGTGCAACAGGCTCTCAGTGCAGGGATGGGCCGCCTCCTTAAACAGCCAAGTCACTGGGTCTCAGCTTAGTGCTGGATTTACTGGACCTGCTGCCCTGCTGCAACAGTTCTTCCATGACCAGACCCTGGGTGCCTGTCTCGCGGCTGCTCCGTGCTGCACGGCTGTCCCCGCCCGCTGAGGGAGCAGCTTGGCTGGGGTAAGGCTGCAATGGAAGGCTGGGGTCAGCGGCATGGGGAAGGCTGTAGGGTGCAGGACAGTGGGGAATGTGGTGGCCGCTTGTTTCTCTGGGAGCGTTGGAGCTGGCCTTGGGGTTGGGTGCCCGACAGTGGTCGGCTGCCAGCCTCTGCCTGCACTTGGTGAAGCCCAGGTGGTACATTTCTATCAGGTTGAGGAGCAGAGACAGGCAGGCCACCCCCGTCATGAAGAGGATAAAGATGGTCTTCTCGGTGGGCCGAGCTATATAGCAGTTGACTGTGTTGGGGCAGGGCCAGCGGTTGCACGTGTAGAGGGGCTTTAGTTCGAACCCATACAGTGCGTACTGGCCCACAATGAAGCTCACCTCAAAGAGCATCTTAAAGACAATGTTGCAAATATACGTCCTCAGAATGGCCCCCCGCAGGCGGATTTTGCCATGAACATCTTTGATGGAAGGTTTATGCTGCACCAGGGGTTCCTGCTGGGCCCCCCAAGTCTCCTCTCGCTGCTGCTCCTTCTCCGCCATGCGCACCAGATGCAGGATGTGGCCCAGGTAGACGAGGCTGGGGGTGGAGACGAAGATGATCTGCAGCACCCAGAAGCGGATGTGGGAGATGGGGAAGGTTTCGTCATAACAGACGTTCTGGCAGCCTGGCTGCTTGGTGTCGCAGGAGAAGCCCGACTGTTCGTCCCCCCAGACTTTCTCGGCAGCTGCCCCCAAGACAAGGATACGGAAAATGAACAGGACAGTGAGCCAGACCTTCCCCACCACTGTGGAGTGCTCCTGAGCACTCTCCAGAAGCCTCCCCAGCAGGTTCCAGTCACCCATGAGTGCAAATACCGGCTCATCCTAAAAGAGAGGAACACGCCCAGACGTCGGCATCCCAGAGACTCCGGCACCCTGCGCTGCTCCAGACCTGTGAGAAGCTGGCATGGGGGCACCCTGCACTGGGCACATCCCTACAGCAGAGCCCTCCCTGGTTCCCGCTGCACACGCCGGCATCTGGAGCTTCCTCCCTGGGGTCCCAGAACAGCAATGCCTGATACAGCTCACAGCCATGCTTGTCTTTTGCTGCCAGGGATGTGTTTGTAAAAGCCATGTGCCTGACTCAAGAGCAAAGCCAGGGCAGGGAGCGGGTTAACCTGAGGCTACCTGAGCCCATCAGCTGCCTGTGGCTGCAAAACCCCTCCAGGATTAACCCCTGTTTGGCCCCGGTATCCCGCTTTAAGAGCACTGATTGCTGGGGACTGGCTGCACTGACAGCAGCACTGGAACCCAGACTGGCTCTGAGGTGGCCCCAGGTCCAGCATGGCTCAGTTCTGTTCCTAGCTCTGCAGCAGCCTCTCAGGGCAGCTGGAAATCAGTGGCCTCCTGAACCGAACAGCTGAGCAGGTCCCTGTGGAGGGAGTCAGGTGGCTGGGCAGTAGGGGGGAGCCTGCACTGCGCTTCCTCTTCTAGGGCTTAACCCAAGTTGAAAGCTCCAAGGCTAGAGTTCAAGTCAAAGCCATTTTGCTCAAGCCCTTTATGTGGGGCTCACAAAGCGCTGCACCAGGAGCCCGTCCTACACCACAGGCAGCTGAGGCAGATGCCCAGCCCAAAGCTGCTCCCCATGCAGCCAGGGCCACACAAGGGCGAGGCTGGGGCGAAGGGCCGGGGTTTCTCCCACAGACCAATGGAGGGCAGGGTCGGGGCCCATTTGTGCAAATTGGAGCAGACACCAGTGCCTAGTGCATTTGGCAGCTGCCATGAGACCACAGGCCGGGCAAAAGGCAAAGAAACCCCCTCACCGTTTGCAGATCCTGTGGCCGTGGAGGCAACTCAGCTGCCCCGTGCCTCTGGGGTAGTAGATCCCCGCAGCCCCACCAGGACGTGTCCCAGCTCCTCTTCCGGGGGCAGAGGTGTCCGGCTGGTCTCTGGCAAGGGGCAGGCATCCGAGTCTGTCTGTCTGTCTGCCTAGCATATTTTATGCAGGTTATGTTGGAACAGGCGCGTCGTGGCTGTCACCGTGACTGACAGCGGAAACAGCCACTGGGAAATCTCTTTACCTCTTTATTTTTGGCTTGAGCACGTTTCTAAATATAATCCCTACTGCAGGGAAGGGTATAGGGGCAGCGAGGGGGGGGAGCTCTCTGTGACCGAGCCCAAGCAATTCACTGGCTCTGGCCGCCTCAATGCCATTGGAGGGTCGTTTTCCTGACCGACCTGCTCCATCCGCTGCTGGGCCTGGGAGCCTCTGCAAACGCCCCATCTCTGACGCTGTCCTCACATGGTGCCTTGGGCTCCTCCACGCGGCTGCCCGGTGCCCAAGGATGGAAGGCTCTGCCTGAACTGGGGGGGGACCATGCCCCAACGTGCGGGGGCGGCCAGTGCAGTCCCTGGCGCATCCCCGCTCACCTGGCCAGCTGGGGTGCACTCCGGTCAGAGCCCTGTGCTGCAGCTGCACAACAAAGCTCAGCGGACCAGGGCCCCCCTGGGATCCTGCACAGGGAGGGGTGGAGGCTTGCAAAGCCCTCCTTGCCATTCTCGCTGCAGTGGGGGCAGGGCATGCAGTGTAGCCACGCCCCCGTGTTAATATTTATAGTGTAGAGGTGGAGTTAGCTGCCCCTCCCCTCGAGTTTGTAGAAGCTCAGAGGGCAGGGGACTGGGCAGATGGGGTACCAGGGCTCAGCCTGCCCAGTGAGATCCATGAAACACCAGACACGTCCCCAGCATAAACCCTGTCCTGGGCCAGCTGTGGGACGGCCCCTCTGCCTGTCCTGGGCACAGCCTGGCTACGTGCCCATATGCTGCAGCCCCAGCAGCAGGGACACCAAGCCCAGGCGCCAGGGACTGTTCTGACCCAGGGCAGAGCAGGTCCCTGACCACTGGCTAATAGCCATTGATGGACCTGTCCTCCAGGAACATCTCTCATTTCTTTTGTGAACCCACAACCTGCTCAACATCCCCTGGCAACAAGTTCCTACACTGACTGTGTGCTGTGTGAAGAAGAACTTCCTTGTGTAGTTTTAAACCTGCTGCCTAGTAATTTCATTGGTTGCCCCTTGGTTCTTGTGTTATGAGAAGGGGTAAATAACACTTCCTCATTCACTTTCTCCACACCAGTCCTGATTTTATAGACATCTATCAACTCGCCCCTTAGTCATCTCTTTTCTGAGAGAGAGTCCCAGGCTTTTTAATCTCACCTCATACGGAAGCTGTTCCATACCCCTAATCATTTTTGTTGCTCTTCTCTGTACCTTTTCCAATTTTAATATCTCTTTTTTGAGATGGGGTGACCAGAAGTGCACACAGTATTCAAGATGTGGGCGTACCATGGATTTATATAGTGGCAATATGATTTTTACTGTCTTATTAGCTATCCCTTTCCATTGGTTCCTAACATTTTGTTAGCTTTTTTGACTGCCGATGCACATTGAGTGGATGTTTTCAGAGAACTATCTACAATGACTCCAAGATCTCTTTCTTGAGCGGTAACAGCTAATTTAGACCTCATCATTTTGTATGGCTAGTTTAGAGTTATGTTTTTCACTCTGCATCACTTTGCACTTATCAACATTGAATTTCATCTGCCATTTTGTTGCCCAGTCATTCAGTTTTGTGAGATCCCTTGGTAACTCTTCGCAATCTGCTTTGGACTTAACTATCTCGAGTAAGAAGGAATTTCCCCCAGGTCAGACTGGCAGGGACCTTGGGTTGTTTGCCTTCCTCTGCAGCCTGGGGGGTGAGGGGGCGGGTTTCTCTGGATCTGTGTCACTGACTCATTTCCCTGCCATTGCTGGGGCCTCAGGCACTGCCCCTCTCTGCCTGTGGGCTCCTGTGGGCTGATTGCAGCTGCTGGGTGGGGCCGGTGTAACTGCAAAAACTGCAGCAGGTGCAGTGTATTAAACTGCTCTCCATAGGAATGCGCTACTGGTAGCAGTTACTGAAGGCCTAGGTTGCGTTTCCCTAGTTTGTTTATGAGACGGTCATGGGAGACAGTATCAAAAACTTTACTAAAGGCAAGATAGACCATGTAGACCACTTCCCCCCATCCACAAGGCTTGTTACCTTGTCAAAGAAAGCTATCCGGTTGGTTTGACACGATTCGTTCTTGACAAATTCATGCTGGCTGTTACTTACCACCTTATTTTCTTCTCGATCTTTGCAAATTGATTGCTTAATTATTTGCTTCGCTATGGGCCCAAGCCCTAGGTCAGGGCGGGGCAGCAAACACACAGTCAGGAGCTCGGGCCCTTAGGCAGGGGCTGAGCCAATAGTTCAGTGTGAGTCCTGGCCCTAGGTCAGGGCAGGGCAGCAAACAAACCGTCAGGAGCTCAGGCTTCTAAGCATCTGGTGCGAGGGGGAGACTGCCACCCGTGAGTGGGGGTGGCAGGGGGGACGCAGGCCCACCCACTCCACTGCGTCCCAGCCCGGGGCCCTAACAGTGGCAGAAGACCCGCTGCTGTGTCAGTGGGGTTCCTGACCACAACACACTGACATTGGTTCTGGCCCTGCTGCGGCCAGGCCAGGGTCGGCTGCCCCCGGGCTACTTCCGGACTCCCCCTCGTAAGGTACCTGGGTTTGGCCGGTGTCCTCGGCGGTTTCCAGCACCATCGGTTCCTCCAGGTAACTGGCGAGGGGTAGGCTCGGCTGCCCCTCGGGGTAGCTGGCGAGGGGTAGGCTCGGCTGCCTCTCGGGGTAGCTGGCGAGGGGTAGGCGCGGCTGCCCCTCGGGGTAGCTGGCGAGGGGTAGGCGCGGCTGCCCCTCGGGGTAGCTGGCGAGGGGTAGGCGCGGCCTGCCGGCGTTCCCCAACCCGGAGCTAGGCCACAGGCATCTGGCCTCTCCGGCGGCTGGCCTTCAAGTGAGCTCTGCAGCGGGGCTTTTCTACTTCCTGTCCTGCGCCGTGACCTGTGGGGGGCGGGCGCAGGACCCTCTAGCTCCGCCCACATTGGTGCTAGGGGAGGCTCGTCCCTCCGCAGGACTGTGGGGTATCCCACCGCCTCGCTACAGCTCCATTATCTTTCCAGGTACAGAAGTTAAGCTGACTGGTCTGTAATTCCCCAGGTTGTCCTTATTTCCCTTTTTATAGCTGGGCACTAGATTTGCCCTTTTCCAGTCTTCTGGAATCTCTCCCGTCTTCCATGACTTTTCAAAGATAATTGCTAATGGCTCAGATATCTACTCAGTCAGGTCCTTGAGTATTCTAGGATGCATTTCATCAGGCCTTGGTGTCTTGAAGACATCTAACTTGTCTAAGTAATTTTTAACTTGTTCTTTTCCTATTTTTGCCTCTAGTCCTACCTCATTTTCACTGGCATTCACTATGTTAGGCGTCCAATCGCCACCAGCCTTCTTGGAGAAAACAGAAACAAAGAAGTCATTAAGCACCTCTTCCATTCACACATTTTCTGTTGTTTTTCCCCTTGTTGAGTAATGGGCCTACCCTGCCCTTGGTCTTCCTCTTGCTTCTAATGTATTTGCAGAATGTTTTCTTGTTTCCTTTTATGTCTTTAGCTAGTTTGATCTCGTTTTGTGCCTTGGCCTTTCTAATTTTGTCCCTACATACTTTTGTTATTTGTTTATATTCATCCTTTGTAATTTGACCTAGTTTCCACTTTTTGTAGGACTCTTTTGATTTTTAGATCATTGAAGATCTCCTGGTTAATCCAGGCTGGTCTCTTGCCATACTTCCTATCTTTCCTACACAGTGATATAGTTTGCTCTTGTTCCCTTAATAACATCTCTTTGAAAAACTGCCAATGGTCTTCAATTGCTTTTCCCCTTAGACTTGCTTCCCATCATGGCTGGCTCTGGCTTTTTTGCCGCCCTAGGCAAAAAAGCCTCCCACTGCCAGAGCGCCAGGGGGAGAGTGGCGAGCCTGGTTGGGGCTCCGTTCTCCCCGGGGGCCAGAGCGCCGGGGGGAGGGTGGAGAGCCCGGCCGGGGCTCCGCACTCCCCGGCGGCCAGAGCACCGGGGGGAGGGCGGCGAGCCCAGTCGCGGCCCCGCTCTCGGGCCGGAGCGCCGCGCTGCGCCGCCCCCCTCCAGGTGCCACCCCAAGCACATGCTTGGTGGGCTGGTGCCTGGAGCCGGTCCTGCTTCCCATGGGATCTTACCTTCCAACTCCCTGAGTTTGCTTAAGTCTGCCGTCTTGAAATCCATTGTCTTTATTTTGCTGTTCTCCCTCCTACCATTCCCTAGAATAGTGGTTCCCAAACTGGGGTTTGCGAAATGTTACAGGGGGTTCTCAGGAAAAAATGCCCTAATGGCAGACAGAGCTGTCCCTAGGGACCCCAGGCAGCCTGGGGCCAGCAGCCCAGAGCCCCTGGACTTCCAAGAGCTAAGCAGATCAAAGCAAGCTAGGGTGACCAGATGTCCCAATTTTATAGGGACAATCCCGATTTTGGGGTCTTTTTCTTATATAGGCTCCTATTACCCCCACCCCCTGTCCCAATTTTTCACATTTGCTGTCTGGTCACCCTAAAGCAAGCATATTTATCACACTGAGGAGATTTAAACTTCAAGACTTCTTATAAGAAATGGAAAGGGAGGTGGATATTTTTTGCTGATTTTAAAATTAACTAGGCAGCTAGTATTCTTCATAATAATTTTAAAAACAACAAGTTTAAGCTTTATTGTAATGTGCGTTGTTTGCCTGGACTGCTCAAGACCTGAATGCTTGTGTAGGAGGAACTCTTTGAGTTGGCTTCTTAAATACCTTACTGCTGTTTCACATCTGATACTCCTTGATGAAACCTAGGAGTCCTGTCTTATAACAGGCTTATTCAAAGTGACACAAGCTATGAAAGTGAGAGCTTGGAAGTGTGTTGCCATTTTCATAATGTAATAAAAATACTGTAATGATACACACTATTATTAATTATTTAATAAGCATATCATAAAAACAAATTTTGTATTTCCAAGATCACTGCTTTTATCATTTATACTCGGGTAAAGGAGAAAATCCCTGGAAATATTCATTTTTAGGAGGGGGTTCGTGAGACTTGACATTTTAGTGAAAGGGGTTCACAGGTTGTTAAAGTCTGGGAACCACTGCCCTAGAATCATGAACTCTATCATTTCATGATCACTTTCACCCAAGCTGCCTTCCACTTTCAAATTCTCAACCAGGTCCTCCCTATTTGTCAAAATCAAATCTAGAACAGCCTCTCCTCTAGTAGCTTTCTCCACCTTCTGAAATAAAAAATTGTCTCCAATACATTCCAAAAACTTGTTGGATAATCTGTGTTATTTTCCCAACAGATGTCTGGGTAGTTGAAGTCCCCCATCACCACCAAGAACATAAGGTTGTTCTTATTTGCTGACTCCTCCCAATTTGCTAAAAACTGCTATTTGATTTAGCTAATTCCTACAGAAAGCAGTTTCTTACACCATAGGGTGTGTGAAACGGCTATCTGTAGGAATTTGCTACCTGGAGCAGCGACAGGTCCGACCTTGCTAGAAACTATTTGATGTAGGTTTCAGAGTAGCAGCCGTGTTAGTCTGTATCCACAAAAGGAACAGGAGTACTTGTGGCACCTTAGAGACTAACAAATTTATTTGAGCATAAGCTTTCGTGGGCTACAGCCCACTTCTTCGGATGCATAGAATGGAACATATATTGAGGAGATATATATATATATATATACACATACAGAGAGCATGAAAAGGTGGGAGTTGTCTTACCAACTCTGAGAGGCAAATTAAGTAAGAGAAAAAAAACTTTTGAAGTGATAATCAAGATAGTCCAGTACAGACAGTTTGATAAGAAGTGTGAGAGTACTTACATGGGGAGATAGATTCAATGTTTGTAATGGCTCAGCCATTCCCAGTCTCTATTCAAGCCTAAGTTGATTGTATCTAGTTTGCATATCAATTCCAGCTCAGCAGTTTCTCCTTGGAGTCTGTTTTTGAAGCTTTTCTGTTGCAAAATTGCCACCCGCAGGTCTATCATTGAATGACCAGACAGGTTAAAGTGTTCTCCTACTGGTTTTTGAATGTTATGATTCCTGATGTCAGATTTGTGTCCATTAATTCTTTTGCATAGAGACTGTCCGGTTTGGCCAATGTACATGGCAGAGGGACATTGCTGGCACATGATGGCATATATCACATTGGTAGATGTGCAGGTGAACGAGCCCCTGATGGCATGGCTGATGTGATTAGGTCCTATGATGATGTCACTTGAATAGATATGCGGACAGAGTTGGCATCGGGCTTTGTTGCAAGGATAGGTTCCTGGGTCAGTGTTTTTGTTCAGTGGTGTGTGGTTGCTGGTGAGTATTTGCTTCAGGTTGGGAGGTTGTCTGTAAGCGAGGACAGGTCTGTCTCCCAAGATCTGTGAGAGTGAGGGATCATCTTTCAGGATAGGTTGTAGATCTTTGATGATGCGCTGGAGAGGTTTTAGTTGGGGGCTGAAGGTGACAGCTAATGGTGTTCTGTTATTTTCTTTGTTGGGCCCAAACCAGCAACCACACATCACTGAACAAAAACACTGACCCAGGAACCTATCCTTGCAACAAAGCCCGATGCCAACTCTGCCCACATATCTATTCAAGTGACATCATCATAGGACCTAATTATTTGTGGGGGGAGGGGAAAGGACTGTCTTTACTGAGAGAAATTATACGCAATCCAAAAGGCGTAAAGAGGCCATCCTAGCTTATTGGTACGATTACTTTTTCTTTAAATAAAAGACAAGTGGACTTGCAACGTACTAAAATTTTGAAGCAGTTTGTAGCTTCTGTCATAGTGCATTCTCCTTGCTATTAATACTGTAATTTTCCCAGCTGTAAAATTACCTTTTGATGGATTTGTTTGTGTTTTCAGCCAATCCATTGGTTTGTGGGTGGTATGGGCTGGTGAAGCTATGCTGTAGTCCCAATTTTTTGCAAATGTCTAGGTTATACTGAAAGAAAAAATGTTATGCCATAAACTTTCCTTTGGACAGGTTTGGTGGGTAAAAAGAGATGAAAGAATAAAATTTTATAGCAACCCTGATGGGGTGACCAGTAGTAATCGTTGCCAAAGTGGGAGTTCATAGAAACTTGTCAGCAAAAATGCCCATAAAGAAAAACTCCCCAGGGCAATGAAGCCCATGTTTACTGTCAACTATCTGTGATCTGAAAGTGTGGTTGAAGACATAGTCAAAAACAACCTCAGAAAAAAGTATTTACCTCATTATTGAATTCTGGCCCAGGATCTGTCAGTAAACGCTGTGGACATCCAAGTTGCTGAATAATTTCGTACATTTTTTTTAACAACTCAGATGCCAACTTATTTTGAAGTGGAAATGCTTCAACTCATCTTGTAAGATAGTCTGTGGCTGTCAGTATATACCGGTATCCCTCCTTTGTTGCCGGTAATGGCCCTGTTGAATCCATTCCCACCAATTCAAAAGTCTGACTGACCTGTATGCCTGGGAACTGGTTGGAGTCATACTTTGGATTTCTCTTATTTCATATTCTCAATAAGCCCAGGAAAAGTATGAGGGTGGACTAAGATTCATTCAGGTGTTTAGGCTCCAGCTTTGGTGGAACTGGTCCTACTGCACCCTAAAGGCTCAGGAACAAAGAGGCGCATAAGAACAAAATATCATTTATTTATTAAAATGTCTTGACTTCCGGGTGTATAACTCATGTTTTTAGAATTCTTGTGGTTGTCAAGGTATCTTGGGATTGTAGATGTGTGTTCATTATGTTCTGAAGGCCAAAACGATGAATGGGTTCAACAAAGAATTAAATCAGTCCCTTAGGATAGGTGCATCAGCTATTAGCCAAGATAATCAGGGATACAGCTCCATACTCCGTGTGTCCCTAAACCGTCCTCTGACTGCCAGATGCTGGGAGTGGACAATGGGATGGCTCACTCAGTGATTGCCCGTTCCGTTCATTCCCTTAGAAGCACCTGGCACTGGCCACTGTCAGAAGACAGGATACTGGACTAGACGGACTATTTATCTGACCCACTATGGCAGTTCTAATGTTCAGCAAAAATTACAATAGATTTTTGCCTTTGAGAAAGATGTTATAGGAGATAGTATACGGCCTTTACTGAATATTTGAGACTCAAGTTGTACACACAAGCAATGGCATGCGGAAAAACACTAAAGGCTGGATTGAGAGGCAAAATAACAGTTGCAAAATGCAATCACCTTTGTTGGATTGAATTAAAACAAAGTTTTGAGACCAGTCCATAAATTCAGTGAGACAGGAACTCAGATGACCCAACAGAATAAACTTCTGCTCTAAAAATAAGAAAAAAAAAGTTAGAATTAAAAATTCCAAATTAGAAATCCCAGTAAAAAACAGCAAGTGCAATACTAGAAACACTGCTGTCATTGCTAAAACTACTAGCGTGAGCGTACTTATATATATTTTCAATGAATATTTGCTGTTAAAATATAAATTAAATAGCACAGTGACATGCATCTGCACAATAACAAAGCTAAATGATGAAATCCTAAAAGTAATTCAGGCAATCCCAGCAGCGGATAAGACAAACTGGTGAACTGCTATGAGACTCTATGCAGCCAGATACACTGATTAGCGATTCTTTGTTTCTGAGGGGGGTATATGTAAAATATTTCACTGAATTAAGTCTCCTGCAGCACCTCAGTAGGTGACATCAGACAACGAGGAGCTACAGTGACTAGGCAGTGGGGTGTCTGTGCCTTTAAGACCCCAGCCCTGGGAAGCCCATGCTGAGGTGCTGCCTGTGGGAGGGGAAATAAAAAATCCCCTCTGCCCCCCCACCCTATTTTTGCGAACATGGGTGTCTCAGCCCACTGGGGTAACTGTTACCCCCCTGTCCCTGCCTGGGCCAGGGTTTACCCTCTGGCAGCGCCTCACCCCTGGGGAGGAGGGATAGCTCAGTGGTTTGAGCATTGGCCTGCTAAACCCAGGGTTGTGAGTTCAACCCTTGAGGGGGCCACTTAGGGATCTGGAGCAAAATCAGTACTTGGTCCTGCTAGTGAAGGCAGGGGGCTGGACTCAATGACTTTTCAAGGTCCCTTCCAGTTCTAGGAGATAGGACATCTCCATTAACCCTGGCTCCTTTCCCCCCATCCCTGATTTTGCCCTCAGCCCCTCTCCTAACCCTGCCTCCAGCTGCTTGACCCTCCGACCAGTCGATTTTCACCCCCTGCTCAGACCCTGGCCACCCCCTGCTCCGATTTGCCCCCTTTGCCCTTTTTGAACCCCTGTAAAAGCAGTCAGCAGAATCTTACATCTAGAAAGGGCAGGCTGAGGGCAGTGGTTTCAGCAGATGTTACTGAGCATGCTCCGTTCGTGGAAGCAGCTCTGGGCACCCTAAATAGCACGTTCCTACAGGGAGCAGGTCTTTACCCTTCCCACCCCGCCGCAGTTCCCGGCAGGTAAGTCATGGCCTGGGACAGACAGACGGGCCGGTGAGGGCTGGTGGCTCAGGAGCATGGGGGGCTGGAGCAGGATGGGAGGGCTGGGGGCTACAGGTGCAAGAGGTCCCTAGGCGGCAGAAGGTCCAGCCCCAAAATGCCGCCCCCCACAGAGGCGGCGGAAGGTCCCGCCGCTGAAATACCGCTGTGGTCACCGCCCCCCAAATTGTAGTGTCCGCCTAGGTCGCCTAATGGGTTGCGCCGGCCCTGTACTGGTGTCACAGCGGGGTAGGTGAAAGGGGGCTGCATGCCGCCCTAGGGCGAGGTGCCGTGGGGGCACTATTCTCCTGGCGTGCAGCCTGGGCCACGCAGACGCCCTGCCAGGGTGTGGGGCAGCTGGGCAGGGTGGTGCCCTGAGCTCTACTGGTGCCCTGTGGCCTCACGACCCTATACCCAGCGGGTTAGTGGCCGGCCCGGCCCCGCAGCAGGTGTGAGCCAGCCTTGCCCTCCTGTAAACTGGGCGGGGGCTGGCTGCTGTGGGTGGGCGGGGCGCCATGACATTCGGCAGGACTGAGTATGGGCGTCTCTCTCTGCCCCCCAGTGCGCCCTCTCCCCCGGCTCGTGCCGGTCTCCGTGCCTGCGGGGCGCTGCTTGCCCCCATGCAGCAGGCTGGGAATGCGTCTGGGGCTGCCCTGTGCCCGGGGACAGCGACCGCTGCCAGGCTGCTCTCTGGACAGGGACAAGGCCCCTGTATCTGCTCCGTGCAAGGGCCAGTTGTGGTGGGCATGCTGCCTGCCCTCCACAGGGCAGCCCGGGCGGTCTGTCTGGGACAGGTTGAGGGGCTGTCTGCGTGGCCCAAGTGTGGTACTGTCAGCAAAGGGGCAGGACAGGCCTGGACTGGGGCTACGTCCTTGCCCCACACCACGCAGCACCTGGCACACTCCACGGCCTCAGCTGCATGGAGATCTCCCAAGCGTGGTGCCCCCGTCCTCTCCTCCAGCATGGTGTGTCCCCCCCACACACGTTGGGCTTAGCGCCTCCTTTGCCCTCCCCTCAGTGGCCCCATGTCCAGCCAGCCAGGGGAGAAAACTACTCATGAAAATTAAAGAAACATACAGCTGAGACCCCCCACACCTGCCCCCCAGCCTCAGGCTAGCAGAGAGCAGCCCCCTCTGCTGAGTCCCCCCCCCCCCCAGCCCCAGGCTAGCAGGGAGCAGCCCCCCTTCCCGCTTCTGAGGGGGGGTCCCTTGATGTCTTCCCTGAGCCCCAACTCTATGCTATGCGGCACAACCTGTGGGCTGGGCTGCAGGGGATCCCTGGCCTGTGAACATGCCCCACCCACAGGGCCGGGGGGTGGGGGGCTATATTCACACCTGCTCACTCTTGGAATCACCTTTGCACAGGAGCCCTGTGAAAACTCATCTGCTGCTCAGTAGCATCCTGGTAAAATGTGCCACCATTGTGTGTGTAGTGGTAGGGTTTCCCTGGATGGTGCTTCGCATACGTTCCACACCCCACAGCCCAGCCCAGGCAGACAGGTCTGTCCTACACAAAGGAGCGCACTCTGCTTCATTTGCATTTAAGCAGGAAACAGAATCATCAAGCAGGGAGGGAAATGAAGCTCAAACAGGTGAGAAAAAAACAGCAGGGAACATCCTTCCATCTAGACATTTTGGCTCCTGGTACCAGCTGGAAATGTTTTTTGGGGGACTGAAACCATAAACAGGAGGGCCAAACACCCCAACATGCCCCCCCATCACATTTACTGTGCCTGAAGAGCAGAAGGAAGCAGTTGTTGGACTCTGGGGAGGGTCCTGACCTGAGCATTTGGACAGTAATCTGCTGCAGCATGTGGTGAGAGGCTTTGCTTGACTTTGCTGTAGTTTGTTAAGCGAGGGACCAGCAAACGGTTTCTCTTTAGTTTCTTCTAACCATTTTTGACTTTTATGCCTTGTTACTTGTACTCACTTCAAATCTCTCTCCTTGTAGTTAATAAACATGGCTGTTTTATCTAAGCCAGTGTGTTTAAGTGAAGTGTCTGAAGAACTATCTAAGGTAATTAACTGGCATATTATTCCATTAAAGGAATATTGGATTTAATATATTTGCTGTCCAGGCCAGGCTGGACGTACATTTCTGGGGGAAGATCCAGGACTGGGGGTGTGCTGGGGTCACTCTGCAGTGTAACCCAGGCTGGTGAGAGCCAGGGTGTGGCTGGCTGGATGCAGTCACACACAGACACTCAGGGGGTGCCCTGCATACTGGAGGCTGTTTGTGAGCGGCCCGGGTGGGAGCTGCTACAGCAAGGCACCCAAGGTTGCAGGGCAGGGGTGACACAGCCCCCAACTAGTCTGGATTGTGCCCTGGTATGTCACAGAGCTGGGCTTTGAAGTGGTCTCTGGCCTGTGAGTGTGCCCTGTCCAGCAGGGGCAGGGGGCACAGGGGTCTGGGACTTGCATGTGCAGCAAGATGGGTCCTGGCCCTGGGGGAGAAAGCTGTCCTGCTGCACATGCTGCTGGAAAGGCATCCCATGCTGACCAAGGAGCTGTGAGCCCAGGACAGATGGAGCCTCACAGTATGCTCACAGAACCTGGGCGGTCTGCAGCCTTCTGGCAGCATTGCGGGGCTGGGCAGGGTCCGAGCAGCCCCCGGATACCACACTGCCATGCAGGACACAGGGGAAGGGCCTGGCTGCCGTGGGAAGCCTGGAGGGTTTGGCAGGTGTCTGGGGGGATGCAGCTCCCTGTTCAGTCTGTGCTTGGCCCAGCCCCCAGCAGGACAGGAAGGAGCTGGCCCAGCGGGCTGGCCTGGCAGGGTTTGGGGGGGGCCTGCAGTCCCGCCACCCTGGGGATCCTGAGCCTTCACCAAACCCCAGGTGACAAAGGGAGAGAGGCAGCTCCTGAAAACACAGCTTTAATGGCCGACATTTCCGACACTCCACTTGCCAGGCCCCACCTGGTGTCCTCTGTCTCAGCAGCCACTGGGGGCTGGGCCCCGCAATGAGGATGGCTCCTTTCCCTGCAGGAGACAGGGCCTCTGTTGGGGGCACCGGTGGGGCTTGGGGGACATCACACAATGAATTAAGGCAAATTCCGAGCGTTCTGCAGCCGCCCCAGCCTTTCTGACGGGTTTCAGGGTGTGATGACTCGGCTTGTGCGTGGCCGTGGGCCCATGGCAGTGCGGGGTGAAGGCCTTAGCACAACACCTATGCACAAGCTGGCAGTGTCCCAGGGCCGGAGCTCAGGCAGTCATGAGTGTACCAACAGGCTCCATTCAATACTCTTCGTCTCCCTGCAGAGCCTGTCCCCCATGGCTCCCGGTGGAGGGCTGAGGGGTAAGGGCCTTGTGCCATGGCAGGGCCCCCACCCAATGGGGCTGGTGCCTCTAGCAGGCGGAGCAGCGATCGCTCTTCTCCTGCAGCCCCGGGTTGCGGCGCAGCATGTCCTTGAGGGAGCCGTCCTGCTCCGTCAGCAGCTGGTTGATCTCGTTCTGCTTGTACTCGGTGGAGAGCTTGTGGCCGTACAAGGAGCTCTTCCCCGATGTGGGGTTGGAGTCCCGCTGGGCCCGGCGGGCACAGGCCCGCACCACCAGGTACACCAGCTCAGCCATGTTGAGGATGATGCAGATGCCCGAGGTGGCCAGCATGAAGACAGTGAAGATGGTCTTCTCGGTGGGCCGGGAGATGAAGCAGTCGACGGTGTTGGGGCATGGGTAGGCCTCGCACTTGACCAGCCGGATCATCTGGTAGCCAGGGTAGATCATGTAGAAGATGTACATGAAGACGGCCTCGAAGAGGAGTCGGAATATCACGCTGCAGATGTACGTCCACCACAGGGAGCCCGAGATGCGCATCTTGTGCTTCTTCACCTCCTCCAGGTGCTTGGTGTCGCCGTGCCCCGTCAGCACCAGCAGCTTCTTCTCCTGGTGCTGCTGGTAGGCCACGTGCATGGCCACTAGCAGGGCGGGTGTGGTGACCAGGATCAGCTGCAGGGCCCACAGGCGCACGTGGGAGATGGGGAAGAAGTGGTCGTAGCAGACGCTGTTGCAGCCTGGCTGCTGTGTGTTGCAAGTGAAGGCAGATTTCTCATCCCCCCAGACACTCTCAGCTGCTACCACCAGCACCATGATCCTGAAGATGAAGATGACAGAAAGCCAGATGCGCCCGATGGCAGTGGAATGGCGGTTCACGCCGCTCACCACTGTGTAGAGGCCTGCCCAATTCATGGTGCCTCACACCTGCAAGAGACAGCAGCAGGAGATGGTTAGCAGCCCAGAGACCCTAGAGATGGGCCCTGTGGACTGAGAGGACTGGAGACCAGAGGCCAAAAGCAGTCGAGGATCCAGGGGCAGCATTCACCGTGCTTCTTACTTAGCCCTTTCCTCTGTTGATGTGAGTGTCCGCACAGCCTGGCCAGTGGTAGCTGGGGGGCCGACCACTCTGTATGTTAGGCCTGGCTGTCTGCAGGTGGGCACCCACACTGAGTCACCACTAGTGACACTCTTGGTCTGTGTTTCTAGCCCTCATGCTGTAAAGGAAGCCTGCAGAATGTTGATCACTTTGAAACAAACACCAGGCTCTCTGCCAGAGTCTGCAGGCAGCCTGAAACGAGCACAGGGAGCTGGGAACTAATCCGGACACCTCAGTGAAGTGTTAACTCTGAAACCTAACGTAACACAGACAGACCCCAGTCGTTGGCAGGCAGGATCAAACCTGGGGCCTCTGCAGCATGAGCTAAAAGCCAACTGGCTCAGCCAAGGCTGCGGAGCAAACTCATTAATCTCTCTACGTGGTCTCGGTGCCACTAGATGGGACAGACACCACACCCAGGAGGTGTGTGGGTTACACTAACAATGTGCTTTTCATTCTCGACATAGTTCACTCTCATGGCTGATCATTTCACAGGAGAATCCAACTAATATGCTCATCCCCTCCCTCCTCCTGGGGCTCTCTAGCTCCAACCCCCCCCTACCCTTGCCCCAGCTGTCTGACCCTCCAGCTTCGCCCTGCTGATTTCAGCCCCCCGGCTGCAGCGCGGTGAAGCTGAGGTAGGAGAAGCTTCGAATACATTGAATGTCATGTAGCGATTGGGGCCTGGGGAGTCTGTGCTGATCAGATTGCTCATTTGCATATTATTTGCAGCACTCCCTCCCCCCACCCACCCTGCAGAGCCCAGGGCACTCTGGTGCCGGATTTAGGGCCAGCGGCTGGAGGACTGGGGTGGACTGTGGGGCAGCTGTTCCCCCTCAGGAGTGGGGAGGAGTGCGGTGGGGTGCAGCTTTCCCTGGCATGCGCGCTGATTGCTGCTGACCCCCAGCATGGGGCACAGTCAGGAGCTCTGCTCTCCACCCGCAGCCTGGCCCTGCAGGGGCAGAGAGCTCAGCAGGACAGAGGGCCTCAATCTGGGCAGGTCAGTGGCTTGCTGAGGAAGGGTCAAGCCCCAAAAGGTGTTGCTGGGGCCGGAGCACTAAGCAGCAGCAGGTGATGTGCTCTCCAGGGCCAGGGCGCCTGGCTCACCCCACATCCTGCTAGGGAGCAGCATGCACCAAGTGCCAAGGGGCCAGGGAACTGCATGGGCCTTTGCTGCTGTTTGCTCCACGCCAGGAAGTGAGGGCACGTGTTACCCTCGCGCGCTCCCGCCCCGCCTGGGGCCAGCCCCTCGCTCCCCCCACACAGCCCCAGCCCTTGTTTGCTCTGCTGATAAGCTGTGACTGGGTGTACCTGGGCCACCCACTTCCACCAGGACGTCTCCCAGCCCCCTGCTGCCTGCTCCCAGCCTCTAGCCAGAGCACCACGACGGGGGAGAACGTTGCACCGGCCATCAGAATAGAATGGCACCAGGACCCCAACAACACCTCCCCGCCCCCTGCCAGAGCACGGGGAGCAGCCGCAGCGGGCCCAGCGGACGAGCATCCGTTCCCCTGCTGGGGCTGCCAGCCCCGGACAGACCCAGAAACGCGACTTGCAGCCATCGCCTGCCTCTGCCCGTCGGCTTCGCCTGCGCCACTGACTCCTGTGCAGAGCTCTGCAGAGGGGCAGGAGCAGGAGACGGGTCGGGGCCTGTAGCGGCCGTGTTACCTTGTGGTGAGGAGTGTGTCCTTTCTGAGCAGCCCGTAAGGGTCCCCGCTAAGCTCTCATGTCTCTGCGCGGCTCAGCCCCCCGCGCTGCCTGCCCTTGTCTCTATCTGCCGCTGCCCTGCACTGGGAAGTCATATGCTGCTTTATAAACTATTCACATACAATGAGGCCTTTATGGGACCCTGAACAACACACTGTAGAATTCAGATCAAACGCCCTGACTTCCGCCTACCCCCTGCCAAACAAAGTGCCAGTGTCCTGCATTCCAGCCAGGCCCAGCCCCGCACCCGCTCCCACCTTGCCCACGAGAACCGAGTCTGGCTCCCTGCCCTCCTGGCATGCCAGGGACCCCACCGGGTGCTCTCTCCACTGCCCCCCCATGGCCAGAGCCTCACGCTGCCTCAGGGTGATGCCAGCTCACGCCCCCTCTGCAGAGGTGATTGTCCCCAGGGCCCAGAGAACAAGCCGGGCTCGCTCTGAAGGGACGGCTCGCCATGGCCCCAGGGCCCAGAGAACAAGCCGGGCTCGCTCTGAAGGGACAGCTCGCCATGGCCCCAGGGCCCAGAGAACAAGCCGGGCTTGCCATGGCCCCAGGCCCCTGAGAACAAGCCAGGCTCGCTGAAGGGACGGCTCGCCCAGAGAACAAGCCGGGCTCGCTCTGATGGGACGGCTCGCCGTGGACCCAGAGCTCCCTGGTGGATGCAGCCCAGGATGTAGCCAGGGTGTAACGTTATTGATTTGAACTGGGACCGTATAGAACATGGTTGCAACCAAGTCCTGTAGTGGCACCAAATCTTGTATAAAGGGGGTCAAATGAGGTGTCTAAGACAAGGTTATGGTTTGCTGGTTATGATTATGCTGTCTATATGTGTGTATCAATTTTGTAGTTGAAGTTATGAATATTGGCTCTATACTGTCTGTATTTCAAACTTATGCTATGCTTCTGGGAGACATCCCAGACAAGTTGGTGTTAGCTCTGCCTAGCCTGCTTGATGGCCCATTAAGGACCATCAGCTATACAACTGACCCATGGAGAGAAGGCAAATACGCCTTGTAACTCAGCAAAGTATGCAGGGACCTGCCCATGTGACTCCAGACTCCATTTTGCTGTAATTTTCCACAGTAAGGACAAAGAGGTGTTCTTACACCTGGAAAAGACTATAAAAGGCTGATGCCTCATCTCCATCTTGTCTTCAATCCTGCTTCATACCTCTGGAGGAACTTCGCTACAAACTGAAGCTCTGAACAAAGGACTGAATGACCCATCCCAGCTGGGGATGTTCCAGAGACTTGATTTGAACCTGCAGTTTATTCTATCACTGCTGCAAGCCTGAACCAAGCACTTTGCCATTACTGTGTGTAATTGATTCTATTTAACCAATTCTAGCTCTCATCTCTATCTTTTTCCTTTTATGAATAAACCTTTAGATTTTAGATTCTAAAGGATTGTCAACAGTGTGATTTGTGGGTAAGATCTGATTTGTATATTGACCTGGGTCTGGGGCTTGGTCCCTGGGGATCAGGAGAACTTTTTTTCTTTTACTGGGGTCTTGGTTTTCATAACCATTTGTCCCCATAACGAGTGGCACTGGTGGTGATACTGGGAAACTAGAGTGTCTAAGGGAATTGCTTGTGTGACTTGTGGTTAGCCAGTGGGGCAAAACCAAAGTCCTCTTTGGCTGGCTGGTTTGGTTTGCCTTAGAGGTGGAAAAACCCCAGCCTTGGGCTGTAACTGCCCTGTTTTAAGCAATTGGTCCTGAACTGGCACTCTCAGTTGGGTCCCGCCAGAACCGCATCGTTAAACAGGGATGTTCAGGGGCTTGGCTGTGGGAGCTCAGGTGCTGCCAGGAGGTGGGTCAGAGGGCTGAGGGGAGGTGCAGGCCAGCCCCTCGCCATGGTGCAGAATTGGCATCAGTCACTGCGTGGTGGCTTCTGACAAACATCTGGCAACTGGCAGCTCCTTCTTGGAACGAGAACACGGTTTGTGCCAGAGCCCGGTGTCCCGGCTGGGCACCCAGGAGCCTCTGTTCTGGGGCCACCCGAGGCCTCGCATTGTCATGCCCTCTGCTGCAGCGCGGGCCGTAAGAGGCCAAGAACAGCCATCCCCCTGTGCAGCAAGAGACGGGCGTCTGCCACGCAGGGGGGACATCACGGCTTTGCCAGACAGCTCTGCAGGCATGGGAGAGCTGCCTCTCTCGTGTCCCTCTTGCTGGGTACTGCCGTTTCTGCATGTGCACCCCTCTCCAGCAGCAGGGCCGCCCAGAGGATTCAGGGGGCCTGGGGCAAAGCAATTTTGGGGGCCCCTTCCATAAAAAAAAGTTGCAATATTATAGAATACTATATTCTCGTGGGGGCCCCTGTGGGGCCCGGGGCAAATTGCCCCACTTCCCCCCCCACCCCCGCCCCTCTAGGCGGGAACCAGTGAGAGTCAGTGACTTCCCGGGTCGCACAGCTAGCCACGAGCCCAATGCTGACACATGGAAAGCCTGGCCCCTGCTGCAGGTCGGACTGCATGAGCCTTGGGGCGTATCCTTTCAATAATTTGTGAGCCTCCAGTGGCCCTGGCTGCGCTGTGTGTTTGAGAAGCCCCCAGCCCCTCTGGCACAGGAGAGTGTGTGGGGCTAGGCCGGCACGGCATGGGGGGAGGGGCATGGGTAATGGGACTCCTCTACACCTGTGTGCTTCCTTGCTGCTTTGTTGTGTGAAGAGCAAAAATGGCATTCGGAATCTGCTGGCACCAGAGCCAGCCAGGCCAGAGGAGCGCGGCTCCTTGCTCACGCCCCGGCACCCCTACGGGCTCCTGGGCTGCTCTCTAGAGAGGAGCTCCGGGCTCTGCCAAGAGCCCCAAGCACCTGGGACGGGAGACAGGGCAGGGCTCAGACTGCAGGAGCAGAGCAAGCAGCAGCGTGCTCAGGAGGAAGTTCTTGTGGGAGCCGCAAGCTCTGGAGCCCTAGAGAGCAGGGAGCTCCCCATCACACCTGGGGGAGCAGGGGGCCCCACAGGGTGAGCCAGGGCTCCAACGGGGGGTGGGTGGGGGCTCTCTGCTGGGGAGATGACTGCTGCATTTCAGTTCTGTGGCATTTGGGGCTGTTTGGTTAAAATACAGGTAAGTTTTGAGTTTGGGGGCAATAAAACACTCTTGACTCTCTTGGGAAAGGGCGGGACAAGAGACCCGCCCTGGCTGTGCTGGGGTCACTCGGACGGAGCTCTGGCCTGGCCCGGCTGGAAGGAGCTGGGCACAGGTGGGAAACGGGGGGGGTTATTTGCTGGCAAAGGCCGGGTGTCACTGTCGCTGTGCCTGTGCTACGCAGTGACTCCAGATGGCCTGTCCTGAGGCTGACGGCTGGTGCAGAGCTCAGGGGAGTTGGATGGCCAGAGACCAGCCACGAGAGCCCAGCCGTGGCTATGGGGGTGTCACCTCCCTGCCCCACAATTGAACCTATAAATCCTGTGAGCTGGGGAGCTGCTGCCCCACCTAGGACAGCAAACGGGGACCAGCCACCACTGCTCATCATGAGCCAGGTGCAGCGGCTGGGGAAGGCCTGAGCTTGGGCTGCTGGGAAGGATCTGCGGCGGGAGGGTTTGACCTAAGTTCCATATAAGCTGTGCAGCCACGCAGCTGCCCAGGGGCTCAGGGCTATGGTGGGGAGAGGTGCCTTCGCCGCCGGGCCCCAGCGCGGACCTGCCGCAGCCGGGGGAGAGGTGCCTCTCTCCCCACTGCAGCCCCAGGGCAGCCTGCACCCCAAACCCCTCATCCCCGGCCCCACCCCAGAGCCCACACCCCCCCTGCACCCCAACCCTCTGCCCCAGCCCTGAGCCCCCTCCCACACCCCAAACCCCTCATCCTCCACCCCACCCCAGAGCCCACACCCCAACCCTCTGCCCCAGCCCTGAGCCCCCTCCCACACCCCAAACCCCTCATCCTCCACCCCACCCCAGAGCCCACACCCCAACCCTCTACCCCAGCCCTGAGCCCCCTCCTGCACCCTGAGCCCCTCATCCCCACCCCATCCCAGAGCCCACACCCCCCCTGCACCCCAACCCTCTGCCCCAGCCCTGAGCCCCCTCCTGCACCCTGAGCCCCTCATCCCCACCCCCATCCCAGAGCCCACACCCCCCCTGCACCCCAACCCTCTGCCCCAGCCCTGAGCCCCCTCCCACACTCTGAACCCCTTGGCCCCACCCCTGCCACATGAATGTTGTTATGTGCTCCAATATGAAGGTCATGTGTCACTCAACACCTCCATAGTGGTGCACATAACAAAATTCATTCTGCACATGGACATAACAAATGAGAGGGACCCCTGGGTCTGACTGAAGGGGTGTAAGTGAATTATTACTTGCAGGCGGGCCCACATTTATTGTGTTGTCTCCCCTCCCGCCAAGGGTTGGTTTTGAACCCATGGGCGCAGGGCTTGAGACGGACTCTATTGCCTATCAGAGGTGCCCTGGGGGGTGTATAGGTTCCCAAGTTTCTGAGTGGGGGCTTGAGCTGAGGTTGACCCTTTAGGAACCCCTAGAAAACTGAATCCAGCCCGCCTTGCTGCCGACCCCGACCCCCCACCGGCAGAAGGGTTAAAATTGTTTGTATTATCGCCATGGGCCCGGCCGGGCCAGATACTGTACAAACTTAGACAATAGGAGCCATGCGCCACAGAGCTGGAAGAGGGAGGGACGTGACGCTTTTAAGGTGGCCATAATAATGAGCTAGCAGCGAGGAGACAGGGAGGGATGAGACGCCCATAAGAGTAGCTCTGCCTGCAGAACAGAGAGCGCCAGGGAAGGGGGCTGGAGAGCTGGAGGGATGTGCCCACCACACGCATATGGCAACACCATCAGGGAAGGCAGGCAGGGGAGCCGGGGCAGAGATGGAGGCGGGGGTGGAGTCAGGCAGGGGAGCCGGGGCAGAGATGGAGATGGGGGTGGACTCTGGAGGCAGCTGGGGGGTGGGGAGGGAGATGGAGGTGGGCGTGGCAGGGGCGGCTCTATGTATTTTGCCGCTCCAAGCACGGCAGGCAGGCTGCCTTCGGCGGCATGCCTGCGGGAGGTCCCCGGTCCCGCGGCTTCAGGGTACCCACTGCCGAATTGCCGCTGAAGCCGCGAGACCGGCGGATCTCCCACAGACGTGCCACCGAAGGCTGCGGCTTGCCGCCCCAGGCACGTGCTTGCCACGCTGGTGCCTGGAGCCGCCCCTGGGGGGTGGAGTCAGGCAGGGGAGCTGGGGGGGGAGAGATGGAGGTGGGCTGAGGAGCCTTGGGGGGGGGGGAAATGGGCTGGGGGGGAAGGCAGGGAGTCGGGCCAGCGATACCAGTGGGTGGGGCAGGCTAGACGGGGCCAGGGCTGGGCGATGATAGCAGCGGGGCAGGGACTGGTGTTTGCAATTCAGGCGTTACTAACTAGATCTAGGGTTACCAGATAGCAACTGTGAAAAAAACAGGACAGGGGTGGGGTGTAATAGGCGCCTATAGAAGAAAATGGTCCCAAAAAAATGGACTGTCCCTTTAAAAGCTGGACATCTGGTCACCCTAACTAGATCTGTATGAGCGGGGGGCAGGGCAGGGTCCGTGACGCACCCGTCTGGGCGCTGGTTTCAGGGCTCAGCGTTTGGGTCTCCCTGCTCCTGAGAGAGGCTGGAGCAGACCAGTCCAAAGGCAGCAGGGAAAGCAGGCTGGGGCGCCGCTGGGGAACACAGCCAGCGGGTCCGAGTGAGGGTCAGTTCCCTGAGCGGGAGTGGGTCTGTGGCTGTTCACAGGCGCTGTACGGGGACAGCCTGGACGCCCCGGCCAGCAGCTGTTGTGTGGTTTGTGGGGACAGGAACTCTCCCGCCCTGTGGGGCAGATCTGGGAATGCACCTCGTGGAGCGCAGCATGAGGAGCAGGACTGCAGGCCAGCCACGACCCAGCTTCAGCACGCCCAGGCTCTGTGGGGCAGTGTTGGCACTGGCCCCATGGCAGGGGCTCTGGGATAGAGGGCCCAACACAGCATTGCCCAGATGGCCCTTGCTAAGGGCGCCCACATGCAGAGCCCAGAGGCAGCTTGCTGAGGTTGCAGGAGTTGGCTTTGAGGGAGTGCAAGGAGCAGTGCAGACCAGGCCAGCACGCCATGGTGGTAAGTCCCTGGGAGTTTCCCCAGGCACCAGCCTGGCCACAGCAGAGCGCTCTGCTCCCAAACACGCGCCGCGTTCCCTGCGGGGGTTACCAAGCTGCTGCCGCCGCAGGATGGTCCCGGCCACAGGAGGCGTTGGCCAGAGGAGGGCCCAGTGAGAAGCCGGTTCCTAGACAGCCCAAGAGGTGTGAACATACCTGAACCCTGACTGCCGCCGGCCAATGGCCCATCTCGGCCCATCGCCTGCCTCTGGCAGACGTAATCCCCATGTGCCCATGGGACAGCATCCGCCAGGACAGAGACATGTCACAGGGTGAGCTGGTCCTTCCGGGGCTGCCCCTGTGCCAGATGCAGCCCACCGCCCCACGGGGTCAGGGGACAAGGAGCCCATCCGGGCGTGCGGGAGACAGAAGTGGACAGGCAGCCAGTGGGTTGGTGAGGGGGAGCTGGGCAGAGACCTGCAGGCTGAGATGCCCCAGCAGAACCCCAACGCCGGGGGGCCGAGGGAAAGCCCCAGAAAGCAGGACTGGGCTTACCCTGCCCCAAGGGAGAACGTTTGCGCCCAGGCCTGAGGCCAAGGAGGAGGCCGAGAGGGGAGAGGGAAAGTGGTGGAGTTTGCTGCGACGTGAGCAGGGCTGCCAGCGGGCGGGAGCCCAGCTGTGCAGGGAGAGGCCCTGGGAAGGAGAAGAGGGCAGGCAGCTCTAAACAGAGAGTTCCCAGGCTGGGGAGCCCTCCGAAGAGGGTTCTTGTGGGGCCCCCGCACAGCCCAGGAAGGAGGCTGCCCCAGGAGGCTCAGGAGGGCTGAGTCCAGAGGATGGGCTGAAAAGAGATGAAGAGAAGCGAGACCCTCAGGAAGCCAGGCTGTGTCTAGCTTACGCTGGGGCAGGAAACTGGCTTGGTTTGGACTTTGATACCCCAACGGGGTGGGGGTGGGGCGCCTCTTGTGGCTGAGCTGGGGGGCCAAGTCACCAAGAATTGGGGGTGGGGGGAGGGGAGCGCTAGGGTACTTGCAGCGCCATTCTGTGCACAAGGGGTGGCCCTGCTACGTGGCTGGTGTCCTTACAAAGGTGTGACCGAGTGTTCTTCGCCCCCGTAGAGATGGCCGTGCTCTTCGGAAGCCTCCCCTGGGCAGCGCTGGTTTTCCCAGACTCTCCCATAACGGAGGTTAGATCTCTGGCACCCCACAGTCGCCTGTCGCTTGACAAGCCGAGGCCCCTCGCGTAGATTTAACAGGGGCAGGACAATCCTGGGGCTCAAAGAGACAGAGATGTTGTCCACCCTTGTTCTCTAGCTACTAACTGCCCTGTTGCCAAAGCGTTCTATTTATGGGAGAAGGAGCTGATGTGTTGAGACTGTATGGGATTTTGCAGAGCATAAACAATCCTTTTCAAGAGTCTCCCGAAAAAATGATGGGCTATAAGTAACCACCTTATTCCTGTGCAGTGAAATAGAACTGGGACTAGTCCATGTTCAAAGTTGCGCTGGTTTAAAATCTCCCCTTTTGTTAATCAGGCACAAGGTACAAGGCCCTGCCTGGATGCTCTGCATTCAGTGTAAACCTGGCTTGTACCAATGTAGCTTAGCTCACTTCCCCACTGATACAAGCCAGGCTTCAGTTGAATTCAGAGAGTCCACACGGGCAGTTTCATTCACGCTGTTCACAAGCCCGTCTAGGTGCAGGCGTGACTGTGTACACAGGGACAGAGCCTTGGGGCTGAGCTGCAGCAGGCGTCCTTGTCTCGGGCGCTCCAAGGCTAGACCGGTTTGTGTCCCTCGTCACAATGAGGTCCACTGCCGTAGGTGGAGCTGGCCCAGGATGTGGGGCGCTCTCAGGCAGTAGCGGGGGCTTTTCAGGGCAGTCCGTGTAGCATGCGGGGATGTTTGTGATCATGCAGAAAATGCTGCTGCTGAAGAGCCCCGGTGGCTGCAAGGGGTGGTGAATGGCTGAATAGGAGACAGGCCCTAATGGAGGTCAGAGTTAAAGCTGTTTTTTGATAAATCTGAGCTGTAGACAAACCACAGTATTATAATAAAGCCAGGAAATGCCCACTAGGCCCAGCTAAAGGAAAGGGAAAGGACCTCATCCCTAAAGCAGCAAATAACTTGCATCTCTTGGGCAGCTGTAAACCTGTCTGCTGGTCACCTTAGAGTCCTTGTGGGCAGTGTTTCCTCTAATTTTTTATGTTCATGTGTGGAATTAATTTTATGTGCACCAATATGGAGGTGATGTGTGACACATGACTTTCATATTGGAGCACATAACAAAATTCATGTGGTGGGGGTGGGGCTGAGGGGTTCGGAGTGTGGGAGGGGGCTCAGGGCTGGAGCAGAGGGTTGGGGTGCAGGGGGTGTGTGGGCTCTGGGGTGGGGTGGGGGATGAGGGGGTTGGGGTGCAGGAGGGGGCTCAGGGCTGGAGCAGAGGGTTGGGGTGCAGGGGGGTGAGGATTCTGGCTGGGGGTGCAGGCTCTAGGATGGGGGTGAGGATGAAGGGTTTGGGGTGTGAGAGGGGGCTCAGGGCTGGGGTAGAAGGTTGTGGTGCAGGGGGGGTGAGGATTCTGGCTGGGGGTGTGAGCTTTGGGGTGGGGTGGGGTGGGGGATGAGGGGCTTGGGGTGCAGGAGAGGGCTCAGGGCTAGGGCAGAGGGTTGGAGTGCGGGGGGGCAGGCTCTGAGGTGGGGTCGAGGGGTTTGGGCTGTGGAAGGGGGCTCGGGGCTGGTGCAGAGAGTTGGGGTCTGGGGGGGTGCAGGCCAGGGATGAGGGTTTTGGGGTGCAGGTAGGAGGAGAGGCTCCTCTCCCCAGCTGTGGCAGCTCCAGCGGGCCTGGGCCAGGCTGAGGGAGGGGGCCTCCTCTCCCCCGGCTGCAGCAAGTCCGGGGCAGGTCTGTGCTGGGGCTGGTGGGGAGGGGCGCCTCTCCCCCAGCCACGGCAGGTCCGTGCCAGAGTGCAGCTGAGTTCTTGTTTTGGGGCTGCGATGGCCACCGAGGGACCCTGCCTGCTGGGGCGGCGCAGAGGGTTGGTGGGCGCTCAGGCTGTCTCACTGGAAATGGCCCAGCGACTAAGAAGAGACCCCAGCTTCTAGTCTGGTGTGGGTCTGTGCCCCACTCTTCCCCAGCCCAGGCGCCACATGGGGCAGCACGGGAGGGAAGGACATTTGCTTGGAAAGCAACTGGAGCATGCTGGGAAATGGCCCAGGATGTCCCACAAGAGGGTCAGCGTATGCTGGACAGCGATGGAAGGGGGGATCCCTGCCCCCAGAGGGTCAGCGCGCACTGGGCAGGGATGGGAGGGGGGAGCCCTGCCCCCAGAGGGTCAGCGCGCACTGGGCATCATTCTGGGGTTGGCAGCTGAAGTAGCACAAAGGCTCATCTGTGGCCCGTCTGCCCGAGGAGCGTGGGGTGGGTGTCGGATGTGGGAACAGCAGGCTTGGAGGCCCCTAGGTGAGGAGCAGGCTGGCTCTGAGGTTTGTCTCCTCTGGCCCCAGGCTTCAGGGCTGGGCAAATCCAGCAGCTGCGCTGAGGAGTCTGCACCACCCCCAGGAGCTGCTGGATGTTGCTTAGCGCCCCTGAGCTGGGACAGTAGCTGGGGCTTCAGAGGGCTGCAGAGCCCTTCGGGGCGTTTGTAAGCTAGCTGCCCATATGGTAAAGGCGGCTGGAGAACGGGCCTCAGCAGGAACTGCGTTACAGGGGGAGCCACAGAGGAGGAGTAAATCCACTCACATGCCTCCTGGCTCGCAATTGGGGCAGCCACGGCTCCCCGGTCAGGGCAGCCGGTGGGGTGTGGTGGAGACGGAGCAGAAAGCACTCTCGCTTGTGGCTGAGAGTCCAGGTGAAGCCATGCTCACCCCCACAATGAAAGCCTGGAAAAGCAGCAGAACCCCTTTAACTCTGCCTGGGCCCCCCTTGCCGCTGGCACCCAGGGGGCGAGCGCCTTTCCTCCCACATCCCTGGCAGAAAGCTGGCCAACATCACCCTCTGCTCCCTGCCTACCCAAACTGCTCCTCCAGCTGGCGAAGGGACAGGGGAGGGAAGAGACCCCTCATCCAGCCCTGGGGGAGGGGAGAGCTTGCCTCAGCTGGGCTGGGTTGTGGAAAGGAGACCCCTCAGCTAGGGAGGTTACCTCCGGGACCCCTTGCCTAGGGCTCTTGGGGCAGCATGGAGAGCTGTGAGCCAGAGCCCGCTCCCAGGGGGTGGGAGTGGGGGCCAGCCTCTGGAGAAGGCTGAGGCAGCGCGTGCTGTGGAGAAGGGCCCCAAACTCACCGCTGGCACCGAGGAACAGGTAGGGCACTGTGCAATTATCCTCTTGCAAGTGCTGTGCTTCAGCAGCGCTGGGACCTTTATACTGTCCCTCCCCTGCCGCACAGGCCAGCCCTCGGAATCAGCCGGGGAGTGGGGCTGACGCCATCCAGCCTTGCTCACTTTCCAGGTAAACAGCCTCAGGTGTGTCCAGCTGTGCCACTTGGCTGCCAGCCCTGCCTTTCTGCAGGATCCCCTCTCTGGGCCAGGCAGACGGGCCCGCACCCACTGACTGCCACAGCCCTTCCCCGGTCAGCCACTAGCCACGTGCCCCCCGCCCCACACCAGGGCAGCTGCACCAGAACTAACTGCTGAGCTTGGACTCCTCAGGCAGGGGAGAGCCCAGAGCTGGCAGTGCCAGGCCCACCTGCAGGAGAGCATGGGAGGGCCTGGACTCGACTCCAGCTGGGGGCTGCAGCAGCCCGAGTTTCCAGGCAGGGACCCCCTAGCCCGTGAGCCTATCCTGTCTCCCCATGACAATGGCTGGCGGGGTCCGCACGGCCAAACATCGCCCAGCACTCGGTGCCTCGGCCCAGGCCCTCCCGGCTTCCCTGGGACGCTGAATTTCAACAAGTCCAACCCTGCTGTGGGCAGCTGCAAAGGCAAATACAGGCTGTAACCGATTAACTCGGACACTGGGGCCTGCACCCAGCTCCAAGGTCTCTGCAGCTGAACACAGAGCCAAAAGCAGCCTATGCAACCCCTGCCTGCCCTGGCACTTGGTGACCTCCGGACCCTGGTTCCTGTTTGGCCCAGGAGGGAACAGCAAGAAATGCAGCTTCCAAACTCGGCACCAGCCTTCATCTCAGCTCGGCGGCCGGGCACTGAGCCAGGGCCCTCTGCTCCTGGGGCAGCTGGGCCCTCCCCCCACCCAGCACAGCTAGGGACCCAGCTCCCACCCTTCAGGCGACATGGCTTGGGGGGGGGGGGGACAACTTGGTGTGGGGCAGGAGGCGGTTGGGAGGGACGAGGTGGCAGGAGAAGTTGGGGGGCTGTGTTGGTTTGAGGGTGCTGTGTGTGGGTCATTGGGGGTGACTGGGTTAGAGTTGGTTTGGAAGGGCAGTTGGGTAGGGGAGCTATGGGGCTGGTTAGGCGTGGGGGGAGGTTGAAGGGGTGTGTGGGATAGAGGATTGTGTTAGAAGGGGCTGTATTAGGTAGGGTGGTTGGGGATTGGGGGGCTGTGGGTGGGTTAGAGCTGAGGAGTCATATTGGGTGTGCTGTGGGGGGCACCAGGTTGTTTAGGTTGGGAGGGCTGTGTCTGGGGGGGTGCTGTCTGGGGGGCAGTCTCAGGGGCATTGGGGGACTGGATGGAGAGCTGTCGGGGGGCTGTATCAGGGACATCGGGAGCTGGTTGTGGAGCTGTGTCTGAGGGGGTTGGGGGGCTGTGTCGGGGGGCAGGTGGGGGGTTAGCGTTAGGAGAGGTGGGGGGTGGGATTAGCTGGGAGGAGGCAGTTGGCTAGGAAGGCTGGCCCAGTGGGTAGGGCACAAGCCTGGGTGAAGACCTAGGTTCAGTTCCCCACTGGGCCACACTCATCCTGTGGAGCTTGGGCATGTCCCACCGGGGACGTGTGCTCTGCAATAAGACGCCCGCTGACCCGGGCTCGTGGGGCGGGCGCTATGGGGCGGTGTAGATGCTTGGCATTGGCCTTGGCCTGGAGCCGAGGCTCTAGGACCCTGTGAGATGAAGGGTTCCAGAGCCGGGCTGCAGCCTGAGCCCGCAAGGGAATTAAACAGCCCCATAGCCACTGATTCCACGTGCCCTAGAACAGCCCCCCACGCTCACAGGAGGAGTGACGCAGGGCAGAGGGTCAGGTCCTGTCAGGGGGTGGCTGCCAGCAGCATTATCTCCGGGCTCAGCGCTCGCTCTGCCCACAGGAAGGGAAGGGCCTGGCCCAGAGTGTGAGCCAAACAACGAGCACAGATTACAAAATTGAGCTCTGCAGGGAACCCCCAACTTCTGCCAGCAGGGGGCGCTGTGGGGAGCAGGGCAGGGCCCTGGCTGAGGGGGAACTCCCGGCGTCTCCAGCCCGGTGTCTCCCAGCAGGGGGCGCTGTGGGGGGCAGGGCAGGGCCCTGGCTGAGGGGGAACTCCCGGCGTCTCCAGCCCGGCGTCTCCCAGCAGGGGGCGCTGTGGGGGGCAGGGCAGGGCCCCGGCTGTGGGGGGAGCTCCTGGCTGCTCCAGCCCGGCGTCTCCCACAGGGGGGGCTGTGGGGGGCAGGGCAGGGTGCTGGCTGTGGCTGGCAGTGTGAGCAGGGCAGTGGCTAGTGAGGGGAGCAGGGCGGGGAAGGTTGCATCAGCAGTGAGTTGCCGGGCTGGGCTGGGCAGGGCAGGGCCTGGGGGCGGTGGCTGGTATGATAAAACTGACTGAGTCAGCTAGGTGTAGTCTGGGGCTAGTGCGCTGCGCCCTCCCTCCACCCCCATCTGTGCCCCCCAGCTACTATCTGCCCTCATGCTCCTGCCTGACCCCCTGAATACAAGGGTGGGGTGCAGAGCAGCCTAGCCCTGGGTGGAAGGGGGACAGAGGCTGGAATGGCTGGGGGGGGGGGGGGGGGGGGGAGGGAGATGGGGTTTGAGCCTGTTCCCGCTGTAGTTAGAAATGCAGGCAGAGCTTCCCCCCCCCGGCCCAGGAAGCCCCTCGTATGAGCGGGGGGGGGGCACAGTTTGGGTTGCAAGCTCAGAGGACAAGGGGCTCTTCCTGCCAGGCCCTGGCTGGCTCAAGCCCAAAGCCAGTCTGCTCCCCCCACCAGCCTGGGGAAGCAGGCGAATCCATCTGCAGCCCAGGCAGATGCTGTGGCCCCCTCCCCCCAGGCACTCAGCCCCCCAGGCCAGCCTGGCCCAAGCTGGGGGAAGTGCAGCGAGTGGGCTTGAGCCCAGCAGCCTTTATTCACACTGCAGCAGCCATCAGTCCGTCCGTCCATCCGCTGAGCCATCCCGTGGGGCAGGCGCCCTCAGCTTTGCCCTGCCGCTCCCTCCAGCCGTCCATCGCAGCTTGGCTGGGTGCAGAGCGCAGGTCTCTGCCACACGGAGTTTAACTCTGCAGGGGGAGGGGGAGACATGAGGGTGGGGGCAGGTCTTGCCAAGGGAGGAAGACATGCTGGACCTGCCAGCCCCACGGCATCCTGTAACCAGCTGCCACCCTGGGCCGGGAAGCAGCAGCCCCTTGCCCCCCAGCACAGGGCTGAGCCCCACTGCCTCCCAGGGAAGCTCTGCTCTCCCTGCCCCCCCCAGGCCGGCTCCGTTTGGGGAGGAGGTACAAGATGCAGACGGCACCAGAAACGTGGGGGTGGGGGGGAGAAGGAAGAGGAGAGAGGCCCCCTGCCTTGCAGCCTCTTGCAGGATGCTGACCAGAGTCCTACAAGGGCAGAGACTCAGCATTTCAGGTGAACATGGCTCCCGCTGCGCGAGCTGCTCCAGGCACCCTAGCAGTCTGCCTGCACCCCAGCTGGGGGCGCCCCCGAGGGCAGGGCGAGTCACACGGCCCCCCTAGCCCTGACCTTCAGGCAGAGCCATTAGTGCTGGCTGCTGCCCAGCCCTGGCCCGCAGTGCCCTCGGGGGCAGGGCTGCTCTGCCCCTACTCACCCAGGGACGCCCTGGAGGTCGGCAGGTCGAGCAGGTTGGGGGCCTGCAGTTGGCCAGGCACGGCCGCAAGGCCCAGGACAGGCTCAGGAGAGTCCTCGCTGCTGCACTGCCCACCGGCTGCCCTGCCCGCTGCCAGCCCACCAACGCCAGGGACAGCAGGAGCCCTGACACGGGGTTCAGGATGGCCTGGAGGAAGGAGGGGGTCAGTGAGGGGGCAGGCGCAGGCGGGGCCCCAGTGCAACTGTGCTGACACCAACAGCAACCCCCCACCCCCCAATGTGTGGTGTCCCCCATCAGGTGAGCATGGCCCTGCAGCCTCTTGCCCTACTGGTCTCACCACACAGGACCCCCCATTCCTGCTGCCCTCCTCCCTTCACAGGACACCCCTCCGCCGTTACCTCCTCCCTTCACGGGACACCCCTCCGCCGCTACCCCCTCCCAGGGCACCCCTCCCCCGCTACTCCCTCCCTTCACGGGACACTCCTCCCCCACTATCCCCTCCCTTCACGGGACACCCCTCCCCCGCTGCCCCCATAAGTGACCCAGGGCACCCCACCCCCACTACCCCCTCCCTTCACAGGCACCCCACCCCACCACCCCCATACATGACTCCGGGGCAGCCTAGCCTCACTGCCCCCCCTGCCCTCTCCCACCACAATGATCCAGGAGGTTCGGATGGCCACGTGCAGCAGCCGCAGGGTCTCCGTGCGCCATGCAGGCTCCAGCAGGAGTAGCCCGTCATTCACCACATTCCCTAGCCAGCTGCGGGGAGCAGAGATGGGGCCGCGCTGACTGATCGGGGGAGGGCTACAGCAGCCACCCCTCCCCACTGAATCGGCAGCCCCCCCCCAGCCTCCAGCAGGGACACTGTAGGCAGCCGGGCAGAGCGCTGGCTGGTGCAGGGGGAGGAGGGGGGGCATTACCAGGCACTGGGGCAGAGCGCTGGCTGGGGGTGGGAGCAGAGTGCTGGCTGGGGGGGGGCGGGGGAAGGTGAGTATTACCAGGCACTGGGGCAGAGCGCTGGCTGGGGGGGGGGAGGGGAGCAGAGCGCTGGCTGGGGGGGGGGGTGAGTATTACCAGGCACTGGGGCAGAGCGCTGGCTGGGGGGGGGGGGAAAGAGAGCAGAGCGCTGGCTGGCAGGGGGGGCAGAGCGCTGGCTGGGGAGGGGGGGCATTACCAGGCAGTGAAGGTGACAGTGATGCTGGTGAATCTCCTCCTAAGCTGCTGCTCCTGGAGCCGCTCGCTGGCTGTGTACCTGCCCGTCTGCCCCCTCAGCAGGGCTGTGGCTGCAGGAGAGATGCCGTTAGCCCCCTGCTCCGCTGCCAGTGTTCCCGGGAGGGCCCGGGGCAGGGTCTGGGGCTGGCTTACCTGCACAGAGGGCCCTGGAGAGAAGCAGCGGGTTCACCAGCAGGACCAGCGAGAGTGGCACGTAGGCAGCAGTGTAGTGAGCCACAGCCAGGGCCTGTGCCAGTGGGCGCTGCGAGTCACACCTGGGGGAGAAGGGGGCATGAGCCTGTGACTGGGCAGGGCAGGACAGGGGAGGGGCTACAGCTTACCTGGCACTGGCGGGGGACAGGAGCTGCTGGACGCCCCACAGGCACTGGGTGCTGGACAGGCCCCAGCACAACAGGTAGTAGGGAGTCAGGGACCTGAGCAAAGCAAGAGGAGAGTGGTTGGCCAGGCCCTCCCACAGCACAGCTCCCGCCAGGGCAGCACCAGCCATCGCCGGGGCCCCTGCAGCCAGGCCTGGCTGCTGCTCACACAGGCCCAAGCTGAAGTAGGGTGGCCTGAGCATGAAGCACTGAGTGGGGTGGGAAATGGAGTCACCGGGGCCCCTGCTTGGCTCCCGAGCAGAGCTGCGGAAGGGCCGCGTCCTCAGAGGATGGGGAGGGAATAAAGGATGGGGCGTGGGGGGGAGGGGCCTGTCCCCCCCAAAGGGCCGGGGAGTGCAAGGGAAGGCGCGTGGCCCCACCTGCAGCCTGCAGGTCTCCGCAGCAACTGAACAGCCTCCAGCGCGTAGCAGAACAAGGCCCAGAAGTGAGCCGTGTAGAAGTACTGCACCCACATCTGAGGGGCGACAGGAGATGTGAAAGGGCTGTGCCCTGCCCTGCTACCCCCAAGCCAGCGGGTCCCCCACCTGAAAGGGAGCCAGAGCCCTCCCTGTGCCCCACACAGCTCTGCCATCCACCCACTATTCCAGCCCTGCTCCCCTTTGCCACGGCCCCCCCAGTGCGCTCCAAGTACCCAGCCCCCCAACACAGTGCCCCCAGACACTGCCCTCCCAGCCCCCCAGATACTGCCCCCAGCCCAAGCAGCCCCCCCAGCCCCAGCACACCACCCAGCCCCAGCCCCCCCAGCTCCAGCGCCTCCCTCAGACTACCACCCAGCCCCCCGACACAGCAACTCCCCCAGCCCTCCCAGATACTGCCCCAATCCCAGCGCCTCCCCCAGCCCACTACCCAGCCCCCCAGATACTGCCCCCCAGCCACAGCCCCTCCCCAGCCGCAGCCCACCACCCAGCCCCCCGACACAGCACCTCCCCCAGTCCTCCCAGATACTGCCCCAACCCCAGCACCTCCCCCAGCCCACTACCCAGCCACAGCCCCTCCCCAGCCGCAGCCCACCACCAAGCCCCCCAGACACAGCACCTCCCCCAGCAGATACTGCCCCCCAGACACAGCACCCAGGACTCATGCTACATACCACAACCAGAGTGCAGAGTGGCCCGGCAAAGCCTGCCGTCCCATTCATGGGCAGCTCGCCTGCAGAGCCAGGGGGGGCTGCTAGCCACAGCACGGAGCGGCTCAGGATCCCTGGTGGAAAGAGGAAGGCAGGGGAGCCCTGTGAGAGCAGCCCAGCAGCAGGGCTCTGTGCAGCTGGGAAGTCACCTGCTCTCACCTGCAGTGCCCAGACAGCTGCTGGCAGTAATGGCAGCTACTATCCCCCTGGCAGCCCGGAGCCTGCTCTCGGAGCCTCTGCCAGCCACCTTGCCACAGCCCCGGCGGTGCCTGGCCAGAGCCTGCAGGAGCAGCCCGGCCAGGCCCAGCGCAGCACTGCCCAGGCACAGCCCATTCCACACCGGCGGGTGGAAGCGCCACACCAGGCGGGTAGCGAGACTTGGGCAGCAGAACTGCTGGAGCTGCAGAGAGGCCATCGTGGGAGAGGGGCTGAGCCAGGCTGTACTCCCTGCAAAGGGGTCCCAGGGAACCTGGGCGGAGAGATAGCCAGGCAGCAGGTGGCTGCAGGGTTGTTAATGAGCAGCCTGGCCTGTGCCTGACAGAACCTGGGGGAAGGGAGGTGGGGCTGCAGAGTTTAAAGGGGTATGGGGGCTAAGCCTGGGGGCTGCCCTGGTGTGTGGCTCCAGGGCAGCCCGGCCTGGCAAGGCAGATAGCTAGCTGGTTGGGTGCTATGGGGAGTGGCTGGTCTCCCTGCCCCTGCTAGGCCCAGCAATGCTTGGGGTGCCCAGCCCCATGTGCAGGGGCTGGGGTGTTGCTGGCAGCACTTCCCTGCCCCCATGTGTCCATTAGGGGTTGGAGCCTTGTAGGTTCTCCTGGGGTTCCTGGGGGCCCTTCCTGGCTCGGCTACTCTGCCCATGTGTGGTGCTGGGACTCACCGGCCACCAGAGCCAGCAAGACCCACCTTGTAGATCCAGAGCCCACCCCCCAGCCTGGCAGCCTCAGGACACAGGAGCTGGATGAGCCCGAGTGGAGCTGGGGGAACAGAAGAGCAGCGGGCAGGCAGGGGCTGCGCTCTGCACCCAGCCAAGCTGCGATGGACGGCTGGAGGGAGCGGCAGGGCGAAGCTGAGGGCGCCTGCCCCACGGGATGGCTCAGCGGATGGACGGACGGACTGACGGCTGCTGCAGTGTGAATAAAGGCTGCTGGGCTCAAGCCCACTCGCTGCACTTCCCCCAGCTTGGGCCAGGCTGGCCTGGGGGGCTGAGTGCCTGGGGGGAGGGGGCCACAGCATCTGCCTGGGCTGCAGATGGATTCGCCTGCTTCCCCAGGCTGGTGGGGGGAGCAGACTGGCTTTGGGCTTGAGCCAGCCAGGGCCTGGCAGGAAGAGCCCCTTGTCCTCTGAGCTTGCAACCCAAACTGTGCCCCCCCCCGCTCATACGAGGGGCTTCCTGGGCCTGGGGGGGGAAGCTCTGCCTGCATTTCTAACTACAGCGGGAACAGGCTCAAACCCCATCTCCCTCCCCCCCCCCCCAGCCATTCCAGCCTCTGTCCCCCTTCCACCCAGGGCTAGGCTGCTCTGCCCACCAGGTGAGTGCAGGAGCAGCGCAGCTGCAGGGCACGGGGGGCTCCATGTGTAGAGATAGTACAGCACCGGTGCTGAGCCATTCCTCTGGGCGTGGGGCTGGCTCCAGCCTGTGGCTCTGCAGGGGGGCTCCATCCAGTCCTGGCCGTAGCGGCTGCGCTCGGTACAGCCAAGCTAGTGTCCCTCTGTCCAGAGGAGATGTTTGCCCAGGTGCAACTGGCACCCCTGGCAGGGCGAGCACTCCAAAGCATCTGGTGCCCTACAGCTGGCACTGGCTCCCCAAGGCCGGGGGCTGATGCACGAGACCCAGGTTCCCTTGCTGCTGCTGGGTGCCTGCTTCCTCCGTGCCAGGTGCGCTGTGCCCCGGGGAGCAGGCTCCAGCGAGCCTTTCCTGGCTGAGTGCATGGTCTCACCCTCCGTGCCTGCTACCACATCCCATCTCCATGCTGCAGGCTGGCTAGCGCTAGCCTCCGCCCTGCAGCCCAGCCCCAGGAAGGGCTGCTGAGCGAGCTGGGCAGAGGCTGGCCCACAGCAGGGATCCTCCAGAACTGGCGGCTCTTGCCTCCAGTCTGCGTTTTAATGTTTGTTCTGGGCTGCCCTGTGCAGGTGGGGTTAGCCCCTGTCCCAGCATGGCTAGCTCTCCGCCTGGGCTGCCCTGGCAGAGGGGACTGGTTGCTGATGGCAGGTAAGTCAGGCATTGTGAAGTGTTGAGGTTCGGGGGTGCCCTGGCGTGGTCCAGGGTCGGGCGCAGCCACTGCCCCTGCACCAGCATCTCGTTTGGGTGCCAATGGATGGAGGCAGTCGGGAATGGTGCAGCACAGAGAGCAGGGCATGGGCTGCCCGGGGGGTGGGCCAGCATGCGGAAGGGCATGGCCGCAGGGGGGATGGATTGTGGGATGGCCCTGACTCAGGCCAGGCAGCAGGGCATGGATTGCAGGTGGCAGAGACTGGGCCAGCTGGAGGGGTGGCCTAGGGCCAGGCGCTGGAAGGTGGGGAGCCCAATGCGTTGGCCAGGGCAGGTGAATGCACACACAAACATGCACTCCTGTGCCCTGCGGGAGCAGCATCACCTTGCAGAGAGGGAGGCTGGAGGTGGGGGCTGAGGTGGGGCTGTGCCTTGTTGGGGGGCCAGGCACTCTGAGGTCACAGGGTGCTCGCCAGTACTCGCTCTGAGTTGCGTGTGGGCCTGGCTCGCCCATCACTTCCTTCTGCACTGTGCCTGCACCAGGAGCCCGTGGGCTGCAGGTGCTGGTGAGCCATATGTGCCCCTGTGAGTGGGACCCCAGGCTCCTTCCGGGTCTCTGCTCCCCAGCTGGGGATGTAGGGCAGCACAAAGGGTCTGTGCTGGGCTGGCTGACAGCCGTAGGCTGAGGCTGACTCCTGGCTGTGGTCTGAGCCCAGCGAGTGCTGCAGGGTGGGGGCCTGGTGGGGGCTGGCTGCTGCAGGCTGAGCCTTGAGGTGGGAGCACCTGGTCCCTCTGCATCCGGGCTGTTGGGTTCAGAGCGGGGAGGGCTCGTGCCCTCGTCTGGGCCCCAGAACAATGGCTTGGCACAGCTCCAGGGGACGGCCCGGCCCAGACGGCCTGGCGCTGTCCCATGTGCCCAGGCACCTCGAGGAACATGCTCTGTGCTGAGTCACTCCCCCAGGGAAGCCAGGGCTCCTTCCAACCCAGCCGGCACCCCAAGCAGCAGGGGGGAAATGGCCCAGGAGCCCCCATCTCAGCACATGCCCAGCGGTGACTGCAGGACCCGCTCATGTGGCGGGCACCCTGCCAGCATCCCCTACACTGGGGAGGAGCCGGGCACGGGACCCAGAGAGGGAAGCCTCCTGCCTGCCCGTGCGGGTCCCAGGCTCCGTCTGCAGCTGGAGGTTAATGCATCCGCTGGCAGGAGGCTGAGTCACCGCTCCCTGCAGTGCCCCTGCCCCTTGGCCCAGTGAGTGCACAGCCGGGCTGGGCCCTTCCTGCCTGCCCCATCCAGCCCAGGGGGTGGGGGGGTTACGGCCCCTGCCCACAGCCCCATCTGCTGCTGCTCAAGCAGCACTGACAGGAGGAGTGGAAATGGCTCTGGGGGTCTGTGCTGGGCACAAGGGGCCTCCACCCCAGCTGACCCCCTCCTGGGCTGCCGGCTGTGCATGCGCAGCGTGCAAAGGCCCCTCCGCCCACAGGGAATTATAACAAGTGATGGAAATGGAGCTAATGCAGCAGCTACCACCGGCCCTGTGCTGCCCTCCCTGCAGCATGGCATGGCCCGGGCACCCTGCGTGGGCCCCCTCGGGATAAGAGCAGGACAGGTCTGAGCCCTGGCACGGCTCCCTCAGGGGCGTCGCACCCCCGTGGAGAGGAGGGAGCTGTTTTTGCACCTGCTGGGGCTTGAGCAGGGTGGGGGACAGAGGGGCCCGGGATAGAGGGGCAGGGGGCCCAGGGTGGGGGTCAGGGAGTTGGGGTGTGGGGCAGGGGGTGAGGGTGCAGGGCAGAGGTGCAAGGGGCATGGAGCAGGGGATGCAGGCGTGAGGCAGGGCGGCGGGGCAAGGTATTGGGGCAGAGGGCATGGGTGTGGGGCAGGGGGCGCAGGTGTCGGAGCAGGGGGCGTGGAGTGGGGAGTCGGGGCAGGAGGCGAGGGAGCAGGGCAGAGGGGCAAGGGCTGAGGGAGAGGGCAGGGGGGTGAGGGAATCGCGGCAGGGGGATGCGGGTGTGGGGCATGGGGCCAGAGAGTCAGGGTGGGGGGGAAGGGGTGCAGGTATGGGGCAGGGAGTCAGGGCAGGGGGTGCTGGTGTGGGGCAAAGGGCACAGGCAGTTGAGGTGAGGGAGCGCGGCGGGGGCACGGATGTGGGGCAGGGAGTCAAGGCATGGGGGCAAAAGGTGAGGGAGTTGGGGAAGAGGGTGAGGGAGTCGGGACAGGGTGGCAAAGGGTGTGGGCGTGGGGCAGGGAGTTGCAGAGGGGCAGAGAGTCAGGGCAGAGGAGCAAGGGGCACAGATGTGGGGTAGGGGGTGAGGGCGTCGGGCAGGGAGTCAGAGCAGGGGGTGAGGGAGCGGGGCAGAGGGGCAGGGGAACAGGGGGCACGGGTGTGGGGTGGGGAGTCAGGACGGGGTGAGAGAGCAGGGCATAGAGGCAGGGGGCGAGGGAATCGGGGCAGGGGGACAAGGGGCGTGGGACAGGGGGTGTGGGCATAGGGCAGGGAGTCGGGGCAGAGGAGCAAGGGGCACAGGTGTGGGGCAGGGAGTGAGAGATCAGGGCATAGAGGCAGGGGGCGAGGGAATTGGGGCAGGGGAATGCGGGTGTGGGGTGAGGGAGTCAGGGCAGGGGGTGCGGGTGTGGGGCAGGGAGTTGGGGGAGAGGGGAAGGGGCGAGGGAGTCGGGGCAGGGGGGTAAGGGGAACAGGTGTGGGATAGGGAGTTGGGGGAGAGGGACAGGGGGGTGAGGGAGTTGGGGTAGGGGGCACAGGTGTGGGGCAGGCAGTTGGAGCGGGGCAGAGAGTGAGGGAGTTGGGGCAGGGTAACAGGGGGCACAGGTGTGGGACAGGGAGTCAGGGCAGAGGGTGCAGGCGTGGGGCAGGGGGTGCAGGTGTGGGATAGGAAGTTGGGGGAGGGGGCAGGGGGGCGAGGGATTCGGGGCAGGGAGTCAGGGCAGGGGGTGTGGGCGTGGGGTAGGGGGTGCAGGTGTGGGATAGGGAGTTGGGGGAGGGGGCAGGGGGCGACGGAGTCGGGGGCAGGAGAACAGGGGGCGCGGGTGTGGGGCAAGGAGTCAGGGCAGGGGGTGAGGGAATCAGGGCAGGGGAACAGGGGGCACAGGTGTGGGGCAGGGAGTCAGGGCAGGCGGTGAGAGAGCAGGGCATAGAGGCAGGAGGCGAGGGAGTCGGGGCAGGGGAACAGGAGGCACAGGTGTGGGGCAAGGAGTCAGGGCAGGGGGTGCGGGCGTGGAATAGGGAGTTGGGGGAGAGGGGCAGGGGGCAAGGGAGTCGGGGCAGGGGAACAGGGGGCACAGGTGTGGGGCAGGGAGTTGGGGCAGGGGAACAGGGGGCGCAGGTGTGGGGTAAGGAGTTGGAGCAGGGCACAGGGACAGGGGGTGAGGGAGTGGGGCAGGGGAACAGGTGGCGCAGATGTGGGGCAGGGAGTCAGGGCAGGGGGCCAGGGGTGCAGATGTGGGGCAGGGAGTCAGGGCAGGGGGCCAGGGGCACAGGTGTGGGGCAGGGGGCCAGGGCAGGGGGCCAGGGGCACAGGTGTGGGGCAGGCAGCGGGGTCAGGTCAGCCTGGCCGCCCGGCTCGTCCCCTGCTCCAGCAGCTTCAGGGGCTAGGACCAGCCGCTGCTGAGGTCAGTGCCCCCAGTGGGCCGTTCTGGAACAGCTGCCATGGGGAAATGTCACTGTTGCGCCCGCAGGTAGACCTGGCTTGTGCCCTGTGTGGAGGCTGGGTTAACCCCTAAGCACACCAGGCATGTGCTAGGGACCAAAATGGGGCGGGGGCGAACTTCAGCAATGCTGGGACCCCATGCATCAGGCTGCAGCACCACCCAAGTCTGGCCCAGCTGCCCCTCCGTCTTGATGGATGGGTGACTGGGCCAAATCTGAGTGGGCAGTGGGGTGGCCAGCGCCATGAGGGCAGCTCCTGCACCAGGGCTCCCCCGGGAGCCTGCATGGCCTTGCCCCGCGTCCAGCAGCCCATGTCTCCTCCGCTCTGCCCAGCAACCATCTTACAACTTGCGACAGGTCCCTGAACCAGCCCAGCTGGAGCTTCGCTCTCGTCACCAGGCACTGGACAGGAATTGGCAGCGAGGGCCCACACGGGGGAGCTGGCTGTGAGATGGATGGCGGGGAGCCTGGGGTGGGGGGGCAGACATGAAGGGGTTAATAGGGCAGGGACTGAACAGCTGGAGCCAGTCTCTGTCTGACCTGGCTAGGAGAGAGTTATCCCTGCAGTGTGATGTTTGGTGCAGCTGTAGGCAGCCCATGTATCACTGGGGATGCACCAGGTTTGTTCCCATTCTCTGGTGTGGAAGGTAGGGCCCTGCCTGCCTAGGGCCTAGTGCTGGGTTAATATGGCCCTGCCTGCATGGTGGTGTTTGCAGTAGTGTCCAGGGCCCTGGGTGGGATCAGGGCCCCGTTGCACTGGGTCTGGTGCTCACACGGAATAACAACTGGCTTTAGTATAATGGGCAGCAGCCAGAGTCGTCCTGGCTTTGAGCCTGGCTAATGGAACTCTGGCTGTCATCACCCACGTCACTGTCCAATCCGCTTCTGAGCCTTGCTAAGCACATGACCTCAGCAACACCTTGTGGCAGTGAGTTCCACAGATCAATTCTGGGGTGTGAAAAAGCATTTCCTTGTCTCCATGTTCAGTGTGCTGCCCTGGAGTGTCCCTGCACTGGCCCTTAGTCTCATGTTGTGAGCAAGGGTGAATGGTGATGCCTGAGTGCCCTTCTCCAAACCATTCATCACTCCGGATCCCGCCATCTCACCCCTTTATTCGCCTCTCTCTGAACATAGAATCATAGGAGTGGAAGGGACCTCGAGAGGTCATCTAGTCCAGTCCCCTGCACTCATGGCAGGACCAAGGATTATCTAGACCATCCCTGACAGGTGTTTGTCTAACCTGCTCTTAAAAATCCCCAGTGATGGAGATTCCACGACCTCCCTGGGCAATTTATTCCAGTGCTTAACCACCCTGACAGTTAGGAAGTTTTTCCTAATGTCCAACCTAAACCTCCCTTGCTGCAATTTAAGCCTCTTGCTCCTTGTCCTAGCCTCAGAGGTTAAGAAGAACAATTTACCTCCCTCCTCCTTGTAACAATCTTTTATGTACTTGAAAACTGATATCACATCCCCTCTCAGTCTTCTCTTCTCCAGACTAAACAAACCCTTTTTTTTCTTTTCTTTTTCAATCTTCCCTCATAGGTCATGTTTTTTAGACCTTTAATCATTTTTGTTGCTCTTCTCTGGACTTTCTCCAATTTGTCCACATCCTTCCTGAAATGTGACGCCCAGAACTGGACATAATACTTTAGTTGAGGCCTAATCAGTGCAGAGTAGAGCGGAAGAATTACTTCTCATGTCTTGCTTACAACATTCCTGCTAATACATCCCAGAATGATACCAGTCTACCACTCCCCCCCCATCCACAAGGCTTGTTACCATGTCAAAGAAAGCTATCAGGTTGGTTTGACAGGATTTGTTCTTGACAAATCCATGCTGACTGTTACTTATCACCTTATTATCTTCTAGGTGTTTGCAAAGTGATTGCTTCATTATTTGCTCCATTATCTTTCCTGGTACAGAAGTTAAGCTGACTGGTCTGTAATTTCCCAGGTTGTCCTTGGCCTTGGCTACACTGGCGCTGTACAGCGCTGCAACTTGCTGCGCTCAGGGGTGTGAAAACGCCCCCCCCCCCCGAGCGCAGCAAGTACAGCGCTGTAAAGCGCCAGTGTAATCAGAGCCTGCAGCGCTGCAAGCTATTCCCCTCGGCGAGGTGGAGTACATACAGCGCTGTGAGAGAGCTCTCGCAGCGCTGGCGGTGCGACTACACTCGCGCTTCACAGCGCTGCCGCAGCAGCGCTGGGAAGTCCTGAGTGTAGCCAAGGTCCTTATTTCCCTTTTTATAGATGGGCACTAGATTTTTCACCTCCAAAAGGGCCGAAAAGAAGTACTTCGTCCAGGCCAAAGGGTTTGAGTACCTTTATACCCACCCACCTCCGGGCTCGCTGGTTGTCTCTGTGGAACAGCAAAAAGGATAAGCAGAGGCACACCAGCTCAACTCCCCAAAATAAAGAGGCCAAAAGACTGGACCTTTTTGGGAGAAAAATTTATTCAACAGCCAGCCTGCAATTCCGGGTGGCGAACCATCAGGTCCTCGTGGGCAGGTACAATTGTAACTTATGGGACTCCCTCCGTAATTTCAAGGAGTCCCTCCCGCAGGGTTTGGCCCAGGAATTCAGCACCCTGTGGCTAGGTGCTCTCCCCAGAGGGCGTGCGACTCGGCGGCCAGGGTGGTCCCGTCGGCAGTGGTTATGAGGTGCAACTCCTGGCTTCAGACCGCCGGCCTGTCCCACGAGATGCAGACCTCGATCCAGGGAACAGTCAATTTTCGATGGGAACGGTCTATTTTCGGAGCAGACTGACGTGAGGCTGCATGGGTTGAAGGACACTCAGGCCACCCTTCACTCGCTGGGAATGCACACGCCGCAGTCTGCACGGAAGCAGTTCCGGCCGCTCCCGTCGCCAAGGCCTTGGCAGCCTCGTCAGGGGTATGCAAGGAGCAGGGACCGAGACACAAGCTTTAGTCGTCGCTGCCTTTCTTCCTCCCGCTCACCCGCACAGCCCGGCCTGGCGAATGAAGCATGCCGGGGGCCAGAAGCTCGCTTTGAAGGTGCGCTTGAGAGCGACGCCCCAGTCAATTCCCCAGATCCACCTTGTCCTTTCCTCAACCGTCTTCGTCCCTATCGTTCGGCCTGGTCGCGGGTCACCTCGGACCACTGGTGCTGGACATAGTATCTCAGGGCTATACCCTGCAATTTTCAGCTGCCCTCTCTCCCACCCACCCTTCCCCCATCCCTCTTCAGGGACCCTTCTCATGAGCAACTCCTTGTCCAAGAGGTTGAGAACTGTCCCGCAACCCCATCCCTGTCACTGATCCTGGTCTCCGATGCCTACCTGTGCAAGCTAAGCATCTAGGGCCACTGGTTGCGGGACAGTCTGGCCCTCCACATCAACATCAGGGAGCTCAGAGTGGTTCGCCTGGCCTGCCAGGCTTTCTTGCCCCACCTGAAGGGCAAGGTGGTTCAGGTCCTGATGGACAATACTGTCACAATGTATTACATCAACAGGCAGGGTGGTGCCCGGTCTTCGGGCCTTTGTCAAGAAGCTCTCTGCCTTTGGGACTTCTGTGTGCGGCATGCCATTCATCTAGTAGCCGCGTACCTGCCTGGAACCAGGAACATCTTGGTGGATCACCTCATCAGAACCTTCTTGTCTCGCCACGAGTGGTCACTCCAGCCGCAGACGGTCAGCCTGATCTTCCTGAGGTGGGGGATTCCCCAGGTGGGCCTGTTTGCATCCAGGCAGAACAGAAAATGCCATGTATTCTGTTTGATCCGGGGGATGGGCAGGGGCCCCTATCTCATTCCGTGGTTGGGGGTGCTGATGTACACCTTCCCGCCAGTGCCACTGATTCACAGAGTCCTTTTGAAGATCAGGACGAGAATTATCCTAATAGCCCCTGCGTGGCCTCGCTGGCATTGGTTCGGCACGTTGCTGAGCCTTTCGGTAGCCGCCCCGCTGCAACTACCCCTCTAGCCAGATCTGCTGTCCCAGAACCACGTCAGCTTTTTGCACCTGAACCTGGCAGTGCTGCACCTGATGGCTTGATTACCGCATGGCTAAGCACGGACGAACGGGCATGCTTTGGCCCGTGTCCAGCAGGTGTTACTGGGTAGCAGAAAACCCTCCACCAGAGCGACTTACCTGGCCAAATGGAAAAGGTTCACATGCTGGGCCTTGGAACGGCATATTCAGGCCGAGCAGGCCCCATTGCAGGAGATCCTGGATTATCTGATGCACCTCAAACTCCAAGGTTTGTCCATGTCATCGATCAAGGTCCACCTGGCCGCTATCTCAGCTTTCCATCCTCTTTCCAAGGCAGGTCCATCTTTGCTCACAACATGACGGCATGGTTTTTGAAAGGTCTGGAGCGTGTCTACTGCACGTCCGTGATCCTGTCCCTCCCTGGGACCTGAATCTCGTGCTGCCGAGACTCACAGGGTCTCCATTTGAGCCTCTGGCTTCCTGCTCTTTCCTGCTTCTCTCCTGGAAGGTCTTGTTCCTTGTGGCAATAACGTCGGCCTGCGGGGTGTCCGAGATCAGGGCACTCACTTTTGAGTTGCCCTATACAGTCTTTGACCGCACCCAGCATTTCTGCCCAAAGTTGTTTCCCAGTTTCATACTGGCCAGGACATTTACTTACCCGTCTTCTTTCCAAAGCCTCATGCGTCAGATGAGGAGCGCAGGCTACAGGCCCTGGACGTCAGGAGGTCGCTGGCCTTTTACATAGATAGAGCAAAGCTGTTCTGTAAGTCAGCGAAGTTGTTCATTGCAGTGGCAGACAGAATGAAAGGTCACCCAGTGTCTGCTCAGAGGATTTCATTCTGGATCATGGCCTGCATCCGCTACTGTTATGAGCTGGCGAAGGTGCCTCCGCTGGCGATCGTGACAGCACACTTAACTAGGGCACAAGCATTGTCAGCGGCCTTTATGGCACAGGTACCAATCCCAGAGATCTGTAGGGCCACTACCTGGTCGTCTGGCCACATGTTCGTGCCTCATTATGCGCTTACCCAGCAAGCTTGAGACAACACTGGCTTTGGCAGAGCAAAAATAACAGGAGTACTTGTGGCACCTTAGAGACTAACAAATTTATTAGAGCATAAGCTTTCGTGGGCTACAACCCACTTAGTGGGTTGTAGCCCACGAAAGCTTATGCTCTAATAAATTTGTTAGTCTCTAAGGTGCCACAAGTACTCCTGTTATTTTTGCGGATACAGACTAACACGGCTGCTACTCTGAAATTTGGCAGAGCAGTGCTGCATGCCGCACGACCGTGAACTTTGAGCCCACCTCCAGGGATACTGCTTGTGAGTCACCTAAAATGGAATCAACATGAGCAAGCACTCGAAGAAAAATCAGTTACCTACTTTTCATAACGGTTGTTCTTCAAGATGTGTTGCTCATGTCCATTCCATTACCCGCCCTCCTGCCCCTCTGTCAGAGTTGCTGGCAAGAAGGAACTGAGGGGGTGTAGGGTTGGCGGTGCCTAATATACCGACAAATGAGTGCGGCACTCAAGGGGGCACCACAGCCGAGCAGACCCTATGGATACCAGTAAGGCAAAAATCTCCGACGACTGCGCACGTGGCGCACACCTAGAATGGAATAGACATGAGCAACACCTCTCAAAGAACAACAGTTATGAAAGCAGTCTCACACGATCACATGACTCCAGGAGCTGGGGGTTTAAGAAAACACCACGGGGACTGGAGCTCATCCTATAAAGGAGAAGGCTGTAATCTATCAAATAGATGTCTGCACTTGTAGGATGGGAATATCCAAGTGAATCGATTGCCCAGACCCTGCTCCAGGCAGGAGAGGCGCAGATCTGGGCTCGTGCTGAGGCGGTGACTCAGCAGCAGCCAGGGTTCATGGCTGACTGATTAATTCCTGTTAAAGATGTTTGTACAGCCAGAGGTGAGGGTGTGTGGTGGTTCTTTAAATCTGCAGGCAGGAGGGTGGGGAAGGGCCTAGGCAGAAGCTCTGCAGTGAAGCAGAGAAAGAGAAAGAATCAGCTTTAGGGATTAAGGCTGGTTCCTTATTCTGCTAAAGCTCCTTGTTCAGGGCTAGAGGAAAGTGCCGCCTTCTGGGGTTCTTTAAGATTGTCACAGGCCAGTGGGAAACAGGAGAACCTGTAATGGTGCGGGGGGGGGGAGCTGCTGGAGCCAGATGGGGCTGCAGGGAAGCCCAGAAGGTCTGAGCTGGGGTGGCAGGTTCAGTCTCAGCCAGGAAGTACCTAGGGGTGCCTTGTTCCTATGAGTCAACAGCGGTGCCCGCAGATCCCAGGCCGCCTTGCAGCCTGGGCTGTGAGCAGGACCCTGCTGGACCCATGGGCGGCAGGTTTGTATAATTTTTGGTGGTGCCCAGAATGGGTCCAAGTCGTCCGTCCGCCCCCACCCCCGCTGCAACTGCCTTGTAAGCCGATATATATATTTTAAAAGAATGTAAAAACAGACAGGAAACAGTAAGCGTTTAACAGTTTCCCTATATTGCACAATGTGGGGGGTGAGGCTGGGGATGAGGGGTGTGGGAGGGGCTTGGGCAGAGGGTTGGGGTGTGGGGGTGAGGGCTCTGGGGTGGGGCCAGGGATGAGAGGTTCACGGTGCAGGAGGGGGTTCAGGCTGGGGCAGAGGGTTGTGGTGCGGGGGGTGTGGGCTCTGGGGTGGGGTGGGGCGGGGCTGGGGATGATGTGTTTGGGGTGCAGCCAGGCTGCCCTGGGGCTGGGGCCAGAGGGGAGGCCTCCCCCTAGCCCTCTCCCCCCCAGCAGCAGTGAGCTCTGGGAGAGGCCCCCCCTCGCCCCCGGCAGCACACTTGCCCCGCACCACTGTCGCTGCACGTATTCCTAGGGCCCCTCTCAGGTCCAGGAAGCCCTCTCGCCTCCCCTGCGGTGGGTGCTGGGGCGGGGGGGGGGCACTGCCATCACGTGTGCGCCTCCTCCCTCCGCAGGTGGCGCCGCTCCCTTTTGTAGCCGGCAGTGGCCGGCAAGAGCGAAGTGGAGCGGCCGGGCAGCCACCCGATGCCCAGGGCACAGGCAGGGACGCTCTGGGGGAGGCGGGCAGGGGCACCAGGCAGGGCCGGGGAGACACCTGGCCCTGAACATTGGTGGAGCTGGGCCCCGGGCCCTGAATATTGCTGGAGCCCGGGCACCACGGGCCCATGTAACTCCCTGCGCCTGGCTGGACCTCCCTGCTGCAGGAGCATTCATGTTTCTATGGTAACAACGGGACCCTGCAGAGATTGATGGCAATTTCCATCCGAGTTTCTCTCCCAGCAGGTCACTAAAATAGCAGCATCTCTGCTTCCCGGGCAATCTGGGGGCGACCGTGCTGGGCCAGTGGCTGCGCCCGAGCCCGACAGCAGGGGGCGGTGCAGGACCAGCGTCAGAGTGGGAACTGCAAAGTGAGGGCGAGGGCCAGCCGGGCCTGGGGGAGGGGAACCACGAGCTGCAGGGTGGGGCTGGGAACCTCCCCAGAGCTATGCGGGGAGGGAGGCGCCAGGGCTGGGGGGAGCAGGGGGAGCGGGGGTCAGGACTGGAGGCTCTGACAGAGATGGGAAGGAGCCAGGACCGGCAGCGCAGTTTGGGGGTGGCAGGGCAGGGCGCTGGCAGAGCGGAGGAAGACGGGCAGCACCTTTTGGCCTCTTTGCCTGACTTTAAGAGGAGGCAGTGGTGCCAGTGCTAACCCATGGGGCAGGCACCACCTGTCCCTCTGCTCTGCCAGCATCTGCCTTCATTGAGGTGTCACCTTTTCCAGCAAACACCCCGGGTCCCCTCCCCATAACTACCTGCAGCGCTTCCTCACTGTGGCCCTTCGGCCCCAGCCTTCAGCTCCCCTCTGCCACGGTGCCCTCGGGGGGAGGAGTGCGGGCCAGCAGGCCTGCCCCAGCTGTACAAAGACCTGTGGCCATGACTGATGACCGAAGGGGTATGGAAAGGAGACAGGCAGACTGAATTAGGTCTACTGCTCACATCCAGGGCCCGGGGTGACTGGTAAACAAAGGAAAATGGAATCAGAAATTAATTAAGCAAAATTGGTGTGTCAGAAATTAGGCCTAATTGGTGGACCAAATAATGAGGGGGATGGGCTATTCCACTATCACTTCCTTCTGGGATCCTTAACGCCTCGTGGGGGTGTGAACATGCCAGGCTGGGAAACAGGGGGGCTGAAGAAGCACTGTCCATCCTGGCTGCCAGCCCTACTGGCTCCTGGACCCAGGATCCAGGCTGACATTGTTAGACCTTCACCATCCTGATCCTGAGCGATGTGCTGAGCGGACCAGGCTGGAAAGCAGGGCCCAGCTGTATCCTGAACAGCACCTGGGATGTGAGACCTGACTTCCTGCTTGCCCCCCCTTCCGTCTTCTCTTATCTATCACTCACCTTCTGCCTGCTGGTTAATCAGCGCCTGGCTGAGCCAGCCATGACTGTCTCTTTTACAGCACTGCTTGGAGCTGTGACCAGAGAGGCAGCTAAACACCAGTGTTTTAAACAGCCCGCCGCTGGCCCACGTCTGCAGGTCTTGGGGGGGTCGGTCTACACAATGTTTTGGAACCGGGGTGGACAGACCTGGGCTCGCCCTAGTGCTCTAGAAACAGCTGTGTAGACAGCCTGGCGAAGTGGCGGCTCAGGCTGCAGCTTGGGCCCCGAAGCCTAGCGGGCCTGAGCCGTAACTTCCCAGCACTATCAGGCCCGAGTCTGCCGCTTCAGGCTGGGAGGCTTACTCCTGCAACTCCAAAACGCTGTGCAGACATGCCCAAGTGTCTGCCAACGCTGGGCTGGGCCTGTCTTTCTCCAGCAGAGCCTGCAGCTGAGAGGCAGCACCAGAGACAGAAGCTGCATTTTTTTCTCTCTGCTGTTCTTTTCTCTCCTCTTTTCTGTGTGTTTCGTGTTAAAGGAAGCAGGACTGGCCTTTTCGCAGCCACCGCAGCATCTCCAGCCCCTCTCAACAAACAGTTACTGTCAGGGCCGTCCTTAGGCATACGCCGCATATGCAGCTGGGTAGGGCACCATGAAATGTGGGGCACCAAATTGCCCCAAATTTCATGGTGCCCTAGGCAGCTGCGTACATGGCAGCACCAGCCCTGGCGACCAGCCCTATCCCTGGGCCGGTCCCCCCTGCAAGGGGCAGGGCCGTCCCTGGGGAGTGTGGGGCCCCGGACAACTCCCTCCGCCCTGCCTCTTACCCTTTCCCCCTGCTCTGCCCCCACCCCACCCCCATTCCACCTCTTCCCCCAGCGACCCCGCACTCACCAGCGGCGGCGGGAAGCGGAGCAACCCGGCCCCAGCCCTGCTCTGCCCCGCTCTACTCCGCCAGCTCCCAGCCGTGGCGCTCCGCTTCCCGCCGCCGGTGAGTGCGGGGAAAGGACGCCCCCCTGCACTCACCGGTGGCAGGACGCAGAGAGACACGGCCCCAGCCCACTCCGCTTGCCTTGCCCCGGCCCCAGCCATGTCTCTGGGGGTTGGGGAAAGGACAGCCCCCGCACTCACCGGCGGCGGGACGCGGAGAGACACAGCTGGGGGCTGGCGGAGTAGTGCGGGCTGTGGCCGGGCTGCTCCGCTTCCCGCCGCTGCTGGGGTGGGAGAGATCCCTTCCCTTCCCTTCCCCCAAGCCCCCTCCCCAGAGCGACACGGCTGGGGCCGGGGTGAGGGAAGCGGAGTGGGCTGCTCCCAGCCCCCCGCTAATCCCTCGGGCCACTCTGGGCCTGTGGGGCCCCCACAAGTGGCCCCCCACAGCTCCTGTCTCCCAGACCCTGGGGGGAGGAGGCCTGGGGGCCCCAGACAGCCCCCCCATGGGGGGGCTGCGTAGGGCACCCAAATGGCTAGAGACGGCCCTGGTTACTGTCCCCCCCCAAAGGAGAACCAGTATTACCATCGTTAATACCAGCTAAGACTGCCAGCTGCCGGGAAAGGAAATCAGGGAGAGTGGCAATGTCAAAGCCTTACTTCCAGTTCAACTCCATCACCAGTGTGTCTGGCTGTTCTGTGTCTGATCAATGGTTCTAAAGCTGCCCAGTGCTGGGGTTACCATGGGGCTAAGGGCGCTGTCCTTGGCAAGGCGGCTCCAGGCACCAGCGAAGGAAGCAGGTGCTTGGGGCGGCCAATACAAAGGGGCGGCACTCCGTCCGCTATTGGGGCGGCGGGTCCCTCAGTCCCTCTCTTCCTCTTTGAGCTGCCGCCGAAGTGCCGCCGAAGAGGAAGACGGGGAGTGAAGGACCCGCCGCCGAATTGCTGCGGAAGAATGAAGCGGCGAGATTGAGCTGCCGCCGAAGTGCTGCCGATCGGCTTTTTTTTTTTGCCGCTTGGGACGGCAGAAAAGCTGGAGCCGGCCCTGGTCCTTGGCCCCTCGGCCCAAGTTTAACTGGCTAGTGCCCTACTGGACAGGGTCCACTTAACACCTGGTGTCCTGGCCCATTTAGTCTATTGACATTACTACAAACCCCCATCAGCGGACAAGGAGCTGAGAGTGCTACTGAGCAGTATCGTGTCATGTTGCCTGGTGCCACTCATCTCTGTCATTGCCACCTGTTGTCCCTCACCCTGTGGCTAGTGAGTTCTTTGGGGCTGAGACTGTCTCTTTGGTTGGGCTGGACAGTACCCAGCAGAGTGGTGCTCTGTTGCTGGACTCAGACTCCAGGAGAGCAAGCAGCCAACTGCTTTGCAAAGGCTGTGTGCCCTATGTGGGCTGGGAGCAGCTGAGCCCAGGAGCAGAGCACAGGCTGTTTGTTCTAACTCTGCAGCACTTTGCAGCAGATTAGTGATACCGTTAACCCTCCAACAGGGAAGCCCGGCAGAGTTAATTACAGAAAGGGGAAATTGGGAGGGAAACCTGATTTCTTTTATTTTAGGGCTGTCAAGCGATTAAAAAAATTAATCGTGCGATTAATCACACTGTTAAACAATAATAGAATACCATTTATTTAAATATTTTTGGATGTTTTCTACATTTTCAAATATATTGATTTCAATTACAACACAGAATACAAAGTGTACAGTGCTTAGTTTATATTTATTTTTATTACAAGTATTTGCTCAGTAAAAAAACAAAAAAATAGTATTTTTCAATTCACCTAATACAAGTATTGTAGAGCAATCTCTTTATCATGAAAGTTGAACTTACAAATGTAGAATTATGTACAGAAAATAACTGAATTCAAAAATAAAACTGTAAAATTTTAGAGCCTGCAAGTCCACTCAGTCCTACTTCTTGTTCAGCCAAGCGCCCAGACAAACAAGTTTGTTTACATTTGCAGGAGATAATGCTGCCCGCTTCTTGTTCACAATGTCACATGAAAGTGAGAACAGGTGTTTGCATGGCACTGTCAGCTATTTAAGTGCCAGATGTGCTAAAGCTTCATATGTCCCTTCATTCTTCAACCACCATTCCAGAGGACATGCATCCATGCTTCTGGTGGGTTCTGCTCGATAACAATCCAAAGCAGTGCGGACCGACGCATGTTCATTTTAATTATTTGAGTCAGATGCCACCAGCAGAAGGTTGATTTTCTTTTTTTGTGGTTCGGGTTCTGTAGTTTCTGCATCAGAGTGTTGCTCTTTTAAGACTTCTGAAAGCATGCTCCACACCTCGTCCCTCTCAGATTTTGGAAGGCACTTCAGATTCTTAAACCTTGGGTCGAGTGCTGTAGCTATCTTTAGAAATCTCACATTGGTACCTTTGCGTTTTGTCAAATCCACAGTGAAAGTGTTCTTAAAACGAACATGTGCTGGGTCATCATCTGAGATTGCTATAACATGAAATATATGCAGAATGCGGGTAAAACAGAGCAGGGGACATACAATTCTCCCCCAAGGACTTCAGTCACAAATGTAATTAACACATTATTTTTTTAATGAGCGTCATCAGCATGGAAGAATGTCTTCTGCACTGGTGGCCAAAGCATGAAGGGGCATATTAATGTTTAGCATATCTGGCACGGAAATACCTTGCAATGCCGGCTACAAAAGTGCCATGCGAACGCCTGTTCTCACTTTCTGGTGACATTGTAAACAAGAAGCAGGCAGCATTATCTCCTGCAAATGTAAAAAACTTGTTTGTCTGAGCGATTGGCTGAACAAGAAGTAGGATTGAGTGGACTTTGTTTTGTTTTTGACTGCAGTTATGTAATAAAAAAAAATCTACATTTGTAAGTTGCACTTTCACAACAAAGATTGCACTACAGTACTTGTATTCTGTTATAAATGAAATCAAAGTGTATATTTTTGATTGCAAATATTTGCACTGTAAAAATTATAAAAGAAATAGTATTTTTCAATTCACCTCATGCAATATATATGAAAATGTAGACAAACATCCAAAATATTTAATAAATTTCAATTGGTATTCTATTGTTTAACAGTGAGATTAAAACTGCAATTAATCATGATTAATTTTTTTTAGTTAATTGCATGAGTTAACTGCAATTAATCGACAGCCCTATTTTATTTTAATTGAATACTTTGAATGTTTGATTTTAGCCAAACTGTTTTAGTTAAATTGTCTCAATGAGTGTGATTCACCAACTTTTTTCAGCACCGGAGAAGGGCAGTGAAGTGAATTCCAGCCCATCCAAAGGTAACACAATGACTAACAGTTCCAATGCAAACAGCACCAGTCGTTCTGAACTCAGCCCCGAGGGGCACTGCAGTAGAGCTGTGTCAGGGTAACCACCGTGTCCCATTGGGGCCCATCCACCCCATCCTCCCACCACCCCCAGTCCTGCTTGCTGGCTGCTGCCCGGCATCCTCCTGCTGCTGCTACGGAGCCCCCAGCCACCGAGAGGCAACGTGTTGCTTCCAAGCCTGGCTCTCGGCTGCCTGCTGCGTGGCCTTCCTTCCACCGCCAGTGTCCAGGCTAGTCCAGCCTGCTGCTCCTGCTCGCAGGCAGCCGCCGGCTCCCTCCTGCGCCTGGTGCCCGCAGGGTTCTACTGCCCCTCCCTAGCCCCTCTCGGGCCGGAGTCGGCACTGGCTAGCTGCTGAGCTGGCTTCTGCCCTAGCCCCTCTCAGGCCGGAGTCGGCACTGGCTAGCTGCTGAGCTGGCTACTGCCCTTCCCTAGCCCCTCTCAGGCCGGAGTCGGCACTGGCTAGCTGCTGAGCTGGCTACTGCCCTTCCCTAGCCCCTCTCGGGCCGGAGTCGGCACTGGCTAGCTGCCGAGCTGGCTACTGCCCTTCCCTAGCCCCTCTAAGGCCGGAGTCGGCACTGGCTAGCTGCCGAGCTGGCTACTGCCCTAGCCCCTCTCAGGCCGGAGTCGGCACTGGCTAGCTGCCGAGCTGGCTACTGCCCTTCCCTAGCCCCTCTCAGGCCGGAGTCGGCACTGGCTAGCTGCTGAGCTGGCTACTTCCCTAGCCCCTCTCGGGCCGGAGTCGGCACTGGCTAGCTGCCGAGCTGGCTACTGCCCTTCCCTAGCCCCTCTCAGGCTGGAGTCGGCACTGGCTAGCTGCCGAGCTGGCTACTGCCCTAGCCCCTCTCGGGCCGGAGTCGGCACTGGCTAGCTGCCGAGCTGGATACTGCCCTAGCCCCTCTCGGGCCGGAGTCGGCACTGGCTAGCTGCTGAGCTGGCTTCTGCCCTAGCCCCTCTCGGGCCGGAGTCGGCACTGGCTAGCTGCTGAGCTGGCTACTGCCCTTCCCTAGCCCCTCTCGGGCCGGAGTCGGCACTGGCTAGCTGCCGAGCTGGCTTCTGCCCTAGCCCCTCTCGGGCCGGAGTCGGCACTGGCTAGCTGCTGAGCTGGCTTCTGCCCTAGCCCCTCTCGGGCCGGAGTCGGCACTGGCTAGCTGCTGAGCTGGCTACTGCCCTTCCCTAGCCCCTCTCAGGCCGGAGTCGGCACTGGCTAGCTGCTGAGCTGGCTACTGCCCTAGTCCCTCTCAGGCCGGAGTCGGCACTGGCTAGCTGCTGAGCTGGCTACTGCCCTAGCCCCTCTCGGGCCGGAGTCGGCACTGGCTAGCTGCTGAGCTGGCTACTGCCCTTCCCTAGCCCCTCTCGGGCCGGAGTCGGCACTGGCTAGCTGCCGAGCTGGCTTCTGCCCTAGCCCCTCTCGGGCCGGAGTCGGCACTGGCTAGCTGCCGAGCTGGCTACTGCCCTAGTCCCTCTCAGGCCGGAGTCGGCACTGGCTAGCTGCCGAGCTGGCTAACCCAGCGCTGGGCCCTGGCCCGATCCTGCCCCTCCCCACCACCCCCCCAGCCAGGGCCGTGGGAAAGCACCAGCAATCTCAGGCTGTGCTGTGGGAGCAGACAGACCTGGGTCGACCAAGCCCAATCTGGTGCCACAAGTACAGTTATAGACAATGTAGCCTGAGTGGGGCATGGTAAAGAGAACAGCACCCAGCCCTGATCCCTCACCACTCCAATCTCCCCAGCCCCAAACCCATAGCCCAGCATATCAAACCAGCCTTCCTGGTGTCCCGGCACGCGCCCTCCCCGCCGACCCTCCAGCCCATTGTGTATCTGCCCACAATGGGGAAACACTGAGCCAGCCCTGTACACAGGATAATCTGCCAGGCAGGACGTCCAGCCCCCAGTGGGGCCAGTGCCAAGATTCAGGGCACAGGAGGCTCCCTGGTGAGCAGTGAAATCTGGTGCGTCAGGGCTCAGTGTTCAAACCCAGGCTGCCTGGCACCTAGGGCACCCCCCCGTGCACGGGCTCTGCAGGCCTCACGCACAAGTGCCAGCGTCCTACTCAGGGGACGTGCCCTCATTTCCTTACACACCCAATTAGCCAGGCAGCCCTGGGCTCCAGGGCAGGACTATGTTTGTATTAGGCCTTGGGGGGCGGGGCCTGATCCCACTCCCAGGGCAGAGGGAGGCACCAACATCCCCAACTAAAGGAAAGGGAGCAATTGTGATGATTGCTGCTGTGGCGAACCAGGGGGACCTCAGCCTGTCCCCGGGGCTCCCCTCAGCCATGGCAAACCTGGCCTGCGCCCCTCACGGGGGCAGCCCCCTCCCCGCCATCCCCAGGGCTCCCCTCAGCCATGACAAACCTGGCCTGCGCCCCCTCACTGGGGCTCTGCAACCAGCCCCTGGGGATCCACTCAGCTAACACCCCGATGCTGTGACACACCCCATACACTTTCCCCGGGGCGCTGTTCCCCCTGACCCCCAGCAGCGAGCGGTGCAGTGGCGTCTGCCTGGCCCTTGCTCCCTGTGGCCGCACAGAGCCCGCACTGGCGGTTGGTCAGCTCAGGACCCAGCATCATACACCTGCGGCCTCAGGCCTGGAGACTCTCTGGGTGGCATCAAGCCTAACCCTGCCATATGGCTGGTGTGGGGAAAGGCAGCCTGGCCAGGGCAGTCTCTGCTCCAGCAATCCCTGGCTGGTGAGCTAGTGCCATCATGTAGAGCAACACTTAGGCTGCGCTAACTTATGTCACGGAAACCAGCAGGTGTGGCCTAGCCAGGGCTAACAAATCCAGCTGTGCACCGCCTGAGCTCAGCTGGTAGACTCGCAGCTCAGGGACTGGTTTGTCAGTGGCACATTTCTAAGCCCTTCGGGATAAGTTCATACAGGCTACCGGGCAGGGGTGTGTGGTTGGCTCAGGTAGTCCAGGACCAGCGGGGGTGGGGGTGGGTCCAGCCGTGTCCTATTGGCACTGATGCTGGGCTCCCACCTGGCCTAGACATGCGCGCCCTAGCCTGGCACAGCTGCTTACAGGGAGGCATTTCTAGCGCTGCCCTTTGGTAGTGACGCCCCTGGTCCCACCGCCCTGCTCACTGTGTGCAGCCTGGCTGCCTTGCGCCGCTAGCCAGCGGTTACTCAGCGACGCGTCCCTGTCAGGCCCGCCAGCCCCGGAGCAGCTGGTCTCATTGGCTGGCATCACACATTGTGCAATGCAGCCTGGCCGGGCCTGGGGCAGGCCTGGACATTTGTCGCACTGCCCCGCACAGCGCTGGGGCTAGCAACAGCAGGAGAGCTCATGACAAGTAATGATGAATTGCTCTTCTCCACACGCACGATAAGCTGTCTCTAGCCCCCTGGTGCTGAGGGACCAGGGGGCTAAGCCAGGGACCCACGTGCCACAGCTGCACGGCATGCCTGGCCTCACCCAGCTGGTACTTTGGTGGGTCTTTTTCCCTTGGTGCATTGGCTGCATAAGCACATGCCTATGAACTTTAGTGCTGCCAGCGGCCAAGCAAGGCCCCGGAGAAGGCCACAGCCCCTCCCAGCCCCACCATTGGTGCCATGGTAAATCAGGACAAGACCTGGGCAGCCTGGTGAGCAGTAGGCCAATGAGACCTGGGCGCAGCGGTCAGCTGTTGTCAGGGGCGCCCCTGAGCTCATGGGCCAGTAGCAGGAGCATATTCTTGTGCCAGTGGCTAATTCAGCCAGTGCCCTGCCGCAGGGAGCCACCTGGCAGGCCAAGGTGTTCCCGCGCTAAGCTGGTACCTGGGGGGGGCGGAATGGGGCTAGCCACTGCCTGGGCCTCTGGGCCGCACCACGGCACTGACCCCAGGCTCAAGAGGCCTTCGGCATGGCCCTGGCGCCGCTGCCCTAGGAGTGCAAAGCAGCTGCCAGGCTCCTCTGGGACTGCCCCAGCACCGGTGTCTCAAGGCGGGGGGCTCCCCACCTGCACACAAGGGCCTGCCCCCCCCCCCCCCAGGGCAGAGCTAAAGCTCATTGCTTGGCTCAGGGCCCCAGCTCTGGCTCACCAGGCCTGTTCGCTCGCTGGAGGCGACGCAGGCCCCATGACTGGTTTCCATGGAAACCCTGTTCGAAATGACATTAAAAAGAAATGAAATCAGCAGCTTTGCTGCTTGGCAAGAAAGCGGGGGTGGGGGGGCAGTGGAATGAGGCAAAGGGGGATGAGAGGGGCAGGGGTGTGATTTACTATGGGGCTAGAAGGCAGTTCCCCCCCCACACACCTTGGTTCCCCCCCCAATACATCTATTATCTTCCACTCTCCCCCCCCCCCCCCCCGCCGCTCTTGCAGACGCTAACATATCAAATCTAATGCTGTATATGCTGGCACAATCCCCCCCCCCCCCGATTTTGTCTGCCTGATGCCTGGGGGTGGCGAGGAAGAGATGGGGTGATTGGGATAGTAAATGGGGGGGCAGTGAGATGGGCGGGGCAGCGCCACAGGGGCTGGGCGAGCCTGCCCACTGGTGCCTGCGCCCCAGCACGGTGCGTGATGCAGGAAGCTGCAGCCCAGCCCATTGGTGCAGGGTGCTGACGGCGCTGGCAGACCCTGCCCTACACTGCGCTCCTTGCGAGAGGTGGGGCACAGACACCAGGGCCCATCCGTGTGGGCCCAGCCTGCAGCAGGGAGATCTCAGGGCGCTGGGACTCTGGTGGCTCATGCCACCCACAGGAGCCTGGGGCTTTGCTGCCCTGCCCCAATCCCAGAGATGCGCCAGGTCCCCAGCCAGCAGGGCGCCGGCAGGTCCCTTTGCCGAGGGGTCCCCAGAGCAGCCGGCCCTGGCTGCTCCGTGAGCAGGGAGCCCCAGCCCAGAGGGGAAAGCCACTGAGCCGCTTCAGCGGGGCCTGAGGCGCCGCCAGCAGGGCCCTGCCCGGTTTCCCTCCGGGCGGCTGCGCTGCAGGGCTTTGGGGCTGGGCTGTCAGAGGAAGGATGGGCCAGTGGGCTGGGCACAAGCCTTGAACTGACTCCCCGGGTGCTCTTGGGCCTCTGGGACTCAGGCCCCAGCTGTACAGTAGAGGGGGCTCCCTGCCCTGAAGGGTGCCGGGGATGGGCTCAGCGGAGTATGGGAGTCACCTGGGTACTGCCAGTGACGTGCCAGAGACAGACACTGCCGCTGTCGGGCAAAGCCTGGGCTGATGCTGACTACGGGGTGTAGCCAAGGCTAGGGACCCACCCTACTCTGAGCTGCCAGTGGTCACTTGCCTGATGCCCACTTGCCCAGCACCTGTGATTGCTGGCAGTGGTGGGGGGCAGATAACAGGGTGGGGGAACTGGGGGAAGCAGTGGAAATATTGGGGCATGTTGCTGGATGGCTCCATCCCTGCCTGTCATGCCGCTGCACTGTCTAGTAAACGGCTCACCCATGCGGGGGCGGCGAGACGGGACCTGGAGGGGCTGGAGCAGCTGCCGTGGTGCCCGGGCGTGGGCTGGGGAGCGCATGAGACGTAACACACTGGAACCCCCCTGCCCCAGCCTGCAGCCAGCTGCCCACCCGTGGCTCAGTAGCCCCCAGCCCGCTCCCACGCTTAGCCCCCCCATGCAAAGCGAGCATCTGCTGCCAATGGCGCTGCATGAGGGCTGCTCCCCAAGGCCCCGGTGGCAAACCCAGGCACAGGGCCCATGTAGCTGGCGCTGGTCAATGCCAACGAACCCCCCCACACCCACGCTGGGCTGTGGTTCCCCAGTCCCTGCCCTGGCTTTGGGAATCCTGCCTCGCCCCCCGCTAGGCTCTGGTGGCCTCCTCCCGCCGCAGCTGGCCTTTGAGACTCCTCCCCTGCCCCCCCATACAGCTCACAGGACGCCACACTATTCAAAATAGCATTTGTTTTATTTGAAGGTTGTTACTCTGCGCAGGTGACGGTATAAATACATTCTGCACTCAGCACTGCTCTGCCCAGCCCCAGGCCCCCCTCCTACCCCAGAGACCCCCGCATCGCCTGGCGTCCTGCTCTGCCCCCACACGCCCTCCCTGCCCCAAGGCCCTGGTCTGCCCCCCGTCTTTGGGGGGATCCCCTACATTGCCCTAAATGGCATGAAATGGGGAATGCAGACTTGGCCAACTTCTCAGAGTATGAGCCCAAGCCCCTGGGCCTGGCTCTGGGCTCCTTTGACCAAATTGGGATGGGGGGGGGAGGATTAGAATACAAGGGCCTGGGGGGGAGGAGAAGACTCAGGTTCTGGGGGGGAGGGGGCGGGATCAGGTGGCAAAGCGCTGGCCTGGGAGTCAGGCCCTGACAGGGATTCAGTGGCAGAGCCCGGGGGGCGGGGGGAATTAGGTGGCAGAGCCCTGCGGGGAGGAGGGTCAGATAGCAGAGCCCTGGGGGAGGGGGGGTGGCAGAGCCCTGGGGCGGGGAGGGGGGGGAGTCGGGAGGTTGGTAGAGCCTGGGGGCGGGGTGGTGGTGGTGGCAGAGCCTGGCGGGGGTTGGGTTGGGTGGGGTGGCAGAGCCCAGGTGTGGGGGGGTGGCAGAGCCCGGGGGGAGGAGGGAGAGGGTGGCAGAGCCCTGGAGCGGGGGGAATTAGGTGGCAGAGCCCCTAGGGGGGGAATAGGGTAGCAGAGCCCCCAGGGGAGGGTTGGGGGGGTGGCAGAGCCCCGGGGGGGGGGAGGGTCGGATAGCAGAGCCCTGGGGGAGGGGGGGTGGCAGAGCCCTGGGGCGGGGAGGGGGGGGAGTCGGGAGGTTGGTAGAGCCTGGGGGCGGGGGGGTGGTGGTGGCAGAGCCTGGGGGGGGGTTGGGTTGGGTGGGGTGGCAGAGCCCAGGTGTGGGGGGGTGGCAGAGCCCGGGGGGAGGAGGGAGAGGGTGGCAGAGCCCTGGAGCGGGGGGAATTAGGTGGCAGAGCCCCCAGGGGAGGGTTGGGGGGGTGGCAGAGCCTCGGGGGGGGAGGGTCGGATAGCAGAGCCCTGGGGGAGGGGGGGGTGGCAGAGCCCTGGGGCGGGGAGGGGGGGGAGTCGGGAGGTTGGTAGAGCCTGGGGGCGGGGTGTGTGTGTGTGTGTGGCAGAGCCCGGGGGGGGAGGGGGAGTCGGGGGGATGGCAGAGCCTGGGGGCGGGGTGGCAGAGCCCGGGGGGGGAGGCGTGTGGCTGCAGCTGTGGCTTGGCCCCCGGGGCGAGCTTAGCGTGGCCCTGTCAGCCAGCAGCCATGCGGGGGGAGGCAGGAGCAGACTAGCCATTGGCGCAGCCCCCCCATCCTAGGGCTGAGCTGCTCTGTGGGGCAGCCGGGGGGCTGGCAGGGGACGGGGTTAGCCCCTGGCCTCGCACTGGCTGGGGCCCAACTCTTGCACCCCCTCCCCACCCACTTGTGTCTGGACACTGGTGCCTGGAGCCAGGCAGCACCAGCTCAGGGTGCCTCCGCCAGGGCCCCTTGGCATGCTGGGGGCAGCCTCGGGCACCGCCGTGGCGCACAGCCCGGTGCTCCCGCGCCTGCAGGGAATGGCCAAGCGCAGCTTGTGTCCAACAGCCCAGGCCCAACGCAGCCATGGGCCTCTCCCCTCCCGGGCGAAAGCTGCTCCCCTGGGGCTGCCCCATGCAGAGTCCTCCAGTGCCGAGACTGGAAGAAACTCGTCACCCCAACTTTAGCCAGCTGTGCTGCATGTTCCTGCTAGCTCAGCCCTGGGCTCCCCGCCAGTGCCCCTCCATCCCACCCCCAGCCCCAGGCTCCCCCCCAGCCCCGCCAGTGCCCCTCCATCCTGCCCCCCAGCCCCGGGCTCCCCCCCAGCCCCGCCAGTGCCCCTCCATCCTGCCCCATAGCCCCGGGCTCCCCCCCAGCCCCGCCAGTGCCCCTCCATCCCGCCCCCAGCCCCGCCAGTGCCCCTCCATCCTGCCCCCCAGCCCTGGGCTCCCCCCCAGCCCCGCCAGTGCCCCTCCATCCTGCCCCATAGCCCCGGGCTCCCCCCCAGCCCCGCCAGTGCCCCTCCATCCCGCCCCCAGCCCCGCCAGTGCCCCTCCATCCTGCCCCACAGCCCCGGGCTCCCCCCCAGCCCCGCCAGTGCCCCTCCATCCTGCCCCATAGCCCCGGGCTCCCCCCCAGCCCCGCCAGTGCCCCTCCATCCTGCCCCACAGCCCTGGGCTCCTGAGTGGTGACTGCTAGAATATTGGGGTCTTTCTGGGAGGTGGAGAAATGTCCAGCAAGGACTGAGCTGAGACGTCAATAAAACATACCCTGAGCCCACATACTGAGTGACCCCCCCTCCCCCCCGCACCATTCACTGCGCTACCCAGGTAGGGTCCCTCACCTCCACACGAGCCGAGCCCTCCCCACACCAGGCTGCTTGAGCCAGGGCTTTGCTGTGCAGCTGTCCCCCAGCAGCTCACGCAGGCGCAGAGTGGAGCCGGGGGCACGAGGCAGGAACAGAGGCAGAACGTGGCAGGCCTGCAGCAGGGCTGGCGAAGGGTGGGAGCAGCAATGGGACTGGCAGAGGAGGGCGGGGAGGGGGCTGGAAGGGGACGGGGGAGCTGGCAGAGCTGTGCGGGGAGGGGGCTGGCAGAGGAGGGCGGGGGGGAGCTGGCAGAGGAGGGCAGTGAGGGGGCTGGCAGGGGACGGGGGAGCCGGCAGAGCTGCGTGGCGGGGGAGCCAGTGGATGACTGGGATGGAGGGGCGTGAGCAGGTTTTAGTAGGGAGGGTGGCGGCGTAGCAGGGTATTAGTGAAGGGGTGGGGGTCCTAGGCTGTGCGGTGGGAGGAGGTGTGTGACGGGTGGCAGTGGCTGTTGGCAGAGGAGTGCTGGCAGCGCAGAGCGACGCTCAGACTTGGGCCATAGCACACACGTTATTTGGCTGAAATACACAGACATGAACAACAGGGGAGGGGAAATATCAAAAATAGAAAAGAGGGCTGCATGTCAGCCCACGGGACGTGCCCTGCGGCCCAGGCTGCTGGTTTGGTGGCATGGCACAGATGGTCTCTCTTGGGAAGGCAGCGGGCAGGGGCCTGGCTGGTGGGAGCAGCGGCACACGCTGAGATTCTAACTGGCTTTTTTACTTCATATCAAGAACACCTGGTTTAAAATCTTTACAAAGGACAAAACGCAGCGACTCCGTTAGTGTGTAAAGAACTAAAGATCTGCTTAAAAAACATCTCTGCAAAGAGACACGACCGACACAAAGAGATTCTCTGCAGCAAGAGGAGCAGAGGTGCTGGGCCCACGCATAGGGTTGGCCTGCCAGACCGGGCACCGAGCCCCCCCTGCCCAGCGCCAGACCGGGCACCGAGCCCTCGCCTCCCCCAGTGCCAGACCGGGCACCGAGCCCTCACCCCCCCAGTGCCAGACCGGGCACCGAGCCCTCGCCCCCCCAGTGCCAGACTGGGCACCGAGCCCCCCCTGCCCAGCACCAGACCGGGCACCAAGCCCTTGCCCCCCCCCAGCGCCAGACTGGGCACCGAACCCTCCCACCCAGCGACAACCTGTGCACCGAGCCCCCCCTGCCCAGCGCCAGACCGTGCACCGAGCCCTCGCCTCCCCCAGTGCCAGACCGGGCACTGAGCCCTCACCCCCCCAGTGCCAGACCGGGCACCGAGCCCCGCCTGCCCAGCGACAACCCAAGCACCAAGCCCCCGCTGCCCAGCGCCAGACCGGGCACCGAGCCCCTCCTGCCCAGCGCCAGACCGGGCACCGAGCCCCTCCTGCCCAGCGCCAGACCTGGCACCGAGCCCTTAGCCCCCCAGGTCCAGACCGGGCACCGAGCCCCCCCTGCCCAGCGACAACCCGGGCACTGCGCCTTCCCACCCAGCGCCAGACTGGGCACTGAGCCCCCCCTGCCCAGCGACAACCCGGGCACTGCGCCTTCCCACCCAGCGCCAGACTGGGCACCGAGCCCTTAGCCCCCCAGGTCCAGACCGGGCACCGAGCCCCCCCTGCCCAGCGCCAGACCGGGCACTGAGCCCTTAGCCCCCCAGGTCCAGACCGGGCACCGAGCCCCCCCTGCCCAGCGACAACCCGGGCACTGCGCCTTCCCACCCAGCGCCAGACTGGGCACTGAGCCCCCCCTGCCCAGCGCCAGACTGGGCACCGAGCCCTTAGGCCCCCAGGTCCAGACCGGGCACCGAGCCCCCCCTGCCCAGCGCCAGACCGGGCACCGAGCCCCCCCTGCCCAGCGACAACCCGGGCACTGCGCCTTCCCACCCAGCGCCAGACTGGGCACTGAGCCCCCCCTGCCCAGCGACAACCCGGGCACTGCGCCTTCCCACCCAGCGCCAGACCGGGCACCGAGCCCTTAGCCCCCCAGGTCCAGACCGGGCACCGAGCCCCCCCTGCCCAGCGCCAGACCGGGCACCGAGCCCTTAGGCCCCCAGGTCCAGACCGGGCACTGAGCCCCCCCTGCCCAGCACCAGTGGCCCAAGGCAGCTGCTTCACACCACAATTTGACATACTGCTGGAGCCTTTTCCATGGCACTTTGAATGGCAAATTTCAATCAACCCAAGAGGTCCAATGGCAAGAGAATGCCGCGGACTGCTCCTAGCCAGCCCCCGATGTACTTGGGGGTAGGAAAGAGGGCTCCAGGAGGCACCAACTCCGCAGTGGCGCAGAGTCCTCTAGTGCCATGTCCAGGCCAGGGGGCAGGCACGCCATCACCTCCTCCCCAGGCAGGTCCTTCTCATTGTCCTGCACGGGGGTTTCCAGCGGGATGCAGCGTGCAGGGCTGGGTGACGCTCTCTGCCCCTGCTCTGCTGTCCATTCTCCTGCACTGCTCTGGCTGGGCCCTGCTGCCCCGGCGTCAGCCCTCTCAGCACATGGAGAGTCAAAGCACTTTACAAAATAAAAGCAGAAGAGCGAGCCAGAGGGGCGAGCAGCCCACCTGTCCCGCACCAGGGGTCCTTCCGGCCCTGGGGCTCTGCTCCACCCTGCCAGGTGGGTCTGTCTGTGTGTGCTGCCCAATCTGCATCCGTCAGCTCCCGCAGCCCCAGCCAGTGTCCCCCGTGTGCGGGCATGGGTGGGCACAGCCCCTGGAGCTATACCCTGGTGGTGGAGTGTGAGTGCGGGAGCCCCGTACTGTTGAACCCTGCTGCAAAGGTGTTGTAGGGGTGCAGGGTCTGTAGGCCCACCAGGGAGTTGGGGATCATGGTGATGGTGTTGGGGGTCATCAGAGGGATGTCGTCTGGGGAGCGGCGCAGGGTCAGCGTGTAGTCGGGCAGGGAGGTGAGCCGCAGGGCATCGTGTGCCTGCCCTGACTCGCATTCGTGGTGGGCCTGGTTCATCTGCAGGGAGGGGATCTCCTCCTCAGGCGTGTGGCCAATGTCGTTGGGGGCGCTGCGCTGGGGGCTGGGCTGGTGGTGTGTGTCCTGCCGGCGCTTGTCCTTGCGGTAGTAGAGCGCAGCGAAGGCCAGCACGTTGAGGAAGAGCAGGGAGGCCCCCACAGCGATGGTGACGCTCAGCTCGGTGGAGTAGTCCCGGGGGTTCTCGATCAGCAGCGTGCCGGCCTCCTGCTCCGGGCTCCACTTCTCCCTGGGGTTCTCGCTGTTGTAAGCCGGGGAGATGGCCGGGCGCTTGGTAGTCCAGATTTTGCCGTTGGGCCGGCGGGTGATGTGCGAGTTCTGGGTGGCGTCTGGCGGCGGCACTTTGGTGGTGGTCGAGGTATAGTGGAACATGTCGTGCAGGTTGTACAGGTGGGGCACCAGGTGCTTCCAGAAGGCCACCTTGGTGGCTCGGTAGTGGTCTCGTACCCTTGGCTTCAGGCCGATGTGCAGGTACAGCTGGTCGCGAGGGTTGTACTTGGACCACGCCACTTCCTCAAAGCGGTTGGCCTTGGTGTGAATGAACTTGGTGTCCTGGGGGACAGGCTTGTTGGGGTCCCTGGGAAACACAACGGAAACCGTCCATGTGGCACTGGAGAAATATGCAGAGACAGGGTGCTGCACAGAGCTCTGCGGGAGCCACATGCAGACAGGGCCCAGCCCATCGGGAGAGGCTCTACCAGCACCTTAGAGCCCCGCAGAGTGCAGAATGGCCCCTCTGGGGCTCATCAACCCCGACCCACAGCCCCCGGCTGGCCCAGCTCTGCCAATGCTCCTTGATTCTCACCTCGGGTCTCATGCTTCCCCCATTGTCAGAGCCGGGCACCTGGCTGCAGTGAGGGGCTCCTGCACAGAGACTGTAACGCAGGCTTAAGCTAAACTCACCCCCACCCCCACCCCCTCTTGTGAAATCTCCATTGGACTCGGCCCTCCAGAATGGCAAGGTAGGTGCCTGACCCAGCTGCGCACCAGGCTGCTCCAGCCAGCGCTGAGCCGGCCAACGGAACCAAGCAGGGAAGCAGCTACGCTAACCCAACGCAGTGTAGCAACCCCCTCCGAATGGCATCCGCGTCTCTGCTTGTGGGATTTCCCAGCATCCTCCCAGTGCCTCAAGAAATTCCGCCCCTCCACGGCCCTGCCTGTGTAGGTGGCTCCGCAGTGATGCCCTGACCCCTGGAGGAGTCACAGTCAGGGCAGGATCCTCCCCTGATTGCCAGACTCCCGACCCCAGAGTGTGCCCCAGAGAGAGGGTGCGCACATGTAGGGAGGGCGCGCGCGCACACACACACAAGTGCAGGGAGGGAGGGCACGCGCACACACACACACACAAGTGCGGGGAGGGAGGGCGCGCGCACACATACACACATACACACACACACGTGCGGGGAGGGAGGGCGCGTGCGCATGCACACACACACGTGTGGGGAGGGAGGGCGCATGCACACACACACACACGTGCGGGGAGGGAGGGCGCGTGCACACACACACGTGTTAGGAGGGAGGGCACACACACGTGCGGGGAGGGGGGCACACACACACACACACACACACACACACACACAAAGGGAGTGCACACATGCACACAGGGAGGGAGCACATACCCCCTTCCTCTGGAAAGGTGTGCACACACACACAGGGAGGTGCGAGACCGGACACACCCCTGCAGTCACACCCTACACCACTGTAATAATCTTCATACAAAATATGCCTTACGAGGTATCATTTGAGAACTAGTAACTCACTGGTGAGTAATACCATGGTGACGTGTGTGCAGCAACTTTCTATGTACAGTTAGGAACATAAGATGAAATTACGACTGAAATGTGTTTACCAGACAAGTCTGGGGAGGGGGTAAGCCTGTTTCTCAAAGACAAAGGACAAGCTGACACCTCTTGCCAGGTGTCAAAGTTGATTGGCCATTACCAGTCACGTGACCATTCTTTGGCAACAAGGGGGAACAGGAACAGATGGATCTGTGATTTAGCAAACAGCACGGAACCTCTTTCACCACCAGACTCCAGGTCTCCATCCTCACGGTGGGAAGGAACTTTCCCAGGGGAACCCCTCAGGAAAACACATTTTAAGGGGAACTGGACGATAAAAGTGAGGGGCTAAAACACCCCAGGGAGTTGCTCTCTCACCTAAGACAGTGGTTTTCAACCTGTGGGCTGCAGATCTTTGGGGGTCCCCACACTATGGCTAAGTTTCCAGAGGGGCCCGCACCTCCATTTGAAAACGGGCCTGCCCTAGGAGGGCACAGGAACCAGGCTTTGGACTCTGGCAGGGACTGAGACGAACATTTAGTCAGCCCTGTTGCTGGGAGCATGTGGTAGGGATTTGACCTTGAACCATGTCTAGCTCATTAAGTCTTAGTTACTGGGAAGTGTTTTAGCTTTATTTCTCTCGTAACCATTTCTCATGGTACTGCCTTACACCTGTCTTCTTTCTTCAAATCTAGCTCTCGGTAGTTAAACAAACAGGTTTGTGTTTTTAAGCAGACCTAATCCAGTGCTGTGTTGACACTGAACGCCAATTAAAGTAGCAAACCGTTGTGCACGGACCTCTTACAGGGGCAATGGATCTCTAATATCTAAGCTGCCTGGGAAAGAACTGGACGGCGCAGAAGACACGTTTTGGGGGAAAATTCAGGACTGGCCATGTGTCAGGGTCACCCCGCAGGTAGCAGCCAAGGCTGTGACAGGCAGAGTGTGGCTGGTGGGATGAGTGCTCCAGCTACACACAACCACTCAGGGTGTGCCCTGCATGCTGGTGACTGGTCGTGAGAGGGAGTTGTAACAGCAAAGCATAGTGAGATCCCCAGGTTATGGGGCAGATGGTGACACAACCCTTATTAGTCTGGATTGCACCCCAGAGTGTGACTGTGCAAACACACACACACACAGAGGGAAGGTGTGCAGACACACTCTCCCGCCACACTAATACAAACTCCAGTAAGGCACATGCACACACACACGGGAGGTGCACGTGGACACACACACAGGGAGGCGCATGCACACAAACACACACAGAGGGAGGCATTCACACACACGTGTGCAGACACACACAGCGAGGCGCATGCACACACACACAGGGAGGCGGGTGCACACATACACACACACAGGGAGGTGTGCACACACAGAGGGAGGAGCATGCACACACACATGCGTGCAGACAAACACAGGGAGGTGTATGTGCACACACACAGGGAGGCTGGCGCACACACACACACACACACACACACAGAGGGAGGTGTGCACCCACAGAGGGAGGAGCATGCACACACACATGCATGCAGACACACACAGCGAGGCGCATGCACACACACACAGGGAAGCGTGTGCACACGCACAGGGAGGCTGGCACACACACACACACAGACACACACACAGGGAGGTGTGCACCCACAGAGGGAGGAGCATGCACACACACATGCATGCAAACACACACAGCGAGGCACATGCACACACACACACAGGGAGGTGTGCACACACAGACAGAGGGAAGCGTGCACACACACGTGTGCAGACACACACAGCAAGGCGCATGCACACACACAGGGAGGCGGGTGCACGCACACACAGGGAGGCTGGCACACACACACACACAGGGAGGTGTGCACACAGAGGGAGGAGCATGCACACACACATGCATGCAGACACACACAGGGAGGTGGACAGACACACACACACCACACACAGGGAGGTGTGCACACACACAGCGAGGCACATGCACACACACACAGGGAGGCTGGCACACACACACACACACACAGCGAGGTGTGCACACAGCGGGAGGAGCATGCACACGCACATGCGTGCACACACACACAGGGAGGCGGGTGAACACACACACACAGGGAAGCGTGCACACACGTATTCAGACACACACAGTGAGGCGCATGCACACACACACAGGGAGGCGGGTGCGCACACACAGGGAGGCTGGCACACACACACACACACACACACGGAGGTGTGCACACAGAGGGAAGAGCATGCACACACACATGCGTGCAGACACACAGTGAGGTGCATGCACACACACACAGGGGGGCTGGCACATACACACACACACACACACACACACACACAGGGAGGAGTGCACACAGAGGGAGGAGCATGCACACACACACAGGGAGGCGGGTGCACACACACAGGGAGGTGGACAGACACACACACACCACGCACAGGGAGGTGTGCACACAGAGGGAGGAGCATGCACACACACATGCGTGCAGACACACACAGGGAGGTGGACAGACCCACACACACAGGCCCAGGGAGGGCAGAGCATCCCTCACCCAGTCTTGGCGAAGTTGGTCCAGTAGGTCATCACCACGGCGCTGAGCATGACGTCGTTCTTGGAGAAATTGCAAGGGAAGAGGTCAGTGGGGCCAATCATGGGGATCCCGAAGACGTAAGGCACCTCGTCTCCATGGGCCGCGTCAGACCATGCGGGTTTCATGAGGCTCTGGCAGTGGTGGTAGAAGGCGTAGAAGTAGGTTGGGGAGCCGTAGCGGGCATGCAGGTCAGCCGTCACCACTGACGGCTCCACCCACTGGTGGTCAGTGAACAGGGCCACCAGGGTTTTGCGACGTGTCTCGGGGTTGTCCCTGTCCGCCCAGTCTGTGTACATGAACTTGATGGTCTCCCGCAAGGTGTCCTTCCCCTCTGGGTAGCCATATAGGTTATCCACAAAGTTGGAGACGGAGTAGTCAAAGTCACTGCCCGAGACACCATCCTCGGGATCCACCACGCCCTCCACGAACTTCAGCCCCTCACCCTGGTTCACCCCCAGCATGATGTCGTAGTTCAGGAACTCGCCCTGCTCCATCAGGATCTCAGGGTCGTCCGGGATGACATCTCCATCGATGACGGGCCCAAAGGCCACGTGGTAGCGGGCTGGCTGGATATCTTGCTCTACCAGCTCCTTGGCACTCTTCTGTCGCAGACAATCCACCATGTCCACAGTGTCCAGCACGTTGCAGCCTACCTTGTCGGCCAGCAGGCTGGTATACTTCACAGGCTGGTAGTTGACTGCCCAGCTGGAGAGAGCAGAGCCACTCTGGATGATGGCTCTTTGGAAGAGACCTGCAGGCAAAGAGGAGCATGAATGGCAGGTCTTGGCAGGAGCACTCTAGGCACAGCACAGAAGGGGCTAACCAGCTCCTCTGTCTAGGAGCCCCCAAACACACACTCATCCCACATGGGGGGATAGAAGCAGGGGCTCTGGCTTCAGGAGAGGCCCTTGATGATGCAGAACTGGACCCTGGGGGGCATGGGACATTGCCTGCAGGCCTCTTCCTGCTGTCCTCCTCTTAAGGCAGGCAAGAGTGAGATGCGAGTCTAACTTAGGGGCACCTAAAGCCCCATGGGCAGCTTGCCTAAGGGCTGCATCTAATGCAGTGTCCCCCAGGTCCCAACAATCACAGGAACTTCTCAAAAGTCTAAATCATGGGATTGGTCTGTGCCTGAGATAATTACAGCGCTGCCAGTGATTCTGGTCCAGGCCCACTGCGCTAGGTGCAGCATCTCCTCTGCAACACAGGCAGCATCTCCTCTGCAACAGGCTGAGTTTGTACAAGCAGCTAAGAGAGTAACTCACTGCAGAGGGGAAACGTGCACCTAGATTCATAGGTTTCATAGATTCATAGATTCTAGGACTGGAAGGGACCTCGAGAGGTCATCGAGTCCAGTCCCCTGCCCGCATGGCAGGACCAAATACTGTCTAGACCATCCCTGATAGACATTTATCTAACCTACTCTTAAATATCTCCAGAGATGGAGATTCCACAACCTCCCTAGGCAATTTATTGCAGTGTTTAACTACCCTGACAGTTAGTAACTTTTTCCTAATGTCCAACCTAGACCTCCCTTGCTGCAGTTTAAGCCCATTGCTTCTTGTTCTATCCTTAGAGGCTAAGGTGAACAAGTTTTCTCCCTCCTCCTTATGACACCCTTTTAGATACCTGAAAACTGCTATCATGTCCCCTCTGCCTTCTCTTTTCCAAACTAAACAAACCCAATTCTTTCAGCCTTCCTTCATAGGTCATGTTCTCAAGACCTTTAATCATTCTTGTTGCTCTTCTCTGGACCCTCTCCAATTTCTCCACATCTTTCTTGAAATGCGGTGCCCAGAACTGGACACAATACTCCAGTTGAGGCCTAACCAGCACAGAGTAGAGCGGAAGAATGACTTCTCGTGTCTTGCTCACAACACACCTGTTAATACATCCCAGAATCATGTTTGCTTTTTTTGCAACAGCATCACACTGTTGACTCATATTTAGCTTGTGGTACACTATAACCCCTAGATCCCTTTCTGCCGTACTCCTTCCTAGACAGTCTCTTCCCATTCTGTATGTGTGAAACTGATTTTTCCTTCCTAAGTGGAGCACTTTGCATTTGTCTTTGTTAAACTTCATCCTGTTTACCTCAGACCATTTCTCCAATTTGTCCAGACCACCTGACCAATTCCCCTGTAGCACAACCAAACAAGCCGCAGCAGGGGACAGCTCCCTAGGGGGCTGGGCACAGACACACGTCTACACTGTCTCAGCCTGCGTTCGTTAGCATTTCCTTCAAAGCAGCCGGAGTACGGAGTTGCAGGTACGCAAGGTAGAGTGGGACCATGCCTGCGACCTGCAGCAGCAGCATACTCAGTGCTACACAACTGGGGCCTGGCCCCATGGAGCCTACAGGCAAAGCAGAAAACAGAGCAGCTATGCCCCGGAAGTGGGTGATGCTCCTGCCCTGCTGAAGTCCAGCAGCCTTGAAGAGAGCTGGTGATGGCACCACAGAATCCCTCCAGCTGCAGCTGTCCCAGCTCTTCTGCCCTGGCACCACCCTTCCGAGTGCTGGTAGCTGGCAGAGCTAAGCCTGTGCGAGGGCAGCTTAACCCTGCGTGTCCCATTCAGCTGCTCCCTCTGGGTACCACCACTCTCCCCCGCCCCCCAAGCCATACTTCCTGCCCAGCTGGGCCCAGCTCTCTGCCAACGCAGGCCTCGCAGGGCACAAAGGAGGCCTTTCTGCTGGAGGGAACACAGGAGGGAGTGGACTCTTGCCCTGGAAAGCAGGGCCACAAAGGCCCTGGCCCAGGCAGAGGAATGCATGGCCAGACTCCAGCTCCGCATCAATGGAACTTGTGCTCAGAATACAAAGGGCTCCCAGGAAATGGAGCCTGCGGGGGCTGAGATGGGGCGAGACAGGGCTTGGCGTGCACACCCTGGGGCTCTCTGCTCCCCAGCCTGCTCAGGCCACAAGAGCCCTGGGGGAGCGGAGAGCTCAGCCCCTGGGGGGCCTGGCTCAAAGGAGATCTAGCTGGTCCCGAGTGCAGAGGCCTGTACAAGTGCAGCCAGCACTGCCAACCCAGCTTTGTCCTGGCACCTGCCAGCAGCACAAGGGCTACAGGATTAAGGTAACATGGCAGCTTCCTGACACCCATCCTGCCAAATACCATTCATTTCCCTGGGCCAGCATACCTTCTGTGTGGCACCAGGGAACCATCCCAGCCCAGCTTCTCTGCCGGGGGTTCCTACTGGGAGCAGCGCTGGTTGGACTACGGGGGTGCTTTGGACACCGGGATTCCCACATGGGATTTGCCCAGGGGCCCCGCTTGCCCAGGCTCCCAACTCTGACACTACCAGCAGCTGCTGGTCTTGATCTTTTCCATAGCAGGCCTGCCCCTGCCTAGCTAGGACCTAGCCAGCATGCCCTCCATTGGGCACAAAGGGAAGGGGGCAAGGGGTTGTGATCCCCGGACACTTGTTCCCTAGCTGCAGTGCAGAAGCCCTTCTGTAGCCAGTTCTGGAGGAAGCTGCTTCCCAGCCCCAGCCAGGCTGAGCTCTGGCTGAGGCTGGACGCTGGAGGGTACCAGGTCCATGACACCCATTCAGAAGCAAGGGTATGTGTAAAGTGACTGTGACCGTCCTCACCCACGCAACCCCCAATCTCCATCTTGTTCTCTGCTGCTCCAGCAGCCCCACTGAGTCTCTTGCAGGCTCCTGATTGTGATGAGCTCAGAGAATAGATTTGTTTTTCTCTTTGTGCTTCACAACCCCCTACCGCCTACACACAGATTTTTGTGCTAATATAACGGTGATGGGGAGTGACTTTTTAACAACATACTTCTACCAGCACGCTCTCAGGGTGGATCAGTTAGCCAGATAGCGAACGTGCCATAGGCAGCTCATCCCCTGCCCACCCAGGAACAGTGACCCCAGGATACGGCGAGTGGCTGTACTGCTTACACTGGACAGAGGCCGCGTAGGCATTTTTGTGTGCAGACAAGCCCTTAGCCTCCTAATTTCCACCATTCCTCTGCCATCGTTTATGTTCCTTCCTCTTGGCCCCGTCGGGGCTGGATTTCCTGGTTTGCCTTTTAGCCAAACCAGGTTCTCTCTTGCCTTCCTGCGTTCTTGCCGGGGCAGAGATTCACCTGTTGCTGCAACTCCCTCCTGGCTGTGGAAACACTTTCCTTGCTAACGCTGAGGATTTTAATGTGTTTTCTGACGTGCTCCCTCCTGGTTTGAAATGCCCCACTATTCGGCCAGTGCACAGGGCAACCCCGCCCCAAGGATACTGAGCTGCCTTATATGGAAAGTGACCAATGTTTCCGTTCCTGCTATGCCCCCCCCGCACTGAGCGGGGTGCAGTCTCCAACCCCGGGGGGTGGCTACACTGCAATCCCAGCTGCCATTGCAGCAGAGGTAACAAGAACTGTGACGAGGCAATCCCAGGTCTGTAGCACCTGCGCCCTCGCTGCTCTGTTTAGCCGTGTTAGCACGCTGCCCGGGCTGCAGTCACACTTGGGCTGCTGCCCCCCACACAAGGAGACCAAATTTACAAGAAAAATAGTCTAAATGTCCCTTGGGCGAACAGAGGTGGGTCTGAGACCAGAGATGGCTCCCCTCCCCTATGCACCAAGCCCCTCCCCACCCTCAGCCACATTAATGAACCATAATCGCTGTGGCCTACCATTAGCTGAATGGGAACTCAGACAGTGCGCAGCCCAGCGTATTTTGCCGTCCTCCCCAAGGCTCACAAGCACACACAGCGTTCTGGCACAGCAATTTACATTGTGGGAGCAGATCTCAACAGGTCCCAAGAGCCTGGGCGGTGAGAACTCACTCAGCAGGGCAGGCTGGGCTAGTGCCCAGCTCAGCAGACACTGCCGATGGCGGGAGCTTCCCGGTGGCAAACAGGAATAGGTTTTGTTGGAATTATTTTGGGTATTTTAAATTACAGAAAGAAAAGTCTGAATAAATGGAGATGAGGGTGTCCAGAGCCTCAGAGCAAGGGACTGTTTCCCAGGACTCCTAACCACATCCCAATGGAATAGGGCTGGGCTTTCCCCCACTCGTGCTATGTGGCCAGGGCACAAGAACCAGGGAAAGTGAGCAGCTGGCTTTCAGGGTCCACGCGCAGAGTTAGGAGGGGCCTAGGTGCGCAATTGCTCTGGGCAGGGGGCCGGAACCATCACTTCTGGGATTCGCTTTGCGTGACAAACACATGTACTGGCAAGTGGGGAGCAATGACACGTGGGCACGGGGATTGATCTGGTTGAGCTTCTGACCCTCTAGTGCTTTGCAGGGTAGGGACTGTTTACTGCTTCAGATGAATTGGCATCAAAAGTTGAATCCTGTTTTCTGTTCATCAATGGGCAGGGAAACCACCCTGGTGCTCAGTGGCTGTTGGTGCTGGAGCCCCATGGCACACAGAGGGTTTCTTTGCAGGGGAACTACCCCGGTGCTCAGTGGCTGTCGGTGCTGGAGCCCCTGGGCACACAGGAGGTTGGTTCGTGGGTTGCCAGGGGACTGTACCAGTCAGCATTACTGGCTGTTCACTCCCATAAAGCTGAAGCAGTGGGCTTGTGCTGTTGAATGTTTTCAGCCATACTTCTCTGGAGGGCTGGCTCAAACTCATGGTTTCTTTATAGCTTAGAGGTCCACGGAGCTTCCCCTTGTAAAGCCAGCTTGAGGCCCCCAGGAGATTGTATTTGGAGGACCAGGGATGTCTGATTTAGAATATGTTAAATTACTGCCTTGCTAAGAACAAGGGGGTTGGGGTTTCTCGAGACGTGCGGACGGTCACTGTCACTACATCTCAGCAGTAACTGTGCCTTTCCTTGGCAGGAGGGCATCAGGGGCTGGGGCTGGAGAGGGGGTGGAGCCCAGGGAGCAGTAGGAGAGGAGAATTTACATTGTTGAAGACAAAATGAAACCATCCCAACAGCGTGTGGGCAGTGCCCGCTAGCCCCTTCCCATGCCCATCCATCTTGGGAGCCATAGTGCATTGGCCAGGCCCTGGCGAGCTGCTGCACTCTAAACACTAAGGCTTGGGCTGTACTTTGAAAACGATACCAACCTAGCTCTGGTGCTGAGCGCCGTGGTTAGGGCGACCTAGCCCCCCTGTGGAGACGCGGCTAGGTTGACGGAAGGGGTTTTCCATCACCTGGAGGTGGGTTACCTACACTGACAGACACACACCCCTCCCCCCCGGCGCTGTAGGAAGCATCTACACTTCAGTGGCACGCTTGCAGTACGGTGGTTGTGCCCCTGTAGTATGGGCAGACCCTACTTCTGAACTCTCAGGCTGTGTCCAGGGGCCGTGCTGAGCCCATGTGTCACAGGGAGTTTCCAGGAGGTGTAACCCTCGGGTGGGTGATGGCATCACCACATCAGCAGACTGCAGGCTCTTTATCTTAGAGCGGGAGGGGGGGGGGCCTCCCAGGCTGGGGCATCATTCCAGGGGGACTCTCAGGTCCCTGACTGATGTGTACAGTGCAGAGGACAGGGTGTTTTACTCCTCTGTGTGCATGGCTGCCTGGGATAGCCGCTGTCTATTTTCTCAGCCACTCTTGTTTGCGGCAGCTTTAAGGTTCTGGCTGCCAGACGGGGTTGGGAGCGGTTTTAAAATCTATGCAGCAGCAATTACCCTCCTGCTTGTTAATGAGTGTCTGCTGGGTAAAGACAGTGCTGGTGGTTTGTTTCCTGGCAAGGAATCCACTTTGATTTGAATGTATTACATTGGGGGGTGCTTTCCCCAGGGCAGCCTGGTACAGCGCATGTCCCTCCGCCTCTGCCTTTCACAGTGCTGGGAGAGGATGCACTAATTAGTGATTCATTAACAGCTCTTGATCACTTATCCGATTAAAGTAAAACCTAGGAAGCCTACACCCACCTGATCTTTGCAGCTCTGAAGCCCATCCCCATGTGGCCCCTCCTCTGTCCCCACCCTCCTGTCATGTCTTGCCCCAGAGTCTCTGGGGCAGGGTTATTGTTAGTGCAGTGCCCAGCCCAAGGGGGCCCTGATCACAAATACAAAGAACAATGGCAGCAGGAGCACCAGAGCTCCAGGGCCAGCACGGTTCCTCGGGACACCTCTGACACGGTACTGGGCACTGCACCCACATACCCCAGCCCCGCAACGGCTGCCATGGCTAAGAACAGAGGCCTTGGGTCCCCGTCAGAGGGAGGTATGGGACACCCTCCTGTGTGGGTGATGGCCTGACCACATGACCACGAGGGGGGAGGGTCCCAGAGCCCAGGCTCCAGCCCGAGCCCAATCGTCTACACTGCAATGTTTAGCCCCAGGACCCTGGGTCACAGCCGTGCCCAAGCCGCCTGCCTTTTACTCCAGTGTAGACTGTCCCCTCAGAGCTCGGAGCTGCCTGCTCCAAGCCCAGGATTCCTGGGGCAGGCGGGGCTCCTGCAAGAGGAGAGGAAAGGCAGGGCTAGGAGCGGGGCCCTGCTCTGCGGCCTCTCAGGCAGTCGCTTCCCCTTCGGGGCTCTCTCCCCTCTTCCATGCTGCGCTTTCAGTCTGATTACCAAGCAAAGCAAACGACCTTCAGTAACCCCAGCCGCTGCTGCGGTTTCCATCCCTCCTGGGGCCCCCGACCCACTGCTCCAATGGATTGCCATGTGGCAGGGACAGGAGCAGGCGCAGGCAGAACGCCATGTCCGGGGCAGAGAGCTGGCGGCTGCAGTCCAGGGCCCCACAGCCAATGAACGAGGCAGCCCCTGCCATCTTTCTCCAGGTAAACAACTCCCCTCCCCCAGCACTGCGGCCACTGCTGGCACACTGGGCATGTGCAGGCTCTGGGAAGCCCAGGGGAATGAATGGGGAGGAGCTGGCTGGGCACCATTTGGGCAGACGAGCAGAGAATCAGCATCCCAAGCAGGTGTAACTGTTTGGCTAGGAAAAAAAACGGAGGCTCTGCAGCGGTGGGTCTGCCCAGCCAGAAATGATCTCTGCAACGAGCGCGACCCCCGCCCGTCACAGCCCGACACCAGCCTGCCTCTGCAGCATTCCTGCAACGGAGAGAGCCAGCCTGCACGCTGCTGAGTGTGTGCGCGCACACATGCATGTGCACTCACGCACAGGCTCCTCGCCCTCCTGAGGTGCAGAGAAAACCATTCCCCCTCCCACTGGCATTCACCAGCTCCAGAGAGATCCATATCCTGCACACACATTACATACACCTGCTCCTGCAGGCGTGTGCACATGCACTAGGAACACACACCTGCTCCTACAAGAAGATTTTCACCAATATATACACACTGACACCCGACTATATGTCCAATAGCATGCACGCAGACTCCTGCAGGGAGGCACACACCCACTGTCTACACCAGTGGCTCTCAACCTTCCCAGACTGCTGTGCCCCTTTCAGGAGTCGGATCTGTCTTGCGTACCCCAAGTTTCACCTCACTTAAAAACGACTTGCTTATAAAATCAGACCTAAGAATACAAAGGTGTCACAGCACAGTATTACCGAAAGATTGCTGAATTTCTCATTTTTACCATATAATTATAAAATACATCAATTGGAATATAAATCTTACTTATTTTTCAGTGTACAGTATATAGAGCAGTACAAACTAGTCACTGTTTGTATGAAATTTTAGTTTGTACTGACTTCGCTACTGCTTTTTATGTTGCCTGTTGTACAAATAGGCAAATATCTAGATGAGCTGATGCACCCCTGGCAGAGCTCTGTGTACCCCCAGGGGTACATGTACCCCTGGTTGAGAACCCCTGCTCTCCACAAACCTGCACCTCCACAGATGCTGCACACATGCAGAGACAGTTGTGTGCACGCACACACTTCTGGGAATACACGACACCCAGGATGGAAACCCCACCCCCACTCAAACACACCCTGCTGGCATCCAGAGGAGGAAGAAGTAGCTTGTCCATGTGGCAGCTCCAGCAGGGGAGCCTAGGGTTTTCCCCAACCAACTCACACATAGGGACACTGCAGCTACCTTGCCCACGCTAGGAGTCACGGTGCCTGAGCGAAGGCGCTAACCCCACCGTCTGACCTCGTGCAGACAAGGCTTTTGGCTAGTAACTGCTTCAGGTGCCATAAGAAATAACGTCCATCTGCAGCCTCGCGGAGCAGGGCTGAGCAGCCAGGCCGCTGGCTGCCATCATCTTTCCAGAGGTACGTGCCCAGTTAGAGCCCGTTCTTGAGGACGGCTGCACAAGGAAAGAACTGGCCCAGCAGAGGGAGAAAGCCAGGTCCAGCCCTAGGGACAGAGGCCAGGAGGCAGCGCTCACCTGTACAGTGAGGGGCGCAGCGCACACACCTCTTGAGAAGAGAGGTTATCAGAGGAAACCAAGGCGCGTCCCAAAGAGGAGCGCTTCCCAGACATGACAGCCATAGCAGGAGGTGCCTTGGGAGGTGCCATGTCCCACGTGGGGACTGTGCCGGGGCAGCAGGACGCATGCAGGCTCTGGCCTTCACCTCATTTTGAACCCAGGCCCCTTTGGACAAGCTCACAGCAGGAGTGCAGGGCTGCTCCAGCAGCAGAGCTTTGAGAAAGTCTGCAGAGAACTTCGCTTGGTGGACCTGCAAATTTCCTGAACAACAATGGACCTGAGGCCAGCAAACTTGGCAGCCGTGCCCTAGGCACACCTGCCTCCAGGTGACCTAACAGCTCATGTCTCTAAGGAGGGGAGTGAGACACACAGCCAGGCAGCTGCTGGACAGGGCACAGTTCAGCCACAGTACCAGCATTGCATGCAGGCTGGACGGGAAAAGGGCCTTCATGTTCTGAGATAAACCTCTTCCACCCCAGCTTGTGCAGAACGGTGCGCGGCTGGGAGGGGCAGAGTCCACAGCACCACCATATGCATCCTTTGGGAAGCCAGCCTCCAGAGCCTGAAGCCACCTCGTTTCACCAGGGCCACAACCATATCCCACCAAATGGAGCCCTTTCAACAGGGGGCTTCAAAGCCTGGTCACTAGGCCCTGGGCAGAGGCTGGGTCCCCTGCCATGAATGCACGGAGAGCTCACAGAGCTGCCAACACATGATGAAGGAAGATGCCTGAGCCAGCAGCCTCTCACCACCCCATCTGAGCTGCACAATTGAACACCCTCCACATCCATCCTTGTCCCCCTCCACCCACTGGGTAGGAACCCACCTTCCCAACCTACTCAGCCAAACCCTCCCTCTTCAGAGAGGTCTGTCACCCCACAGAAAACTCAGGCCCAAGCAGCTCTGTGCGCAGCCAATTTCTGAAAGGCAAAGGAGATTCAGCACCCAGCGTCTGGTAACACGCTCAGAGAGTGGCTCAAACTCTGTCTCGGTGCAAGGGTCTCAGGGATGGGGGAGGAGTCCCTGGGGCACCGTTGCATAGGCAGCAGGTGACAGAGCCCAGAAGACAATTGTGTGCTTCAAAGAGTCACACTAGGCCCAACCCAGCCCTGGGGACCCCCAGAGGGCTAAGCCTAGGAAGGAGCGTGGTGGCTCCCCCCTGCCTTGGAGTGCTGGCTGCAAGGCTGCACATGTCCGGTGTGCACAGAGGTGAGGTTGGAAAGGCTTACTGGAGAGCAGCTGGGGGTGGGGTGGGGGGGGGGAAGCTGGGCACTTGGCTGAACAGGGATTGGTCCCTCCTTTTCACCCTGCTCCAGGATACAAAAGGAAACACCTCTCTGGAGACACGAGCCCGGCTCCCAGCTGCAGAGACAGTGACACTCTCCCTTGCCTCTGAGCTGGAGATTACCTAGGGCCTGCGCAGTGCATGGCCATCAGCAAGAGCCCAGCTGGGCACTACGGCCCCCTGCACCCAAGTGGCATCTCCTCCCAGGCATGAAGGAATCTGACCCTGCTAACGCATCGTGAAACTGACTGGGTGAGCCAGGGGCTTTCCTGCCTTGGCTGCAGCTGGGCTGACAAACCTCCTGCACATCCAGTGCTAAAGGGCCACCCTTTGGCAGTGCTGGTTCTAGGGGCCAGCCTGGCTCTCCGAATCCCCACACTGCGTGCTCATGAACATCTCTCCTGTAGATCCCAGGGGGCTGCGTAGAGCAAGGGCAAGCACCGCTCCTACTGGGAGGAGAGGGCACAACGTGGCAAGATGTCTCCGATGGCTTTGTGCCCTGTCTCTCTGATCCTTTCTTTCCTTATGCTAAACGGATCCCATGGCCCATTATTCTAGAAGGACCCATCTGTCTAGGGTCCATCAGAGGCAGACAGCTGCTGAGCTTCCTCCACCATCAGATCCTCATGGTGGGACCCCAATGCCTGGGGAGCCAAATCCACTGGGTGGCACTGAGCACCCGCGACTGGAGCCCGACCATTAAAAGAGCTCAGCACCCTGTTCTTTGAGAATCTACCCTTCGCCTGTACCCATGTGTGCAGGCCTGCTCCTGCCCCTCCCGAGGGCTGGCTGGCACTGCCCTCTCATCCACCTTCACCCCCATCTCACACGCCCTTGCTTCTGCTGCAGGGCTCAATGGAGCCCAGCAAGGCACATCTGAGCACCCGCCCAGAGGGAGCTGCACAAGCCCCAGGGCACTAGATGCTGGCACCTGCCATTTGGGGCTCACTTAGGCTAAAGCTGGGGTGATAGGAAGCCTGGGAAGAGCAGCCAGGAGGACGTTGCCAAGGAAGCGAGCGCAACTTTGGAGACAGCACCGAGTCTCAAACAAGCAGCGCACGAACACGCACAGGGCACCTCATCGGCAGCACGGCGGCTTCACACCCCCATCAGAACACGCACCCCCACACCGGGGCCGTAGTCCCTCTGGAGAGAGCCAGCGACGCACCTCAGAGAGCCACTGGCACATGCCCACACACAGCCCTGTACCCCACTCCAACATGTCCCTGCTCCACACAGATAGCCACCCCACCCCACCCCACCCTCACCCGGATACCCTCATGCACCCCTGTACCCGATCCCACCACATCCCCACCCCCACACAGATACCCGCACGCACCCCTGAACCTCTCCCCACCATATCCCCGCCCCCACACAGATACCCGCACACACCCCTGTACCCCTCCCCACCATATCCCTGCCCCCACACAGATACCCACACTCAGTCCTGTACCCCACCCACATCCCCGCCCTCACATGGATACCTGCATGCACCCCTGTACTCCAACACCACACAGCTACCCCTTGTACCCCTGCACTCCACCCCCACATCCCTGCCCCCATACAGATACCCGCACACACCCCTGTACCCCCCTCGGACATGTCCCTGCTCCACACGGATACCTGCATGTACCCCTGTACCTCACCCCAGCTCCCACACAGATACCTGCATGCAACCCTATAGCCCACTTCCACCATATCCCAGCTCAGATACCCCCATGCATCTTGTTCCCCTCCCCCACCATATGCCCGCCCCTTCAGATACCTATACACACCCCTATATCCTACTCCTGCATATACATGCCCAAACACTGGTACTCCCATGCACCCGTTCCCCATCCTCACACCCAGATCTGCACATCCCCATATATACCTCTAACCCTCCCCAGGTACCTGCACCCCCTATGCCTCAGCCCCCCCCCCCCATTTCTCAGGTACATGCGCACACTCCTATGTCTCTCCTGCCTGCCCCCCCTATATACACACACCCTATGCCCCACACCCCAGGTACCTGCATAGAGCCCCATGCCTCACCTGTTACATTCCTCAGCATATGCACACTCCCCTAGAGCTGTTCCTTGTAAGGTCTCCCTGGCCATGGGAAATGCTCTGCAGCATTAAAAAGTGGCCTGGGCCAGTGTGATTTAGGCTGTATTCAACGTCCATGTTTCTGTAATGGAATGTGACCGTTTGGGGCTCTTCTGAAAATCACCTGATTTCTGTTGTTTCCAGGGGCCCTGCAGAGCGTGAGTGCTGCAGGGGCTTTCTAGGCAGTATACTGTCCTTTGTAGACACCCTTGTGTGGGTGACAGTATGACCAGATCATCAGCAGGCAGCTGATTAGTGGGAGTCCCTGGTGTAATACAGCCAGCCATGCCCAGGCAGGTAGATCACACCCCTGTATTCGACCAACTTCAGAATAGCTCTCCGAGGGGGCTGTGTGCTCTCTGCCCAAAGCTAAGAACTCACTGATTGGCCTGGTTATTGCGAGGTGTTTGTACAGGAACAATTTCAGCGCTGTGCAATGTGTAGGAGATTGTGTTCCCAGGGTGCTGGGACTGAAAGCTCTCACCTGAGGAGGGGGAGGCAGAGAGCTGACCCATTCAGCATCTGTGAAGAAAGCCTGCGTTTACTGGCTAGACTGGATGCAGGCTGCAGATTTACAAAGACAAACGATTCTCCCTGGGATAAGGAAGAATAGCTAGAGACTGTCTGAGAGGAGAAGAAATGGCCCAAATGGTGCACCATTACAAAGGAGTGACTCTGCCAGCTGGAGAAGTGCTGCAAGAACTCACCAGTGGGTGAGAAATCTCTTATTAGGCAGGAAAGGCACTTGTTACTAAGTACAGGCTCTGGATTGCATTTTGTGTTTTTCTCCTAACTATAACCTTATGGTTCCACATTCTTTTACTTGAGCCTTTATCTCAAGCTCTGTCCAATAAACTTCAGTTTGGTTTGACTATGAACCTGTCCAAGTGCCTTGGGCTGAGGAGACTGTGGAACTGAGGTGAAACCAGTGAACAGGGCTGCACTGTCTCCACTGAAGCAGCGGATCAGCGTGCATTGTGGGTGTTCAGAAGATAAGGGACTGGGCATTCGAGTGTCACAAAGTGGGGTGTGCAAATTGCCAGCCGGCAGAGGCCACGGAGCTCGAGCACAACGCCTGTGTTGGCAGCAGCTGGTGGCCGGTGAGTAAGCAGGTGGGAGTAATTCACCCCAGACAGCTCAGGTACCCCCCAAAAAGGGTCACACCAGGTCACTGGTGTCGATTTTGCAGAGGTTTGGGCTGAGGTTTTACCCCCATTCTGGCTTGGAGGCCTTCCTGCATTTGCATGTTAGTTTTTATTTGCACCTAATGGATTGGTATGCGGATTTAATGAGTGCATGTTTTCCTAACTCTTCCATTTTGCAGCAAGTTTAAGGTTCCATTCTAGGTGCCAGCTGAGACTAAGGCGGTTCTGTGATCTATGAAGCAGGCAAATCGCTTGCCATTTGTTGTTTCTGTCGGTTTGTTAACGAGGGTGTCAACCCTCCAACTGGGAGCGAGCTTCCCAGCCTGGCTCCATAGACTCGCGGTAGCAGGGATCATGCTAGCGCCTTGGGCTGGAGCTCTCAAGCTCCCTAACTCCCCTTCGGCTCCAGCCCAAGCTGGAACATCAAAGCATCATCTACACAGCTCTCTGTAGAGCCCTCTTGTGAGCCCCATTGGCACAAGTCTGTGGACCTGGCCTGGGAGGCTCTCCCAGATGCAGTGTGGACCCATCAGGAGTGTCTGCAGGGTGGGGCTGGGAAAGTCTGTGACAGGGCAGAGTTAAGGTGACTTGAGGGCCCTAGCTCTGCATTTCAAGCCCTTACCATGTCTGGAGTGCTGTTAAACTTCCCCTGACCTGTGAATTTCCTGGGCTCATGCTGCAGGGCTTGGGGATAATGACATCTCGACAATGTATTTTACCCTCAGGTGCTGACACGTCCTCTCAGGGGTAACCCATTTACCACAGCTCCTGTCTGGGGAATGGGAGGAAGCGACAGAACAGTCTGCAGCTGCTGCTCCCACAGCCCGTTCTGACTCATTTCTGCTTTGGAACCATAGAGTAATGAGTCACCAGAGCCCATTGCAGGGAGGGGCTGGATTGGCGGGTCAGGTTCAGTGTCATTTAACACTGCCCGGGCCAGGGATTCCTAGGGCTGATCCACTGAAGGCGCCCTTCAGCCCTGGCATATTATCAGGGGTCCGGGGAGCTGTAGTGATATTTTCAAGGGTAATTCTGTTTCCAGTTATATTTCCATGGCCTTGCATCAGGGGGCCGGGATGGAGCCTCTTGTAGAGGTCCCAGAAGTGTCTGTCCACATCCTACTAGTCTGGATTGGCATCTCTGTTCCTGATCCCACACCCCAAACAGCTACAGACCTACAGCCCCAGGCCAACCCCACACGTGCTCTCGGACATTCCCCAACCTTTGTTCTCCTGGGGACAGCCCACGCTTGGCCCATCTAGCACCAGCCACCCAGGCAGTGCAAGCCTGTTAACCGCTTTCCCCTTCCCTGCCCCCGGGAGGGGGGCCAGGGTTACACTCTTCATTTACAATGGGGAAATGCAGGCCTGGAGAAGGCGGACAGAAGGGGGACAGAACCAGGAACAGAACCCTAGTGCCTTGCCTGCATCTCTGTTGCTCTAACCACTAGACTCTCATTCCCTTTGCTAAGGAGTGCTTGGCAGCAGCACTGGCTGGGGGCTGGCTCACAGCCAGGCTGGGAGTGCCCACACTTACCTTCTGAGTGGTGGGAGAGAGTGAGCAGACTGACGCAGGAGGCGCCGATGCCAGAGCCAAAGACAGTGATTCGCAGGGGGTCCCCCCCGAAGAAGGCAATATTTTCACTGATCCAGCGCAGCGCCTGGATCTGATCCAGCAGCCCATAGTTCCCCTTGGCTGCCTGGTCCCCGGTGCTCAGGAATCCTGCAGCCAAACGGAACCCACTTAGGACACAGCAAGCAGCCGGTCTCCTGACCTCCCACAATCCCCTCCAGTCCCAGCCAGCGTGGGAGCCCCTCTCAAACCTCCAGCTGCGAGCACCTGTGGCCAAGGCCGTGCAGCAAGCATCTGGGATCTTCTTTGACTGTGAGCCTCAGAGCTGAGGCCAGGGACCCCCACTGTGAGCCCCCGGGGCCCCCATTTCCCTGCCAGCCCCTGGCACCTCCCCACTGAGAGCCCCCAGGAACAGGCTCTGAATCTTTTGGGGCCTCCATCCCGCTGTGAAATGGGGACAAGGAGCCTGCCTTTCCCAGCTGGACTCTCCCACTGCTCCTTCCCACTCCTCTCCTGGGCACAATGTAGCAGCCCAGCCCACACCCCTTGGGTGGCCAGCAGGGCTCAGTGCAGAGGAATGGGCCTACATGGGCACTCAGCTGAGCCATCTGCTTTCTGAGAGCCTTGGGCACCATCAATAGAGTGACTCAGGCCCTGAGCCCTGTTCCAGCACAGGCTGCAAGGAGCCGTCCTGCTGGGCTGATGAACCCAGGAGTCCCAGCCACCTCCCCATCGCCTGGCAGGGCAGCATCTCTCTCTGCCTGCTCTCTCTGGGGCATTAGCTAAAGAAACGACCAGGCCCCCCACAGTCCCTGACTCCAGCACCAGCCCAGAGAGGCACCTGTGCTCAAGTGCTCCAAGCACAGAGCAGTATGTCCGCTGCTCATGGCAGGGCTCACCAGCCCAGCCCCCAGCCTTCGCCAGGCCTGCGGCAGCTGGCAGAGCCAACATTCCTCCATTCTGCAGAGCACCCAGGCCAAGCATCCTGCCATCAGCCTTCTAACGCAGCTGGGGGAGGGGAGTGGAAAGCCCCCAGAAAGCCCCTGTTCACAGACAAGTTGGGCTGGGGCAGAGGGAGGGTTTGGGGCGCCAGGCATAAACAAGGGGGCTCCGGATGAACCTGGCCACAGGAGAGGGTCCCCAACAAGGCAGCTCCTCTGTCCACCTCAGGAATGCTCCAGCCCAGGCTCTGGGAGCTGGGGCTGGGAAGAGGTGCCTGGTGCCTGATTTTGAGAAGCCTGTGTGTCCCTAGCCCCAACGGATGTCAGTGTGAATCACGCCCCAGGAATCTCAGGTCAGCACACTTGGCCTAAGTGATTCGGTCCAACATCTGCAGCTGGCCTGCCTGAGCCCACCCTCCCTCCACAGGACACTCTCCCAAGGGAAAGATGGAAGAATACACACACTGCAGGGACCAAGCCCTCCGGCCACCCTGGGGGAGAGGGGCTAGACATGGCCTTGTCCATCTGGAGCGGCTCAGCTCTGCATGGCTTCAGCGCCAGCAGGCCCACTGGCCATTGCCAGGAGCAAAGCTGTGCCCTGCAAGCGCTGACACAGCCTGGCTCTGGGCTCTGCTGTGGTGCGCCAGCAGGGTAAGCCATCTGCCCTTCGAGAAAGCTCCCATCGATCTGTTTCCAGAGGCAGAATGGATGGGACATGTCCCAGGGGGCAGCTCATTAGCGCTGGCCGGGCAGCTGCTGCTCCCAGCCTCCAGGGAGGAGGAGCTGGATAAACACATGTATTAATTATTTAACCGCGGATCAATATTTGCTTTCAGCTGAGCCAGGCTGTGTAAATGAAACTAAACTCCCCAGTCCAGGGAGCCTCAGCGCTGCCCCAGAGCCCAGCCACAGGCATGGACAGAGCTGGCAGAGAGGTCGGGGACGGGCAGCAGGAAGCACAAAGGGCCAGCTAGAGGCCCCAAGCCCACTCCCACCTTTCTCAGGTCATGCTGGCAGGACTGAACAATCTTGATGACACCCTCATCCCCCTGCTCCAACCCTTCTGGCCATAACTTGACCCCCCCGGGCCCCTTCCCTGAGCCACGGGGAGACACGACCCCCCCTTGGGCCCCTTGGGGAGACATGAGGGCAGGGCTACAGGGCCCTGGGCTGAGGTTCTCCCTCACCCCTGTGAGCAGAACAGATCTGCAGCTAGAGGAACTGCAGGGGAAGGGCAGAGCACAGCCTTCAGCAGGGATACCAAACTGGCCTCCCTGGAGCTCCTGACACCGCCGGGGGGGACCTCCTTCCAGCCCGTCAGCTCCTCTCAGAGCAGGCCACTTCCCTTCCTAGGCCAGCCTGAGCAGAGTCCCCCTGGAGTTCTGCCCCCCACCACGCCCCTGCCCCCCACCCTCAGAGCTCTGCCTCCCACACCCCTGCCCCCCGCCCTCGGGGCTCTGCCCTCCCCGTCCCCGGGGCTCTGTCCCCCACACCCTTTCTCCCCTGGCCTCGGGGCTCTGCCTCCCACACCCCTTCTCCCCTGGTGTCACGTTATTGATTTGAACTGGGACCGTATAAAACATGGTTGCAACCAAAGTCCTGTAGTGGCACCAAATCTTGTATAAAGGGGGTCAAATGAGGTGTCTAAGACAAGGTTAGGGTTTGCTGGTTATGATTATGCTGTCTATATGTGTGTATCAATTTTGTAGTTGAAGTTATGAATATTGGCTCTATACTGTCTGTATTTCAAACTTATGCTATGCTTCTGGGTGACATCCCAGATAAGTTGGTATTAGCTCTGCCTAGCCTGCTTGATGGCCCATTAAGGACCATCAGCTATACAACTGACCCATTGGGAGAAGGCAAATACACCTTGTAACTCAGCAAAGTATGCAGGGACTGGCCCATGTGACTCCAGACTCCATTTTGCTGTAATTTTCCACAGTAAGAACAAAGAGGTGTTCTTACACCTGGAAAAGACTATAAAAGGCTGATGCCTCATCTCCATCTTGTCTTCAATTCTGCTTCATACCTCTGGAGGAACTTTGCTACAAACTGAAGCTCTGAACAAAGGACTGATGACCCATCCCAGCTGGGGATGTATTCCAGAGACTTGAGCTAGACCTGCAGTTTATTCTATCACTGCTACAAGCCTGAACCAAGAACTTTGCCATTACTGTATGTAATTGATTCCATTTAACCAATTCTAACTCTCATCTATATCTTTTTCCTTTTATAAATAAACCTTTAGATTTTAGATTCTAAAGGATTGGCAACAGCGTGATTTGTGGGTAAAATCTGATTTGTATATTGACCTGGGTCTGGGGCTTGATTCTTTGGGATCAAGAAAACCTTTTTTCTTTTACAGGGGTATTGGTTTTCATAACCATTTGTCCCCATAACGAGTGGCACTGGTGGTGATACTGGGAAACTGGAGTGTCTAAGGGAATTGCTTGTGAGACTTGTGGTTAGCCAGTGGGGTGAGACCGAAGTCCTCTTTGTCTGGCTGGTTTGGTTTGCCTTAGAGATGGAAAAAACCCAGCCTTGGGCTGTAACTCCCCTGTTTAAGCAATTTGTCCTGAATTGGCACTCTCAGTTGGGTCCCGCCAGAACCAGCATCGTTACACCTGTCCTTGGGGCTCTGTCCCCCACACCCTTTCTCCCCTAGCCTCGGGGCTCTGTCCCCCACACCCCTTCTCCCCTGGCCTTGGGGCTCTACCCCCCACCCTCGGAGCTCTGCCTCCCACACCCCTGTCCTGGGGGCTCTGCCCCCCCCACTTCTCCCCTGGCCTTGGGGCTCTACCCCCCACCCTCGGAGCTCTGCCTCCCACACCCCTGCCCCCCACACCCCTTCTCCCCTGGCCTTGGGGCTCTGCCCCACATACCCCTTCTACCCTGGCCTTGGGATTCTGCCCCACATATCCTTGCCCCCCACCCAACAGCTGAGGCCCTCAGGGGCCCCCCTTTCTCTCCCCCCACCTGGGAGTTGGGCCCTGCTGCGCCCGTACCTAGCACACCCACGCGGTAGTTGAGGGTGATGACGATGACGTTGCCGTAGCTGGCCAGGATGCTGCCATCAATCATGTTCCCTGTGCCCTCCATGTAGGAGCCGCCATGGATATAAACCATCACGGGCTTGGCCCCACTGTCACGAATGTCTGAAAGAAGAGGAGGTTAAACACAGGACTCTGCCAGGAGGGTGGACCGCAGGGGAGAGGAACAACACCAGCTGCCAGGACCTGCGGAGGGGTAGCGCTGCAGCCATGCCCAGGCCAGCTAGGGCCTGGGCATCTCACCCAGGACAAATGGAGCCCAGCCCGCCACAGGCCACGCCATCACCTGCCCTCCAGGATTCCCAGAGACCTTGCGGGCCCAACCCCGGCGGTGCCAGATCCCGGCACTGCTTCTCCCACCACGCCAGCTGCCCCAGGTGGGTCAGGGCTCTGCAGGCCACAGGCCATGAGTGGGCACTGAAAGGGATTCCTGGGCTTTCCCTGGAGAGGGATCTTGCTGTATGTCACTCAGCACTGGGCCCATCCTGGGGCTCCTTCCCCAGCAGCCTGACAGGGAGCGTCCTGCGTGCACAAGGGGCTGCAGGAGCCTGCAAACAGCCCAGCTGCAGCAGGCCGGTGGATAGCGGAGTCCTGGAAGCTGGCATTGCTTTGGGAAGGGGGGAGATGTGCAGGACCTGGGGCAGGTGGAGGGAGATCACTGCTCGCATTTCTGACCTTGCCATGGAAAGGCAGGAACCCCTCTGTCTCTTGCCATGTCCCCCTAGCTCTACCCCCAGTGCCCAGACAGACCATGGCAATGAGGGGCAGACAGACTGACCAGATGGGCACAGGGAACGGGGGAGATGGAGGAGCAGGGAATGAGGGGAATACAGGAGAGTGGGGACTGGACTAGGTCCTGAGGAATGGAATGTCAATGGAGGGGGTGCTGGACAGTGAGGGGTCATGGGGGGGGGGGGGGCGCTAGACGCTGAGGGCCTATGGGGGAGGGGAGGCATCAGGTGCCCTCTCTTCTGTGAACATCTCAACGGAAGGTCCTGCTGCACCCCCGGCCCTGCCCCTGGTGTTCTGCCAAAGAAGCAGGCACTGGAGCCCCTCTGGCTGCAGACCCCACACTCCTTATGCTTGGCCTCAGCATCTCTCTCGCTCCCCTCAGTGGGCGCTGGGGGTCTGGCACAGGTAGGTCAGCCCTTTGCTGACTCCTGCCCTGTTTTCTGACTCCCGAGGCAGTGCCTGAAGGGGCCAGTGCCAGCCATTGGCAATGCTTTTGCGCTGGCTGAGCAGAGGGCACACAGCCAGTGTCACAGGCCTGCCTCCGCCGCCAGGCCTAGCCCTCTGACCACAGCATCCCCTGAGGCTGGGACCCGCTTCTCTATAACTGTTAATTCAACTACCTCCCCTGGCTTTCCCTTCTGAGTGCCAGCAGCCGAGAGCCCCTGCAGACACACACTGATCCCAGGCCAGGCAGGCTCAATTCTGAGCAAGACAAACCTTCCAACACCTTCAGCAGGACAGGGGCCCACAGGGTCAGTGAGACATGGGCAGCGGCACTAGTTGGCCATGGACCCCACTGGGCTATCATCCATGCATTGGGCCTGGGGCCTTGGTCTTTCCTTTGGATGGCTGCCCTGGTGAAAGAGATGACGTTTCATACCCCAGGCTGGCAGCACACAGACAGGGCAGCATCACCCCAGGCCAGAGGGCTGATGGGGCTCAGATGGGTCTGCTAACCTTGGCTCATTAAGCCTCTGGTTCTGGGTTCTCTGGGGAGCCAAGCTGGCTGCTGCCCCAGGCACCTACAAGCAAGTCCTTCCCAGCACTCCTGACAGACACAGGGGCACCTGGCACTGTGCAGGCAAGGCCAGCGCACTCAGGCTAACCAACCTCCCTCATCTGGTCCGTCCCCACCCCCATCTTCCCGGGGGAACCTGGGTGAGTCATGGCTCTTTTCCCTAGAAGGGGCCTACAGGTCAGTATGCCTATGAGAAGAGCATTTCCTGAGGCTACAAACAGAGCCCACCTATTAGCCCTCTACAGGTGGCCATAAGTGTCCCCTCTCTCCAGGCCCAGGGACTCCTTGGTTGGCTGGGGCTGATTCCCCTTTGAGCAGACGGCGCCTAGGCAGGTCTAAAGGCCCCCGGAGGGAAGTTCTCAGGCTTCCAGCCTTGACTTGGGAATGCATTTGGTATCTAGCTTAGATCTCTTGCCAAGGAATTTACCGTCCCCCTTGACCACACTCCCACACACCGTGCTGGGCAGGGCCAGGACATCCCCCCATCGCACATCTGGAGGCAGAGGCCTGGAGCGGCCCAGGGTCACGCAGGGAGACTGTGGCACGGCCAGCCTTGAACCAGGTCTCCTGAGTCCCAAGGTGGCTCCTTAACCACTAGACAAAGCAGCCCTCCTCTGATGCTGCGATTTGCTTTGTCAGCCACTCAAAGCACACAAACCTCTCAAGCCCTGACCGAAGGCTGGGAAGACAGCAGCATACAGGAAATGGCCAAAGAGGCTCCCAGCCCGAGCTCCAGTTGTTGGAATGGCCTTTTGGTGGCTGCAGCTGGAGTCAGAACTCTGAGGGTGAAAGCCCAGAACTACCACCAAAGCAGAGTGTCCACAGCCTGTCAGGTTCATCGGGGTGGTTTAATTATGTCGAGGGGAGAGCGCTCTCCCGCTGGCATAGAGCGGCTACACAGGAGACCTTACAGCAGTGCAACTGTAAGATCCATAGTACAGACGTAGCCTAAGGGGACTGTCTGTGACTTCATGGTAAGACTGTTATAATGATCCAGGGGTTCACACTTGTTACTGGCTTGTTGAAATCTAATGATAGAACATAGCGCCAGCTTGGGGTGCCTGCCCTTTTTCTGACAGTCTGCCCAGAGGTGGGCACTTGTGGCCATGAGCCACTCCAGACAGCGTGACAAGCGTGACTTCCAGAAAAGAGATCAGGAGATGGAGAATCCCGTTCCCCCTGGGAGTTTGTTTCAGTGGTTAATCACCCTCGCTGTTACAAATCTCCAGGGCCGGATTAACTCTCCTGTGGACCTGGGACTATTCGATTTTGTGGGGCCCCTGTGTACAAGTCTTTTTCCTGGGAGGGAGTTAGGTGCAGGAGGGGGCTGGGACAGAGGATTGGGGTGCAGGAGAGGGTGTGAGGTCTGTGAGGGAGATTGGGTGCAGGAGGGGGATTCTGATATGGGGCAGGGGTTGGGGTGGAGGAGGGGGTGCGAGGTGCAAGCTCCAGCCAGGAGGCGCTTACCACAGGCGGCTCCCGGCTGGCAGTTCAGTAGGGCTCAGGCAAGCTGCCTGCCTGCCGTAGCCCCACACGGCTCCTGGAAGCAGCTGGCTCCTAGCACGTCTCTGCAGCCCCTGGGAGGAAGGGGACAGCATGTCTCCGTGCGCTGCCTGCACCCGCAAGCGCCGCCCCTGTTGCTCTCATTGGACGGTTTCCAGCCAATGGGAGCTGTAAGGACAGTGCTGGTGGCGGAGGCAGCATGCGGAGCCACCTCCCCCCTTGCCAGGGGCCGTAGAAATGCGTTAGCAGCCAGCCGCTTCTGGGAGCGGCGTGGGGCCATGGCATGCAGGCAGCCTGCCTGAGCGTCTCGCTGCGCCGCAGGACTTTTAGCGGCCCAGAGTTGGAGATGGCTGCCTATGATTTATTTTTGTGGGGCCCCGCCTTGAACCAGGGCCCTGGGTTGCAGCCCCTAAAGCCCCTGCCTTAATCCGGCCCTGCAAATCTCTGCCTAATTTCTATTTGAATTTATCTAGCTTCAGGTTCCAGGCGTTGGGAAGGATTAGATTCTTTGTCAGTAAATGCTTATAAGTATCGATTTCACCAGGCACACACACACCAACTAAAAGATATTTCCATTGATAATTAACAACATTTACTGAGAGGCAAAGAAAGAAAAATATTGCTTCAGAAATTACTAATTTGATTGAAGAGTATTTACTTTGCATAATTTGACACGTGATGTTGACAATGTGTTTTAACAATTATAAACCTTTAACTTTTGAAATCTCAGTGTTTACTGTCATTTAATTATTGTCTGATACCCCGCATAATTTTCTATGACTATGAAAATTTAAATTGATAAAAATCTTTAAAAATACTTAAAACCCGTAATTTTGTGCACTGTGAAAATGTTAAAATCAATAAAAATCTAACAAATGCTTAGAAATAAACATTGATATTCTCCATTAAAAATGATCAAAAACTTTAATTAGGCTTGGCAGAATTCGATTTTACGAGCCCTTCAGAACCCACTATTTCTCCCTGAGAAGGAATGTATATGCTGTAATCAAATCACCTCTCAATCCCCCTTTTGATGGGCTAAACAGATGGTGCTCTTTAGTTCTCTCACTGTCAGGCATTTTCTCCAGACCTCGAATAATTTTTGTGGCTCTTTTCTACACCCTCTCCAATTCTGGACTACTACAGGGCCAGAACAGCCCCATGTGTGCAACTTAGAGTAACCCTGGGGCTGCTCTAAATTACTGCAGCCTGCTCAGTTACTGCCTGTCACTTATGGCCACAGCAGCATGGGCTACACCTCCCAGCCCAGTCCACTCCTTAAGCTGAAGCTTGCCAAATGCAGCGGGGGTACCAAGGGGATTCTCCCTTGGCTTTTATAAGCAGCTTACAGTACCTATTCACTGCCAGAACCCTCTCCTGCTGTGTCACCAGGTGGCGGCAAGCCCTGTAACTGCACCTGGGGTGGAGAATTCTTTGAGGCGTCCACAGGGAGGAGTTGCTACACAGAGCATCTGGACATTGTCCTGTGGGCAGGCCGCACAAGCTGGAAAGGCTACGCATTCTGGACCCTTTCTCATTTAAATCCCTCAGACTTGCTCCCTCTCCGGACCTTTCGCATCTCAGCCCTGGCGGAGCTAATGTCTCCGGCAACAGCATCCTCAGCACTGCGTTTTTTCAGTCCTGCACATGGGACTGCCATCACCAAGCCACTCACCCCCTGATGCCTCAGTGGAGCTAATCCAGTGCAGCATGGGAGAGGTTGTGACACAAGGGGGAAGCTGCTTTCTGGGCCCCCACACATTTACCTCCCCCCCAATCTAAGCACCCGTGTGTACATGCATAGACACCCCCGCCCCCAAATGCCACAGCTGCAGTGGGGAGGCTGAGGGCCATGCAGCACCAGGGAATGTGCAATCCCCAACATTGTCAATGTGTCCGCCAAGGATATTGCTAATGAGGTGAATTTATCACAGTGACGTGCATTGAAGACAAACACCAATTTAGGTCACAGTACAAGGGGTTCTGGGACGGGGGCAAAAGGCTGCAGATGGAAAGACAGGCTGGTTTTGCTAGGTTAAATTCCATCTGCCAGGAGGGTGCCCTGAATGCCACAGGACTCTCACAATTCACCAGGTTCCACTGACATCAGTTTACAGCTGTGTCCTCAGCAAACTTCCCCACAAACTCTCCCCTCCTGCCAACACGATAGGTCAGTTGCCTTTTATACTGAGCACCAGCCAGCTTTGCAGCTCCCTTAGGCCTGGTCTACATTCAAAGTTGCTCCAGATTAAAATCACACCTTCAGTTAAAGTGATACAAGACCGTACCTGGATGCTGGGAATTCAGTTTAAACCTGGCTTGTATCCATTTAATTTCACTCGATTCTCTATTGATACAAGCCAGGCTTAAACTGAATCCCCAGCATCCAGACAGGGTATTGGACCAGTGTGACTCAGTCAGCTTAAAAGCCCATCTTCAGTTATGCTGCTGCAACTGTGTAGGGCAGGGCCTTGGCCTCTGCACACAGCAAGGTCCTTGCTGATCTGCACATTTTGGGGCCTGTCGTTTACTCTCACTTGCTCCACCTCTGTTTTTGTTTTCACTGCCAGCAATCTGGGCTCTTTGTTATTAAAGGGGAGACACCCCCTTGCACTACCTCCTCCAGGCAGGAAAGGACCACAACTCCTCCTCTCTGCACCTTCCAGGCACTGAGGGGCCCAGCCCGATCATTTCCCCCTCCAGCTCCACACCTTGATGATCTCCCACCTAGCCTGCTGTGCTGGTCTCCAGCCCCACTCTGACCTTGCAACCCTTGAACCTGTCCAGACACTCCTCCCGCCACAGCAAGCTCCAGCTGCTCTTCCTCTGAGGCTCTGAACAGCTCTGCCCAAACAGCCGTCGCCTCCTGCTGCCAGATGAACTGAGAAAGGGCCCCTTAGGCTGAGCAGCTGGAAACCACTGCCTTAGCACCCCCCCACCCCGGAAGAGCCCCGCACTCCTTGCCTGGGGGACAGCGCTGGCTGGGAATCGTCCCCGGCGGGGCAGGCTGGGAGCCCCTTGGCCAGCACATTGAACATGAGTGTAGTGCAGGGAACCCTGCACTGCACTGGCTGAGAGGAGAAAGATGCGATGAGATCTAACTGGGCTTCTCCGCCTCTACATTCTGAGCCTCTCTGATTCCTTAGCCTGGACCTGCTCCACTTGAGACATCAGAAGCTCACGTTCCAGGGACTTGATACCAGGGAACTGGCACAATACAAGGCATCTGGTGCGCACCCATCCCTCTGGCCTCCTGGCAAATCATCACATGCACTGCCTCAGCAGCAAGGCACCCCTGGCCCTGACTAAGCAGCTGCTGCCCATGGCTCCACCTCCAGCCGGGGGCTCAACTCGGGAAATTCTTGTTTATTCCTTTGTGGTGGATGTAATGTTTAGCCACCCACATGCCAAGGTCACTAACTCACAGTTAATCAGGCTGCCACCACAACAACCATCGCCTGCCACGGGGCAGCACCACTTCTCCCAGTGCCCCCTGGCGATTCAAATCAGAGCTGCGCAGAAGGGACTGCACCCTCCCATACTGTCCAGGCCCCAGTTCTGCATTGGACATGGCAGGCAAAATCAGATACTCCTGTCCACTTTGCTGAGAAAAGCCACCTGCCAAGGCTGATCTGTCCCTGTCCCGCACAGAGCCCAGCAACCCGAGAGGGGTGGCCAAGCCACTGAAGTAATGCTTGCCTTCCCTCCCCTTCCCGCAGTCAGGCCCTTTGAGACCAGCTGCCAAATTCACCAGCTCATTTGACAGTGTGCAGTGCCCCAGTTCGCTCCCGCCAGGCAGCCCCATCCAACCCTGGCGTGTTCACTCGCTCACCCACAGGCTCTGCCATACCCTCAGCAAACAATACAGCATGCCTGTCCTCTCACTCACGCCTGGGCGGTACCAGAGCTGCTGCCCTCCTCAAATCCACTCACATGGGGCTTGGGCCAAGAGCTGGCAAGTCACTGACTCACAAGCAGTGCGTTGTGGAATGCATGGTCGCCCTTAACAGCAACTGTGCAGCAAGCACAGCCAGGTATTTAAAGCAGATCCAACACCCAAATGGGGGACTTCTGTCCCCCTCAAATCCAATCCGCTGAGCTAGCCTGGGTGATGCTAACCGGACACTATGGCACAGCCTGCAACAGAACGCTCAGGGCTACTCTCTGCAGGGCCTGCTGCCCTTCACTGGACAGGTGAGGGGTATCCCTGCTCCTAAATGAAGATGCTAATCCTGGAGAGAAAGCAGAGGCCAGTAAAGTGACAGTGCTCTCTTCTGCAGGTCTCCAGAGCTCCCGACAGCTCTGTGCTCAGCCTATTGCCTTCATCCATATTTCCAGTTTCCTCTGCACCCGTAGTGGGGAGCGGCAGTAGCAGAGAGCGCGCGAGCGGCCGCATGAGAGAGAGAGCGAGAGAGAGAGAGAGAGAGCCGGACTAGACTCTAGATAGCAAATCTGGACATGGGTTAAAGCAGGCCTGGACTGCATTCTGCCATGTGCATGCTCCCTGCAAGCCTGTGGGGCCTCAGAGGAAGTCGCACGGGACACAAGGGGATGAGGACAGGTGCTGACGGCTCTGACACTGTGCACCGTGGGGAGAAGGGAGGTTGGGATGGCAGCATGGGGGGTGGAGCCAGAAAGGAAAGTCTCTTAGTTGACACAGTAAGTCTGAGGTCCAGCGAGAACTGAGGCTGGAGGTGAAATGTGACTGGGCTTGGGGTGAAATCGAGCCAGGCACCCTTTGGCTCCTCTCTTGTTCACGTCGCCATGCTTCCTTAGAGCCTTTTGCTCATACAGAGGCAGGTTGGGCAGCCAGCAAACTCCTTCTAAAGCAAAACCCCCTGAGCTTCCCCCAAAGGAAAGGTATGAGCGCCCCCTGCACAGCCGGTCACCCCACCTGCCCACCCCGTGCAACTGATCAGGAAACAAAGACACAGACAGACAGGGCTCCCTGGAAATGGCAGAGAATGGAAAGCAAACGGATTTGCTTTGCGTGTCATGCAGCAGCAGCAGCCTCGAGCACAGAAATACCTTCGTCTTCATCCCCGTCATTATCCGCTAAGTCCTCGCCCTGTTTCTTAGCGCTGGCTCCTAGGGACCAAACACGAGGAGACAGAACAAAAAAGAAAAACAAAAAACAAAAACAAAAGAGAATTCAAAAATAGCATGATAGCAGAGAAGGGGGCCAGGCCTGCAGCACTGCCCGGCTACTCACACTGCATCTCTCCATGGGCTCGGCCAGGGCTGCTGGCCAAGCACAGCCACAGTTCAAAGCAGACAGGGGACTGCCTCTCCAGGCTGCCTGGGCCCCCCTTCCACTGGAGTCTGCCCTGGGAACATGTGCTCCTTGGTCTGGGGGCCAGGAGAGGGAGAGAACAGGTCTCTTTAAGCAGGATAGCAGATGAGCTTGTGTGCCCTCCTGCCTGCCCCTCCCCTGCTACATCCTCCGCCTCCCCTGTGGCCCACACTTTGCAACTGATGCTTGGACTGATTTGGGGTAAGCTCCGTTCCCTGCCCATCGGCAGAAAGCCACATGAGGAGAGATTAAAGAGGCTAGGACTTTTCAGCTTGGAAAAGAGGAGACTAAGGGGGGGATATGATAGAAGTATATAAAATCATGAGTGGTGTGGAGAAAGTGAATAAGGAAAAGTTATTTACTTGTTCCCATAATATAAGAACTAGGGGGCACCAAATGAAATTAATGGGCAGCAGGTTTAAAACAAATAAAAGGAAATTCTTCTTCACACAGCACACAGTCAACCTGTGGAACTCCTTGCCTGAGGAGGTTGTGAAGGCCAGGACTATAACAGCATTTAAAAGAGAACTGGATAAATTCATGGTGGTTAAGTCCATTAATGGCTAGTAGCCAGGATGGGTAAGGAATGGTGTCCCTAGCCTCTGTTTGTCAGAGGGTGGAGATGGATGGCAGGAGAGAGATCACTTGATCATTGCCTGTTAGGTTCACTCCCTCTGGGGCACCTGGCATTGGCCACTGTTGGTAGACAGGATGCTGGGTTGGATGGACCTTTGGTCTGACCCAGTCTGGCCGTTCTTATGTTCACTAACACTAACCCATCATCCTGGTTCCACTAAACCGGTGCCAGTTAGTTTGTAGCCCAGGCCTGACTCTCAAACACCTCTGCCTCCCTTTTCTCTCCCCATCAACCCCCCCCACCATCCCAGGGATGTGCGTGCTGCTCGGTGGAAGGGGCCGCTCTCCTGCTGGCACTGGGTGGCACCCCCTTACTTTCACTGTACTGCAAGCAGGGTTTGAAGCTGAAGCTCTGTCCTTCCACCTCAAACCAATTACAGGCACAGTCAGCCACAAACGCCCAAAGCTGCCAAGTAGTCTGTGTGCCATCAGACCCCAGAGCCACTGAGACCCCAAGACAGTGTGTGCCTCGAGCCTTGCTTCTCTGGGCTGAAAGAATGCAAATGGGCATAGATCTGAAACTTGCAAGGGCTGAGTAACTGGCTGAAGGATGTAAACAGAGGGCAGCGGATGGCAGGGGGGGGGAACAGCTGCCAGGACTACAGTTAGACTGGCCTGATTTAGCATGTTAGTGATCACAGACACAGTGGTGAGCAACATGTGGGTGACATTCCCACGTGATACTAAATTGGGAGAAGGCCAGAACCTCCAGGAGATCAGAGGCATGATCCAAAGGGGCCAGAGAGGCTGGAAAACCTGAGCAGGAAATAACAGAATGGGATTCCACTGAGAAAAATGCGGTTAGTGGGTCTGGGAGAAAATAACCTAAAACTCAAACACCCAGTGGGAAGGGCAAACTGTGGAGAGAGCAGAAAGGAATGAGAGGGGTAGGGAATTAGAGTGCTATGGCAACAAAGAGCAGGGCAGTTCTGTGCGGCAAATGCAAAGCATGGCCCAGCTCATGAAGTGGGAGCCCCTCTCTATCCCACTCTGGGGAGACACCCCCCAGGATCCTGTGCTCACCTTCCAAGCCCAGAGGCCTTCCTTCCACAAGAAGGGAAGGAACAGCCCTTCTGTGCATAGTTTTGGTGAGGTCACATAATTTACCAGATGCCCCAAAAGCCACAATTTCACAACTGAGGAAGAAGGTCATAGTGGTTTAAAAACCTAACCTAGTTTAGAGGAAGAGATGGCAGCTATATATATATATATATAACAAATAGAAGAAAGAGGAAGTCAATAGTAATGAATATAAATCAGAAGCTAGGTACTGTAGAAAACTGATAAGGGATGCCAAGGGACACAGGGAGAAATCTATGGCCAACAGAATTAAGGACAATAAGAAGGAATCTAAGCATATTAGGAACAAAAAGAATCCTGACAATGGCACTGGTCCACTACTAGATGGAAATGATATAATTACCAATAATAATGCAGAACAGGCAGAAGTATTCAATAAATATTTCAAGAATAATTAAATTAATAGAGGTAAATGGTAAAGGGGATGTAATGCAAGATGGGTTTACCAAAAATAAACCATGCCAGACTAACCTAATTTCCTTATCTAAAAAATTATTTTTTTCAGAGGAGGGAAGTGAAAGAAATCTAATATACTTGGACTTCTGTAAAGCATTTAACATGGTACCACATGGGAAATAATTAGTGCAGTTAAGGAAGATGGGGATCAGTACAAGCATTGGATAAGGAATTGGCTAAAGGGGAGAAGGCAATGGGTTGTGCTGAAAACTGAATTATTGGCCTGGAGGGATATTATTAGTGGAGTCCCTCCAGGATACATCTTGGGACCAATCTTATTCAATATTTTTATTAACGACCTTGGCAAAAAAAGTAGGAATCCGCTAATGAAATTTGCTGATGATACAAAGTTGGAGGCATCATCAATACCGAGGAAGATCGGAATAACAGACAGGAAAAGCTGGATGACCTTGAAGACTGGCGTGACAGAAATAGGATGAAATTAAATAGTACAAAATCCAAGGTCACACACTTGGGGTCTAATAGGAATTTATGCTACAAGCTGGGGGCTCGTCCATTGGAAGTGACAGAGGAGGAGAGGGACCTGAGTGTATGGATTTATCACAGATGACTATGAGCCATCAATGAGCTGCATTCAAGAGTTTCAAAGAGCTGGCTGAGGAGCTTGCTGGACTGTTAACGTTGATTTTCAATAAATCTTGAAACACAGAAAAAGTCCCAGAAGACTCGGAGAAAGCTAACGTTGTGCCAATAATTAAAAAGGGTAAACGGGATGATCCGGGTATTTACAGGTCTGTCAGCCTGACGTCGATCCTGGGCAAGATAATGGAGTGGCTGATGCAGGGCTTGATTAATGAAGAATGAAAGGACAGTAATATAAACAATGCCAATCTACATGGGTTTCTGGAAAATAGAGCCTGTCAAACTAACTTGATATCTTTTTTGATGAGATTACAAGTTTGACTGATAAAGGGAACAGTGTTAGTGTAATATGCTTAGACTTCTGTAAGGCATTTGACTTGGTATCACATGACATGTTGATTAAAATATTAAAGCAATATAAAATTAAAATGGCACACATGAAATGGATTAAAAGCTGGTTAACTAATAGGTGTCAATGTAATTATAAAAGATGGTTACTTAACTTTATTGTAACTATTGTTGTTCTAGATGTGGATGCAGACATGTATTTCATTCAGGTGAGAGCACACCCAACACACCAAAGTTGGAGAATTTTTCCTAGCAGCCCTCATGCCCCATCCCACATATATACCATGGGGAGGGTCTAAGGGCAGCACTGCCCCGCCCCCTCTGTTCCTTCACACCAAAATCCCAGGTTGGAGACTTCAATGCAGAGGGGTGGAGGGTGGATCGCAGAATACGCATCTGCACCCACATCTCGAAGGACAACAGTTAAAATATAAGTAGGTAACTATCTTTTCAAGTTTGTACAGGAAAACACCCATAAACTGGTGAATATCCTCCAGCCATCACAGGGATCAGCCCCAGGTCTGGTTCCAGTCACTATCTTCACAAATGATTTGGATGATGGCACAGAGAGTATATTTAAATAGATGCTGATCCCACAAGCAGTTCCAGCAGGAGATTGGCTCAGAGTCTATTTAAATAGTGAGAGCCGAACTGCCTTCTCAAAGTTTGCATCCCTTCTCAGTGCCATGATGATAGCATAATGTCTAGTGAAGGTATCCATGGAGTACCATATTCCAGCCCTGCAGATATCCACTACGGAGACATCACTAAGGAATGCATCCGGTGTTGCTTGAGCTCTTGTCGAATGAGCCCGCAATGACTGCAGAGGTATCAACCAAGTCACTCTAGAAGGTGTGGTAATGCAGTCAGTTATCCATCTGGAAATGGTCTGAGCAGCGACTGGTTGTCCCTTCAACCACTCAGTGACGGACACAGAGTCAAGGTGATGAACAAAACGGCTCAGTCCTTGCATTAGCTGACATCTGAGCTATATAGGCACTGCTCCTCTGCACTTGAATGTGCTTTGGGAAAAAATATAGGTAAGTAAATAACCCGATTGGACAAAAATGTTGGGTGTGGTCTTAAAGCCTCCTTGAAGACTTGAGTGTACAGAGAATCTGCCATAAAGGCCTGCAGTTCGCTAACTCTTCTTGGGGGTGTTATAGCCAAAAGGAAGGCCGTCTTTTGAGAGAGGAGAGCCCATGAATATGTTGCTATTGGCTTGAATGGAAGACCCATCAGTGCCCCATGACCATATTAAGGACCCACAATGGTGCTGTTACCTTCACTGATGGAAAATGACAGATAATCCCTTTGAGAAACCTCACCATTATAGGGTTTGAGAATACCGATTTTCCATGAATGGGAAGATGGAAAGCTGCGATCGCCACCAAGTAAACCCTCAGGGAGCTCAGAGCGAGACCTGAAGATTTCAAATGCAGCAAATAATACAAAATGTCCTGAATCCATGCTAAGTGCAGTACTTCGCATTTGTCCTTATTGAATTTCATCCTATTTATTTCAGACCATTTCTCCAGTTTGTCAAGCTCATTTTGAATTCTAATCCTGTCCTTCAAAGAGCTTGCAACCCCCAGCCCCAGCTTGGTATTAGCTGCAAACTTTATAAGTGTACTCTGTGCCATTATCCAAATCATTTATGAACTGAACTGGACCCAGAACAGGTCCCTGGCTGAAGGATATCCACCAATTTATGGGTGTTTTCTTGTACAAACTCAGCCTGAATCTCTAAGGCCAATGCCATGGGCCTGAGCAGGTCCTGATATGAACTGAAGTCTTCTGGTTCCAGAGAGGATGACTAGGGTATTGCTGCAACATCTGGTGATGAAGAGGAAGATGTAGTTGGGACCAACAGAATCCCTTGAGGAATGACAGACTGTCGTAAAGGTTCAGGATGCTTCTTCACAGAGGAAGCCCGCTAGTGGTTCCGGCAGGGAGTGCACTGAAGATATAGATCTCCCCCTAGGGTGAGCAGGTGACCGTGATTTTGCCGAATGAGGGAGTTCCCAGGGATTCCGTGTAGGTCACTGTGGAGGACAGTGCATCAGCACCCAGAAAGAACTAGGCCAGTGTCCCGTGTCTCTATTGCAGGAATGGTACCAATCCCAGCACCGACTATGATTCTCGCTGTGTCTCGACAACCTTCAAAAGCAAAATGGGGACGGGAAGGGAGATGCCTCTGAGCTCAAATGTGAGGATCCCTCTAAAGAGCTGATGGTGGCAGTGGGGCCACCAAACATCCAGCGTTATCCTTGGCTCAACCCGACAGTGCTGATGGCACCGAGTGAACAGTCAATAGTACCTTGGATACTGGTACCAGCCTCGATCTCATACTCGGTTCCAATGCCTCTTTTGGTACCCAAAATGAAGCTGGTCCCAGGCCAGCGATGCAGGCTGCGTCGCAGTGAGCATCAGTAGTGAAGAGTCTCTGCGTGTGCCCACAGTGCCGAGCAGGAAGTCGACAGCCCCCCTGATCGAGGGTAAACTACGGTGCAGATGATGGTGTTGGCAACGACAGTAAGTTTGCTACCAAACCAGGGGGAGCTCAGGATGCTGAGGATGATGCCAGTGTAGTCGGCTGGTCCTGAATGAGCGGTGAGTCAGGGATAGACAGGTACAGCAAATCTGCTGTCGGGGTACAGACTGACAGTGCCACTATCTCTGCCAAGGGTACTGGACTCAATGGGCACCCCCTGAGGTGGTACCGGAGTCAATGGTATGGGTTCTCCCTGCTCAGTACCAGAAAGCGGGTTGATGGTCCCGCTCTAATCTGAGCACTGGGAGACTCCGGTGCTGGTCCGTACTTTTCTTAGGCAGAGAAGACTGGTCTCCCCGACCTCTGGAATGGCCCTGGTCTATTTTATGGGTTCTTATTTCAGGGAAGCAGTCCCTGATCCTTTGGGGCGAGTAATCCCAGTTTGGTTGAGAAGTCCCATAATGTACCAGCTCCAGTGCTTTTTGAGGGGCTGGATTCTCCACAGCAGTCCTCAGGGCTGAGGAAGGCCTCAAGGCTTGAGAAAGTGCTGCTTCAATCGTAAGTCTCTAACCATTTGCTTCCTCTTTTTAAAGGACTGACAAATAGAGCACCTTTCCTTAACGTGTCCTTCCCCATGACATCTAGTGTGGGGATAGCCACCCCAGACGGAGGGCAATGGGAGAAACTAGCCAATTACTACTATCTCTATCTAACTGCGGCTACTAACTATAATTATATTATCCCTATATATAAGAAAATCACAAAAAGCTGTGAAGACAAGTGTGGGGAAAGATTACAATAAGCGCTCCGGCACGGGCAGTGAGATGGAGCTGAGGGGGGTCAGGGCAGCACGGCCCTTATATAGCTAAGGGAGGGGCATGAGCATACCCCATGGGTGTTGCTGGGCAAATTCCTCTGACTTTGGTGCACTGGGCGCACACACAACTGAATAGAATACAAGTTTGTAACCACTCAAAGAAGAAGCAGGGAATCGTCATCAAGCAGGTGCACTATCAGTAGATCCTGCAGATATCAGTTCTTGGCCCTACACTAATTAACATTTTTATCAACGACCTGAAAGAGAACGTCAAGTCATCACTGAAAGTTTGCAGATGACACAAAGACTGGGGAAATGATAAATAATGAAGAGGATAGGTCACTGATAAAAGCGATCTAGATTGCTTGGTATACTAGATGCAAACAAATAATATTCATTTTAATATGGCTATATGTAAATGTATACATCTCAGAGCAAAGAATGTAGACCATATTTACTGGATGGAGGACTCTATTCTGGGAAGCAGTGATTCCGAAAAAGATTTGGGAGTCATGGTGGATAATCAACCATGATAACGAGCTCCTAGTGAGCCACTGTGGCCAAAAGGGCTAATGGGAACCTCGCATGCATAACCAGGGAAATCTCGAGTCGAAGAGAGGTTGTTTTACCTCTGTATTTTGGCACGGGTGTGACTGCTACTGGAATATTGTGTCCAGTTTTGGTGCCCACAATCCAAGAAGGATGTTGATAAATTAAAGCGGGATCACAGAAGAGCCCTGAGAATGACTGAAGGATTAAAACATCCCTTATAGCAATAGATTCAATGAGCTCAGTCTATTTAGCTTAACAAAGAGAAGGTTAAGGGGTGACTTGATTACAGTCTACAAATACCTACATGGGGAACAAATATTTGATAATGGGCTCGTCAGTCTAGAAAGGAAAGGTCTAACACACAATCTAATGGCTGGAAATTGAAGCTAGACAAATTCAGATTAGAAATAAGGTGTAAATTTCCATCTATGAGGGTAATTAACCACTGGAACAATTTAGTGGTCGTGGTGGATTCTCCTTCACTGGGAATTTTAAAATCAAGATTGGATGTTTTCTAAACGAGATCTTGTAAGAATTATTATTTTGGGGCAGGTCTCTGGCCTGTGTTATTCAGGAGGTCAGATTAGATGATACCAATGGTTCCTTCTGGCCTTGGAATCTATCAATCTATGAATACTTTGTCATTTCTGAGTGCCCCATCACCAGAAACTGGAGACAAATTCAGGTTCTTCTCTGAATTCCCACAGAAACAATGAAGGACCCAGAGAGAGCAGCGTGACTACTGGTTACAGGAATCAGTTACGTAGGACTTGGCCGAATGAAGAGTAAGGGTGGATACAACAAGGAGCAACAAGTGTGAAGGGTGCAGGGACTGAGCAGGGCCCTCAGTGGTTACAACTAAGAGCAACAAGATTAAGTTCAGCCAAAATTTGGGCTGAGTATCAGGAAACATCCTGCAATAGTGAGGCGTTTGATTGTGGAAACAGCTTCACAGGGGTGTGGCAGCCAAAACCTGACAATGTAGCAATCCTGCCCTGACTTCCAGAATTGGGGTATCACCCAAGAGGTTTTTGCTAGTTACCAGCTTATTTGCATCTAACTACACCAACCCTCTTCAGATCCCAAATCCTTAAACCTGACCACAGAAGCCCTAACAGGTCCAATCGAGCCAGTTCTCAGGGCCAGGCCAGAGCTATAACCAGCTCGTTTATTTACATCCCTGTACATGCAGCTGACAACATTAAAGGATACTTGATTCCTCCATTCCTCAGCTACCAGGAGCCTGTTCCCTCTGCAGCTACCCCCAAAGCTGCAATGGCTTCATGTTAACCAGCGCCAAAGGCCGTGTGGATACTCATTCCAGTTTAGTGTAAGTGTATTAGAAACAGGTTTAAGCTTAACCAAAATAAGCTACTCACACCAAAATACGAATCTCCACATTGGGGTTGCACCAGTGTAACTAAACCAGTGCATCTTTGTTGTAGACAAGACCTAAGGCGCGGGGAGGATGGCAGCTGTAGGGGGTTAGCAACACCAATCGCAGGAGGAGCACAGCACTCTGAGCCCAAGCCTCAGCGTGTCCAAAACCAGCCCCATTCTCCTCCAAAACAAGGCAGCCGGAGAGCGGGCTCGCCCCACTGGCTGAGACCAGCTGAATGTTGCGGCAGGTGCTAGGGTCATGCAGGTTCCAAATGGACCCAGTTGAGGGCTGGCTAAGATAAAGGGAAGGTGGGCAGTGGGGTAGAAAAAGAGCCAACCTGAGAGCAGTGACAGATTAACCCTTCCTCTGCCCATTTCACCTAGCTGCATAGGGTATCACAGACCCATAGAGTTAAGGATGGAAAAGGCCTGCGAGCGCTGAGACCCACTCCAGGCAGGAAACCTATCCTAGGGAACAGCCCTGCCCGGGCCCTAGCAGGGCTTTTCTGTCCATTCCCTGTGATTCCAGGGACTACCCAGTAGCCATAGAAACCAGAGCCATGCTGGTGGAATGGGAGGAAGGGGAAGAGACACTGCAGTTCCCAGCAAGGCAATCTCCCCATCGGGAGGCAGACAGACACGCCCTACCCTTGCTGCATTACAGCGGCCTGGGACACTGGCTCAGCTCTCACCAGTGCATTATTTCAATTAAAAATAATTTTTAAAAAATCAACTTTCATACAAACTATCACAAATACAAACAATGGGCCACGTGCCCTGGGCAGCAACAGGCCACCTGGCCTCCAGGATGCTATTCCACCTGTCTCAGCACCTGGGCTTCAAGCCCATCAGGGCCCCCTCCCTCCTGCACTATGGCCCCACAAAGGGCCAGCCCTGGGACACTAACAGCAACTCTCCTGAAGGCCAGAAAACCCCAAGCACCTCTTCATTTTAATTAATAGAGCTGCACTATGCAAATAAACGGAGGTGCCTGCATGCTGGTTGGCACCCCAGCAGAGAGCCACTCAGAACTGCCTGAAGTATGACAACAGCTCTGGAGTTTAGCAGCTCTATGTCCAGCGGGCTTGGGCTGCTAGGAGGGGAGGCAGCTCATGGAGACAATTTGTGCAAAAAAGCCAAATGGCTGTGGTGTTAATAAAGGAGTACCAACGCAAACCCCTCACCTCAGGGACCTCCTGGAGAAAGGTCCTGCTGTTTAACTCCCATTGGCCGGAGCATCTTTTGTGTTAGTAAAGAGTCAAACAGATCTATGGGGCTGTAGAAACAACTAACCCTGTGGGGCTCTGGTGCCTCCCAAGGAGAGTGAGGAGTCCGTGGCCCTTGAAGGAGGTGTGTCATCCCTCCTGTGGGGGGCAGAGATCTAACTAGGCTCCACAAGGGAGCAGTAAGAAACAGACCCAATTCATATCAGATCCTGTGAGTTTCTCTACCCAGAGCTCCCCTGGCCCCTCCCTCTCTGCTGGTGCAGCTATTTCAACACAGTTTCGTCAGTGGCTGCTTGGTAACACCCACTAGTTTGCAGGCCACAGAGAAGGAGGCAAGAGTTGTTCTAGAATTAAACAACTGCAATTCTCACAAAGTCAGGGTGGGAAGTCACCCCTGCACTGCCCTAGCTGATGCACTTCTGTAACCACTCAGGGGCTTGTCTACACACAAGGGGTGTAGCGCTTTAGCTGTATTGGTGTGGCTAAAGCAGGACAGCCCTCCCAGGTTGGGTGCTGTAGTACATGGGACAGTCCTGTACTGGAAGGGAAATAAGCTATAGTGGTATAAGGCACCTTGATACTGGTCAGACTGTGTCCACACTAGGGGTTGTACTGGTAGAATGATATCAGAGCCCTAATTGACCCAGTTCTACCGGCACAAAGTCTGTGCGAAGGCCAGACCTTACTTCTCTCACCAGTATTGCGTCCAGTTTTGGTCCCCCCACTACAGAAGGGATGTGGACAAATTGGAGAGAGTACAGCGGAGGGCAACAATTAGGGGGCTGGGGCACATGACTTATGAGAGGCTGAGGGAACTGGTGTTATTTAGTCTGCAGAAGAGAAGAGTGAGGGGAGGGGGAATTTGATAGCAGCCTTCAACTACCTGAAGGGGGGTTCCAAAGAGGATGGAGCTCGGCTGTTCTCAGTGGTGGCAGATGACAGAACAAGGAGCAATGGTCTCAAGTTGCAGCGTGGGAGGTCTTGGTTGGATATTAGGAAACACTTTCACTAGGAGGGTGGTGAAGAACTGGAATGGGTTCCTTAGGGAGGTGGTGGAATCTCCATCCTTAGAGGTTTTTAAGGCCCAGCTTGATAAAGCCCTGGCTTGTATGATTTAGTTGGTGTTGGTCCTGCTTTGAGCAGGGGATTGGACTAGATGACCTCCTGAGGTCTCTTCCAACCCTAATATTCTATGATTCTCAACTATTCGCATCCTCTCAGGGATCAAGGTGGGGTTTGGCTCCCAGGGGAAATCAGAATGGGCAGAGGTGGAGACCCCAGAGGGCGTTGGGCAGGGCCTCCTATACGCTGACTGCTCCGGGTGGAAGCAGTGTGCGCAGCTCCCTGGTTAAGGTGGAGTAGAGCTTTGCGTGTAAAGCAAAAACCAAGCCTGAATGAAGGCCAGCGTGTCCTCCACAGACCACCAGGACTTACAAAGGACAGAATGAACTTCTGGAGGTAGGCGGGATGCATAAAACTCCCCAGGTGGCCAGAACTCTCTGACATTGTAGGAGGCCATATTTGAAAGCTGGTATGTTAGGGAGAAGGATTATTGCGTGCTGCTGTTTATTAGCAGGGGCTCATGAATACCCCAAAGAACTCCTCTTTCAAAATGCCATCTGGCCCCCATTGCTCTCCTTGAAAGCAAGAACAAGGCTGAGTCCTTTTTCGAAATAGTCACCATTTCCCATTAGTTCCAGTGAGAATGAAGCCAAGTCATCCTGAGGGAAAGAGCAGGGGCCACCTTGGGTACAGCTTGACTTCCCTTCCACTGAACACAAGAGGGTGACTATTTTGTTCTTCGGATGCCCATCAGCCCCTGCTGAAGGAGACACTTGCAGTGAGGACTGTTACCCCAACACTGCGCACCATGTATACTGACCAGGGAGTGTGTCTGAGGTGCGTGCACACAGGGGCATGTAAGGAACAGCCAGGCTGTGCAGGTGTACAGGGGATAATGGAGACCAGGAGCACGGGGAACTGGTCAGGGAGCTCTGGCTGCTCCAGAGTGGGGTGACCAAAGTGTACAGGTTAATATGGACATAAATAAAAAGTTAAAATAAAAAAACTGATTTGAAGTTGACCCTTCCTATCTTCAGATCATTAGAAATATCCCACGGGAACCTGCTCCTTGGGTTTCTTTTCTTGTTTACCATTCACGTATGAAATTTTAATAACTTTAAAGTACAAGGAAATTCAAAGACAAAAATCCACATTCTACTGAAGTTAAGGCTGGGTAAATAGCAATAACTTATGTAAAAACATTCCAGAATGTTGCACCTATCTCCAAACCAAGAATTACTAACCCAGGAAGTTGAGAGTCAAAGTTGAATGTAAAAGCAATCCAAACATGTTTAGAAATGGATCTTTTTCATTTTTAACCCCTCATGGCCTTCCTACAAGGCAGAAGTAAGGTTGCTTGGGCGCCTTAACTGTGCGTTTCCATTTCTTAGTGCAGTGGTCCCCAACCTTTTTTGTCTGGCGGGCACCAGGCGATGAGCCACGGAGGACCGTGGCGGTGGACGACCGTCCGCTGAAATGCCGCCGACAAGCGGCAACGTCAATAGGTGTCGCTGCCGAAATGCCGCCGACAAGCAGCGTCATCCAGAGGTGTCTCCGCCGAAATGCCGCCGACGCCTCTGGATGACGCTGCTTGTCGGCGGCATTTCGGCGGCTGCTCGTCCGCCGGCCAGTACGCGGGCGCACTTAGACGCCCCGGCGGGCGCCATGGTACCCATGGACACTGCATTGGGGACCCCTGTCTTAGTGCATTTGGATTACTTTTACATGTAACCAGAAGTCTGAATGTTCCTGTTAGCAACACTTGGGTGGGGATAATCACTGCTGTGTACCAGGCACTATCCTCCTACAGGAAAGGCAGAGCCTCCTCTAACCAAAGCCAACCCCTCTAGGCAGCCACTAGGGTTCCTCCTCTGCAGATGGAACATACCCAGGAATCAGCGATGGGCAGCACAGAAATCCCTACCACAGGCAGAAGTGGTGGGAGAGGAGATACCAGGCTGAATCTCTCCCCTATGATCATTTATTAATGGCATGTAATAAACATTCCCCCCCCACACACTCAGTGACCAGTTGAGGTGCCGGCTTCCCCTCCCAAAGCAAGGGGTCTGTGAAGCCCTGGCAGCCAATGGCAGGCTGGGAAAAGAGGGCTGGGGAGCTCTCTGAGAGGAAGTGCTTTGAAGTGGCTCATGAAGGGCCAGCTGCTGGCACAGCATGAGAGGGAGCAGCCCACTCCGGAGGCAGCGTGTGGAGACTCCCTGATGTGCTGGCCCTTTTGGGCAGCCTTGGCACTCACAGAGAGATGGTGTGTGAGTAGCCAGACAGCAACAGGGAAAGCAAAGCAAAGAAACCAAACAACAGAACTCAGGGAAATCTCTGGAAGGAAAGAGAATTCTTGTCAAACCTCCAAGCTGTGCCGCACTGCGCCAGGCCCTGGACACCAAGAGGAACGCACAGAGAAGAGAACAGAAGGACACGGGACCCATGACAACCCCTCCCAGCACAAGGACTCAGTAGCCCAAAGGTCCAGCCACATGAAGGGCTCCAGAGCCTGGGCAGGCCACACAACTACTTGAGAGCCACTGGGCTGGACCCCACCATGTGTGCTTGTGTGTGGGCAGAGTGGCAGTCCATCCACATGGGGGCTTCTCTCTCCCCACATGTAGCCTTTCAGAAGAGCTTGGCTGCCCCTTTTGGGGAGAAGGGGAACCCTTGTGCTGGATATGCAAGTTCTGGGCCCTTGCCTCACCACCCCAGTGCACTGCACACACATGCATGCAATGGGACAGAGGAGGTACTCAAGACCACTGGGGCAGAGCTGGGTCTGTACTCCTGGTGTGCACAGAAAGCTGCTTTCTGGGGAAAACCCAAGTATGATTCGAGAGCACATTTTCCATCTCCTCCCACAATCCTGTCTGTCTCCAGCAGCTGCTCTCCTCCCCGCACACCGGGGTCTGTGACAGTGATGCAGAATCATGCTTTCTCAGGCAAACCCGTTCCCAGAGAGGACTGTGATGTCAGAGATTTTGATATCAGGTGGGGACTGCATACACGACTCCAAAGAAAAGATCCTGCTTCATCCCTGCCTCAGGGCTGGAGACTCCAAGGTGGGGCTGTGGAACATAGGCTAGAAGCAGAATGGTTTCTGAACTGGAGCTGTTTCACAGCTTTCCAGGAGGCAGCCATGTGTGCAGGGATCCTAGGGGCAGTAAAGAACTGCTTATGAAAGGGGCTACAGAGCAGGTTTCCATGTGTGGGCCAGCATGAAGGGAAAGGAGAGGCATGTGCGTGTGCATGAGCACGCAGAGGTGGCATGCCTGACTGAGGGGGCAACATGGGGGTGGAGGAACAATTCCACAACCAGCAGGATTTACATATTTGTATAGGGAGACATAGGAAATTAATGCAGCTGGAGGGCAGAGCTTTCACACACATGGTCCCAGTTCCCACAGCAATCAGAACTCTACCAGGCCTGTTCACAATGGGGCTGTGCACACCCATTTACACAAACATGCCCACTCGTGGTGTAGATTTCAGTGGGATCTTTGACTAGGTGACCCCACCTCAGAGAGACCAAGTGAAAGGTGCTTTCTCCTGCCTTTGCTGCCATAAGATGAATGAAAGGGATGTTTTCCATTTAAATGTTAAAGAAGGTGAGAGCACTTCTTCCCTGACAGCAGCACTCCCAGGCCTTGGGAGCTGGGATCTGCTGGAGGATTTGGGTGAATGGGGTGTGCAGTCCGTATTTCCCTATCTCCCATACACCCTCAATGGGAGCCGGCTGCACTGGCTCCAGCATGCAAAAGCAGCTGTTCTGAAAGGCTTGGAAACGCACCTGGGTCCTGCCCTGATTCAAACCCAGAGCCTCCCACTGAGGAGCCCAGTCTGGCCCTGGAAAGGGAGCAGCATGTAGCAGGAGCATCCCGAAGGTTCCTCTGAGCAGAGGATGGATGGACGGACAGACAGACAGTATTGCAGGCTGCATGGAGGGCCCACCGTCTCAGTCACATGGCACGAGAGGAAGGCTGAAGAAATATGCCGCAGGCCTGGAGAGAATGGACAGGTGCCCCCTCACTCTCTCTCTCTCTCTCTCTCTCTCTGTCCTCTCTCTGTGCCTCTCTGTCAGGTCCGGCTTGCTACATACCTCCTTTCCTACATATTTTCTTGTTGGGCTTTCGGGCGCATTCCTTGGAAATCCGTTTTACTGTAAAATGAATAAAAGACTACAAAATAACAGGAGGCTCCACTGGCTGGAGTGGGCATGCAATTACAACCACACTGCCCACCCTCCCGCCACCCCCTCTTGGGACCGCGGGACGTGGGGAGGGGAGCATCGCTGTGGGAGGAAAACTCTGGGGCCAGGTGTACTGGGATGGAAGGAAGTTACGGTGCTGTCCCCTGCAGCCTGGAACCCCCAAGGGAAGAGAAGCAGAGCTGCTGGGGCTCCAGAACAGCTGTCTTCCCAGAAAACTGCTCAGGGAGGGCATGGCAGGTTCCCCCTCCAGTTCTCTTCCATCATAGGCTCTTGTGTTATCGAGAGATTCTTGCAGCTGGCACAGCCCATGGGATCCCACAGCTCCCCCTTGTGGTGAGGCTGCCATGGGCCTGAGGAAAGGGTGCTGCCTCCTTGGCACTGCTACTTACAATTCAAATGGAATCCCCTATAAAAGAAAAAGATTAGAGAGAGAAGAGGCACCCTGAGGCACTCAGCCTCACCACAAGGGGCTGGGTCCACAGTGCTCCAGCTCCCACCCAACTCCACGCACTCAGCCCCTGGCTGGTCCCGGTGAAGCACATATGCTAGCTGCATTGTGCCGTGCATGCTGACATCTCCCCTGACCCCCAGCAGAGCATGGCACCAGGGAGAGGAGCCAGCCCAGCTCTCCTTGGTCCCTTCCCAGTCAAGAATGGCTGGTGACCCCATCCCAGCAAGAGAGAGAGTGTTCCTCCCAGCCAGCAGCAGCAACCCACACCCCAGAACTAGCGCAAGAACCTGAGGGTGGGGAGGGTGGGCGAGGGAAGACAAACCCAAACCAAACTCAAGACAGAACCTGGCACTCGGCACCTCGGGAACCCAAACCAGCTCGTCACTCTGTGGACCTGCGGTCAGAGAGTCCCTTTCAGTTTTGGCAACACAAAAGAGGAACCCGTGACAATGCCATGGAGGGGGAGGGAGAGAGCTGTGGGGGGGAGGGGAGAAGAGAGAGCCCAAGAGACAGAGAGAGAGAGAGGAAAAACAGCTGGAGGGCAGAGGGCAAGCTGAGTGGCCAGAAAAAGCTTTTCCACAGACAGACAGCATGCTGCGGGTTCCACAAGCACATGCTTCAAACACAACATCCAAGTGAGACCAACCAGAGCTGAGAAGGAGCAGAATAACTCTGGGACCCCCCACCCACCCAGAGAGTGCAAATCTCCTGCTGGCACCCTGGACAGACTCACCATCCTCGGTGGGAATGTAAATGTTGAGGTACAGGCAGTCCTCATTGGGATCCTGAATGTATGTGGCAACTATATCCAGATTGGACGTGAACCAGACGGGCAGCATGATCTCCGGGACTGCACTGTGGATGTTCTGAGGGCAGACTGGTGAGAAGTGGGTAGCATTCCTTATTCCAGACCAGGAGGAGGGTGGCTCAGGGGGCATGAACCTCTTCTCCCCAACAGGAGGGGCTGCATAAGGCACCCCCAGGTATTGATCCACAGGACCCAGAATCTCGCTAGGCAGCGGAATCCGGACCCCTCGTAACTTCCCATAGTGCGTGTTGACAGTCGGGGAGTAGACCTGGCCATCCATCTGTACAATGGCCAAGCTTAGAACCCAGAGCACGAGGCAAAGGTCCCGGCCTGCAGCCAACTCAGGCACTTGGAGAACAGGGGACAAGGACGGGTTTCTCTGAAGTATCAGCCACATTGTCTGTGATGAGCAGCACCACCATCCAAGCCTTAAGCACACTCCTGGGGACTCAGAGGAACCCGATCACGGCAGGCCTGCTGCTATCTGTTACGCAGAGCCAGACACCAAGGGAGAACAGAAACTGGAACACAAACCCAGAAATGAACTGCAAACGGTGAGCCAGAGGATGGGAGTGTTCCTCTTCAGAGCCCCCAGCCTGCCTGCTGCTGTTTGTCTTCAGAGAGGGCAGCCCTCATGGGATTGATGGCTCTGTGGAGAGAGGGGGAGAGGAATTAACAATCATGGAGAGAATGGCAGCTCCACCTGACAAAGAAAATCTGCAGCACAAAGGGACCTTGGAACCCACCAGCATGTCCCCGGCCCCCTGATTCCACAACCTGGCAGAGGTGGGGGAGAGATTTTAATACCTCACCAGAATGCTCCTCACCTCCAGCCTTAGAGAGAGAGAAGAGCCCCTGGATAATCCATTGCTGCTGCCTCCCAGTTACCAGTCAGCCCTATAGCTTGGTCATGGTAAGTGGTGCCAGCTGCAGAGGAGAACAGGAGATTCCTGGAGATCTGGGGGAAAAGGGGATCAGAGGCCTTGTAGAGGTGGGGTGTTCAGACTCCAGAGCAGGAGAGGTGTGTGTGTCAACTGCAGAAACATGGGTCAGGCACCCGGGCTTGAGACACCCAGAGCATACAGGTGATGCTAAGGAAAAGGGGATTCAACCACAAACTGGGGAAGCAGCTTGCACACCAGCTACTGGCCTTAGGGCTGGGGCAAGGTTCACAGAGAGACAGCCCATGTTAAAGGTATCCAAGGGCTGCAGGGGAAGCGAGAAGGCCTGTGTGTAGGGGAAGGACACCACCAGAGAGGAAAGACGAACCACCTCCTCTCCTCGGAGTCCAGGTCTGAGGAGCACACTAGCAAGAACATGACTGGAGCAAGAGGCTGACAGACTTCAGGAACAGTCAACAGGCCGAGAGAGCACCTTGTGCTTCGATCTTGGGATGGGGAATCAGGACTGTTTGGTTCCATCCTCAACTCTGTTCCCCGTTCCCTGCACAACCTGGAGAAAGTGACTTGCTTTCCCTTCCCGGAGAGAACAATACAGAGCCAGGTGCCCCTGAGAGCAGGTTGAACCCTGAGATGAAGTGCATGACCATTGACCAAACTAAGCCAAAGCCCCATGGTGCTTTGCAGCCAGGGCCAAAGGCGAAATGGAAAAACTGTTTGAAAAGTTTGTTACATACATTGCTGAATGCTGCGGGGCAATTACCAGATAAGGATTGGAACTTTATAAAAGTTTGTGAAGCTGACTCGTCAACAGATATATTGGGAAACCAGCTCTCACAGACAGAATTAACCAGGAATGTAAATTGCTTTATTGCTAACTACCAGAAAACAGATGTTGTCAGCTCTCACAAGCAAAATGGTATTGATCAAAGCATGGGGAAAAAAATGGTTACTCACCTTCTGGTAACTGTTGTTCTTCAAGATGTATTGTTCATGTCCATTCCAATCAGGTGTGTGCGTGCACAGAAGATGGAACATTTTTCCCCAGCAGTATCTGTTGGGTTGGCCCGGGCGCCCCCTAGAGTGGCGCCATCATGGCGCACAATATAGGGCCCTACTGACCTGCCACCCCCTCAGTTCCTTCTTGCCGGCTACTCTGACAGCGGGGTGGGAGGGTGGGTATTGGAATGGACATGGACAAAACATCTCGAAGAACAAGTTACCAGAAGGTGAGTAGCCGTTTTTTCTTCTTCAAGTGCTTGTTCATGTCAATTCCAATCAGGTGACTCCCAAGCCTAAATTCAGGAGGCGGGGTTGGAGTTCAGGTATCCACTGACTGGAGCACCGCTCTACCAAACATTGCATCGTCTCTGGCCTGCTGGGTAATTGCATAATGCGCGGTGAAAGTATGTATTGAGGACCATGTCGCCACTCTGCATGTTTCCCGGGTCAGGATTTGCGCCAGGAACGCTGCTGAAGAAACTTGCGCCCTAGCGGAGTGCGCTGAGAGTGGAGGGGCAGGCACCTCTGCCAGGTTATAGCATTCATGGATGCAGGACATGATCCACGAGGAAATTCGTTGGGAGGAGACTGGAAGACCCTTCATCCTGTCTGCCACAGCCACAAACAGTTCAATGGACTTCCTAAACCATTTCATTCTTTCAATGTAGAAGGCTAGCGCTCTGTGGACATCCAATGAGTGGAGCCTCTGCTCCCTGCTGCTCGAGTGCGGCTTAGAATAAAACACTGGGAGGAAGATGTCCTGGTTGATGTGAAACTGGGAGACAACCTTCAGGAGGAAAGCTGGATATGGCCTGAGCTGAACCTTGTCCTTATAGAACACGGTGGAAAGGGGCTCTGACGTTAGGGCCTTGAGCTCAGACACCCTCCTGGCTGAGGTTATCGCTACCAGAAATGCCGCCTTGTATGACAGGTAGAGCAGGGAACGTCACCAGCGGTTCAAAGGGCAGACCCATCAATTTGGAAAGGACCAGATTGAGGTCCCAGGTTGGGGCCGGTTGTCAGACGTGTGGATATAGCCTGTCAAGACCTTTCAAGAAACGGCTGACCACAAGGTTGGCAAACACCGACAGGCCCTCTGAGCCTGAATGGAAGGCAGAGATGGCAGCCAAGTGAACCCTTACTGACGATATGGACAGTCCCCACTGCTTGAGATGGAGAAGGTAGTCCAGTATGAGTGGTATAGAGGTGAGCATCGGGGATGAGTGATGCTGCGCCAACCAGAATGATAATCTCTTTCACTTGGCAAGATAGGTAGCCCTGCTGGAGGGTTTCCTGCTGCCAAGGAGGACTTATCTAACCGGGTCTGAGCAGGAGAGCTCTGTGGGGTTCAGCCATGGAGCTTCCATGCCGTGAGGTGCAGCGACTCGAGGTTCGAGTGTTGGAGACGGCTGGGATCCTGAGTTAGTAAATCCGGGAGGAGAGGCAAGGTAACTGGGGCTTCCACAGACGTCTCCAGGAGGGATGTGTACCAGTGTTGGTGGGGCCAGGCTGGAGCTATCAATGTTACTGAAGCCTCTTCCCTTCATATCTTGAGGAGCACCTTGTGAACAAGAGGGATGGGCAGGAACGTGTAGAGAAGAGGGCCTCCCCCTGGGAGGAGGAACATGTCTGCGATGGAGCCCAGGCTGTGGTTCAGGAAGGAGCAAAACTGTTGGCACTTCCTGTTGCGTCGCGAACAGGTCCATCTGGGGAAACCCCCACCGTTGGAAGATGGTGTTCACGACGTCCGGGCGTAGGGAACACTTGTGGCCGTGAAAGGACCTGCTGAGACGGTCTACAAACTCGTTCTGCACTCCAGGGAGGTACGACGCTTGCAGGTGTATCAAATGAGCTACACAGAAGTCCCACAGCGTGAGGGCTTCCTGGCACAGGAGAGAGGAGCATACACCCCCGTTTGTGGATATAGAACATTGCCGTGGTGTTGTCTGTCATGACTGATACACATCTCCCTGTCAAGTGGGCTCGGAAAGTCTGGCATGCCAGGTGCACTGCTCTCAGCTCTCTGAGACTGATGTGGAGAGCGAGTTCCACCTGAGACCAGAAGCCTTGTGTCCTGAGGTCCCCCAGATGCGCTTCCCAGCCCAGAGCTGACACATCCATCACTAGTGAGAGGGATGGCTGAAGACGGGTGAAGGGGATCCCTGCACACACTACCTGCGGGTTGAGCCAACACTGGAGGGAGTCGAGGACCAGGCGAGGCAGAGTCACGACCTTGTCCAAACTGTCTCGAGCCGGCTGACACACCGAGGCTAGCCACGATTGGAGAGGCCGATGTCTGAGCCTGGCATGTTGCACCACACAGGTACAAGAGGCCATGTGTCCTAGAAGCTTCAGGCAATTCCTTGGTGGTGGGAAACTGCCTAAGACTTTGAATGATGTTGCTCCAGGCTAGAAACCTCGCTTCCCGGAGGTATGCCCTGACCTGTGTTGAGTCCAGGACCGCCCCTATGAACTCTATCTGTTGAACAGGGGACAGAGTTGATTTCCCCCCGTTCAGGAGAAGGCCCAGTTCGTCGAACGTCGTTCTTAAGAAGTCGACTTGTGCCTCCACTTTAGCCCTGGAGCAGCCCTTGATCAGCCAGTCGTCAAGGTACCTGTACCTGGCGCCTGTGTAGGAATGCGGCCATGACTGCCATGCACTTGGTAAATACACGAGGCACCACTGACAGGCCGAACTGGAGGACTGTGAACTGGTAGTGGTTGTTGCTCACCACAAGCCTGAGGTACCTTCTGTGGGAGGGTGTAATTCCTATATGAAAGTACGCGTCCTTCAAGTCAAGGGCGGCATACCAGTCCCCTGAATCCAAGGAAGGGATGATGGAGGCCAAAGAGACCATGCGGAACTTCAGTTTCCTCATGAACTTGTTGAGCTCTCGCAAGTCTAGGATGGGCCTGAGGCCGCCTTTGGCTTTCGGTATTAGGAAATACTGGGAATAGAAGCCCTTGCCCGTCAGCTCCTGAGGAACCTCTTCCACTGCCCGCAGTGAGAGGAGCAAGTGCACCTCCTGTATGAGTTGCTTGTGAGAAGGGTCTCTGAAGAGGGTCGGGGAAGGGGGATGGATGGGCAGAGAATTGGAGGAAGTATCCCTTCTCTACCATGCAGAGCACCCAGCGGTCCGATGTGATACGGGCCCACGCAGGGTAGGAAGGGGATAGTTGGGACGAGACGATAAGGCGGGTTGGATCCAGTCCAAGTTCTGGTGCACCATCCTCGTTCGCCCCTTCAAAAGTCCTGCTTCTAGCTGGATAAAGGTTTGGATGGGCCAGAGCCCTGGCCTGAGGACGGGTGCAGCCTCTTCCTACCGCTCCTGTTTCTCTTCAGTGAGCCATCCTGCCAGTTCTGCAGTTGGTAGAACCGCGGAGGAGGTTGTGGCCTAAAATGCCTCCGCTGCATGGCGGGGGTGTGGAGGCCCAGCAATTTGAGGGTGGCTCTTGAGTCTTTTAGGCTATGTAGCCTTTTATCCATCTGATCAGAAAATAGAGACCCCTCAAAGGGGAGATCCAGAATAGTCTGCTGGACCTCGTATGGCAGACCTGATACCTGGAGCCAAGAGCCCCTTCCCAAGGCAACCCCGGTAGACATCACCTGAGTGGCCGCATCAGCCCCGTCCAGAGCAGCCTGCAATGAAGCTCGGGAAATGAGCTGGCCCTCCTCCACGAGGGCTGAGAATTCAGCATGGGAGTCCTGCAGCAGCAGCTCTGCAAACTTTGCCATTGCCCTGCATGTATTGTAGCAGTACCTGCTGACAATGGCCTGCTGATTAGAAATGTGGAGCTGCAAGCCGCCAGTGGAGTAGACCTTTCTCCCAAAAAGGTTGAGTTGTTTCCCCTCCTGATTCTTTGGGGAGGGGCCTTGGTAGTCCTGGCGCTTGTGCTGGTTAGCAGCGTCCATGACCAACGAATCTGGTGGAGGATGGGTATACAAGTGCTCGTAGCGCCTGGACAGCACAAAATAGCGTCTTTCATTGCGCTTAGCTATAGGGGACAATGAAGCCAGGGTCTGCCACAAGGTTTTTGTGGTGTCAGCAAGGGTCTTTATGAGGAGTAGGGCAATACGTGCCGGTCCGGAGTGGCTGAGGATATCCACCATTGGATCTGCGTCCTCCATTACCTCCTCTGCCTGAATGCTCAGGTCCTGGGCAACCCTCCTCAGCAATTGCTGTAGCACCCTGTTGTCCTCCAGGGCCGGGGCTACCGAAGTGCCCACCAGCACTTCATCTGGAGAGGAGGAAGAGACCCCCGCAAGGAGTGGATGCTCTCTTCCCTCCGCGCCCAAGGGGTCCTGCAGTGCTTGGGGATCGTGGGCTGGAGCTGACGCGAATGGTGTCATGGTCCTCGGTGCCGGAGCTGTATACATCGGTGCTAAGGCTGCTGGTGCTGAAGCCGGAACCGATGATGTTGGGGCTGTCGGTGCCGAGGACGTTGGCACGGATACTGCTGGGTTGGCATAGCCGACGCCGGTATGGCAGGGGTTGGGATGGTGGCAACAGGAAGCGATGGAACTATCCCTGATCCTGCCGATGCCGGAGGCAGTACGTAAGTGGCTGAGGCTGCCACCACCACTGCCCTGGAATTCGACCCTTCGCTCCACCCTTGGCAAAAGGCCCAGGGAGTCCAAAAGGGCCACTGTGCAGGGGGCTGCCGCTGCACGGGCCACGGTGCCAGGTAAGGGTTCTGGTCTCATGATGATCTGGACCGTCTACTTCTGCTCCTATGAGATCAATAGGAGTCTGACTCTGAGGTCTCTGAAAAGGAGGACCATGGAGGAGCAGTACTTCGAGGCACCGAGGGTCCGCGCCGAGGGCTCGGGGGCCCAACGAGGCTGCTGACCCTGTTCTGGAGCCAGGAAACGGTGCACCGGGGATGGAGATCACCAGGCCATCATTGCGGGCTTTCCTCATGATGGTGCTGGGAGAGCGACCAGTGCCGGCGACCTCTCCCATCTAGGTGGGGAGAACGGTGCTGTGAGCTGGAGCAGATTTCGTGCTGCCTCAAATGCCTCCGGGGTCAATGGGAGGTGAAGTTGTCAGCTCGGCCTCGGTGAGTGAGAAGGGTCCGGACTCGACCACCCTTCAACTGGGGCCGGAGTTGACGTGACCGGCTCAGGTCTCACAATGGCCAGCTCCTTGGGTCTAGCCGGGGGGGAATGACCCCTCTCCAGCCTCCTCTTCTTCTGCCGATAATCCTTGTCTTTACTCAGCACTCATCCCCGTGCTGACGGTGCTGGGGCACTGCATACCAAAGAGGTAGTACTCGGCACCAGATCCACCAACCCAGAATCGGACTGGACCGGAGTGCCGCTTCCATCAGGAGGATCTTCAGGCGCTGATCTCTATCTTTCAGTGTCCTGGGGCGAAACCCCCTGCAGATCCTACAACAATCTTTTTGATGGCTCTCCCCCAAACACTTCAAACACAAAGTGTGAGGATCGCTTCTGGGCATACACTTGCTGCAGACCTCACAGGCTTTGAAGCCAGGAGACTGCACTTGAGGGGAAACCCCTCCAAAGGAAACTTAAGAACTAAGTAAAGTACCTAATAACTACTTAACACTAACAACAGAACTAATTAGAACTATATACAGACTACCATATGCGCTTGTTAGGACAAGAGCAAGGGGAAGTTCCAGTTGTCACTGGCAGTAAGAAGGAACTGAGGGGGTGTGGTGGGTCAGTAGGGCCCTATATTGAGCGCCATGATGGTGCCACTCCAGGGGATGCTCAGACCGACCCAACAGATATTACTAGGGGAAAAATCTTCCAGTGCACGCACACACCTGACTGGAATTGACATGAACAAGCACTCGAAGAAGAATTGTTTGCTGTTGTTACTGCAAGTGTGATTGAAAAGGAGGTGTTATGTCACCAAAATAAGAAAGTAGCTAATAGTAAATAAGTAAAGTACATTATGTTTAGAATGCTTTATATTCATGCTGAATTGCATAACTCTAAAACTGTACTATAATTAGATGCTGTAACCTTTGTATAACTCTTACTCTGTATTCTATAGGAAAGTACAACAAGGCTTGGAAAATACATAAGCCCTCGTGTATTCATGCTATGGCTGGCAACTACAGATCCTCTGTCTTACAAAATAGGTATGGAGACAGATAAGAGAAAGCTTGTAAGGTGTATGGTTTTAGCCAATATCAGATACAATATTAATACACACAATATCAATATGATATATAATATCATGTATGTTTTGTACAACTATGATTTTTATTCATGTTAAGTTCTTCCCAAAACGCTTTTCACATATGTTAAGCTGTTTAATCAAGGGTAGATGTGTAGTGTTATAATTTCAGAGCTAGGTACAGAGCCATTCCAGATGGACAGGACAAGACAAACTGTTTTATTGATGCTTAGCTAACATGCCCTGTGTACCAAACTATAGCTGGTGCAGAATGCCTCTAACGTTTTGCTAACTTCTGGAATGCTATGCTCAAAACAAGATAAGAAACTAGTTGCAATCTGTGTTTACATGCAGGGTCTATACAGGCCTAGCAAAATGTCTTCAAAAACATGTCAAAGGAGATGGATAAGAATAATATGTTAGGTTCAAAGTCCTGCAAAGAAACACTCATCTGTTGCAAACAACCCTAATATATACAGAGGTAAAGTGAAGCTCAGATTTTGAGGCAGTAGACCAGGGGTCAGCAACGTTTGGCACGCGGCTCGCCAGGGTAAGCACCCTGGCGGGCCGGGCCAGTTTATTTACCTGTTGACGCAGCAGGTTCGGCCGATTGCGGCCCCCACTGGCCGCGGTTCGCCGTCCCGGGCCAATGGGGGCAGCAAGAAGCGGCGCGGGCGAGGGATGTACTGGCCACGGCTTCCCGCCGCCCCCATTGGCCCGGGATGGCGAACCGCAGCCAGTGGGGCCGCGATTGGCTGAACCTCCCGCGTCAGCAGGTAAATAAACTGGCCTGGCCCGCCAGGGTGCTTACCCTGGCGAGCCGCGTGCCAAACGTTGCCGACCCCTGCAATAGACTGACCAACTGCACTGCTGCCTCCCAGACAGGCTGGTAACATACTGACCTTCCCTTTTGTATTATGTTGTATTAAACTTTGACTAATGAAGCTGATTAAGCCTAACTATTTGACATCTCTCGTTACTGAGCTAATCGAACCTGTAACATGACAGAAGAGCCAAGTATTGCCAACTGACATGGAGAGCATCTGCCTGCACAGGCAGCACAAACACAAAGGAATGCCTCCGGGGGCTGGACAGAGACAGCCTCCACTGGACAAGAAGTGGAAAAAAGGAAGGAAAGCCCAATGGCCAGGGCACCAGTCTAGGACTTGGGAAACCTGGGTTCAAACCCCTGCTCCATCACAAACTCCCTGTGTAACTTTGGGCAAGTCTCTTAGTCTCTCTGCGCCCCAATCCATGCACTGAGGGGTGTGTGAGGATAAATGCATTAAAGATCATGAGACATGTAGATACTACTGTGAGGGGATGCCCTCAGCCCCCCTTCCCCCACAGAACCCACCCAGGAGCTCCGCCCAATGACCTCTCCTCACTCCGTTTCACATAGCAGCCATGAATCGCAAAAGCCCTCTGCCTTAGTGAGAGGCATTCATGTGTTGGGCGAGGGCTGCCCCCCCCCCCCACTCGTGTCTCCTCCCCTCCCCTCCAGGTACTGTCCGTGGGGCATGCAGGGAGTGGGAAATGGAAGGAGCCCCCAGGGAAGCAATGGTACCCACAGCTGTCCTCTGCTCTGTGGCAGAGCATACACGCAGTCACTGTGCATCCACTCTCCCCTGCCAGGGTGTCTCACTGCCAGCCCTGGGGCTTTGTTTTAGTACTGGGTCTCCTAGAACACAGTCACCTAGCCCAGTTGTCTTCCCCTCGCCTCACTATTTGTCCCCTTCATTACTATCCCCAGCCCCCAGCCACACTCCAAGCAACACCGGACCCCCTTCCCTCCCCACTGCTGGATGGGTCCTAGGCCAGCTCCCAGTCCCCTGGGCTGGAGGGCTCTCACCGGGGTCCCTCCCCGCCCCCCGTGACAGCGCTATGGATCAGGCATTAAAGCGGAGAAGCAGCTGAGCGGTCTCAGTGCAACCAGGTCAGTGTGACAGGCTCACACTTTTTTGTTGCCAGTCAAGCAAGGAGAAACTACAAGGGCCCTTGTGCAGGGAACCCCGGCATCATGTGCCTGCCTGCCAACCCCAGCGGGGGATAGTCCTTGCCAGTGAAGGGAAGCTGGCAGGAAGCTGCTTCAGATGGGGACCTGCAGATGTGTCAGCAAGCAGAGCTCCTGCGCCAGGAAGCCCTTCCTGGAGGCTGTTTGGATTTGCAATGCTCTGCCGTTCCCCTCCCCCAGTCTGGGAGCTACTCTGCCTGCTGCATTTGTTTCTTATGTAACTGGCAGTCCCCTCCCTCCCTCTCCTTCAATGCTGCTGCCTCCTGCAGGGACGTGCCAGAGGAAGGCAGTGGAGGCTGCCGACTCATTGCGAAGACCCCATCAGACAGTGCCAGGAAAGGAGAATAAAAGCAGCGTGGCCTGCAGCCCAGCCCAGCCCATCTCCCCCTCCTCTGATGGCAATTTCACAGACGAGTCCCCTGCCCAGAGGACCACTGGCCTGGCAGGGCTCGCACTGGGAGCCAGGTGCAGTAGGGACCTGGCTGAGCAGTACTGCCCTTACCCAGGAACAGAGGCTGGGTAGCGGCAGGGCCCTTTCCTTTGTGCCTCTGTAGCACCCTGGCAAATTTCCCCAGAGAGCATGGAGGGCTGGCACAGAGGTGTCTTGGAGTTATTGGAGCATAAAATAAGAGCCTTTTGCAGGCTGGCTGGAAATGGTTCTCTTCTGGACTCCACAGACCAGAGAGCACCTCTGTAGAGAAGGAAAATCCAGAGAGGAAAAATACATACAGGGTATCCGAAAGTTGCACTACACATGTGCAGCTAATTCACTGCTGGTCATTAAGGAATGGGCTCCCGCTGTGTCTGGCCTTTCCAAGACAGCCAGGGTGGCACAGCATGTGCTGAGAAATCAGCACGGAAGCTCCACACTGCCACCACTGCGGGGGGAGCAGAGGGACCCCAATAGCCCCCCTGCCACCACGGAGGGAAGGAGGATCCCAACAGCCTCCCACTGCCACGGCAGAGGGATCCCTACAGCTCCCCTGCTGCCGTGGGGGGGCCCCGATGGGGGGCCAGGGGACCCTGGAGCTCCAAGCTCCTCCGGGTGGTGGGGGCCCAGAGCTCCCAGCCACCCCACAGCAGCCCAGTCCCTTCTCATTTTATCATGGATATTTTTAGTAAAAGTCAAGGACAGGTCAGGGGGCTTCTGTGAATTCTTTATTGCCCATGACCTGTCTGTGACTTTTACTACAAATATCCAAGACAAAATCTTAACCTTAGTGACGACTCAGTGGCATGAGAGAGACTCAACCCATGTCAAGAGTTCTCACTGTGGATTACTGGGTCCAAATGTCAGTTCTCTTTAAAGGTTTCTTGGCCACATGCTGGCTTGGGAATCACGCTCCGAAAGCTATTCCAAGCACCACAGCCTCAGCTCCACCACACAGCACTGCCAGGGGAACCCTTAAGCACAGAGAAATTTGACTTGAGGACTGGGCTCCCCACACACCCCTCATGTAGTCTCACTAACACAGTCCTCTAAACCAATGACCTAATTTCAAGTTCATGGCCACATCTACCAGTGCACTTTGCATCATCAGAGCAGCACAGATAAGTGAAACCCTGTAAATGCAGCATAACTCTCCAATGCATTCTGGGGGCTGCTTGCTGCTGAGGTACCAAGGAATCTGCCCTTAGAAGTTAAAATTTAAAGCAAAGCCAAAGTAAGTTTGCTACTACATATATTTAAATCATTAGTAATATCACACTGTAGGATTCCATTTGGGTTTCTTGTTTCGCACTCATATACGACATTAACTTAATCTTAACATGACATTAGCTTCATCTTAACATGGTTCTTGTGTCTTGGAATTTCCTTGGTTTTTTTAAATTGTTAAAGTTGAGAGCACATATCAGTAATTTATGGGTTAAAAAAAAAAAACGTTACAGGGACATTGTAATTTTCCCAAAACCAATCACTACAAAACCCAGGAAATTCTGAGTTAGGGTTAAACTTAAAAGACATCCAAACATATTAATACAGAAATGCACATTCAAGGCATCCAAACAACCCTAATGCTGTCTTGTAGGGACACCATGCAATAACAATGCAATTATTATGAAGACATTTTGGGGTTTGTGGTCCCAGCTTATATTAAATTGATTTTTAAAGACATATTCATGTCTCTTACAGGGCAGAGTTGAGGTTGCTTGAGCGCCTAAGCTGTGCTTTCCCATATCTCAACATGTTTGGATTGCTTTTAAATGTAACCCTCACTCTGGATTTCCTTGGCTTGTAACATTTGGTTGGGGACCATTAAACTCAGGTACAGACTTTAAGGCCAGAAGGGACAATCATGATCATCTAGTCTGACCTCCTGCACATTGAAGGCCCCAGAATCTCACCCACCCACCTCTGTAACAGACCCATAACTTCTGGCTGAGTTACTGACGTCCTCACATCATTATTCAAAGATTTCAAGTTACAGAGAATCCATCATTTACTCTAATTTAAACCTGCAAGTGACCCATGCTGCAGAAGGCGGCCTAAATTCCCCAGGGTCTCTGCCAATCTGACCTGAGGGAAAATTCCTTCCAGACCCCAAATACGGCAAAGAGTTGGACCCTGAGCATGTGGCCAAGACCCAACAGCCAGACATCTGGGAAAGAATTCTCTGTAGTAACTCAGAGGCATCTGTGACACTGTGCCCCAAAGCAACACCCTGGTACCCCCATCTTTACCATGGTGATATAATTATGATGTGTTTTGTACAAAGTATGCCTTGTAAGGTATCATTTTAAAAGTCTTGATCTGTTGAATATTAATATCCTGTTGGATTGTATGTGCTATCATTGTATGGGAAGATATGAAGTTTTGCTATGTGTGTGTTACTGAAAAGTTGTAAAGTTGGAAACCCCCACAACAAGCCTTTCAGGTACAAAATGGAGACACCAGACAGCGTTGATGGCCCACTAAAGGGAATACACACTCACAAGGATTGCCCCAGGAACTGTATACAATGGAAACCTCTCAGAGATAGCACATACACAGTGGAGCAAGGTGGATAAAAATCAAGGATTTTTTTTTATGTAAATCGGATTTTTTTGATCAAATGCTTTTTGAGGAAAAAACCTACCTAAAGATAGTTTTAATTAAGATACATTATAGCTCAAAGATATCTCATCATGGAATATGGATTATAAATACTAATTCTATAGTATGAGACAATATATTAATGTAATGTTTAAGAAAAGTTTTGTAAATGAGTTCAAATTATGGAATGGTCCCAATCTTATGGGGTTCCACAGGCTGTTGTATAGATTATTTAGGTTAATCTTTCTATCTATCCACTGGGACTCAGTGCTCAGTCTAGAATATACCATCAGAGATGCTTAGTTTTGCAGTTCTCAAACTGTGGATTTGTGTCTCCAGAGGTAACATGCTTGTTAACAGCAAAAATGTTTTTAAATAAATAAATAAATATGAGGTGAGAAATAACAGAGCTCAACTCTATTGTCCCTCTGCAAATTTGTGTACACAGAGTCAATCCCTTACCTCTCTCTAAAAGTGCAAAGTTTCAAAAAGTTCAATGAATAGGAGATTGTTTGGGGTGGAATAGATCTGGACAAGGAGAAGAAGTCTGGAGATAAATGTGAGAAGCGAGGGACATATGCTTGTTTTGTTAAAATATTATAAGTTTGCTGTTGAAGAAAAATATCCAGAAAACTTAACGTTGTTGTTTTAGTTAAATAAAACAATTTAAATGTCTGTCTGGTGATGATCTCCTCCTAATACAGCCTGGCAAGAAAATCCTCCAAATATTAATGATTAACGTGTTGAATTGGAGATAGTTCACCTGCCAATGACTTCATAAATATCTGCTTCAATTACCTTTGGTAAATGAAATAACCAAACAATCCTTCATTTTCTGATATAGCTGTAAAACTCATCTGAAAAGTTTTCAAAATAAATCACTGTTTATAAATGTATAGTGATGATAACCAACAAGAATGCACTTTTATGTAGAAAACCAGGATTAAATCGAGTCTTCCTGACTAGTGATTTACATCAAATCCACCCTGCAACGGAGACTTTTTGGCTCACAGCAAAAGATCTTTCCAGCAAGCTGGAAAAAAGCTATGAAAGGGGGAAGTGATATCATCACTCGGCCTCACTCTCCCTACAACTCAACACCTGGAAACACGTCTAAAGGACAAATACTGAAGTGGGGAGGTGGTCCCATGCCGGGAAGGAGAATCCCAGCCTGTGTATGAAGGAACAATACCATCAGGATGAGATACTGCTTGATTCAAATCCTGTCTAGTTTACAGAACTCAGATTGTGATTTTACTTTTTATTTCTTCGGTAACCAACTTTGATCTCTATGTTTACTACTTATAATCACTGAAAATCTATCCTTCTGTAGTTAATAAATTTGTTTTATATTTTACCTAAAACAGTGGGTTTTGCTTGAAGTGCTTGGGGAAATCTGCTCAGGAACAGAGCTGGTGCATGTCCTCTCCACACTGAGGGAGGGGCGAACTGTGTAATAAATTCAGGGCTTCTCTACACTGGCAAGTTTCTGCGCGCAGGAAAGCAGCTTTTTGCGCTCAAACTGCAGACGTGCACACACTGCCAAGCCACTTTGTGCGCAGAACCTCCTCAGTGCCAGCGCTGCAAACAAACCACCTCGATGAGAGTCATGAGGCTATTTGCGCAGAGGCTCCAGCGCTCTATTGCCAGTGTAGACTGGGGTGTGCAAACTACGGCCCGGGGGCTGCATCTGGCCCCCCAGACATTTTAATCCGGCCCTCGAATTCCCGCTAGGGAGCGGGGTCCAGGGCTTGCCCCACTCTGGCGCTCCAGTCGGGAAGCGGGGTCCGGGGCTTGCTTCACTCCACGTGGCTCCCGGAAGCAGCAGCATGTTCCCCCTCCGGCTCCTATGTGTAGGGGCAGACAGGGGGCTCCGCACGCTGCCCCCGCCCCAAGCGCTGCTCCTGCAGCTCCCATTGGCCGCGCAGGCAGTACGCAGAGCTGCCTGGCCACACCTCCACGTAGGAGCCAGAGGGAAGACATACCACTGCTTCTGGGAGCTGCTTGAAGTAAGCGCTGCCCGGAACCTGCACCCCTGACCTCCTCCCCCAGCCCTGATCCCGCTCCCGCCCTCCAAACCCCTCGGTCCCAGACTGGGGCACCCTCCTGCACCCCCAACCCCAGTCCCACCCCAGAGCCCATACCCCCAGCTGGAGGCCCCCCCCCCCCGGCACCCTAACCCCCAATTTTGTGAGCATTCTCAGTCCGCCATACAATTTCCATACCCAGATGTGGCCCTTAGGCCAAAAAGTTTGCTCACCCCTGGTGTAGACAATTGATTGCTTTCTGGGCTGTAATTGGCCTCTGGAGCTATCCCATAATGCTTCAAGTGACCACTCTGCTCATTATTTTGAACTCGGCTGCCCTGGAAACATGCGACCCTCCCCTTTCAAAGCACCGTTTCAATGCTCGTGCTGTTGAACACAGAGAGAGAGAGGGGGGGGGTGTGTGAGAGAGAAAGAGAGAGAGAGAGAGAGCACACGCCCAGGGAGGGAGGCAGGGGCTGATGTCGGGGTTTCCCCCTCCCCCAGGACTGGTTGCTTCCTGCCACTGTCTGAACTTACAAGCCAGCATGCTGACACACATTCTGTCGCCCAAACACACCGTCTCTCCCCCCCCCCATACATACACACTCCCCCCGCCCTTCAGTTGAAAAGCAGCTGGCAATGTAGTAGGATGGGATTGGGAAACCTGCATCATGTGACTCTGTGTCTGCTCCATGAGGCATTGCAAACCCTTCCCAAAGCACCCTGCAGCCAGTTGCACAGTGGGATAGTTCCCACAGTACACTGCTCTCTTTGCCGTTGCAAGAGCTGCTAATGTGGATGTGCTCCAGCAGCACAAGGAGCCCAGTGTGGACACGCAACAGTGGTTTAACTCCAGCATGTTTTAATAAGTGGTATAACTTGTGGTGCAGAAACTTGCTAGTGTAGATATACCCTTATCCAAGTCAGGCTTCTGACCAGGGCAAGACGGTACAGCTCTGGGGTCCTAGGCTGAGGAGCTGTGGGGAACTGGCTGGAGTTTCTCTATTGCTGGTTCATGAGTGGCTGGCAAAAGCATTCATGGAACGCAGCTGGGTGTGTCCCTGCCGGTGGATGTCTGCGTTAAGTGCAGTAGCTGGAGAGGTTTGTAGCTTGCCACAGCATCACAGTGTGAGAGGGAGCCCAGGTTGGCAAGACAGAGGGCTCAGTGGTACCCCAGTTCCAGGTTGCACCCTGGGGAACCTGTCTCACCATCCCCATCTACTGTCCCATCAACGGTCATTGGAGATATTTGCTACTGGCAGTCGCAGATCAGCTACATGCCACGGTAGGCCGTCTCATCATACCATCCCCTCCATAAACTTATGCCACTATTTTTTTGCCCCCACTGCTTCCCTTGGAGGGCTGTTCCAGAATTTCACTCCTCTGATGCTATGAAACCTTTGTCTAATTTCAAGCCTAAACTTGATGGCCAGTTTATATCAATTTGTTCGTGTATCAACATTGGCACTTAACTTAAATAACTCCTATCCCTCCCCTCCCTATATTTATCCGTCTGATGTATTTATAGAGAGCAATCATGTCTCTCCTTAGCCTTTGTTTGGTTAGGCTACACAAGCCAAGCTCTTTGAGTCTCCTATCATAAGGTAGGTTTTCCATTCCTCTGATCATCTTTGTTACCCAGGTTCTGTGCACTGGTGTACGAACATCTTAGTTGTTTCTGTTTGGCTTGGCCCAGATTCCTCACCCAATTAGCAACAGTCATTCTACTGCCAGTATCACCTACCTGCTAGCTTCACTGGCACTATCTTTCCTCTTAATGTCCATTCTCCTACCCACTGCTGTTCCTTTCTCCATTGCTGTATTCTCTCTTCCTTGATTTTCCTCCCACTCAATATTAGTATCAAGTGTGGCAATTACACGAGCATCTCCCAAGTGTCTCCCCTGAATTCCTAGTTTAAAGTTCTTTTGATCAGTTGTGCTAACTCCATACCAGAAGTCTATTTCCCTCCCTGCTCAGGTGGAATCCAGCCTTTAGCAAGAGGGAACTTTGCCCATGGTAGCTGTAAATCAGGGCCCTGACACCACCAGCTTTCTGGCCACTCTAGCACTCTCATGCCAGCCCTGTCTTGACCTTGTACATTAACTCCATCCCCGAGTCCCTTTGAATCATTCCCGTGACATCCTCTGCCCCCAAAGGAGCAGTGTACCCCAGTTTACTTTCAATCCCCCATCCATATAACACACAGCACTTGTAATAAAACAAGAGAACGTTTATTTAAGAAAGAATAGATTCAACTAAAAGCAAGAGTGAGTGCTAGAAACAAATGGTTACAGTACAAAACAAAATCATAAAACACAAACTAGGGCCTACACTTACTAATAGTTATCTTTCCTAGCTAATAACTATTCAAAGAGAGCTATCAATGGTTCACTGCCAAACTGGGAGGACATATCTAGAGTGGTCCTGCAGGGGTCAGTCCTGGGTCTGGTACTATTCAATATTTTCCTTTATGACTTGGTTAATGGAGTGAAGAATATGCTTTGGAGGACAGCATCAATACTCAAAATGACTATGACAAATTAGAGAACTGGTCTGAATTCAACAAGATTCATAGATTCTAGGACTGGAAGGGACCTTGAGAGGTCATCGAGTCCAGTCCCCTGCCCGCAAGGCAGGACCAAATACTGTCTAGACCATCCCTGATAGACATTTATCTAACCTACTCTTAAATATCTCCAGAGATGGAGATTCCACAACCTCCCTAGGCAATTTATTCCAGTGTTTAACCACCCTGACAGTTAGGAACTTTTTCCTAATGTCCAACCTAGACCTCCCTTGCTGCAGTTTAAGCCCATTGCTTCTTGTTCTATCCTCAGAGGCTAAGGTGAACAAGTTTTCTCCCTCCTCCTTATGACACCCTTTTAGATACCTGAAAACTGCTATCATGTCCCCTCTCAGTCTTCTCTTTTCCAAACTAAACAAACCCAATTCTTTCAGCCTTCCTTCATAGGTCATGTTCTCAAGACCTTTAATCATTCTTGTTGCTCTTCTCTGGACCCTTTCCAATTTCTCCACATCTTTCTTGAAATGCGGTGCCCAGAACTGGACACAATACTCCAGCTGAGGCCTAACCAGAGCAGAGTAGAGCGGAAGAATGACTTCTCGTGTCTTGCTCACAACACACCTGTTAATACATCCCAGAATCACGTTTGCTTTTTTTGCAACAGCATCACACTGTTCACTCATATTTAGCTTGTGGTCCACTATAACCCCTAGATCCCTTTCTGCCGTACTCCTTCCTAGACAGTCTCTTCCCATTCTGTATGTGTGAAACTGATTTTTTCTTCCTAAGTGGAGCACTTTGCATTTGTCTTTGTTAAACTTCATCCTGTTTACCTCAGACCATTTCTCCAATTTGTCCAGATCATTTTGAATTATGACCCTGTCCTCCAAAGCAGTTGCAATCCCTCCCAGTTTGGTATCATCCGCAAACTTAATAAGCGTACTTTCTATGCCAATATCTAAGTCGTTAGATGAAATTCAATAAAGAAAAGTACAAAGTACTACACTTAGGGAGGAAAAATCAAATGTGCAAATGCAAAACGGGGTCTAACACTGGGTAAGTGGTAGTACTACTGAAAAGGATCTGGGGGTCATAGCTGATCACAAATTGAATGTAGGTCTACAATATTAAGCAGTTGCGAAAAAGGCTAATATCACTCTGGGGCGTATTAACAGGAGTGTTGTACATAAGACCCAGGAGGTGATTGTCCTGCTCTACTCAGCACTGGTGAGGCCTCAGCTGGAGTACTTGTCCAATTCTGGGTGCCACATTTTAAGAAACATGTGGATAAAGTGGAAAGAGTCCAGAGGAAAGGAACAACAAGATAAAAGTTTAGAAAACCTGACCTATGAGGAAAGGTTAATCAAACTGGGCATGTTTAGTCTTGAGAAAAGATGACTGAGTGGGGACCTGATAATGGTCTTCAAATATGTTAAGGGCTGTCAAAGAAAATGGTGATCAATTGTTCGCCATGTTCACTGAAGGCGGGACAAGAAGTATTGGGCTTAACCTTTAGCAAGGGAGATTGAGGTTAGGTATTAGGAAAATCTTTCTCACTCTTGGGGTAGTTAAGCTCTGGAACAGGCTTCCAAGGGAGGCTGTGGAATCCCTGTCACTGGAGGTTTTTAAGGACAGGTTAGACAAACAGCTGTCAGGCATGCTCTGGGTTACATGGTCTTGAGTCAGAGGACTTTTCAAGGTCCTTTCTAGCCCTACATTTCTATAATTCTGTGACAAATCAGTTTCCTCCCCAAGTTTGGTCTGTTGCAGAGGTGGCTAGCTTCACAGGAACCCGGACCCAAACTTCCACACCCAAAACATCCCTCACTCCACAAGATGTTTCTTCAGTGAATGCATACAGAGCGCCTCTCCCCACTCTGTGTTATACTGAAACAGTCTTTTGTCTCTATTCTGAGACAGGGCAAACCTCTGTTGTCATGTTTCTTTTTCACCTCCAGATTGTTTTGATTCCTTGCGGTTATCTCTGATGGTTTTCCATTGACAGTCTTGGGACAGAGAAAGGCCAGGCAAGTAAGCCAGACACTGCATAAATGGCTAGCCAGGGTGGGGTGGTAATTCCCCCCTGCTTGAATGGGCCATCACTGAGGCACAGGCTATGTCTACAGTGCACTTTCCTCGGTAAAACTTTTGTTGGTCACGGGTGTGGAAAAAAACCCACATGCCTGACCGACAAAAGTTTTACAGTCAAAAAGTGCCAATGTGGACAGCGCTTTGTCAGTGGGACAAAGCTCCCGCCCTTCATTGGGGATGGTTTTAGTTTGTCAGCAGGTGGCACTGCTGTAGTGGCACACCTGAGCCAATATAAGGTGTGCAGTGTAGACGTAGCCATATTGTCTTCTGGTGACTAACTTTTACTCAAAGTCCATAAAGCACACTTCCAATGTAAATACGCTATTCCTTAAGTATTACCCCTGCATACAACTCTCAATGATAATGACAAGTTAGGATCTTCCTGTAGATCTTCTATGTTACTCTTTATGGATAAATATCCTGTAAGACATGTCTTTGGTGTAGTGCGTATGTGAGGTCTGAGGGGAGAGATGTTTGCAAAGAACAGGGGACCCTTTGCCAAGGAGCCTGTGTCAGACTGCATCCTACTCTGCCCATCAGTTCACTTCAAAGCAAACTGGGCCGGTGCCCCTTAGGCTGGGTTACAGCACAGATGAACCATTCCTCACAGCAAACCTTGCAACACTTCCTGACAGCATCTAGAACTCTGTCCTTGTCTCCAAGCTGAGAAACGAGCATTTGATGCTGGCACATACCTAACAGCTGCCACTGCATCACAGCAAGAGGTGGTGCCAAGAGCAAACCCCACCCCCGCCCCCAGCACGGCAGCAGCTACACTGCAGGGAAGTCTGTCTCCAGGCTGGGATTCGGAATGCCTGACAGGCAGTTACTTAGTAATAGACCATTTAATGCCACATTCTGGATTATCTCACACTCTGCAGCTTCCTGCCTCCCCCGACTTCCTCGAGAAGAGGCAGCAGCCCCTCCCTCGCCTCACTGCCTGTTTGAGTTTGATTTGTAAATGACTCAGGGGCAGAGGTTAATGAGAATCACCATCTAAACTGCAAGTGAATCCCTGGAGATGAACAGCCACTATGCATGGACATTCATCCTTCAGCCCCCAGGCCAGCCAATCGGCTCTGCTGGTGGGAGGCAGCTCCTGAGGCAGAGCACCCAGACCCGGCTGTTAAATACAAAGAACTGCCTGTTTGATCCCAAAACACCTTGGGGTGGGCACTAAAAATATTCGAGGATAAGGAGACCTCACCTAACCTCCTTGCCACAGGAGCTGTGCTCACAGCTCCACGCCACTCATGCTGCCTGGTAGTCCAGGCTCCTCACCAGCTGTGGCTGGAAGAAAGTCAGCTGTGTTCGCTCCTGAATGAGATGGTCCTGGCCCACTGCACACTCAGACCCTGGGGCTGAGACCTCAGAGTGCTTCTCATTCTGCCCTGTGTCTGCAAAACCCGACAGACCAACCAGCACTGCCAAGAAGCAAACTCTCCCCCCACAACTCTGCCACTGAGCCAGCACCTCCAGCCCCTCACTACTCCTGCGCACAGGAAGAACAGTCCCTCCTCCACCAGCCACCTGGAGCAAGAGACTTGATTAACCCAATCACAGCAACTACCTGAAAACATTAATGGACATAAAATGAACCAGCTCCTTTTAACTCAGCTGCAGCACCCGATTCAAGGGCACCCAGCAGCCGGGAGTTCCATGGGTTAGGTACATGTCGCGGATAGGGGCTTCTGGTTGTTTGAAATTACTTAGAGACTGAACAGCTTTCCCCAGACCCTTCCTCATGCAGCTTCGTGGGAAGCGTGTCCCTGAGCAGGAGAGTCCAAGCTGCAGGACACCAGTCCCTCTTCCCCCCGATGCTGCCAGTCAGTCCATACAGGTTGGGGTTTGTTAGCCAGTTTATCCTTCCCCGGAGTCCCAAACCAGTGCAGGGCTAACCATCCTGAGTGACTGGACGGGCTCTCTCATAGTCTGTGGTATCTGCACAGCAAACAGGATGCATCAGCTCAGGTGGGAGCTGTCCCTTCAGCACCAGCCAGGCTTGTCATAGAATCATAGAATATCAGGGTTGGAAGGGACCTCAGGAGGTCATCTAGTCCAACCCCCTGCTCAAAGCAGGACCAATTCCCAACTAAATCATCCCAGCCAGGGCTTTGTCAAGCCTGGCCTTAAAAACCTCTAAGGAAGGAGATTTCACCACCTCCCTAGGTAACGCATTCCAGTGCTTCACCACCCTCCTAGTGAAATAGTGTTTCCTAATATCCAACCTAGACCTCCCCCACTGCAACTTGAGACCATTGCTCCTTGTTCTGTCATATGCCACCACTGAGAACAGCCGAGCTCCATCCTCTTTGGAACCACCCCTCAGGTAGCTGAAAGCAGCTATCAAATCCCCCCTCATTCTTCTCTTCTGGAGACTGAACAATCCCAGTTCCCTCAGCCTCTCCTCATAAGTCATGTGCTCCAGACCCCTAATCATTTTTGTTGCCCTCCGCTGGACTCTTTCCAATTTTTCCACATCCTTCTTGTAGTGTGGGGCCCAAAACTGGACACAGTACTCCAGATGAGGCCTCACCAATGTCGAATAAAGGGGAACGATCACGTTCCTCGATCTGCTGGCAATGCCCCTACTTATACAACCCAAAATGCCATTAGCCTTCTTGGCAACAAGAGCACACTGTTGACTCATATCCAGCTTCTCGTCCACTGTGACCCCTAGGTCCTTTTCTGCAGAACTGCTTCCTAGCCATTCGGTCCCTAGTCTGTAACAGTGACTGGGATTCTTCTGTCCTAAGTGCAGGACTCTGTCCAGTGAGCATGGAGCAGCCCAGTTGTTTGTCTCTGTGGAAGTAGAGATACACCTCCCCAGCACAGTAAGGGCAGAGGGAGAGGCATGCTCTGGAGCAAACTGCCAGATATCTGGGAGCAAAGGAGAGATGCGGGAGAAACTGTTGCTCTTAGCAGAGAGATCCAGGCCTCCCGATGCAGGGAAGCCACCCAGGCAAACAAGTACTTGGTAGTCAGGTAGAGGCAGTCAGCCGGCCCCCTTGATATCAGAGCAGCCATCTTCTCCCTCTAAAGAACATTCATGGTCTGCAAAGCGACTGAAGCTGCCCCGGTGGGGGAGGTGCGAGGGCTGGAGATGTCCCACAAGTGAGGCAAACACTTGGACGCACGGGATGGATGTGCTGAGTACAAAGGTCACTTTTCTGACCATTACTGCATTTTACAGGTGACCCTAAAAATAAATCATGTCACAGTCATGTGCACATATAGGCCAAGAGGCCCTCCAGTGAGCTGGAAGCATCGACCCCGATCTTACAGATGGGGAAGCCAAGGCACTGACCTTACCTGCCCTGTTTAAGGACAGAGGGAGCAGTGAAACATCTGGGAGCAGAACCCAGTCTCCTGCCTCCTGGAGCCCTGCTCTAACCCCTAGACATGCTGCCTTGCTAAAACCCCAGACAGCCAGAGGAGCTTTCAGCACAGACTTGACAATTCACCCTTTTTAGATTAGCTCCCCCAAATTGTATATCAACAGCTCCGCCAAGCTGACAGCACATTCTATTCCTCACCAGAGAGGTACTTACCCTGCCATGTCACCACAGTGTCCAAGAGCCTTCCACTAGTGTATTAGGATTCAGAGATTTTTTTTAAAGGCCAGCAGGGACCCCCTAGCTGAGCTCCTGCATATCACAGACCAGAGAATTTCAGCCAGTCCCTCCTGCACTGAGCCAATAACTTGTGTTTGGCTAAAGCATAACTTCCAAAAAGGCATCTGGTCTGATCTGAAACACCAAGATAAGCAGAATCAATCATTTCCCTTGGGAGTTTGTTCCAGTGGATAATCACCTCACAGATCAACATTTGTGTCCTATTTCTAATTTGAATTTGTCTGGCTTCAGTGTCCAGCTATCAGTTCTTGCTATGTCTTTCTCCGCTTGTTTAAAGAGCCTTCTAGTACCTGGTATTTTGTCCCTGAGAAGGTCCTTGATCACAGCATATAAGTCACCACTTGATCTTTGTTTTGATTGACCTCTTTAAGTCTCTCAAAGTCAGACATTTTCTGCAGCCTTCAAATCATTGTTGTGGCTCTTCAAAGTGACATGACTAACTCCTGTCACATGTGGTTCATTCTCTCTCACCCAGTGGTCCAATGGTGGAAATGCAGTTTCCCATCACTTCTTGCTGGGGAAGGAGTGATGGGAAACTGAGGAATATAGAAAGGAGCATAAACTCTGTCAAGTCAAGTGTCAAAGTATAATTAGGCAGGCCAAAAAAGAATTTGAAGAGCAACTAGCAAAAGAAAAAAAATGCTGTTAGTTTTTGTAAGTACATCAGAAGCAAGAAGCCTGCCAAACAATCAGTGGGGCCACTGGACAATCGAGGTGCTAAAGGAGCACTCAAGAAAAACAAGGCCATTGCAGAGAGGCTAAATGAATTCTTTAAATAATAAAAATATATGGTGATATACCTATATCTCATAGAACTGGAAGGGACCCTGAAAGTCCAGCCCCCTGCCTTCACTAGCAGGACCATGTACTGATTTTTGCCCCAGATCAGTAAGTGGCCCCCTCAAGGATTGAACTCACAACCCTGGGTTTAGCAGGCCAATGCTCAAACCACTGAGCTATCCCTCCCCTCCCCCCTCTGCATCAATCTTCACTGCAGAGGATGAGAGGGAGATTCCCACACTTGAGCCATTCTTTTTTCAGTGATAAATCTGAGGAACTGACCCAGATTGAGGTGTCAATAAAGGGGATTTTGGAACAACTTGATAAATTAAACAGTCATAAGTCACCAGAACTAGACAGTATTCACTCAAGAGTTCTGAAGGAACTCAAATATGAAATTGCAGAACTACTAACTGTGGTATGCAACCTATCATTTAAATCAGCTTCTGTACCAGATGATTGGAGGACAGCAAATGTGATGTCAATTTTTTAAAAAGGCTCCAGAGGCGATCCTGGCAATTACAGGCTGATAAGCCTGACTTCAGTACCAGGCAAAGTGGTTGAAACTATAGTAAGGAACAGAATTATCAGACACATAGATGAACACGATATGTTGGGGAAGAGTCAACACAGCTTTTATAAAGGGAAATTATACTTCACCAATCTATTACCATTCTTTGAGGGGGTCAATAAGCATGTAGACAAGGGTGATGCAGTGCGTATAGTGTATTTGGATTTTCAGAAAGCCATTGACAAGGTCCCTCTCTTAAGCAAAGTAAGCTGTCATGGGATAAGAGGGAAGATCCTCCCATGAATCAGTAACTGGTTAAAAGACAGGAAACTAAGAGTAGAATTAAATGGTCAGTTTTCAGAATGGAGAGAGGTAAATAACGGTCTCCCCCAGGGGTCTGTACTGGGACCAGTGCTATTCAACATATTCATCAACGATCTAGAAAAAGGGGTAAACAGTGAGGTGGCAAAGTTTGCAGATGATATAAAATTACTCAAGATAGTTAAGTACAAAGCTGACTGTGAAGAGTTACAAAAGCAACAAAATGGCAGGTGAAATTCAATGTTCATAAATGCAAAGTAATGCACATTGGAAAACGTAATCCCAACAATACATACAAAATGATGGGGTCTAAATTAGCTAGACAACAAAAAGAACTTGGAGTCATTGTGGATAATTCTCTGAAAACGTCCACTCAATGTGCGGCGACAGACAAAAAAGCTAACAGGATGTTAGGAACCATTAGGAAAGGGATAGATATGAAGACAGCTTCCATTTGAGGACAGATTAAAAGACTAGGACTGTTCAGCTTGGAAAGGAGACGATCAAGGGGGGATATGATAGAGGACAATAAAATCATGAATGGTGTGGAGAAAGTGAATAAGAAAGTGTTATTTACCCCTTTACATAACCCAAGAACTAGGGGGTCACTGAACGAAATTAATAGGCAGCAGGTTTAAAACAAACAAAGGAAGTACTTCTTCACACAATGCACAGTCAACGTATGGAATTTGTTGCTGGGGATGTTGTGAAGGCCAAAACTATAACTGGGTTAAAAAATAATTAGATAAGCTCATGGAGGACAGGTTGATCATTAGATATTAGCCAAGATAGTCAGGGATGCAACCCCATGATCTGGGTGTCCCTAAGCCTCTGACTGCCAGAAGCTGGCTTTGGACAATGTGATAACTGCCCTGTTCTGTTCATTCCCTCTGAAGTATCTGGCATTGGCCACTGTCAGACAGGATACTGGGCTAGATCGACCATTGGTCTGACCCAGTCTGGCTGTTATGTTTTTGTGTGTATCCCTCCAGGAAGGATTTAAACAATTTTAGTGAATTGTGGAACCCTGCCACCTCTCTCAAGTGAGACAGAAGAACCTCACTGTCAACAGTGTCGAACACTGTGGAGAAGTCCAGGAGGATGAGACTGAATGTCTTCCCTGTATCCAGTGACAGGAGGAGATCATCTATTAGTGCCACTATAGCAGTTTCAGTTCCTAGTCCTGGCCTGAATCCTGATAGTATCCTAGACATGGCACTGGCTTCAATTAGAAGAGCATATAGTTGGCCTTTGGTTAGCATCAAAATTAGCTTGCTCAGGAATTGGAAATATGTCACCGAGTGGTAGTTGGCTAGGGCGGAAGTATCCAGGGTGGGTTTCTTTAGGATTGGTCAGACTGTTGCGTGTTTGAGGGAGGAAGGAAGAGTTCTTCTCTGAATGAGGCGTTGGTTGTTCTTATCAGGAATGGCCAGGAGGAGCGGGGCTGGATTCATAGGTCTTGGGCTGAGACTCCTCTAGGGTGCCCAGAACTACTTGGAGAGTGATTTACTAACCTGTGGGAACATGAGCAGGCGGTCAGTTGGCTGCTATCATGGGAGTTGATCTGTGATGCGCCCACTAGTGCGTGTAGCCCATTGGATGAGTGTGGGAGAGAGCTGACCGAGTATCTTTTCCCCGTATATTTAGTGCACTGCAGTGATGTTTAGTGTACTTGCTCTACAACATCTGGAGTGTGAAACGCAAGGCTTTGTAAACCCCAGAGCTATTCAAACACACAGTGTGAAAGTCAGTTAAGGTTGCTAAAGGACAAGAATGGGAAACTCAAAGCCACAGACCTAGCACGTGCCATACACATACACAGTACAGACTCGCCCAAACACACTGTGGAAAACCAATCCTTCCCAAGCAGTCACCACGCTCAAACGCAGACAATCTCAATTCTGCCTACCACAAAGCCAACCAAAGCACCACACGCTGGATCAAAACAATACAAACCCATGCTTAACTGTCAGAGTGGGTAAGCACTGGAATAAATTGCCTAGGGAGGTTGTGGAATCTCATTCACATCATCATTTGAGATTTTTAAGAGCAGTTAGAAAACACCTGTCAGGAATGATCTAGATACTAGTCCTGCCATGAGTGCAGGGGACTCTCAAGGTCCCTTCCAGTCCTATAATTCTATGATTCTATACACACCAGAGATCAGTGTGGCCCCCCATCACCCTTACCGCTAGTGACAGCCTCTGCCACACATGCCTCCCATGCCACTGCTGACCAGCACCATCCCCCACACAGCTAGTAATAGGGTGACCTTATTTCCCAAAGGGAAAACAGGACAGTGCCCGGGGCTGACCCAAGCCCCTCCCTCCAACCTCCTCTCTCCCCACCCCCCCGCAGGGCTGGCCCCAGTCGCTCGCCTGTACCCTGCCGGCTCTCCACTCTAGGCTGTCGCTGGTTGCTCAAACCATGCCGCCGCTCCCAGTACACACCGTTCCTCTACACTGCACCCCATCTTTTTGACAAAAGTGGGCATTTGCCCAGTTGGCAAGAGCAAATGGGACAAATGCCCTCTCTGCCAAAAAAGTTGGGATGGCCAGGACAGGGCTTAAGAAAGGGACTGTCCCGGCCAAAACGGGACATATGCGCATCCTAGCTAGTAACCAACACCTCCCCCAGCCAATGTGTGTGGACTCCCCCACCCCACAATGTACGCATGCACTCCTCCGCCCCCCCCCCCGCACTGCTAGTGACCATCTGCCCCCCGCAGGGCCAACCGCATCCCCCCACGTCACAACTGACAGACCTACCCGGATGCAAAGGTGCCCCAATCAGAGGCGTGTACCACTGTTCCTGCAAGGTAGATGGAGGTCACAGAGGGGAGCATAGGCTACCTATCGTCACTTACAAACAATACCACTGAGCACAAACCTGACCATATGGGCAGTTAGTTACATGAATGCAGAACTCATCAAAAAAGCCAAAACAAACTCTTCACACCAATTAAATGACACTTGCACAGCATTTCTCCATGTCATTCTGCAAGGGGTAGACTTAAGATTGTAACTTGGTCTGTCATCACTTTACAAGGTTAATCAGTTTGTTCAGGTATATTAAACTTCTGCTGTTGCCATAGAGGTAAGTGTGTTGGGGTTTTTTTTAAACTCACTGGATAAGATGAACTTCTTGCGGCGGGCAGGCTCAGAGGCGGCCACATGCCGTGGTTTATAACGGAAAGGGCTCCAAACAAAGGGAAGACGACCCCTCTGAAATGTGGCATATTGCAACACTCATTTAACAACTACAGAACTTCTCAACCCAAAGAACTTAGCAATATTCAACCAGGCTCAAATTGATCGTTCCAAAACAGAAGATTGCAAAGGACCCATTGAAAGGAAACTCCTGGTGCAATCCCAGCTGTGCAGTCATCATTGGCGCCTCCCTAATTGCACAAAGAAAGGAGACCTTAGCACCACATCCAGGCCAGCTCCACACCACCACGAGTGAGGGACAGCGCTGCATCTGCGTGGCTAAGGGTGTACAAGGATTGCAGCAGGTTCACACTGCAGACCCACAGCTAACTGGCTGGGGTGAAGACAGACTGATGGCGACTCTGTACTGCAGACACATTATCCCCCTGGCTCTCAGGCCTCTGTCACACACCATGCTCTCGTCATCCCAACACTGAATGGCAGCTCTGCTCCAGTTTCCTGTGCCGAGCACCCTGCCGCACTGGCTCACAGTATATGAAACAGCCTGTCTTTTTCAGAGTCAAACAGGAAGCATGGCCTGTCCTCGTGTCCTATGGCTGGGCTGCTGCATCACTGTCAGGGTTCCAGTTGGGGCTGTCGGTGGCATCCCTTTGGCACGTTTCTAAGGCTACATCTACACTACGGGGGGGGTCGATTTAAGATACGTAAATTCAGCTACGCGAATAGCGTAGCTGAATTCGACGTATCAGATCCGACTTACCCTGTTGTGAGGACGGCGGCAAAATCGACTGCCGCGGCTCCCAGTCGACGGCGCTTACTCCCACCTCCGCTGGTGGAGTAAGCGCGTCGATTCGGGGATCGATTGTCGCGTCCTGACGAGACGCGATAAGTCGATCCCCAAGAGATCGATTTCTACCCGCCGATTCAGGCGGGTAGTGTAGACCTAGCCTCAGCTCCCCGCACAGGACTGCTTTATCTAATGCTGCCCCTATGCATCCCCTGCCAGTGATCTACCAGACAGAAGGCAGCTCAGAGGCCGGCTTCCCCATGCCCATCACAACGGAGCTGACACAAAGAGGGCAATGCTCAGTACCTCCTCTGGGCTGCCACAGGAAAAGCCAAGACCTAGAGAAGGATAAACATGAGCTTCCATGTGCCAGGCCAAAACCATCAGGTCCCCCACACTGCTCAGTGTTCTGGCTTTCTGCCCCCTTATGGCGACAGCAGCTCCATGTCTAGACAATGCCCCATTGGCAGAGTGCCTCAGCCACGTTTCACGAGGACAGAAAGACCACCTCATCTGAGCCCTGCGTAACACTGTCCCGAGACCCGCACGCAAGAATTCCTGCAGCTAGCCCAGAACTATAGCTGGGGGATATTTTTCAGCAAATCATTTATTCGCTGAAAAATGCAGTTTTTGCTGACCCAGAACTATTCACGAATCCATGCCGAGTCACTGAATAGTTTCAATTGAACTGAAAAAAAGCAAACCATTGTGGAAATGTCAAAACAAAATGTTTCAACCCAAAATTTTTAGTTTCAATTTCAGACATTTTCAGAAAAGCAAAGAACTACACTCACGAAATGTCGGGAGACAGGGAGGGGAGGAGGCGGCGCTATTTGGGGCAGCTCCATGGCCTGTGGTGTGCAGGAGGTCAGATGAGATGATCACAATGGTTCCTTCTGGCTTGGAATCTGTGAGGAGGTGGCCTCCTTTACGACTGCTAGCCACATAGTTAGAACTCTCATCGGGGATTCTGGAGACCCCAGTTCAATTCCCCTCTGCCTGAGGCGTGGGTATCAAAGGCCAGGGCAGGCTAAGCCTCCCCTAACCCAGACTATGGCCCCGCCCATGATCTGCCCTGAGACCTCGCCTCCCTCCCCCTCTCCCCTGAAGCCAGTGGAGACTCAGCTCCATCCAGTGACAGCTTGGGGCAGGTGGGCCAGAGCTCCACTGGCCACGGGGGGCACACCTCCTGCCATGGGGGGAGGGGCTAACTTGGGGGGTTCCTTATTGCAGGAGCGTGTTCTAGCCTCTGGTTTTGAACTATTCTGGTGTAGGGCTCTCAATCTCTCCTGTTGAAACTCCTCCATTTTGTATAAAATAATTAATCAAAGGAACAGTGACTGGAACTTGATCTTGCTCATCACAGCTGAGTGGCCTGCCCACCTGGCCACAGAGTCAGTCACTCTGTCCTTGACCCCATGAGCATTTGTTACCGTCCACAGTGGCATCATTCATTGGGCCAGCCTCTGGATCACACAACCTTTGCTGTCTACTATCAGAAATCTCCCCCCTACATAGGTATTAGAGTCCAAGTTTAAGGCCAGTGGGGCCACCAGCACTACTTGCACACTAAACCCACAGCCATGGGGCGGACCAAGATCAAATAACCCCTTAACCTTCTCTGGGGTGAACTAAATAGATTGAGCTTCCCTAGACTCTTGCTATAAGGAAGGTTTTCCAGACCCAGACACGATAGCTAGCAGTGATCTCACTAATACTGTATACAGAGGGAATTTCACATTCCTACTCCTGCTTAAAGCTCTTCTCTTATTCAACCCAGCATGGTGTTCACCCTCTACACCCTGGCAGGAGCTCATATTTCACTGGTTATCTACCACAACCTTTATCCTTTGCAGAGCTGCTGCATTCCAAGACACAGACCACATCCCAAAAGCATGACCTACATTCTTTGCTCCTAGCTGTACAGCCTTTCGTTTGGCTGCATTAAAACACATTTCCCAATACTCAAATCCAGGAGAAACAGAGCCAGTCCATCAGCTCCTGCCCAGAGAGCACCAAATTGCTGCCAAGGGAGCCATAAAACCTGTCCTAGCCCAGGTCTCTCCCCAGCCTTCCTCCTGCACTCAGACAGGCGCATGTTGGCAACAGAGAATGCTCAATGCCCTGATGGACTCCACCTGAGCTCAGACAAGCAACTGCTCTCTTTGGGATGTGTCAAACTGAGGCTGCTGTACTCATCTATGAGCCTCTCTTGCCACTGGGAGGTGTCAGCCTCAGCAGCAGCAGCAGGGCAGCGGCGCAAGACACCAGGGCATTAGAGAAAGCACTTCCTGCCTGCCCCACAATACCATCACCCCCAAACAGTGGGTTCCTGATGCACGCAAAGCCCACTCCGTGCACTGTGGGGAGGCAGAAGCAGAAATGCTGCAGCCTGCAGCTGGGGCCTGTGGGAGAACCCCGACCAGGGACATCTTCCACTCCCAACCCCCCCAGAGCACCAGGGTGTGAGCACTCAACCCGCTCTGCCCAGCTGGGGTCTGGGGAAAGGGGAACACCATGCCACAAAAGCCCCAAGCAGGAGCATGAACCTGCCCTCCACCTGGGGAGTTCTTACCTTTGAGACACCACCCAAGTCTCATCCAGCTGACAAACCTGCCCTGAAATGCACAGGGATGGGAGAGGAACAGAACTCGCCCAGTGGAAGGAAGAGAGACCAGCTGCCCACCCAGCTTCCCTACAGGTCCTTGGCGCGCACAGTGCAGGCTTCACGCCCAGCACCCCTCACACCTCAGCACAAGCTGGGCACAATCTCGGCCCTCTTACCACAATCTCGGCCCTGGGCCCACCAGGCCATGGGAAGGAGACACGATGGAGCATCTACCAGGTGCTTTCAGTAGGCGCCAGTGTAGCGTGATCTCAGCTCCTGGGGAGGGGAGCTCCCGGATGGAGACAGAAGGCTCCACACCAGGGGAGAACCTGACAAGACTTCAAGCAGACATGTCCTGCAGCAGCCACTGCTCCGCTGAGGTGACGTCAGCCTCCCTGGGAGCTGGCAGGCAGGACACACTGTGCATACAGGCTGCAGTGCTCCCAGACTGCCAGGCTCCAGCAGACACAGCGGCCCATGTTCCTCACCAGCCACAGCTTGCGTCTACAAATTGAATTTCACACTCATGTGCCCTTGAACAAGACACAGGTGGCTGAAGAACTCTGTCGCTCGCTCCCCCGCTGCATCTGTCTCCTCTTCTCCCTGCCCCCCACCTCTCCTTCTGCACTGGGTGGGGGGAGGGGAAGTGGGGCTCACAGCCACCTGCCTCAGTCTCTTGCAGGACACACAGCAAAGGCTGCATTTGGACAGCACTTGCTCTCTGCTGAGCGGTGACCCCAAGACCCAGACCTGAGCAGCTCGCCTGAAATGGAGGGGAGAGCAGCCCAGAGGGCTGATCCCAAGGACTCAGCACTTCATTGCCAGTTCACAGCCCCATGGCACAGCATTATTTTTGTAAACATCTTCAATAAATAACAGCCATTTCTGCAGTTGGATAAAAATGAAAGGCGCTCTCTGGAGGTTTCCAAAACTCCCAGAAACAACCCCAATTCTCAGCCAAAGCCTCCCTGGGATCAGATAGCATTTCACCCCGAGCCTCCTTGTGTCCCGTCATGGAGACCAAGAGAGAGGGAGGAAGAGGGAAAAGGGAAGAGACAGACAAAAGGGTCCTGGCCCCCTCGCTATCCTCACACGTAGGCACAGAAAACCCAGGGTAGCTGCACCATGGACGTGCACGGATGCTGCCTGCATCTGCCTGGCCCTAGGAAGAGGGAGCCAAGCTGCTGGCAGGGGCATTCCCTCCCCACCAAAAAAAAAAAAAAGAATGGGTCTGGGACTCGATCTTCTACTTTTCCACACCTGTGAACAAGGCTGGTTATCCAAACAGTTCTAAAACACGAGCACAGGAATTGCCAGACCAGACCAACACAAGAATGCAGCCCCCAGCACCAGCTGCAAGAACCCCCAGAAGAGAATATCCTTCTACCTAACCCCCATCAACTGGCATTTGCCCCATGCCCGAGAGCTCACATCTCTCTCGTTCTGACCTAATGGAACTCTGACTGTCACTGACTGCAGCTTGGCAGGGGGTTAGACTACATGACCCTTGCGGTCCCTTCTAATCCTGATTCTATGTCCCCATCTAATTGTCTCGTTGCTACGTGCGTGGCCTCAATGACACCTTGTGGCAGTGAGTTCCACAGGTCAATTGTGGGGTGTGAAAAAGTATTTCCTTCTCAAGTGTGCTGCCTTTCAGTGTCCCTGCACTGGCCCTTGGTCTTGTGCAGTGAGCAAAAGAGAATGGTCGCACCTGATCTCCCTTCTCTAGATAGTTCATCACTGTGGATCCCTCTACCTCATCCTCTTATTTGTCCCCTCTTTAGATAGGCACAATGGTTTCTCTCTCCATGTGGTCTCTCCCAACCCTTAATTCTTCTCATTGCCTGTCCCATAACGCCTCCAAGCCCTGCCCCCACCCTGGATATGGGCTAGCCCAGGGGAGCGGTGTCCGGGGAGGGTGCTCATTGATTTGGACAATGGCACTAGAATATTCTCCTGTTACTTTCTTGCAGCCCAATAGCTCAGTGGATTCCCGGACAGTGGCTGCACACTGAGCTCAGATATCATTGGCCTATTGCTCACCAGGATGCTCAGGTCTTTTCCTGATTTAACATAGAACCAGTGACAAGTCTGAGGCGTTCGTTCTTTCCATAACACGTAAGTAAAAGGATATGGGTGAGGAGGACAGACAAGGGCAGATCAAACTGAGATCAAGACCCTGTTCTTATGCTGAAAGGTCCCACAATGCCTGCCATACGGGGTAACCCCCAGAGACAAGGCACATAGATCATCTGATCCTGCTGCCAGCACACTCTGCAGAAGCTCTGGTGCCCGAGGAAGCCTGGAAAGGCAGTGCTAAGAGGCAGATGCCAGGGGACACCAATGCTTCCATGGCACTAAAGCAGCTTCAAGTAATTTGTCTGTTACCAAAACACACTCAAATCAGCAGCAGGTTTGGAGACAACTGAATACAGGCCTACTAGAGATATGATCTATAGCCTCCATGTAATTAGGAACCCAGGTGAGAGAGCCAAGCGGTGACAAGAAGGGGAAGGGACCTGTGAACCTGCCAAGCCAGGAAGAATGCAGCCCCAGGATGGAGAGGGGAGGGCCTAACCCTACACCTCCACAGCACCACCTGCAGACGAGGCAGAAGCTCCTGTGCTCCAGGGCAGGAGGGATGGATTGCTTGTGATTCCTGCAGCCCAAGCAAGGAGTTTCTTGGGCCTGGGAGGGTGCAGGGAATGGTTTCTCTTGCTGCAGTCCCAAGGGGAGAGAGCTGCCTGAACCACGGGTGTGAGCATTCATGGGTCAGTGGAGGCCAAGGCCGGAACCTGCAAAGGGGCTGACCCACCTTCCCACAGTCCCCAGCAACTCTCTACCATTCACCGTGTCCCTGCTCAGAGCCATGAGTCGGGTCTGCCCGTCCCCCGACCCAGTCAGACCCTGGGTTCAGATTGTGCAGCTCCGGACATGCCCCCTGCCCCCAGTCTGTGCAGAGGAGACCAGCAACCCCTACTCATCGCTCAGCGTGGGGAGGCCTCCTCCAAGAGAACAAATCCGATTTGTGGGACTGGAAGCAGCGGGCGATCCCACCTAGCAATGCTTGCATAGCTCCAGTCATTCCACACTGCAAGCCAGGGGTTGACTGAATGCAAAGCAGAGACAGGGAATGTGGAGGGAGCAGGACTTGATCATAGAATCTCAGGGTTGGAAGGGACCTCAGGAGGTCATCTAGTCCAACTCCCTGCTCAAAGCAGGACCAACCCTCAACTAAATCATCCCAGCCAGGGCTTCATCAAGCCTGATCTTAAATCCTGATCCCTCTCCACAGCGCTCCCTGCTGGCATGTATGTCACCAGCTGGCGTAGCTTCCCGGAACTCCCAATTCCACTCTTTGAACGCACCTGCCTCTTGCTGGAGATTCTTCTGGGGCATGACAGCGAATTCATGTGAGGGCAAGGAACAGGGGAACTGGCAGGTCAGAGAAAGATGAGCAAAGGCTAAGGGAAATGGCTGCTCTCTCCTTCTCCCCACAGAGCATGGCTATAACACACCCTCCACCCAGCCGGTAGCACTGCTTGGCACAGAATGACTGGATGGCCTAATTTCTGAGGCAAGAGCATGAAATGCGCAGAAGGAAGATGATGCACAGAATTACCCCCCGCCATGCTCCCCCAGGGAGAAAAGCAGCTCTGAGCCAAAACATGGATGCAGCCATATCCCCAGATGCCAGCATCCTGGCACATACAGAACCCCCTTCTCTTTTGGCTGCCCAACAGAACTTGCCCATTGCACTAGCGTTGTGGCAGGATTTGGCTGCTAAAGCAGTTAGGTGGTTCCTGCCTGCTACCAGGACACAAACAAAGGGCACTCCTCTCTGATCAGTCAGCCTGCATTTGGGAAGGATGCTTCCACTGTTCTGTCAGCATACAGGACCAGCCTCTTCAAATATTATCTTGTGTGCACAAATACCATTCCCTGAGTGCAGAATGCCATCCATGCTGATCACCCGTGAAACAACCTGAACACTAGGGTCTGCCAAGGCCACACCACACCCTACGCACAGTCTCCAGGCCAAGGTTCTGCCCCAAACTCTCTGCCACATGTCTTGCTGCTTAGACTGACAGATCTGCATGTGAAGCCAAGTGTCTCCTGTGGGCAACTGGGCTGTGAGGTGCTCGGAGGGGACACCCTTACCCAGGATGCGGCTGGGATTGCAGACTTTACATTGTAATTTAGGGCAGAGAAACATTCATACACACATTGAATTTACATCAGCAGCGTCTGATACCACCCGGAACAAGGCCTCTTCACACTGGGGGAGACAGGAGAGAAAACGCACAGAACCCCGAGTAAAATCGGCCCCTCCTTATGCCAGAGAACAGTCAACTGCCTTGAGGGCTGCGCCCTCTAGTCTGCCCACATGACCGACTGCCTGGGACAAGCACTGCAGGTCACACCCCCATCTCCAGTTTTATCAGTGAGTCACCCAGACAACGCTGGGCCATGCAGTGAACACAGCCCATCCATCCAAGGCCCAGTAAGCAGTGGCTCTTCAGCTAAAGGCTGGACAAAGTGCTCTGTAGCCCATGAGTAATTTACAGTGGAGACCTGAATGGAGGCAGGGCCTGTTGTGCAAGTTCTATGACATCTCTATAGGACCCGACAATCCCAGCCCAATAACCCGCTCCAGACAAATATCACACACCTCTTGTTGCTGTGGATTCCTCCAGAGTTCCAGACACTGTTAACAGGAGCTATTACTCCCCATTTCATAGCTGTTGCTTCACTGCAGTTTCTCCCAAGTAAGGCAGAGATTGCCCCAACTGGCTTGGATACACAGTTTCAGCTGTGGTGAGAAATACAGGCACATTTATTTATGCATTCACGTTACATACACACGGCAGCATCCTTGTGAGGAGGCGGAAGGAGGGCACTACGCAGATGGCAATGGAGCTGAACAGACAATCTGCTCCCAGTTAACAATTCTGGCACTCACCAAGTATAGAACCAGTCAGACCAGTTAGTGCAATGTCATTTTGCCCTCTCCCCACACACAGCTCTGCAGGTGACCCTCAGTACCAATCCAGAGCCCTCCCACTGTTCCACTTGAGCTCCCCACACACTCTGCCACTGCTCCTCAGTCCTGCTCTGCAACCCCACAGGCTATTCCAGCCTGGACCCCTCCTGAGCAGAGACTTCTAAGCAGACACAGCCTGTGCCAGATACCATGGCTTTGTGATGTCAATCTCATTTTCACCTGACCTAAGGCAGATCTGAACCCAGGATTCAGAACAAAGAAAGGCCTCAGAGGTGCAGGCTTGTTCCAAATGCCATCAGCGACGAGCTGATCTTAAGCACAGGCAGGAGCCACATCTACCACAGCAACGGTCTCTTTCAATTCCCACCCCTGCCATGCAGCATTCCCATTAAAGTGAATTTCCAGCCTTTCTGGTTGGCAGAAGCCTGATTCTAAGGTATTTATCTGGCCTCCACGGTCCTAGTATCCAGGTGCCTCCCTATATCTAATGTATTTACCCTCACATGCCCCTGAGCAGCCAGGCAAGGCTGTTCTCCCAGTTCTACAGATGGGGACGGAGGTCCAAGAAAGCTAAGGGACTTGCCCAAGGTCACACAGAGCATCTTCTGGTGTCTTCTGAATCCCAGGGAGCTCCAAAACCACTTGGCTATCCTTCCTCTCTGACTACAAATGGACACACATACAAATTAGATGAACAATGCACACCTATGTGCATGTGCACTGACCATGGCTATTTGACACACATTGGGTAACTGCACACACTATTTGCTAATTATGGTAATTTGAACTCAATTTCCCAACAAGACCACCTAAAGTATTTAAAAATAAGAGCCAACAGCACAGAGATACAAAGTGGCCCATGCACCTCAATGGTGTTAACTCTGAAACCCAGTGCTAGATGTCCAGAACTGCAAACATGCAGGCATCCAGCTAATCTTAGCATCCTAACTGCACATGTCATCGTGGTAACAGTACATGCACATGGCCAACTGTACAACTGTGCTAACTGCAAATGCAAATTAAGAAAATACATGCACAATGCTAAAAATCCGACCTCTAAATGTCAGCACTTAACTATTTCCCTGCAGATCATTTTAGAAGTATCCAGCTAATGAGTGGATTTTACACAGTGGTTGGATTCAGTAGCTGATATCAGGGGGCTGAAGAAAGGTGGGGTGGCTGCATGGGACAAGGTAGGCTAAACTGGGGAACTAAGAGTTCAAATCTCTCTCCTCCAAAAATGTTATCACCTCTGCTCCTGCCTAGAATGGGGACAAGCTTCTATCACAGACGATGCCTTCCTCGTCTGGGCACAATCCTTTCCCCTGGTACAGCCCTTGTTCCAGCTCAGGTGTAGCTAGGGGATTTCTCATGACTGCAGCCCCCTTTGTTCTGTTCCACCCCCTTATATAGCTTTGGCAGAAGGCGGGAATCTTTTGTCTCTCTGGGTCCCCACCTGTCCTTCTAAATGGAAAAGCACCAGGTTTAAGATGGATTTCAGTACCAGGTGACATGGTCACATGTCCTGTGAGACCCCAAGCCTTCATTCCTCCCAGCCTGACTCACAGGAAGGCCTGCAAGCAACAGAGCCATCCACAGTCAATTGTCCTCGTTGATGGGAGCCATCAAGATTCCAAACCACCATTAATGGCCCACACTTTGCATAATTACCATAGGCCCTCAGAGTTATATTTCATATTTCTAGTATCAGATACAAGAATGATACATACATACAAATAGGATGACCACACTCAGTAGATTATAAGCTTTGTAATGATACCTTACAAGAGACCTTTTGCATGAAGCATATTCCAGTTACATTATATTCACACTCATTAGCATATTTTCATAAAATCATAGAGTGCAACGTCACAGTTACCACCTCTGCTCCTGCCTAGAATAGGGATGTATATGTTCCCCAATGCCAAAAGTACCCCCATCTGGGTGACAGGAACCCAAGGCATTTCCCATCTCTTCCTGGGAACCCACCTGCCCCTTACACAGTGGGCAAAAACCTCTAGCTTCTCACCAGCTGCCTCCTTCACCGCAGTTACAGGGACAATAGAAACTAGAGCAGCACACGGAACATAGAGAACCATGCCAACACTATCAGGGTCAACAACAGGGAACTGAGCACAGGCTCCATCAAAGAGAGTACAAGGGGCTGCCACAAGGAGCACATGGCCCTGGCTCTCTGGCAGCTTTTCATAACAGAGCTAAGGGCCTGGGAACGGCTCCCAAGCCCTGAAGGCCTTTAAACATCTAGGGAGAAGAAAGAAGCAAGAACTTTATCTGAAGAGTGTTGCAGCTCAGGAGGGAAAGCTGCCCCAAACAGATCTCATGCTGGTTGCAGGTCCCAACAGGGACATGCCAGGGGCTGGGCTATGCCAGTGGGAGGAGGGGGCTGGGCTACAGAGCAGGCAGTGTTCTGGAACCTGGGGGACTGTGAGCTGGATAAGACTGAGGCTAGCCTTTGATCATCAGGTTCTCTGCACCTCTTCTGCTTCTAACACCTTCCACTTCTCAGCAGAAAAAGGCTACCTCATCTTTCCAGTAACATTCTACACATCTTTCTCCTTTAGGGGTCTGCACTGACCACAGCCTGGAAACTGCTCTTCTCCTTCCTGCTGTTGACGACTCCTTCTAGCTCCAGATGCTGGTTAACCTCAGTGCAGCCTTCAGTACTAAGAACTGCACATCTGTAGGGCTTCAGAGCACCTGAGCCCGACTCTCAAGCTAAGGTGACCAACAGCGAGGTAATCTGCAAATACTACAAGTGCACATACAGATCTGGTAAATCACACTTCCTGCCAGTAACCAGCCCGGGCCGGGGAAACTAATGATCCAACCAGCAGACCAAATTCAGTGATGGATCCTGGTCACATGCTACCTGAGGTGCTTGTGTAAATCTTTGTGCGCAACTACCCAACTCACAACCTGAATAAGTGTGCGTACAAGTTGGATGTAACATTGCCCAGTTGTTTTGCACACCCAAACATTCTACATTCTGGCCCACAGAACTACACATACACATAGATGCATCCGAAGAAGTGGGCTGTAACCCACGAAAGCTTATGCTCAAATAAATTTGTTAGTCTCTAAGGTGCCACAAGTACTCCTGTTCTTTTTGCGGATACAGACTAACACGGCGGCTACTCTGAAACCTGTCAAAAGGAGCAATGGCATTTGGGACAGATTGGTGTGAAGACAGGAGAGGGGCAGACGGGAGATCACCAGGGCTTAGACTAAAAGTGAAGCAGTGTAAACAGAGAGCAAAGGTGGAAAGGAGGCATCAACAGGGCGATGTGGATTACGGCTCTGCTGAACACCCAAGGCTACAGAGGATGGGGTGGAGGAAAGCATCCGCACAGAGGCGGGAGCTGAAGCCCTGGGAGCAGCCAGGTGGGCCAAGTGAGAAGACACGACAGAACCCCAAGGAGTGAAAAATCACTACGCTCTCAAATGAGCTCACACAGGAAAATGATAAAAGACAAAAACAAAACAAGACAAGACAAACTTTTCACAAAGTGATCACTCTTTATCTGACCTATCAGTCTTCCTCCTCAAAGGGGACACCTGCACAGCCCTTTGAAAAGTGGGAGCTTAAACTCATAACTTTGTTAGACACTAAAAATCATGGTCTTAAATACAGACATTGGATTTATAGCTTATTACAACAATCTGTAACCCACTAACCCCCCTTTTTGTCCTATGACTACATGAGTGTTAATGGGCCACTTCACCTTGAATGGTCCCTTACAGAATTAAAATTTGTATTAAAGCTAATGTTAAAAAATTATGTAATACACATGTTAAGAAAAGAGTGTCTGTACTACTACTTATACTAAGCTATCTGTTTGATCTTGTGTTTAACTGTGACACTGAGTACCAGACCTGAAGAGCTCTGTGTAGCTCAAAAGCTTGTCCCTCTCACCAACAGAAGTTGGTCCCATAAAAGATATTACCTCATCCACCTTTTCTGGTTTACACTGGCAGGAGTCAAGACTACCTCAAACCCAGACTTACACCACCATTCCCAGCACTACACAATCCTGCCCAGACACTGAGACCTGGGCAGAGGAAGAGTTTATCATTATACTTATTTGAACAAAGCATTTTTCATAAGCACCACGCTGCTTTACACAACCACTGACATGCAGCCACCCCTAGGCAGGGGCCTGGCAACCACACGGAAGTGCACAGCAAGGATACCCACATTTTAGGACAGGAAGTGAAGAAGAATCCCCCCCTCTGTTATAGGAGGAATTGAGAGAGACAAAATGCAATTGCTTAGACTGGCACATACCCCAGGCTGGGGGCTGCCTCCCTGCTTCAGCCTGCCAGCGCAGAGGTACCATGCCTGCAAGGGGCTGCAGCGGGGACCCCCCAGGAGGATTACATGGGTTTGGCGGGGTCGGAACAATTTGGCACATTTTATCCTCAAGATGTGTTATCTGATTAACCCACAATATTATCCCTCCCCGACCCGCTCCTCTGCCCCCCGGCCAGCCTACCCAACTCCCCTATGCACCTTCTCCAGCAAAGCCAGAAGCCGGGGCGGGGCGCGTTCGCGGGCCCAGGCAAAGCTCGGAAAGGCGAGCCCAGCCCCCCCGCCTGCTGGGAGAAGGCGGCCGGGTGGAGCCGAGCGAGGGGTACCTCGCGCCAGGCCGATGAATGAGGGCGGGGCGACTCGTTCCAGGCTCGGGCCGCGGCCCTGCAGACCGGGGCCGCCAGCTGAGCAGCACAATCCCCCATTCACACCATCACCATGGCAACGCTGGCTGCACGGAGCGCCGCTTCCCGCCCCCAGCCACCCAGCCCAGCCCCCCTCCCTTCACAGCCCCCCCACAAGCCTCCCCAGCCACCCCACCCAGCCCCCCTCCCCTCCCCTCACAGCCCGCCCCCTCCACATAACCCTCCCTGGCCACCCAGCCCAGCCCCCCTCCCTTCACAGCCCCCCCACAAGCCTCCCCAGCCACCCCACCCAGCCCCCCTCCCCTCCCCTCACAGCCCGCCCCACAACCCTCTCCTCGCAGCCCGCCCCCTCCACATAACCATCCCCGGCCACCTCGTCCCCCACAACCCTCCCCAGCCACCCTGCCCAGCCACCCTCCCCTCACAGCCCACCCCCACAACCCTCCCCAACCACCCTCCCCAGCCCCCCTCCCCTCACAGCCCACCCCCACAACCCTCCCCAGCCCCCCTCCCCTCACAACCCACCCCCACAACCCTCCCCAGCCCCCCTTCCCTCATAGCCCACCCCCACAACCCTCCCCGGCCACCCACCCCCTCCACATAACCCTCCCCGGCCACCTCGCCCCCCACAACCCTCCCCAACCACCCTCCCCAGCCCCCCTCCCCTCATAGCCCGCCCCACAACCCTCTCCTCGCAGCCCGCCCCCTCCACATAACCATCCCCGGCCACCTCGTCCCCCACAACCCTCCCCAGCCACCCTGCCCAGCCACCCTCCCCTCACAGCCCACCCCCACAACCCTCCCCAGCCCCCCTCCCCTCACAGCCCACCCCCACAACCCTCCCCAGCCCCCCTTCCCTCATAGCCCACCCCCACAACCCTCCCCGGCCACCCACCCCCTCCACATAACCCTCCCCGGCCACCTCGCCCCCCACAACCCTCCCCAACCACCCTCCCCAGCCCCCCTCCCCTCATAGCCCACCCCCACAACCCTCCCTGGCCACCCACCCCCTCCCCATAACCCTCCCCAACCACCCCGCCCAGCCCCACTCCCCTCACAGCCCCCCCCAGCCCAGCCCCCCTCCCTCGCCTCACAGCCCCCCGCACAACCCTCCCTGCCCAGCCCCATAACCCTCCCCGGCCACCCAGCCCAGCCCCCCCTCACAGGCCCTCCCCGTCCAACCCAGCCGAGTCCTCCCCCGGCAGCATCCCCGCGCCCCGGCCGGCCGGAGCTGTCAGCAGCGGGCGCGGGGGGCCTCACTCACCCGGGGGGGCGGCCGCGTGGCTCCGCCATGTCGGGTCCGGGCGGCTGCAGGTGGCCGGTTCCGGAGGCTGCTCCGCTCAGCCCAGCCCGACCCGCGCGCCGGAGAGCGCGCAGCGCGTGCACGGCGGGGCGAGAGCGCGCTCAGTAACCCCTTCGCCGCCGCGCTGTGCCGTGCCGCGCCGCGCCCGTCCGGCCCCCCGCAGTCACCGGCCCGGCTCCTGCGCACGGCACCTGCCTGCGCCCCCCCCCGACTTCACCCCCCCCACCTGCCTGCGCCCCCCCCCGCCCCACACCGGTCTGCCCCCCCCACCACCACACAGCCCTCACCCCCCACTGCCTGTGCCCCCCCTACCAGCCCCCCCACCCCCCACCTGTGCCCCCTATCAGCCCCCCACCTGCCTGCGCCCCCCCCGCCAGCCCACACCGACTTCACCCCCACCTACCTGTGCCCCCCCACCCCCCATCTGCCTGTGCCCCCTACCAGCCCCCCACCTGCCTGCGCCCACCACCACCACCACCACCACCACACAGCCCTCACCCCCACCTACCTGTGCCCCCCTACCAGCCCCCCCACCCCCCATCTGCCTGTGCCCCCTACCAGCCCCCCACCTGCCTGCGCCCCCCACCAGCCCCCCTACCAGCCCCCCACCCTCACCCCCCATCTGCCTGCGCCCCCCCCACCAGCCCCCCACCTGCCTGCGCCCCCCCCACCAGCCCCCCCACCTGCCTGCGCCGCCCCGCCCCACACCGGTCTGCCCCCACCACCAGCCTGCACCCCCCAACACCAACCCCCTCACCTGCCTGCACCCCCCCACCCTCACCCCTCGTCCCCCTACCACCGACCCCCCACCGCCCCCCGCACGGGCCAGCCTGCCACCCACCACCGACCCCCCACACCAGCCTCATCCCCCGCCCCACCCACACCGGTCTGCCCATCAACACTGCCCCCCCACGACTCCCCCACCAGCCTGCCCTCCCAACACCGACCCCCCCACAGCCCCCACAGCAGCCAGACCCCCACAGCCCTCAGCCCCCGCCCCACAGCCCTCACCCACCACCCCCCACACGGGCCAGCCTGCCTGCAACACTGACCCCCTCAGGACTCCCCCACCAGCCTGCCCCCCAACACCTCCCCCCCCCACAGCCCCCACACCAGCCAGACCCCCACAGCCCTCAGCGCCCACCCCCTGCATGGGCCGGCCCCACAGCCCTCACCGCCCCCCCACCAGCCTGCCCCCCAACAGCGACCCCCCCACACCAGCTTGCCCCTCCAGCCCTCACCCCCAGCCACAGCCACACCGGCCAGCCTGCCCCACCAGCCCTCACCCACTGCCTCCCGCACCGCCCCCCCAGCCTGCCCCCTCAGCCCTCACCCACTGCCCCCCGCACCAGCCTACCCCCTCAGCCCTCACCAGCCTGCCCCCTGCACCGGCCGGGCCCCCCGGCCCTCACCCCCCAAACTGGCCAGGCCCCCAACACTGACCCCCCCCCAGGTCCTCCCCCCCCAGCCTGCCCTGCACCGTCCCCACGCACCGCCCGGGCCCCCCAGCCCTCACCCACTGCCCCTATACCACCCTCACCAGCCAGCCCCCCAGCCCTCACCCATCGCCCCCCTGCACCAGCCAACCCCCCACAGCCCTCATCCACAGACCCCCCCATACCACCCCTCTATACTACCCATTCTCCGTACTGCCTCCCCTGCACCAGTCAGCCTGCCCTCTATACAGCCCTCACCCAGCTGCCCATCGATCCCCGCAACAGCCAGACCCCTACGCAGCCACCAACCTGCCCGCACCCCCTGCACCATGTCCCCTCTGCCCTTCGCTGCAGCGCTGGGAAGCGGGGCCCACAGAGGTCACCTGCCCAAGGCGGGTGGGTGCAGCACACATTTTAACTTCCCTTGGGCTGGGTTTGGCCTACCTTTGGCCTTGCAAGCTGAGATCTCTCTCCCCACCCCTCCTCCCCCCAGCCTTGCAGCCCCTTATCTGCATCCTCCATCCTTAGGCCACATGAGGTTTGAACAGCCCCCTCAGTAAAAGCTTAGGGGTCACCACATCATATCGCTGGGCCCAACCCTGCATTGGGGGGGACATTCCTACCGTTCTGCTCACTGTCAGGGGGCTGGATACTTCAAGGACCTCTAGTTCACCTGCCGCTGGCACCGGCCAGTGCCCCAACCTGCCGACCTTGGAGATGAGGTGGCTGCTGCAGGGCCTCATAGGCCATACAGCAGTGGTCCCCAAACTTTTTACCTTACACCCCCCTTACCCCTGTCCATGCCCCCACCCTGTAGCCAGGGCCAGGAGCGGGTCTGGGTGGCGCTCCCTCCCCACCTCACATGGGGCTAGCCCGGGCCCCAGCCGTGCCTCCCGAATGTTCCTCTGTGCCCCCCTAGAGGGTGTGCCCCACAGTTTGGGGACCTCTGCCTTACAGACAGGCAGCAGATGCTGCACAGGCCAACAGTGCCACCCAGCCTGGCCTGTGGGCTATCAGTGACTTGTGTCTGATGGAGGGACTCGCAGCCTCACACAGCAGGGAGCTCAGCTTTGGGCTTTTTATAGAACCACATCGTTCATGTTAGTGGGGGTCTGAGTGGGAGGGCTGCGAGCCCCAGTAATGACAGCATAGGAGTTAGGTTTGGGGAAGTTATCCAAAAACCCAACTAGCCAATAGGAGGGCAAACCCAGGAGCAAGAATGGCTCTGAGACCTTGGGCATGGGGACAGTGCATTAGCTATGAGCTTGCAGTGTGATGGTGGCAACAAGGAAGAGCCAGTCTGATGTGGGGCTGTTTAGCGAGAGGCATCATGTCAGCCCAGAGATCCAGTCCCCCTCCGTCCAGCTGCAATGGGGCTGCCCCCAGAATCATGCAAGGAACTCAAATGATACTTGCCTGAGTTCTGGAACTTGCTCTGTTCAGCCCTGGAAGTGTAGCAAAAAGTCCCATGAGACTGAGGAGCCCAGGGGGGAGGGGGGAACAAGCCAGGCCTAGAAGGGAAGCATTCCTGATCACCGGCCTGCCTTTTGCCACGTCAGGGCTGAACGGAGCCTTAAGCCGCTGCTCACAAACTGCTGGAGCTAGAGCGGAAACCTCAGAAAGCAGCTTGGCCTGGCAGCTTGCACCTGTCACCCACGGCACAAAGGCACTAGCCCTTCCTGGCACTCTGCAGAAGGGGGTGCTTGGCAAGGAAGGTGCTCGGCCATGAGGGAGGGGGTCTCTCTCTTACCCCGTCCCCCCCACTCTGTAGAGGCTACCTCAGGCCAACGCATGTGGCTGCTGTCACCAACAGTCCCTGTTTTTCTGACATTCTCAGGTCGTTCCACCTACCACTTTTCTTCTTCCTGGGAGAGGAGGATGGAGCTGGGACACTCTTTCATGAGCCCTGTTGGGCTGTAGCAGATGTCCAGCACATACCTGATGATTAACATGACTCAGGAGGGCAGGGATCTACTGTTTAGAGATCCCTGCGATTTGGGCTCACTTGGCCCCTTTTGCCTGGTCTACGACAGAGGCCGGAGCATTGCAGTGCTGCCTTCTCTCTTAGCATATTGTTACCCTGGCTTTGTATGCCTGCCTAACATAGAGCCAGGGCCCCTGGCCATCCTTGTTCCCTGCACGGGGTGTAACCGCAGACACGAACATTCCTGCGCTGAGAATCCTTGTGGCAGTTCCAGTGATGGCACTAGCTCCACTCTCCGCTGGAATCATTGCACTGCTTCTTGCACTACTCTTCCCTGCCACTGGCGTCGGCAAGGTCAGAATCCCTCATTACTAAACAGGTCTATACCTGCTCCCTCTTTCTCCTCCACATCTACCCCCCCCCCCATCTCTCCCAAACACACCTCCATTCACTGCCTCCTGCTTCCTAAAGTCCAGCACCCCCTGGCCCATTTTACTTTCACTCCATCTCCAGATTCCTGGACATCTTGTTTCAATTAAGCTGTAACCTTGAAAATGTCCCACTGTTCACTAGTGACACAAGAGCACGGGGGTTGTGTGCAGCCCCTGTATGGAACAGAAACAGGCTGATGGGAGTTTATGGGAAAGATCCACTTATTCCTGCCAAGCGCAGACTCAGGAAAACTCTATGCCCAGCTGTCCATATGACAGGAGGCCCAACAGCAGTCCCAGGGTTGATGTGTGAACAGCAGGGAGTGGTACCTAACAGCAGATGCACCACTGATCACTAGCTATTCCTCCTCCACACTTCTTGACTCTGCTGATGTCCCCAAGAACATATGGAATGTGGGAGCAGAAAGTAATTAAAAGTATTTATGTGAACAGTGGAGCATTCTGGTGAGATGCTGACTTTGAGGCTCACAGTGTTAGTGCAGATTGTACTCACTTCCTGACTTTACAAATGGACTCATTTTAGACCTTGCTCTCTGTTAGTCCCTGCAAAGATTTTTTTGCCATTGTTGTGACATTAGCCTTCTCCACAATGTTAGCCACTTGGATCCCTGCTCAGACATTTCCTAGCCACAATTTCCATTAGCTCCCCAACTGGGTGTGCTGCCCTAGCAGTTACCTAATGCTGGAAAGGCAACTTCTGACTCTTCAGAGATTCAGTGGAGATGCTAAGAGGGAATTCTTCCCCTGGGCTAATCAAATGACAAGGCAATACTCCAGGAAGAAGCCTGGGATTCTGTGACTGGGATGGGGTGGGAGGTTTGAGAGGCAGAAACAACCTGAAGAAGCCGAGTATAGAGCTGTGGCCAGGCCAGAGGAATCACCGGAAGGATAAACTCAGTCAGTGAAGATCCCATCCCTCAATGGAAGCTGCTAAGGAAGCACAGAATAGATTCCAGCCCAGTGGAATCAGATGACAGTGATCAGATGACAGTGCCTGCACTGGAGAGCAAGTGCCCGCAGGTCAGTGGGGTTGCACTCACCTACCAGGTGCTGTCTCCAGTGGTGTCTCCTAGTGCCTGCACCAAGGAGGAGAACCAGGGACTCCTGAGGCAGGAGTGTGTCTCAGTAGTACTAGACACAGGAGGAGGGCAGCTGGGCTTTTCAATGCCCAGGCCCAGGGGCGGGTCTGTCAGAAATGGGCCATTGTTAATGGTGCCCGGGTTAACACAATGTAGCTCTCCGTCACCCTCTGGCGGCTAAACCACATGTGGAGGTTTTTGAGTCTGCTGCTGGCTTCAGGCTAAAGGAGCTGGTTAGCTCACTGCCTAGGGATTTGTGCTCTTAGGGCTGGTCCACACTACCCGCCTGATTCGGCGGGTAGAGATCGATCTTCTCGGATCGATTTATCGCGTCTCATCTGGACGCGATAGATCGATCCCAGAAGCGCTCCCCCGTCGACTGCGGAACTCCTGCTCGCCCGAGAGGAGGAAGCGCTGTCGACGGGGGAGCCTGCCTGCGCCGCGTGGACCCGAAGTAAGTAAATTTAGTTCGATCTAGGAAACGTCGACTTCAGCTACGCTATTCTCGTAGCTGAAGTTGCGTTTCCTAGATCGATCCCCCGCCCCAGTGTGGACCTGCCCTTAGACCCAAAATCCCAGGTTTAACCCTGCAGGCAGCTTGGCTAGGGCTGTTTTGTTAAGATACTTGGACACTTACACCTCGATAAGGTCCTGTTTTGCCTGATAAAAAGGCTTCTTAGAACAGAGTTCCTACCTCCTGGCTGGCTGCTTTTTGCCTCTTCCCGTCTGGATTTCTTCTTTCCTGCACGCAGATGTTGGCATTGGCACAGCCTCCAGCCATTAGCCAAGAGACTGGAGCAAATGGGACTCTTGAAGGCCACCATGGATCTGTATCCTGAAAGCCCCAGCCCAGCTCGGAGAACTGGGCAGGAGCTGAGAGCATGAAGCCAGCTCTGCCAGCACAAGAATTCACCCTGGGCTCAAATTTACTTCTTGCAAGACAAACACCCTCCTCCTTTGTGTTCACCAGTCCCCCCCCCCATCCAGCCACATCACACATCTCTCAACCCACCACCTGCCTTCTTGGATCCAGACTCACTTGCCACCCACTTGCCTTATGTTGTCTTGCCACCAAGGGTGGGGACTGGCACCTCTCCAAGAGCAGCTGGTGAACAGGCAGGTTTCACACCTCTCACCACATGGAGCCCTTGGGCCATGGCTCTAGCAGGAACAGCGGTGTCCGCAGAAGGGGCTGGTTTTCCACTGACCTCTTTTCTCCAGCTTTTATTAAAGGTCACCCTGAAGAGCCACCCGCTGCTCTGCCTCCCTGCCCTGCTGGGCGCTGTCACTGAGTGCGGCTGCTCTCCAGTACCCTGCATACACACCTGCAGGGACAAGTGCTTCTGCTCCTCTAGCGCATCAGCCTTCTGAGCCAAGCAGCAAGGAAATCCCATCCCAGACTCTGGCTCCAGCGGCCCCCCAGGAGGGATATTAGAGGGAAGTTGTGCAAGTGCCATGCACCTGAAGTAACTACTCTCTCACTTCCTAGGACAGAGAACGACTAATGGAGCATGTGAGGATCTGTCCACAAGAACCAGCATCCCAGCGACTGTTTAGCTAACACTGGAGTCCTAATTCTGCTGCCTCTATTTCCCCTTGCCCCCTAGCACAACATACCCAGATGGACAGTTTTCAGACAGGGCTGGTACCCCCTCCAGTGGTAAGAAAGAGGATGAGCGCCTCCTGTCCCCTACATAGGGGAATGAGAAATGCCCCGTTAGTTCTGGAAGGAACCTTTGGATCACTGAGTTCAACCATCGGTGAAGCAGAGTCTACCCTGAACCATCCCTACACCAGCCCCTTATTTCCTCTCAGCAGGACCCAACCTTTCCTAGCCTGTGCTCATGATCATTTTGGTTACCTTGCTACTTCATTTGTGCCTGACTGGATTATAAAAATCCTTTAAAACAGTTTATGGATTTGGGCCCTGCTGGTGCTGAATCTGATCAGATTTGTCTGTGTGTTTTGTATGTTTCTGCCATCTCTACAACAGCACCAGCTGCAACACCTGATCAACAAGAAAGACTTGCAATCTCTGAAAAATACCTCCATGTTTTCCATCCTGGACTCCTGGTATTCTATACAGCCCACTGGATTTGGCCTGAAAGCCGCAGTCCAGACTTTTACATGGGCCCAGCTGAGTGCTTCACCCCGCCTTAAGATCCCTGCCTTGCAGAATTTGAAGGGCACCATTCATTTAAGAGTTTTCTTATTTACTTCGAAGGCACATAATGGTGAACTTTGGGGAGGGGGGCGAACGGTGAACTTTAGATGCTTTGGTGAACTTTAGATCCATGAATTCCAGGCCAGTCCTGTCCAAGTTTCGCCTTGAGACCTTTGGGGAGGGGGGCGAATGCTTACTTACTGGTACTGTAACAGCGTGTGGGTGCAGACATATATTCCATTCAGGTGCAAGCACATGCCCAGTGTGCCGAAGCCAGAGAATTTTGCTTAGCAGTACTTGTCGGGGTGGCACACCTGCTCTCTGGCCCTCATAGCATGTCTCAAGGCTATTTAAGGGCGGAGCCACCCTGACCCCCCTCCACCAGTTCCTTTGTAGCAAAATCCAAAACTAGAAACTCCAATGCAGAGGGGAGTGTGTGTGTGTGTGGGGGGGGGAATAAACATCTTTGCCTACATGAGGAAGAACAACAGTTACAGTACAGGTAAGAAGCCATTTTTTCCCGGGACGAGGTAGGGCTCAGAGTCTGCTTATACAATGAGTGCAGAACCGCCTTTGCAAAGTTGGCATCTGACCTAGACAAGTCATTCCAGTCAAGGATAGGGGCCCAGGCAGACACAGATCCATCCTGGAGGTGAATGCCTGGCTGCGAGGATGGTGTCACCAGGAGGGCTTCGGCTTCCTTGACCACGGGATGCTGTTCCAGGAAGAAGGACTGATAAACAGAGATGGGGTCCACCTACTGAGGAAGGGAAAGAGCATATTTGGCTACAGACTGGCTAACCTAGTGAGGAGGGCTTTAAACTAGGTTCAACGGGGGCAGGTGACCAAAGCCCACAGGTAAGTCAAAAACATGGAGACCGGGGAGAAGGGTTGGAATCTTGGGGGGAGCATGGGCTGTTAGAGCAAAAATAAGGGAGAGATAAGACAGAATGGGGGGGGGGAATCTAATCAGTAACTTAGATGTCTGTATACTAATGTGACAAGTATGGGGAATAAGCAGGAAGAACCTGAAATGCTAGTTAATAAACACAACTAATGTGACAAGTATGGGGAATAAGCAGGAAGAACTTGAAATGCTAGTTAATAAACACAACTATGACATAGCTGGCATCACAGAGACTTGGTGGGATAATATGCATGATTGGAATATTTGGTATAGACGGGTACAGCTTAGTCAGGAAGGATAGGCAGGGAAAAAAGGGAGGAGGTGTTAAAAATGTATACACTTGGACTGAGGTTGAGATAGAAATAAGAGATAGACTTGTTGAAAGTCTCTCAGTAAGGATAAAAGGAGTAAAAAATGAGGGTGACGTCATGGTAGGGGTCTACTACAGACCACCAAACCAGGAAGAAGAGGTGGATGAGGCTTTTTTTAAGCAGCTAGCAAAACCATCCAAAGCTCAGGACTTGGTGGTGATGAGGGACTTCAACTACCCAGACATCTGTTGGGAAAATAATACATCAGGGCACAGATTATCCAGCAAGTTCTTGGAATGTATTGGAGACCATTTTTTATTTCAGAAGGTGGAGAAAGCTACTGGGGGGAGGCTGTTCTAGATTTGATTTTGACAAATAGGGAGGAACTGGTTGAGAATTTGAAAGTGGAAGGCAACTGGGGTGAAAGTGATCATGAAATCATAGAATCATAGAATCATAGAATATCAGGGTTGGAAGGGACCTCAAGAGGTCATCTAGTCCAACCCCCTGCTCAAAGCAGGACCAATTCCCAACTAAATCATCCCAGCCAGGGCTTTGTCAAGCCGGGCCTTAAAAACCTCCAAGGAAGGAGACTCCACCACCTCCCTAGGTAACGCATTCCAGTGCTTCACCACCCTCCTAGTGAAATAGTGTTTCCTAATATCCAACCTAGACCTCCCCCACTGCAACTTGAGACCATTGCTCCTTGTTCTGTCATCTGCCACCACTGAGAACAGCCGAACTCCATCCTCTTTGGAACCTCCCTTCAGGTAGTTGAAGGCTGCTATCAAATCCCCCCTCATTCTTCTCTTCTGGAGACTAAACAATCCCAGTTCCCTCAGCCTCTCCTCATAAGTCATGTGCTCCAGACCCCTAATCATTTTTGTTGCCCTCCGCTGGACTCTTTCCAATATTTCCACATCCTTCTTGTAGTGTGGGGCCCAAAATTGGACACAGTATTCCAGATGAGGCCTCACCAATGTCGAATAAAGGGGAACGATCACGTTCCTCGATCTGCTGGCAATGCCCCTACTTATACAGCCCAAAATGCCGTTAGCCTTCTTGGCAACAAGAGCACACTGTTGACTCATATCCAGCTTCTCGTCCACTGTGACCCCTAGGTCCTTTTCTGCAGAACTGCTACCTAGCCATTCGGTCCCTAGTCTGTAGCAGTGCATGGGATTCTTCCGTCCTAAGTGCAGGACTCTGCACTTATCCTTGTTGAACCTCATCAGGTTTTTTTTGGCCCAATCCTCTAATTTGTCTAGGTCCCTCTGTATCCGATCCCTACCCTCTAGTGTATCTACCACGCCTCCTAGTTTAGTGTCATCTGCAAACTTGCTGAGAGTGCAGTCCACACCATCCTCCAGATCATTAATAAAGATATTAAACAAAACCGGCCCCAGGACCGACCCTTGGGGCACTCCGCTTGAAACCGGCTGCCAACTAGACATGGAGCCATTGATCACTACCCGTTGAGCCCGACGATCTAGCCAGCTTTCTATCCACCTTACAGTCCATTCATCCAGCCCATATTTCTTTAACTTGGCGGCAAGAATACTGTGGGAGACTGTGTCAAAAGCTTTGCTAAAGTCAAGGAATAACACATCCACTGCTTTCCCCTCATCCACAGAGCCAGTTATCTCATCATAGAAGGCAATTAGGTTAGTCAGGCACGACTTCCCTTTGGTGAATCCATGCTGACTGTTCCTGATCACTTTCCTCTCCTCTAAGTGTTTCATAATTGATTCCTTGAGGACCTGTTCCATGATTTTTCCAGGGACTGAGGTGAGGCTGACTGGCCTGTAGTTCCCCGGATCCTCCTTCTTCCCTTTTTTAAAGATGGGCACTACATTAGCCTTTTTCCAGTCATCCGGGACCTCCCCCGATCGCCATGAGTTTTCAAAAATAATGGCTAATGGCTCTGCAATCTCATCCGCCAACTCCTTTAGCACCCTCAGATGCAGCGCATCCGGCCCCATGGACTTGTGCACATCCAGTTTTTCTAAATAGTCCCGAACCACTTCTTTCTCCACATAGGGCTGGTCACCTTCTCCCCATATTGTGCTGCCCAGTGCAGCAGTCTGGGAGCTGACCTTGTTTGTGAAGACAGAGGCAAAAAAATCATTGAGTACATTAGCTTTTTCCACATCCTCGGTCACTAGGTTGCCTCCCACATTCAGTAAGGGGCCCACACTTTCCTTGACTTTCTTCTTGTTGCTAACATACCTGAAGAAACCTTTCTTGTTACTCTTAACATCTCTTGCTAGCTGCAACTCCAAGTGTGATTTGGCCTTCCTGATTTCATTCCTGCATGCCTGAGCAATAGTTTTATACTCCTCCCTGGTCATTTGTCCAATCTTCCACTTCTTGTAAGCTTCTTTTTTGCGTTTAAGTTCAGCAAGGATTTCACTGTTTAGCCAAGCTGGTCGCCTGCCATATTTACTATTCTTTCTACACATCGGGATGTTTTTTTCCTGCAACCGCAATAAGGATTCTTTAAAATACAGCCAGCTCTCCTGGACCCCTTTGCCCTTCATGTTATTCTCCCAGGGGATCCTGCCCATCTGTTCCCTGAGGGAGTCAAAGTCTGCTTTTCTGAAGTCCAGGGTCCGTATTCTGCTGCTCCGTATTCTGGTGGAGTTCATGATTCTAAGGCAGGCCTGCACAACTCGTAAAGCGGCGAGGGCCATATTACTCCAAAGAAAACAGCTGAGGGCCGGAAAAAAAACCCAGCGCCGTCGAAACCTCCCCCATCCCCTCCGAAACACAACACCCCGCCCAGCACCGCCCGCCCCACGGAAACAAACCCTCCTTCTCCAGGGCCACCCCACCGAAACAGGTGTGGGCCGAAAAGGAAGGTTTGGGGGTGTGTGTGTGTGATACTTTATTAAGAATTTTTCAATTAAAGCAAACAATTTTAAAAAAATTTTTATAAGTCATGGAAAAATGAAAAACACCTGTTCCGTTGAAAGAAAACATTTATACTTTTTGTAATTACCAGAACTGCTGGGGACAGACTCGGCTGCACAGGTTCCCAAAGTGTGGTGGGATTGAGTCCAGAGAACTGGGTGTGTGCACATGGGGCCAGCTGCTTCTGACTGCGAGATAGAAAGAAGCTAAATATACATTTAAGGGTCCTCCTAACGTGGCTTTTCCATGGAAGCAGTTCCTGCAGTGACGACAGCCACATGAACCCCTGATCCAAACACAGCAGCCTGTCTGGTCCTGGGATTAGCAGTGATTCTCCCCAGAGGCTGTCAAGCCTTAATGACCCAGTTTTCTTTACCACCCTGGGGCAGTTACTTGAACATTTGGGACCGTTAGGGGCATTCTGCCATTTCCCTCTCCCAATTGTCCCCTCACCACTGCCCCCCCGCCCACTCACCTCCTCAGCCCCCATCCCCCCCCTCCGGCTCACCTGTCCCCCTCCCCCACTGCCAGCTCACTTGCCTGGCCTCTTACCTTCTGCCACTGCCCCCGCCTCCTGCCACTGGCTCACCCTCACTCTCCAGAGTCCAGCCTGACACTGGCCCCTTCACCACCCCGCCCACCCGCCGGCCAGCCAACCGGCTGGCCAGCCAGCCGGCCGTTGGCTTGCCTACTCACCCCATGCGGGCCGCACAGTGAGCCCAGGTAGGCCGCATGCGGCCCGCGGGCTGTATGTTGTGCAGGCCTGTTCTAGGGAATGGTAGGAGGAAGAACAGCACAATAAAGACAATGGATTTCAAGACGGCAGACTTTAGCAAACTCAGGGAGTTGGTAGGTAAGATCCCAGGGAAGCAAGTCTAAGGGGAAAAACAATTGAAGACAGTTGGCAGTTTTTCAAAGAGACTTTATTAAGGGCACAAGAGCAAACTATCCCACTGCGTAGGAAAGATAGGAAGTATGGCAAAGACTGCCCTCACTTAACCAGGTTTTCACCAAGAAGGTTGGTGGCGATTGCACGTCTAACATAGTGAATGCCAGTGAAAATGAGGTAGGATCAGAGTCTAAAATAGGGAGCAGCTGCCCTGGAGCTCTGGGCCCTTTCAATCAACACGGGAGCCCCGGGCAGCGTGGGCCAAGGGCTGGCTGGGGGATGATGATTCCCCCAGCCCCGCCCCTTCTGCCCGAGGCCCCGCCCCTTCCGGGGGCCAGAGCCACACCCCCCGTACTGATAAGTGTCCTCAGTTACTTTCACCCCTGGGTATATCTTGACTTTAGCAAGGCTTTTGATATGTCTCGCATGACCTTCTCATAAACAAACTAGGGAAATGCAACCTAGATGGAGCTACTAGAACAGGGGTCGGCAACCTTTCAGAAGTGGTGTGCCGAGTCTTCATTTATTCACTCTAATTTAAGGTTATGCGTGCCAGCCATACATTTTAACGTTTTTAGAAGGTCTCTTTCTATAAGTCTATAATATATAACTAATCTATTGTTGTATGTAAAGTAAATAAGGTTTTTAAAATGTTTAAGAAGCTTCATTTAAAATTAAATTAAAATGCAGAGTCCCCCGGACCGGTGGCCAGGACCCGGGCAGTGTGAGTGCCACTGAAAATCTGCTCGCGTGCCGCCTTTGGCACGCATGCCATAGGTTGCCTACCCCTGTACTAGAAGGTGAGTGCATAACTGGTTGGAAAATTGTTCCCAGACAGTAGTTATTAGTGGTTCACAGTCATGCTGGAAGGACATAACGAGTGGGGTCCAACAGGGATCAGTTCTGGGTCCGGTTCTATTCAATATCTTCATCAATGATTTAGATAATGGTATAGAGAGTACACTTATAAAGTTTGCGGACGATACCAAGCTGGGAGGGGTTGCAAGTGCTTTGGAGGATAGGATTAAAATTCAAAATGATCTGGACAAACTGGAGAAATGGTCTGAAGTAAATAGGATGAAATTCAATAAGGACAAATGCAAAGTACTCCACTTAGGAAGGAACAATCAGTTGCACACATACAAAATGGGAAATGACGGCCTAGGAAGGAGTCCTGCAGAAAGGGATCTGGGGGTCATCGTGGATCACAAGCTGAATATGAGTCAACAGTGTAACGCTGTTGCAAAAAAAAAGCAAACATCGTTCTGGGATGTATTAGCAGGAGTGTTGTAAGCAAGACACGAGAAGTAATTCTTCCGTTCTACTCCGCGCTGATTCGGCCTCAACTGGAGTATTGTGTCCAGTTCTGGGCACCACATTTAAGGAAAGATGTGGACTCACTTGGGCCACTCCGTGCCTCAGTTTCCCCATCTATAAAGTGGGGATAGTAATTCTGAGCCTGCTTTGTGAGTTGCTGAGCTCCAGGGTAAGAAGCACTCAAGATATTTTTCTGATCAGCCTGCAGATGCCACTGAGAGTCTCTCAGGGAAAATGTATATGAAGCTTAAAGAAATAAAATGTTTGTCCTAATTTCCAAGCTGAATTTGCTCCCTTGAGTGATGATTCTCCGCAGCCCCCGGGCCACGGGCTACAGCCCCTCACCCTGGGCAAAGGATGCCTGTGGCTCATCCTTTCTCTGCCCTAGCTCTCACCTGGCTCCCTTGGCCCTGGCATACACTGGCCAGCAGCGGCCACCAATAGGGGCAACCTGTCCAGGCTTGGCACCTATTTGGGGAAATAAAAATGATGGAGATTCACTAGCTGTTGTGCAAACGTTACACAAAATGATAACGTTGCATATTGCAAATAATTTGCATATAAACTTTAGTTTTAAATACACAGTGTGTGGATTTAGTTGTGTCTAGGAAATGTCCAAACAAGCAATACAATGCATTACATGAACTCATCCTGTTTTTCTCATCATTCATGTCTTTCTGATCCATGCACAGCAAAACTCTGTACCAATTATCCTCTATGGGGATCAGGCACATTTTGCTAATGGATTACACATCTATATGCCAGATACTGAGTATTAGGGCCTGGGTTCGGGTCACGCTCTGGGAGGAGTGCTGTCTAGTCGTTAGTGTAGTAATTACAGACAGACTAGCTCTGCTCATGGAATGGGCAACCTTTTAGAAAGGTAGCACGGCTGAAGCTGGGCTCTGGAGATCCAAGACCTAGGTTCTATTCCCACTGCAGCCAAAAGAGGATCTGTAAAATGGGAGATGCCACTTTTCTGACTTCATAACCCTTGCCTAATAATAAGGGTTATGAAGTGCATAGAAATATTAACAACCACAGTCAGTCCAAGAGCTGGATTCCAGCTCGGTGCCCCTTCCCCTAGGCCAGAGGGTGTTTAGTAGGTTTGTTTCCCCACTCCCCAGACTGCTGAAATAGCAGGACTTGGACTCCTCCAGACATTCCCCTGAATGTAGGGGCATTTCTTTTCCCTGTGCAGAGCAAGGCTATACGCTAGTGCCACCCGTCTCCTCACTATGCTAGCACCAGTCACCAACTCACGATACTCAGATCTCATGATCTTTTGCAACTATGTTGTGAATTTTTGCCTGTATTCACAATAGCTGCCATTGCCCATCACCTCTGATGGAACTAAGGCCAGAGCCTTCCCTCAGTCAATATGGCCACCTTTTCCTGTATTTTTTTGCAGGCAGAGGGGAGGCTGGCTGCCCTTAATAAAAATGGCCACCAACTTCCATTGTTTTCATTGAGGCTGAAGTAACATTACGCTTGGAGAAGATGGCCTCTCCCCACTGCTCTATGATGAGAAACTGGATGAGAAAGCGTGAGGGGACTGGGGAATATGTGGAGCGGGGGAACAGACACAGAGACTATGAGAGGAGAGCACTTAAATCAGCTTCCACTTGAACATGCTGCCACTGATGAGAGTCACAGCTACTTGCTTTTCTTTGGTCACACTCAGCTCATTGTTCAAGAAATGGGTGCGGGCATGAGTCAAGATTACACTGCGTTAATGCTGCTTCTTACTAGATTCTTTCATCTTCCCGCTAGTTAATTAATGCTATTTATTAATGTTATTCGACAGAGGCTGCAAACAGCAGGCCTCTCTGCAACACAGCACTGTGCACGAAAAGGAGGGAGCTGGCCAGGAACCGTCCCCGCTGAAGGCAGCTGTCTCCTGGCCAGGTGGGAGGGCAGAGGCAGCACTCACAGGGAAGGCAGTGGCATTTGCTCTTTCAGCTTCTCCAGGGATGTGCTATAATGACATGAGCTGGTCTCACTCTCACTTTGTCCAACAAGTGAGAGCTCAAGCTGCACTTCTCCTTTGCCAGCTCCAGCTGCCTGAATGGGCAGAAATTGATTTTCTTGCAGTAACACCGAATTCTTACATCTCCTGACAAGTCTCCTTTGCCCAGAGCAGCATCTGCGAGGACTGACCTGGGTGGAACTGGCAGCCCAGCCAGCGAATGGAAGATGTTCAACTGGGGGACGCTGGCTTGACGTGGTCACTTCCTGGGGGTTGCCCAGGCCTGGCTCAGTGAGGAGATTGTGCCATTGCTTCCCACCTAGTTTGCCTCTTTGCCTAAGTCGGCTCCTCTCCCTGCAGGTGTTTCCCAGTGTGGCCCCAGCCCTGCCCTGGCATGGCACCTGGCTCTCTCCCTACCCCGCCCACGGCAGAGACCGGCTCTCTAGAGCATGGGACACGCTGGAGCCCCTCCAACCCTGTACAACTTACAAACGCTTCTATGCACAAACCGGATCCATCCCTCCGCCATTGCACAGTACCTGTCAGCCCCCCCCCCCAAGCCCCCAACACAGGGCCTGGTGGTCACACAGCCACTGGGCAGCGCACAAACCCCCAACGCAGGGCCCAGTGGTCACAGATCCATTGGGCAGCCCCCCCCGCCCCCCCAAACCCTCAACATGGGGCCAGGTGGTCACACAGTCATTGGGCAGGCAACACCCCCCCCACTCCCCGAAGCCCCCAACATAGGGCCAGGTGGTCACGCAGACTCTGAAGAGTGCACGCCCCCCCCCCCCCCGCCAATGCAGGGCTGCTGGCCAACTAGCCAGATGCTGGGATTAATGGAGACAGCAAGGTTGTGGGGGTGGGTCAAAGGGCACTGTGTAATAAAATCCCCAGGTCCCCTCTGGCTCTGACAGAAGCAGCATTTAAGTGTGACCTGGAGCAGTCTGGAGGAAAGAGAGGCAAGACTGGAAACTGCAGCTGTTCAGTGCTCCTGAGTAACACACGAACTGGCATGTACAGCTGAGATGCTGAGAGCTGTGTCTGTGTCAGGGCAGAGGGCAATGTCCAGACCAGTCAGTCACCCCGCTGCGCAGAGCAGTCAATGGGGCACTGAGGCTAATCACAACACTACTAGGAAGCCCATTCACTCTAACAATATCCCCTCTGCTCCCTGGCCTCAGCAGCCCCCCCTATGCAGGCCTCACAGTCCATCCCCCTGCAGCTCTGCACTGCTCCCTGGCCGGCTGGGTACCACTGCTGTAGGGGGCCTGTCTTTTAAAAGAAGAAGGGGATGTAAGAAGGGGATCTAACATAAGAACATAGGAATGGCCAGACTAGGTCAGATCAATGGTCTCTCTAGCTCAGTATCCTGTCTTCTGCCAGTGGCCAGATGCTTCAGAAGGGATGAACAGAATGAGGGAGTCATGAAGTGATCCATCCCATCATCCATCCATCTGGACCTCGTCAGCATTTGGGGAGAGGAGGCCGTCCAGTCCCAGCTGCGCTCCAGCCGTAGGAATTATGATACCTATGGACAGATTTCACAATGCATGACAGAAAGGGGCCATGACCAGGACACACTGCAGTGCAGGGTTAAAGTGAAGGAGCAGCGGAACGCCTACCACAAGGCACAGGAGGCAAACCGCTGCTCCAGTCTGCACCCAGGAGCTGCCGGTTCTACAAAGAGCTGGATGCGATACTTGGTGGCGACCCCACCTCCACTGCGAAGGCCACTGTGGATACTTCGGTGGCTCGTGTGCCAGTTGAGAGTGGACCGAGCCAGGAGGAGGAAATCTTGGACAGGATATGGAGGGGGAGGGGGACCCAGAGGCAGAGGATGACTCAGAGGTCAGAGATGCAGGCAGGCGGGAGCTCTTCTCTACCCCGGAGGAGCCTAGCCAGTCACAGCTGTCAGAGCTTGGCGAAGCGCAAACAGGAGAGGAGGCCCCTGGTAAGTGGATCTGATTTTGGGAATCGCTGAAGCAAGTTGTTGGGGGCAGGAGGGTTGCAGAAAGCAGGCTTGTGTCTGTGTGATGCACCTAGTCTGAGCGGTGGAACAGGGTGTTGATTGACTCCCTCCCTTCACAGGAATCTCCCTCAGATCTCCACAAAACTCTCATGGAGATACTGGGCAATCCGCTGCCGCAGGTTCTTTGGCAGAGCTGTTTTGTTCCTTGCCCCATTAAGGGTAACTTTCCCGCACCACTGTGCTGTCACAGGGGGTGGGGGGCGGACCATTGCTGCACACAGGTGAGCCGCATAGGGGCCAGGGCGGAAGCCGCAGTCTTGGAGAAGACCCTCCCTTGATACCGTGCTCACCCTCAGCAGCGAGAGATCTTCCATAATGAACACAGCCTGCGGAAAATGTGGGGACAGGAATGATTATCAGGCCCCCCCTACTGTGCTGGCTCTCCCCAAGAGCCACGTGCCCAGTGTACAGTACGGTCCTGGAACACTGATTTCCCCTGCCCCTGCGGTTACTCACCATTTTGGGGATCTTGTGGCTCACGTGTGCTTGCCTGGGGTCATGCAGTTAGTGACAGGTATGTGAATAGTGGCTGTGTTTTAAATCACTGAATCAGTGGTCTGTGTGTTGCAAACAATACTGCTTCCGTAAAATGTTGCATTTTGGCTTCACAGAGATGACCTTGAGAGCCCAACCTCCCTCTTTGTTATTGGCGGCTGAACGGCTGTGCAGAATTAGAAGGCGGCCAAGAAGAACTAAAGAGAACTTTCTGCGTGAGGTTATGTTGCACTCCGCTGCCGAGAAACAGGAATTGAAGGAGTGGCAGGACAGCGAGAAGAGGGACTGAAGGAGCACGTGGCACGCCAGAATGAAGCCACGGAGCGACTCTTAAACATTATGGAGCGCCAAGCGGACACGCTCCAGGCGCTACTAGCACTGCAAACTGAGCAGCTCCGCCCCCGCCCCCCCCCTTGCAGCTGCAAAACTCTTTCCCATGCACCCCCCAGACACCGCCAACCCACTCTTATCAACCTCCTGGCTCCAGTCTGTACCTGCTGCATTCCACTCCTCCCCCCTCACAATCCAGCCCTGCGGACTCCCACTACCCACTGCACTCAACACCCGTCCCTCTGCAGCTTGGCCCTGCTGAAGTACAGTACCTGCTGCACTGTACTCCAAAGGAGAAGGCTGGATATGATCCCTGGACATACACAAATCTTTAACCGTCCCGGGACCCCACCGCCTCCTGGGACCCTCCCTTTCTCCACCCCCCACAGTGCTGCTGTGCTTTTTGGTTGGTTGTCTCTCTCCTCCGGTTGTTGTTTTTTAATAAAATAATTGTTTTGCTTTGAAAAGAATCTTTATTCCATTACTTGAAAGCCAACAGAGCCCTGCAAAGCAACAGGCAATTTTCTTAAACCTTATTAGTGCATCGTCTGCACCAATCACAATCACCTCCTAGCATTACAAACACTGCACTCCCGAGCATAGCAACAAATATTAGTGGCTTTCAGATTCAAATTGATGCTTCAAGGCATCCCTGATCCTTATGGTCCCGTGCTGTGCCCCTCTAATAGCCCTGGTCTCTGGCTGTTCAAATTCAGCCTCCAGGCACTGAGCCTCAGCAGTCCAGCCCTGAGTAAAGCTTTCACCCTTCCCTTCACAAATATTATGGAGCTTACAGCATGTGGCTATAAGCATAGGTATATTGTCATCGGCCAGGTCCAGCCTCCCATATAGGCAGCACCAGCAGGCCTTTAAACGGCCAAAAGCACACTCAGTTATCCTGCACTTGCTCAGCCTGTTGTTGAACTGCTCCTTGCTGCTGTCAAGGTGCCCCGTGTATGGCTTCATAAGCCACGGCATTAAGGGGGTAGGCGGGATCTCCCAGGATCACAATGGGCATTTTCACTTCCCCTACGTGATCTTCTGGTCTTGGAAGAAAGTCCCTGCTTGCAGCTTCCTGAACAGGCCAGTGTTCCGAAAGATGCGTGCGTCATGCACCTTTCCAGACCAACCTGTGTTAATGTCTGTGAAACGCCCATGGTGATCCACAAGCAACTGGAGAACCATAGAGAAATACCCCTTCCAATTAATGTACTCAGTGGCTAGGTGGTCTGGTGCCAGAATTGGAATGTGCATGCCATCTATTACCCCTCCGCAGTTAGGGAAGTCCATTTGTGCAAAGCCATCCACAATGTCACGCACGTTGCCCGGAGTCACGGTCTTTTGGAGCAGGATGCGATTAATGGCCCTGCACACTTCTGTCAACAGGAGTCCAATGGTCGACTTTCCCACTCCGAACTGGTTAGCGACCAATTGGTAGCAGTCTGGAGTAGCCAGCTTCCACAGTGCAATCACCATGCGCTTCTCCAATGGCAGGGCAGCTCTCATTCTTGTGTCCTTGCGCTGCAGGGCTGGGGCGAGTTCATCACAGTCCCATGAATGTGGCTTTCCTCATCCGAAAGTTCTGCAGCCATTGCTCGTCATCCCAGACGTGCATGACAATGTGATCCCACCAGTCAGTGCTTGTTTCCCAAGTCCAACAGCAGCGTTCCACTGTGGTCAGCACCTCCGTGAATGCCACAAGCAAGCTCGTGTCATAGCTACTACGCATGGCAAGATCAACGTCGCACTCCTCTTGCCTTTGTAGTTTAAGGAATTACTCCACTGCCACTAGTGACGTGTTAGTGAGAGCGAGCAGCATATTGGTCAACAGTGCAGGATCCATTCCTGCAGCCCGAAGAGACAAGGCGCGCAGTACACAAACCATTGAAAGTTGGAGCCAAATGCGGATGGAAGTACAGGGATTGCTGGGATGCGAAGCAATGCATCACAGGTCACTGGGACAGGACCCAGGATGCCCCGCGACCCCCTCTGCCTTCCCACAACTCTTAGCGGCAGAAGAGGAAGAGATGCTCTGTGGAATAGCTGCCGAGAATGCACCGCTCCGAATACCACTGCAAGTGTGAACATGCTATTGTGCAGGCAGCTGGCAGTGTGAACACACAACAGCGGTTTCCCTTCAGCGCTCTCTGAGCGGCGCCGTACCTGTCGGCGCTGTAACTCTGCCAATGTAGACGTGCCCTAAGGGCTGGGGGAAAGCCGACAGATGTGGAGGAGCACACAGGACAGAGACATCCATTAGGACAGGATTTATTAAAGGGGATTGTGATGTTATTGATATAATCTGGGACCATATAGACCATTGTTGCAACCAAGGTCCTGTAGTGGCACCAAATCTTGTATAAAGGGGGTCAAATGAGGTGTCTAAGACAAGGTTATGGTTTACTGGTTAT